>NC_059348.1:30146155-30859155 GCF_019703515.2 Myxocyprinus asiaticus
TCTGTTTTTTATTCCTTCTTCGACACTGTCTCAGGTCATTGAAACCATTAGTGCAGTGGATAGAGATGAACCGCCGAGCGGACATCGCTTCTTCTTCTCTCTCACTGCAGAGACAGCTGGAAACATGAACTTCACCCTCAGAGACAATAAAGGTACGTGATTTCATTAAGACAGTAAGATCTTCTGGCAAAGCCTTGAAACTCAGCTATTATTCCTAATAAGATAAAGCATAGGTGTCATTCTATAACCTATTCATAAGAGTCATTTTACATATTTTCACAATTTCACCTGAAATCACCTTCCACATAAGTCATTTATATCTCTCTTTCTCTCCAGACAATACCGCTTCTATCCTGACTAAGCGGAGTGGTTTTCAGAGGAGGGGACAGGCTATGTATCGACTACCTGTATTGATAGTGGACAGCGGCACCCCTGCCCTCAGCAGCACTAACACACTGTCTATAAGAGTGTGTGACTGTGACTCTGATGGGACTCCACAGTCATGCGGCACTGAGGTCTTTATGCTGTCAGCTGGACTCAGCACTGGTGCTCTCATTGCCATCCTGGCCTGCATCATCACCTTGCTTGGTAGGAGATAATTCTAACCCTCATCAGCACACAAAGCAATGGATAATAAGCAGTGTTGGTGAAACAACTTTGAAACTGTAGTACATCAAGCAATACATTTTGTATAACTGAGAGTTGAAAACAAGTTGATGAATAATATAATATTTAGTTATATCAGCATATAACATAATATTATATTATTCTGTAAATTTATTTTTATAAATATTATTAAAAAAAAAAAAAACAAAAAACAATTTGCAGCAAAAAAAAATTTTCTGCTTTTTTTTTCTGCTTTTTTTTTTACGGGTTCATTTAAATGACCAAATCAATTCACTAAAAGGAATTGGACATCCCAGTGCTTCATATGAGAGACAGAAGGGATATTTTTGGTGAGCATGTTTGCTAATTACCTTAATTTACCCGGCTGTAAAGCTGTTGACACAATACGTTGTAACAAAGAAATTGTGATTTAACGTTTTGTCATACTGCACAGTAGCATGGAAAAAGCAGTGTCTCTTGTAATAATATGCATTGATGAATCATGTGCAATAAGGCCAAGGACATTGATTAAGTCAATTTTGATTGCAGGTTGTCCTTAATAATACCAAGCTAATGTGAACATATTCTGTTTCAGTGCCAGCATTTAAATACAACTTAGTGCTTTATGAATTTCCAATCAAAGAATATTTGTTCAATCCATGTTATTGTTCTCCATTTTTAAACCATTTTTGAACCATTTTTAAAGAGCTTCATAAAATTTCCACCTCACCCATACTGACATTTCGCACGCAGTTGGTTTTCCGTTACCTTTAAAATGCTGGTATAACAGCTCTAACAAGTGGGACGCGGTGTGCTCTGAGTGGCCTGCTTGGCCACAATTGACTTGTTTACCCTCTCCTGGGAGGCTGCTTGTATGTCTGATTGCTACATTTGGAGCCTTAATAGCTGATTGTTTGATGAGTGACCTCTACCCAATATGTACCATTCACTTGGTCTGATTGGTTGACAGGTGTGTCTTTGTGCTGATTTGTTAGCCTGAAGACTGCAGAGAGGGACTGAATGCAGTCCTGATGGTTGGATTGATTTCTTGATTATACCATTGATAGGTTATCTCTCCGGGGTTTAGATCTGTCCACAGACACTGCTACAGCTCTGTTTGCTGACAGCTGTTGCCTCTGTCTAAGAAGAATCCTGTTACTGTGACAAGGTGGGAATTTGTATGTGTACACACATTTTGATCCGAGTCCCAGTGATTTTATTGTTTGACTATCCTTTTTTTGACAAATAAGATGACAAATAAGTAAGAAAGAAACCTCTTTCTGCCTCCTTGGTGCTATTACAGTCGGTGTTCAGATTGATACAACTGGTAATGTATAACAAGAGAGCATGCATGCATTAAAAATAACTACAGAATTCATTAACAAAAGATTCTTCTTACATGACAAAGGACGTCTTCTCTGAAAAACTTTATTCAAATTATTATTTCTTAAATTAACCTTACAGGCAGCACCAAACTACATCAGTCCTGACAGATCTCCTTAAGCTACTAATAAAATAATAATATATTGATGACACTATATACTTCCTTTGCCATTAACAAACATATACTGTAGGTAGGCCTAATTCTTAACAGATTATTATTTAGTTCTTCAACATTTAAATCTTTCAAATCAAACTTTCGTGACATTCATAACTAAATTAATGTATTTTCAGTGTTAACTGTCTATTAAGCATTATATAATGCAATAATGCTTAATGGGTTATTCATGAAAGTTATACAGTGTTAATATATTTTATGATGTAAACTACTGCAAAAAAGCAATTCTGCATCTGTGTATGCTGTTTTTTTTTTATATTGTTTTTCTATGAAAATATGCACCAGACCAGTGGTCCTTGAAGCCACCTCTACTTATACAGTTGTGTTCAAATAAATAGCAGTGTGTTAATAAAAGTGAATAATGTGCAAATATTTTTTAATAGCTTTTATTTCCATATTTCAAATGTAGTGGAAACATTACACATTCAATTCCAAATCAAAGCATTAACAAATTTTATCAAGTCTGCGTTATTCTTTTACAGGAAGAAAAGAAAAGGAATATTAATCTGTTAAAAAAAAATAGCAATGTTGACATTTTTCTCTTCAAACTCAATATTTATTGCATAACCATTGTTTTTGATAACTGCTGCGCATCTGCGTTGCATCGAGTCAACCAACTTCTGGCACCTAGAAACAGGTATTTCAGCCCAGGATGAATGAACTACATTCCACAGTTCCTGTGAATTTTTGGGTTTTGCTTCAGAAACTGCATTTGTTAATGTCACCCCACAAGTTTTCAATGGGGTTGAGGTCAGGGGATTGAGCTGGCCACTCCATTACCTCAATCCTTTTTGTCTGGAACCAAGATGTTGCTCACTTACTCGTGTGTTTGTGGTCGTTACTTATTGAAACACCCATTTCAGGGACATTTCCTCTTCGGCATAGGGCAACATAATCTCTTCAAGTATTTTGATGTATTCAAACTGATCCATGATCCCTGGTATATGATAAATAGGCCCAACAGTATGAAAAACATCCCCATACCATGATTTTTGCACCACCATGCTTCACTGTCTTCACGGTGTACTGTGGCTTGAATTCAGTACCCAGGGGTCATCTGACGTACTGTCGATGACCACTAGACCCGAAAAGAACAATTTTACTCTCATCAGTCCACAGAATGTTACGCCATTTCTCTTTGGGCCAATCGATGTGTTCCTTGGCAAATTTTAACCAATTCTGCACATGCCGTTTTTTCAACAATGGTGCTTTACGGGGGCTTCTTGCTGATAGCTTAGGTTCGATCAAACGTCTTCTGACTGTAACAATACTTACAGGTAATTTTAGATCATCTTTGATCTTTCTGGAGGTGATGATTGGCTGAATCTTTGCCATTCTTATTATTCTACGATCTGTTTTAACAGTAGTTGCTCATTTTCTTCCACGTGTTTTGGGGTTTTGTTGCCATTTTAAAGCATTTGAGATCATTTTAGCTGAGCATCCTATAATTTGCTGCACTTCTTTATACATTTTCCCCTCTCCAATCAACTTTTGAATCAAATTACATTGTTCCTCCGAACAATGTTTGGAACGGCCCATTTTACTTAGCAATTCAGAAGGAAATATATTTTATAACAATGTGTGAAACATTTGCTTCCCTTCTTCCTTAATAAAGGACAATTAATGACACCTGTTTTTTCACAGAATTAATGAATTCTCTAATTAAACCCCACACTGCTATTATTTTGAACACGCCCCTTTCAATGAATGAGTCAATTACTCAGAACAAGCAGCGTGCATGTCATGTCAGTTGGGTCTGTTGTTTTTCTATTACACTACTACATCTACAAGTAAATTATTTGCAATGCAGAAATATCACTACTACTAATAACAGTTGTTCATCAGGTTACTGATGTTGTACTGCTATTTTTTTAACACAACTGTATATACTGTAAGTGTACACATACAGTATATCACCGCCATGGATGCGCGCACTCTCTCTCATCACGGGCTATGTGTTTGCTTGTATGTGCGCTAGAGAGAGCACTATCATCGATGGTCGTGAGAAATGAAATATAGTACAATGATTTTTGGGAACGTGCATTGCCACGGATTTTGCATAACCGCGATAGACATGATACTTGATACATTTTTAGCGGTTGACATTTCTATTGCATATTGACGCAGAGCCATGCAGATGCTTGTTGGTCTCGTTATAAAGAAAGGTATGCCATTTTAAAAGGTTTTTACAGTCTTGCAGTGCGTGGTTATGATGTTATAGAATTTTCATGACCATTGAAAATCCCACAAGCACTTGTCCATGCGACAGTGACTTCACATGGTATATCTCTCCCTCGGTCTCTGCGTGCGCATGAAAGAAAGAGAGGGAGGGAGAGGACAGCACTCGCAGCAATTAGAGAGCGAAAAAAAGGCACTTTTAATGCAAAAATAAATAACACGCCTCTTTTAAAAGTATTTGGTATATGAGGGAAGATACATTAGGGAGTTTTAATTCTGATGTTAGGCTGCAATAATAAGTTCATAACTTTGGGCGCTAGATCAGCTGTTACTCACGCCGTGCGTTCAAATAAATTTCTGCATTCGTAAACAGTAATTTTTTACTCGCACTGTAGAGCTCTGATTATTGTAAATAATTCACCAAATTTACCGTATCCTAACTGTGTAAACTAAATAGTATTTTGTCATTATTATCTTTACTAAAATACAAATATTTGGGGATACCCCCCCCCCCCCCAATTCGAGCACTGATTACATCTAAATATGAAATTGTTCATTTCTATCTCCATAGTGATAATACTAAACTGTAGATGTGAAATAATATACCCAGGTGAAACCGTGTGAATTGTTTTAATTTTATGTTCCCTAAGAAACCTACTCTCCTCTCTGCCGTTCTCACACACAAGATGCTGTACCATACATCAAAATCTCTAAGATACAACAGATTCTTATACAATTGCATTGTTTTGCTGAACAGAGTCAAGGGAAGGATAGAGCATTGCTCTGTTCCAAAAACCTAGTGAGCTGCCTACAGAGGCAGCATTTTAAGGCATCATAGGCTGTTCCTAAAAGATGACATTTTAATTATGCTACTTCCTACGATACCTTTTTTAAAGCCAATCTCAAAGGCAGCATTGCAAGTATTATTCATGAAGAATGCACTGTGATTAAATAATCCAAGATGGTGATCAAGGTGAGAGAAATGTTGATTTTAAGTAAACTTATTTCATTCAATAAGTAACTAGATAGACAATTTATGTATAGACATAGATAGATAGATAGATAGATAGATAGATAGATACTTATGAGGTTCCATGATATTTAGGATGCTGCCTCAGAAGGCAGCAGCACATTTAGGCAGTAGGCAATGAGGCAGCTCACTAGTTTTTGTAACAGAGCTCATCTGTCAGCTCAGACTCTGCCCCTAATTAAGATTGACAGGGACCTGTGAGAAATACCATCCTCTCAAAACAGCACAGTTTGGGGCTTGCAGTAGGCTACCAGACTCTTTCCTCGTGTGTTGATTGATCACTGTCTTTAATTATTTATCATGGGAATGCAAGCTCAGCTTACTTGTTAACAGCTCTAACGGATGTGAAATAGTCTTTCCTGTGGTTTGCCATCTCATGTGAACATAGGACTCTCCTGTTCCACCACCCCCACCCACCTCTCCATCCGAACTACAAGAGTTGGATTAGACCAGTGCTCTGCCTGATCTGAGCAACAGTTATTTTTGGCAAACAAAGTCCAGCCCCAGGGGCTCAAGACTTCTCATGGTTGAGGGAGGAGGAGGATGACTTCAGAGGAGAGATCTTTCTTTCTCTCCTCTTTCCCTCCTTTTATCCTTTTTTCGAAGTAATGAATCAACAAGCTTCCTGCCTGCTGTTGCTGTACTTATCAAAGCAACAGTCATCCAAACCTGCCAGACAATGAACGGTACACAAGGACATGTCAGCTTTGAAAGTTGTTTGTCTTTTTCTATCTTTTTGATTCCAGCTCACCTAACATTCATACAAAATAGCTTCTCCGTTAACTTGATTGCATACTTTCATCGTGTCATTATAACGTCTGAGTCACGCTATGAACTCCAAAGCTTGATAATGGCTCATGAAATATTTGATACAGAGAAAATTGATGGAGGGACCCAGCAAACTCTTGTGGTATACAAATGAGGTTTTATCAGTGTTTGCATAAAGTAATCTAAAGAATTTCAGGAGTACATCTCACATAATGAGAGCCTCTGTGCAGCGCTCAGCATTGAATTGAGTTGATCCTCATTATTCCACAGTTTTAGCTAGAGGAATAGATGGAGAGATCAGGTAAGCCTGGGGCACTCTGATAGATTCATGACCACAGGTTACACTCGCAAGTGTGACATCACCTTTTCAGTCTCTGCTCACCTGATTGCAGGGCGTCCCCTCTTCCAGGCATGCTTCCCCTATGGCGTCCGACAGTGCACACGGACCGCAGTCAGTAATACTTATGAGGCCCCTTAAGGCGATGTAGTACGCTCTTGCATCACCCAGAATAAATCACATTTTATTTTGCAGATAATGTCGACACTGTGAAAATGCAGGGACAGACAGGTGTCATAAAGCACAAACACCTTGTGTCGGGCAGTGGCATAAATGTCCAAAGCCAGATAGATTTGCGTTTCGCCAGTATATCTTGATTAGTCTTCATTGCCCAGGGCTATTGGCAGTGGTTGAGATATGTGGAGATGCATGAGTGAGAGAGAGAGGGAGAGAGAGAAAGAGAATGAAGGGCAGTGCGTAATCTACTAGTCACTGGCTCATTTTGAAGAGGTCGATGAGAACGAGGCCCCCACAAAATATCCCACTTGTTGTTTAATTGATTCTGGATGACGGATTGTTTTCTCAATCCAATTACTGCAAATCGAGGATAATGTTAAATTGATCTGCTGCTCCCGTTGAACATCCATCTTGTGTCAAAACTGCAGTGAGGCTAAATCAAGTCTTAAAGTGGGTGCAGTCTGTAACAGTTAAGACTTAAGACTCTGCATTAGATCTGTATAACTCCTCGTAATCGCATAACAGTGGCATGAAAAATCTAACCCCCATGTCTTTAAACAGCTGTTTGGATTGGTGTTGAATAAAACAATGCTTTACAGAGAATTAACTTTCAACGAAATAGATGTTTTTGCTTTAAACTTTATCCTTGTGCTTTTGAGGCACAATTGTAAGCAAAGACGTGTTGAAATAATGCTTTGTCTTTGTGAGTATCTTTGTTTTCCACTTCCTAACCTTCCGCTGTGCTGATGATAAGGTCGTGCTTCCCTAAGGACTTACCGTCAACTGCGTCGTGGTGTGCTGCTATGGCAGCAACGTACACCTTCAAGGTGGAAGGGGACAGTCTCCCTTCCAACCTCTCCTGCAGGAAGTAATGCACTGATCCGACTGTGCATTTCTGGGGTCTTCGTGTCGGGAAGAACACCACTTAGCGAACAGATGCCACGTAAAGGCATACAGGCGCCTCGTAGAGGGGGCCCTAACCTGAGTGATTGTGTCTACCACCGTAGGTGAACAGATCCACCTGTGCCCGTCCGAATCGACTCCAAATCAGCTGGACCACCTGAGGGTGGAGTCTCCACTCTCTCCTGAGGGTAACCTGCCATGACAGCGCATCCACTGTAGTGTTGAGGTTGCCCAGGATGTGAGTGGCTCGCAGCGACTTGAAGTGCTGCTGACTCCAGAGGAGGAGACGGCAGGTGAGTTGTGACATACAACGAGAGCGCAGACTGCCTTGGTGGTTGACATATACTACCATTGCCGTGTTGTCTGTCCGAACTAACACGTGCTTGCCCTGGATCAACGGCCGGAACCTCCGCAGGGCGAGCAGAATTGCCAACAACTCGAGGCAGTTGATGTGCCAATGCAGTCACGGACCAGTCCAGAGGCCGGCGGCTGCGTGCCCATTGCAAACAGTGCCCCATCCCGTTTTGGAGGCATCTGTTGTGACCACGACGCACCTGGAGACCAGTTCTAGAGGAACACCTGCCCGTAGAAATGAGAGGACGGTCCAAGGGCTGAAAAGTGCGCCCGTTCGTAAGGCGCACCGTTAAGGAGACTGAGTCCAACTCCAAACCGAGAAAAGAGATGCTCTAAACCGGGAGGAGCTTGCTCTTTTCCCAGTTGACACGAACCCCTAGTCGGCTGAGGTGTGAGAGCACCAGGTCCCTGTGTGCGCACAACATGTCTCGAGAGTGAGCTAGGATTAGCCAGTTGTCGAGATAGTTGAGAATGCGAATGCCCACCTCCCTTAACGGGGCAAGGGCAGCCTCTGCGACCTTCGTGAAGATGCGAGGAGACAGGGACAGGCCGAAAGGGAGGACTTTGTACTGATACGCCTGACACTCGAATGCAAACCGCAGGAAGGGTCTGTGTCAAGGAAGGATCAAGATGTGGAAGTACGCATCCTTCAGGTCTACCACTGCGAACCAATCTTGATGCCGGACGCTCGCCAGAATGCGTTTTTGCATCAGCATCTTGAACGGGAGTCTGTGTAAGGCCCGGTTCAGTACTCGCAGGTCCAAGGTTGGCCGCAACCCACCGCCTTTTTTCGGTACGATGAAGTAGGGGTTTTAAAACCCCTTCTTCATCTCGGCTGGAGGGACAGGTTCTCTCGCGCCCTTCCGTAGGAGGGTAGCGATCTCCGCGCGCAAGGTAGCAGCATTTTCGCTCTTGACCAAGGTGAAGTGAATACCGCTGAACCTGGGCGGGCACCTGGCGAACTGAATCGCGTAGCCGAGTCGGACGGTCCGGATCAGCCATCGCGATGGATTGTAAAATGTGAGCCACGCATCCAAGTTCCGCACAAGGGGATCAAGGGGACAACGTCGCCGAATGTACCGGCAGGTGGGGCCTCGCGGCAGGGCGGAGCTCAAGGTGCCACTCCATGTCGTGGCCATGCTGAGTCTACGGACATCGAAGCACTTACCTGGCTCCTTGTGACCACCCCCGGAACAGCCTGGGATGGGGGAGGAAGAGGCCTGTCCTCGTAACCCTTGGAAACTGCCACATCGGGTGTGGATGTGTGCCACAGCTGGGTGCTCAGGGGCAGAAAGGCCACCGCCGGAGCGCCAATCCTGCAAGAAAAAACCCGTGGACGGTAGTTGTGGTGACGACCGTGCACACCGGGTATGTGACCCAGGGAGGAAGGAAGCCACTCTTTTGCTGAACTGTTGGGTACCGCAACCACTTGGGCATGCGGTGAAATCAAACAAAAAGGCAAAAAAAGATTTTACGCCCGGCCCTCCACTGGGGGATGGAGTGGTCTCTTTACCAGCTCCAAGTGAATGGGTTCCCTCATCTCTGGGTCGCCCGTCTCAGGGGCGCTCTGACGACCTCCATGGATTCTTAGGCGCTGGCTGTGAGACGGGTGGCCGAAGGGGCGGGCTGCGGTGGAGCCGGTGCAGTCACCGCAGGGGGATGCCCTTGGCGACGAGCAGACGGGGTGCAGGATCTTGAGCCGCGCCGGGGCAGGATGTGCCAGATTGCCTCCATCTTCTGCTTCACCACCGAGAACTGCTGGGCAAAGTCCTCGACGGTGTCGCCGAATAGGCCAGCCTGGGAAATAGGGGCAGCAAGGAACCATGCCTCGCCCATCTCGACCAGGTTGAGCCAAAGGTGGCGCTCCTGGACAACTAGTGTGGCCATCGTCCGCCCGAGAGACCGTGCCGTGACTTTCCTCGCTCGGATAGTGAGGTCGGTCGCCGAGCACAGTTCCTGCATCAAATCTGGGGTGGAACTACCCTCGAGCAGTTCTTTCAATGCCTTGGCTTGGTGGACCTGCAGGAGAGCCAAGGCGTGCAGGGCAGAGGCGGCTTGTCCAGCAGCACTGTAGGCTTTAGCCATCAGGGACGACGTGAGCCTACAGGGTTGGACGGGAGCTTAGGGCGTCCACGCCAGGTGGCGGTGCTCTGCGGGCATAGGTGCACCGCGAGCACCTTATCCACCGGGGGAATCGCCGTATAGCCCCTGGCCGCCCCGCCATCGAGGGTAGTGAGAGCGGGGGAACTGCGGAATTGGGGCCAGGCAGTAAAAGGTGCCTCCCACGATTTCGTCAGCTCCTCGTGCACTTCCGGGAAGAATGGCACTGGAGCGGGGTGTGGCTGAATTGAGCGGCGCCACGAGCCCAGGAACCAATCATCAAGCCGTGAGGGTTCAGGGGAGAGCGGAGGGTTCCACTCTAACCCAACACTCGCGGTCGCCCGGGAAAGCATGTCCGTCATTTCGGCATTGGCCTGTGACTGGGCAATCGTCCCCGAAGGGGGACGCCCAGCTGAGGTTTCTGCGTCCGACTGGACAAGCCCGCTCTCCGATGCTGCGCTCGAGAGCTCATCATCTTCACGGGCTCCGAACAAGAAGCCAGATTCGCCATGAGACTCGCTGGAGAACTCATCCAGAAGCCCGATTGGGGCAGACGAGCGTGCTGGGGAATGGGAGGTCCACGGGGGATACCCGGCAGAGACGATCCCAATGGGGTCCCCAAATCGCCCCCAGTGCAGCCGCGCTGGCCTCATACCCGTAGGTAGAAGGACCGAGGCGGGGAGCCGCTGGGGTGGCTTGCTTTCTTACGAAAGCAAGCCGCGACCCCAACGTTGCCATGGTCATGTTCTCGCAATGAGAACATGAACCATCCACAAATGCTGTCTCCATGTGGGTCACGCCCAGACATGAAAGACAGCGATCATGACCATCCGAAGTTGAGAGATAACGACCGCAACCAGGAATACAACACAATCGGAAAGGCATCTTTAAAATGATGTGTCTTTAAAAAGACGTTCCGTGTGTGCCACGCTTTTAGAGAAATATATACTCTTTTAGAGGGAAAAAAGCTCTTTCAGAAAATATACTCTCTTGTTTTTCTGCCGAAGCGCCCAGGGGCATTCTCTGCAGTGCACCAGTGCAGAGGAGGGAGAAGCCGCTGAAATGCGCTGTCAGATCCAGCAGAGGTGAATGAACAGTAGGATTCAGCTCAATGAGCATGACCGTTCGGCTCCGAAGAGAAAATCTGAATGAGTGGTTGCATACCAGCTCCTTTTATACCCGTATGTCTGGGGGAGTGGCATGCAAATACCACTCGCCAGTTTTCATTGGCCTTTTATCAAAGACCAGAGGTGTCTCGGCTCCCAAGAGTGACCCCTATTGTCTCTACATCGACACAACGTCGAGTGAGTGACAGATAGGGAACAGAGGAGTTAATGTAAGTGCTTTGATAAAATTATGTTTTGTCCCTTATCTCAAGAATCAGTGATTTTCATAAGCTATGAAATATCCACTGCTAAACTGAAAAAAATGATTGCTTCACATTTCTGCCTTTAAACCCTCCAAAAATTTGCCCCATTCACTTCCATTGTAAGAGCCTCACTATAACCTCAATTTCTGCTTTTTTTAACAAAGTCGAAATTTTCTTTTGCCACAAAATGCTGTCGATTGAGCTCAACTTGTTTTGAACTCATTGTATTTTGTCAAAACAAGATTTAGCTGACAAGCAACACTACATAAGATATAAGGGCTCTATTTTCGTGAATGCCCAAAAGCGTAGTGCTTCACACAACGACTGTGCGCTATGCGCAATGACCATGCACTACGTCTTATCCAATTTCCATGAGAACGCTAATTCTAAAGCACAAGTGGGTGTGGGTGCGAGTGTTTGCGCTAACTGTGGCACAAAAAGCGCAATTTGCTGTTTTCCTGAGAAACAGGTCATTGCACTAAGACGTTTCAAAAGCAGGACTGTTTTCAGCGCAAAGTCTAAAATCACTTCCTACACTTGAAATATTGTGGAACATCAAATTATGTCCCTGATGATCAGAGTTGTAGGCGTTTGATGTAAAAAAAAAAAAAAAAAAAAAAAATGAATGAGATTTGTGTTAAACTATGTACAGTTGTGCTCAAAAGTTTGCATACCCTGGCAGAAATTGTGACATTTTGGCATTGATTTTGAAAATATGACTGATCATGCAAAAAAACATGTCTTCATGTCTTTTATTTAAGGATAGTGGTCATATGAAGCCATTATCATCATGTAGTTGTTTGGCTCCTTTTTAAATCATAATGATAACAGAAATCACCCAAATGACCCTGATCAAAAGTTCATGTACCCTTGAATGTTTGGCCTTGTTACAGACACACAAGGTGACACACACAGGTTTAAATGGCAATTAAAGGTTAATTTCCCACACCTGTGGCTTTTTAAATTGCAATTAGTGCCTGTGTATAAATAGCCAATGAGTTTGTTAGCTCTCACGTGGATGCACTGAGCAGGCTGGATACTGAGCCATGGGGAGCAGAAAAGTACTGTCAATAGACCTGTGTAACAAGGTAATGGAACTTTATAAAGATGGAAAAGGATATTAAAAAGATATCCAAAGCCTTGAAAATGCCAGTCAGTACTGTTCAATCACTTATTAAGAAGTGGAAAATTTGGGGATCTCTTGATACCAAGCCAAGGTCAGGTAGACCAAGAAAATTTCAGCCACAACTGCCAGAAGAATTGTTTAGGATACAAAGAAAAACCCACAGGTAACCTCAGGAGAAATACAGGCTGCTCTGGAAAAAGACAGTGTGGTTGTTTCAAGGAGCACAATACGACGATACTTGAACAAAAATGAGCTGCATGGTCGAGTTGCCAGAAAGAAGGCTTTACTGCGCCAATGCCACAAAAAAATCCGGTTACAATATGCCCGACAACATCTTGACATGCCTCACAGCTGCTGGTACACTGTAATTTGGAGTGATGAGACCAAAATAGAGCTTTATGGTCACAACCATAAGCGCTATGTTTGGAGAGGGGTCAACAAGGCTTATAGTGAAAAGAAGACCATCCCCACTGTGAAGCATGGTGGTGGCTCACTGATGTTTTGGGGGTGTGTGAGCTCTAAAGGCATGGGGAATCTTGTGAAAATTGATGGCAAAATGAATGCAGCATGTTATCAGAAAATACTGGCAGACAATTTGCATTCTTCTGCACGAAATCTGCGCATGGGACGGACGCTCTTGGACTTTCCAGCATGACAATGACCCTAGGCACAAGGCCAAGTCGACCCTCCAGTGGTTACAGCAGAAAAAGGTGAAGGTTCTGGAGTGGCCATCACAGTCTCCTGACCTTAATATCATCGAGCCACTCTGGGGAGATCTAAAATGTGTGGTTCATGCAAGATGACCAAAGACTTTGCATGACTTGGAGGCATTTTGCCAAGATGAATGAGCAGCTATACCACCTGCAAGAATTTGGGGCCTCATAGACAACTATTACAAAAGACTGCACGCTGTCATTGATGCTAAAGGGGGCAATACACAGTATTAAGAACTAAGGGTATGCAGACTTTTGAATAGGGGTCATTTCATTTTTTTCATTGTTGCCATGTTTTGTTTTATGATTGTGCCATTCTGTTATAACCTACAGTTGAATATGAATCCCATAAGAAATAAAATAAATGTGTTTTGCCTGCTCACTCATGTTTTCTTTAAAAAATGGTACTTATATTACCTATTCTCCAAGGGTATGCAAACTTTTGAGCACAACTGTATATATAGGTCATGGTTTATTTTTCAACTATTATTATTGTTATGTTTATATTTACAATTGTATTTATGATCTAATTTGTATCTGTATATTTCGACCTGTTGTCATAGAGTGATTTTTAAGTCACTGCAAATGGTATCAGTGAAAGAAGTTGGAGAGGATAAAATGTGACCATTTGGTTATTTTGATTATATTTTCGTATATATTTCACTTAGTGCTAGAGCTCTTATAATAGGGCCCTAAGGCTTGATTTCAGAGAAAGCATCTTTATTTCGTATATTTTGTCTTGTGGCACTGTCAGATTGTTTAAAACTTATTTTTCATTAGTCTTTGTTTAAGTGAAAAATCTGCCAGTGCCAACTGACTTAATTATGTTATATTCAATATACATTCTCTGAGAACAAGCCTTAAAGGATAGTGTAGAGCTGAGGAGGGCGGGGCCGGGCTGGAATGAGACACACCCGGTCCCCAATCAGCCTGATGGGGCGCGCGAGGGATAAAGGCGGCCGGGGACGACAGTTCGAGAGAGAGAGAATTACAGACAGCTGTGCTGTGTTTTTAGTTGTGTGTTTTTGTTTGGGTTTTTGTTTAATAAATTATTATTTAAGTTGTCAAGCCGGTTCTCGCCTCCTCCTTTCCTCTAAACCCCCTTACACTGGTGCCGAAACCCGGGAAGGAGGAGGGATTCCCGTCGCAGAGTCCTCGACACTGCCGTCCACCCAGGGGAGCACCGCTGCTGTCCGACGGGGGACGGAGTAGCCCGACTACCCGGACGCGGGGAACGGCCGCCGTCCGCGAGGCGAGTGGGGACGGGACTCCACGACCGCCTGGAGCGAGGGAGCCGCTGCCGGGGGCGGAGGAGTGCCCTGCCGTCCCCCGGGAACGCAGAGGGGTCGAGAGAAGACCGCCGTCCGCGGGGGGAGGAGGGAAGTGACTCCCCGACCGCCTGGAGTGGTAGGGCCGCTGCCAGGGGCGGAGGAGAGTCTCCACGGGACGCCGGGAACGCGGAGGGGCGTTCTGTCCGCTGGGGGTCGGAGGTCTGACTCCGGTCCGCCCAGGGAGGAGCGGCTGCAGTCCGCCTGAGAGGGTGGAGTAGTGATCGAGGACCACGCGACGGCGCATCAGAGAACCGGTGAGTTTCTTTTTCTCTCTCTCCTCTCTCTCTCTCTGCCGCTCCGTGTTGGCCTTTCCCTCGCCATTTTGTGTTGTTGTTTTTTCTCCTCCCAGGTCGAGGAAGGCGGGGAGGACCCGCCGGCAGTCGGGGCATAAGGCACGCCCCCCACCCGGAGAGGAAGGGTGGGGGGGATGTACGTCATGCCGGGGGCTCCCCGGCCTGAGGCAACGCCGGGAGGAGTGTAGAGCTGAGGAGGGCGGGGCCGGGCTGGAATGAGACACACCCGGTCCCCAATCAGCCTGATGGGGCGCGCGAGGGATAAAGGCGGCCGGGGACGACAGTTCGAGAGAGAGAGAATTACAGACAGCTGTGCTGTGTTTTTAGTTGTGTGTTTTTGTTTGGGTTTTTGTTTAATAAATTATTATTTAAGTTGTCAAGCCGGTTCTCGCCTCCTCCTTTCCTCTAAACCCCCTTACAGATAGGTCTTCCAAAAATGAAAATTCTGTTATCATTTAAACACGTCATGTTGTTCTCAACCCATATGACTTTCTTTTTTTACTGGAACACAAAAGGAGATGAATATTATTCTCAGTCACCATTCACTTACATTGCATCTTTTTTCCATATAATAAAAGTGAAAGGTGACTGAGGCTTAAATTCTCCCTAACTTCTCTGTCTGTCTTCCACAGAAGAAAGAAAGTCATACAGGTTTTGAATGACGGTGAGTAAATAATGACAGAATTTTCATTTTGGGGTTAATTATCCCTTTAAAATTCCCAGTTTTACCTATCAGTTGGATTGATCTTGTTTTAATGATTATTAGTGGAAAACAAGAAATTAATTATGTTTAGAAAAATTCTTCTTCTTCTTTTTTTTTTTTTAGTAAACTGCAAACATATATGAATATGTACATTGGCATCTGCAGTTTATTAATGTTTTTTTTTCTTTCTTTCTTTCTTTCTTTCTTTCTTTTTTTTTTTTTTTTACTTGTTTCCTAAATAAAAATAATGAGCCGCAGAGTCCTTGGCACCAAACATTCTCATAGGCACCATAAACTCCCATATAACAATGTTGCACTTGAATGTAAGGTCGAAAATTGGCTTTGGTTTTGTTTATATCATTGTTGGTGTGTGTGTGTACACTGTTATTATAACTGCACATGTGCAGCCGCTGCCTCACCAGCCCACTCGCCCAGTTTGTCTGACTTGCGAAACGACACCAGGCCCGAGGATGAAGTATGAGGCTTTGGCACCATATTTCACACTCGCTGTGGCAGGCCTGAAGGATGGATCATTAGACGCTTGCCTCCCTTTTCCCCCTACTCTATCTTTCTCTCACTCTCTCTCTTTCTCTTCAGCCTGCTCCCACTTACACCTCCTCTTTCTCTCTCCTTCTCTTCCTCAGCTCCTTTTCTCTCCTCCTCGAGCTTGGTATCAGCAGCTAAAAACACATATGTGGTGTCTACATTGAGAGAGATAGACTCCCGTGGGAGGACTGTGTTGCGGCTGTACTGTAAGATCCAACGCATTCATTGGTCTGAGCGGTGCAGCACAGAGGATTGGGTTTTGCATTTTACATTCCACAAAAAAATTGATTTATTTTAACAGTTTAATGTGTCTTATTTTCTTTATTTCTCGGCATGTGTCCCCCTTTTTCTTATTTTCTATTGACTGAATTTCTCCTCTTTCACAAAATATTTTTAGTGTATCATTTGATCCCTGGTTTGCATCGCTGAGACACGAGCCTTTGTGCGACAGCGCTGCCTTGCCTCTTGTTGATAGTTTTGATGTGTGAAACATGAGGTCTTCGCATGCTTTCAGGAAAGGTTGATATTTTTTGACTGACACATAATCTAGTCTTATTTTACGAATTCAGTAGGCATATGCTGCACTCATTAAAATGATTTAGTGCTGGCCTTTTAAGAATAAGCTGCTTGCATGCAAGTGGCCATAAAAGCCACATATTCACAACACATATCCTGCTCTAAATCTTTGGGTGCTTGCTTGTGTTCACACTTAACAGAGCCAAGAGTGAGAAGACAAAAGTGTTTGCATATGCTTAATTCTCAGCCATACATGTGCTTGTGTTTGCTTATAAGGGGCCGTACAATTAATAAGTGTTGTAAACAGAAACACATAGTAGGATGATATTAAATCAAGACTGTTACTCCTTCAATACCTCCTGCTCCCAGTAGTACCTCCCATGATGAAACACCTCCTGCTCTGGATTTGTCAGCAGTGTTATTAAAAACCACTACAGCCCAATCTGATGAATTTACTGATAAAACTAATGTACCAGATCTGGCCTGATTGAACTGCAGAGATAATTCAGGTTATCTTTCATGTTTTACATAGAAGTGTCAGGCCATTGGAGGGTAATAGAGATGTTCTATAGGGTGTAAAACAATGGGAAAGTAGTATATTGGCATAGTGTCATAAATACCGAAGAGATATTGTCATGGCAGCGCTGTTTATCTGATTCGACACATCTTATGTCTTCTCTTATCTCGCAAGGTAAATAGACTGCTTGAGATGTGCAGATGTGTTTTTTTTATTGCCAATAGTGTGGTGTCTCTAAATCGTACCCGGTGCTTGACATCTCATGGCTTTGTTGTTTATTGTGACAAGGGCATGAATTTGTAATGAAGCAATTTATTAAATTCTCTTGTTGTATCATTCAGAATTTGTTTCTTTGTTCATATTGTTAGCCTGTTGTTTAATAATGGATGTACACTCTGTTAAATTATAGGGAATGTAAGTATTATTAATAATTTTCATCTACTGACACACACATCATGGCTAGAATTAATATTGATTATATCAGCACACTTCACTTCTACCGGTTGATTTTGATTTTGAACAATTAAATTCATATATTGAAACTCGAAAGAATTAAACCAAAATATTTCTAAATTCAAATTACAATTTAAGCGAAACTAAAATATAATAAAAATGACAAAATGATTAAAAAACATATATACTATATACAGAATATACCAAATCCAAACTTTTTATCCTCCAACTTCTTTCACCGGCACCTTTTGCAGTGACTTAAAAAATCACTCTATGACAACAGGTGTTAAAATAACAATACAAATTAGGTCATAAATACAATTGTAAATATAAACATAATATTCAATATAGCTGCAAGCAGCAATACCGGGGTCAAGCCAATTATCGGCAGCATGAGCAGCGAAAGAAGCATCGTGACACATTTTAAGTTAGAATTCTGATGAATGCTGTAGGAGTTAAAGATAAAAAAATCAAACATCTATGGCCATGTTTCTCAAAATACACTGCTGTTCTATTTGCATGTACTAGTTGCACATTAAAATCTCTATCATCGGCAGAACAAAAGCGCTTGCTCTTTTGGCTATTAGTACATTGTTAAAGAGCATTTACTCAAGGTTGTGCAGAAGGTGTTAAGTGCAACATTGCACACTATACATTGTTTTGTGTATTCTCAAGCACTTTGTTGGATTGGAAAAGTAAGTTTTTACATCCATTGAGTTATATGCAATACATTTATAGACATCTATGCAATATTTAGTTTAATCCAATTTAAACTAAAAAAAAAAAGTTTTGATTATTTCCATGACAATAACTTAATTGAAAACAATTTGTCTAATTGATTGAAATATTTAAGGAAAGCACATTTAGCCATTGTTTACTACAGGGCATCCAGAACTCACAATGACCCCCCAGGGCAAGGTCCTAAAATATTTTCATTTTACAAAGCAAATGCAACAGCCTTAATTCCTCTTTGTTATTATTATTTTATATATATATATATATATATATATATATATATATATATATATATACACATTTGATAGTTTCAAATTTGTTTGTGAAACAATTCTAAACAACAAAACTATTTTCAGGCATGGTCTGCAAATAATCAGCAGATTTCAATTTCATGTTGATTGGACAAATGTTATAGGAGTAATAGCAAAAACAAAACGTTTACATAAAATTAAATCATGGCCAACCATGGTATCATTGTTCTCTGCATGACCCACACAATCTAACAAGACCAGTCTCACAAAAATGCATACATACAGCCTCAAGTCCATTTTGGTGTGCTCAATGTCAAATTTGTTGATGACTGGCCAATGGCTGCCATGTTTCTCAATATATGTAACTGTTCTCATGATCAATGATGGCAACTCCCACAAAGACACTGAATGCAAAGACACTGCATGCAAATTTTGAAATTAATCGGACCAATGTTTCTATATTTACAGCCACTTTCATAATGTTCCCTGTTATAGCACCACCAAATGGCCAAACCCCGCAACTTATCTGTGTGTTCTCAGGTTGAGCCCTTATATAAGTGTGTCATGTTTGGTGAAAATATCTCATTTCACTTAAGAATTATATCAATTTACGTAAAAGCAGAGACCAATTTTAAAATTCATCGGCCTGTTTTTGGAATTTACGAGCAAAATTTTTCCATGTTCTCTTTTAACTTAAGAAATTTACCAATGATTTTGGTGGTTTGCTTCCGACTGGACGAACGGCTTTGAAGCAATTCGCTAAAGTAGTTTTGAAACTATTTTCGAAGTGGCAACAAGCCATAAGGTGAACCATAGCAATTATGGTATCGTTGTGCTCGGCAAGTCATCCCAAACTTAACGAGACCAGTCCTGTGAAAATAGACCAACACCACTAAATGTTATAAACTCACAAAGTAAAAAAACAATCCTTTTTCCACCACTAGGTGGCGCCGGAACCAAACTTATCAGGCACCTTCAGGGCATGGTCCTGATGACACATACAAAGTTTTGTAACGATACGTCAATGTGTTCATAAAATAAAGCATTTTGCGACAAAATTCAAAATGGCCGATGCCCAAAATGGCCGACATGGGAAAATTGGGTAACGTTTGACTCAGAACATTTCACTGAATCTAAAGGGACCAGTTTTATCATTTTGGCCAAAGCGTTCAAGAGTTATAAGCCAAAAAGCTATCTCCTGACCCCCCCCCCCCCCCCCCCCATTAGAGAGCTACGTATTACTGTTTACATAAAAAAAAGTACAAATTAACACATAATACATCCAAATGTGTATAAACCAAAACTAGCAAAACTTGAATTATACCAATGGTGGGAAGAAATATGCAAGTGCACGTTATGGCTTCTTGGGCATCATTAATGGGTATCACTATATGTAGGAATAACTTTAATGAAAAGTGCTTGTAAACCAAGTCAAGTGGTCAAAGTTGTTAAAAAAAAGGCACACTGCAGTAAATATCTATGCACATTGTACAGTATATTTCACAGCAGGCACATTTATAGGCTTTCATCATTACTGGGGAGTCTGGGGCCCATCAAGTACACAGTCTATTGTACTATGATGTTGTAGGGGGGTCTCAGATTATTTATTTTATTTATTCATTTTTCAAAAACAGCACCAAAACATTCATTTCTGGTGATTTTAGGAGCATCATTTCAACATTTTCTTTAGTAGCCTATATATATTGTGTAGCATTAATGAATGGACTAAAAACATATTGTCACCTTTTCACATTACACAGCACAAGATGAAGTTTATCAAAGTTACCTTTCTAAAATCCTGCTGCGGCAGTATCATGGTACAGTAATGGTACAATATGGTAAAACCTTGGTATTTTTAATATATACAGTAGGCCTATATCATGGTATTTATATAGAAGGCTACTCCAAAGAACATGTCCAAAAAACATGGTATTGGATTGGTTTTGGTACTTTTAAGCGCTTTCATGTCATGTAAGTTTTTTGATACTCTTTTATTTAGAAAGTATCTTTACCTGTAGACAATCGTTCACAGACTACACTCGCACATGATCTTCATCACTGGCAAACGAATGAATGTTCACAGACTGCACTCGCACATGATCTTCATCACTGGCAAACGAATGAATGCAGCTGCAGGTTTTGTTTCATTGAAATGTAAGTAAATATTCACTTTATTCAGCGTTGTTTTTGTTCTCTGTCTTCTAAAGCATCCCGTTACTGTTTTACTGCGTGACAAAGAGCTTCAAACGATTCAGCCCTCACGTTAGACAAATTTAATGAGAAGAACCAACTCAAAGGACTGATTAATTCATGCATCGGGCCTCACTTCGCTTCACGAGCCCAGCTGAGTTTATGGCCATGTTCACAATGGCATACTATCCATACTACTCTCACTGTTTTTTTGCCAAACACAGGTATAACAGAAACAGTGAGAGTAGTATGGTAGTAAGGCATTTAGTACACGGTCCATTTGTTCTGTGGGGGGTGCCACAACACATCATCGGAATACACAGGGCGCATTTTGTTTGACACAGATTGAACACATACTTATTGGCTCAGTAGATCGACAGCCCCCAAACAATGCCGCCCTAGGCACTCGCCTTTGTCGCCTAATGGGTTGACCGACCCTGGATTATTGCAACTCGCTTTACTACGGTGTCTCTCAGTCTTCCCTCTCCCGTTTACAGCTGGTGCAAAATGCAGCTACCAGACTTTTCACGGGGACTTGCAAATACGAGCCCTTTACACCTATTTTAATCGCTATGCACTGGCTTCCTGTTAAGTACAGAATCGATTTTAAAATTGTATTGTATTTTTACAAAGCCCTCAATAATTTGGCCCCTCAGTATCTGAGCTATTTGCTCCATCTGTATATTCCCTCTAGAACTCTGAGATCTTGCGATCTTGGTTTACTCTCTGTGCATAGATCTAGACTCAAAAAACGAGGTGATCGTGCCTTTGTGATCGCTGGTCCGAAACTCTGGATCAGTCTACCTCTCCATATCAGATTAGCCCCTTCTATTTCAGCCTTCAAGTCTGCTCTAAAGACATACTTATTCTCTCTGGCCTTCAATATTCCTTGATCATTGTGAACTGTTTTCTTTTTATCATAGTATTTGTTATTTACTTTGTGGTATATTTTATCTCCTATAGTTATTATTTTTCTTTTTGTACAGCACTTTGGTCAACTTTGGTTGTTTTTAAATGTGCTTTATAAATAAATATTGAATTGAATTGAATTGAATAAACTCTGACCATCAGGGACATAATTTCATGTTCCACTATATTTTCAGAGTTTGGATATTAACTTTATTACCACCTGCTGGTGGAATCTCCAAACTCAACAAAAAGGAAAATAGCAAATTGCTTTTTGCGGCATTTCAATAACATACAATAAACCCACAGTTTGCACGCATACACCCACAGTTAGCGCAAACACTCAAACCAATGCCCACTTGCGCTTTGCGCTGGCAAGATAATTGCACTTAGAATTAGCACTCTCACGTAAATTGGATAAGACATAGTCGTTGTGCATAGCGCTGCGCTTTGCGCACTCACAAAAATAGAGCCCCTAGTATATTTGCAAATACTTAAATATATGGCACTAAATTTTTAATAAATTGTTTATATACTTATAATCACCAACTTTAAATCAAAAGTTTTATATTTTTCATGGTATTGTAGTTCATGCCACACATACTTGTACCTTTGTCTTTTTGTCTGATTTTCAAATTCAGGTTTGTAATGAAGTGATTTACCTTGCCAATGGTTGGTTTGGTTCATGGCTTAGAACTATTCTATGAAGGGTAGAATCCCTTTGGAAGAAATGAAATTAGGAAAAATACTTCCGGAATCAAGATGGTTGAAAAGAGGTTGCAGTCTATTGCAATGCTAATGTGTTTTGTTAGACTGATGACAGCTCCTCTGCTTGTACTGTCTAACACTGTATTGTACTTCTGTATTCGCTTTGCAGTTCTGGTGCTGTTGATTGTGACAATGAGGAGGAGGAAGAAGGAACCTCTGATTCTGGATGAAGACCGGGATGTGCGGGAGAACATTGTGCGCTACGATGACGAAGGTGGAGGCGAGGAAGACACGGAGGCCTTTGACATGGTAGCATTGCGAAATCTCAACATAGTTAGGGACAGCAAAGCCCGAAGAGACGTCACCCCGGAGTTGCCCACCCTTTACTGTTCCCGCCCTCCCCCTTACAAAATCACTCCCGACAATGGGATCTTTCGGGAGTTTATATGGGACCGCCTGAAGGACGCTGACGTCGATCCTTCTGCCCCTCCCTATGACTCCCTGCAGACATATGCCTTTGAGGGCAGCGGCTCAGTGGCCGAGTCCCTCAGTTCGCTGGACTCCCTGAGCACAGACTCAGAGCACAACTATGACTATCTGAGTGACTGGGGGCCACGCTTCAGGAAGCTAGCCGACCTGTACGGCCATGGCGACAGCAGCAATATATTCTCCTCCTAGCCAAGATTAAAATTCCTGCCAAGGTCTGCTCAATCGAGGGCATAATGGAAATGAACAATGATCAAGAGAGCACCACTGACTCATTGCTTGAAGGAAGAGGGGAGCAAAAAAAGGGAACATTCAATGCGTGGGGGGACGTATATCTGCATAGAGCAGTGGTTTTGTTAAAGAACAGACAGTGGAGATTCAACTCTGAAGCACTTCTATTTAAAATTGCCGTTAGATGCCAAGTCTGGATTGGGGTGTGGTTGTAAAAGCCGGAGAGAGATCTTCAGGCCCCAGAGGACCGTGGGATGCAGGGCCTTATGAGCTGGTCCAGGAATACCAATTGTTAAGAAGAGACATTTGAAGTGCCCTCCCATGGTTATAAATGAGTACAGTGTCATCCAGCTAGCCACACAGCACTGATGCTTGAAAGATCAATGTTTCTGTTCCATCAGGTGTTACTATGACTCATGGATTCTTCGTAAAAAAAAAACAATCAATATGAATTCAGCAACTGAGAACACCAATATCTTTTCCATCGCCTAGTGAGGAACTGCAACTTTTGCTTTGTAAAATATTCTTAATGCATAGCTTCACATCTGTTATCAGGCCTTATTTACACATGAAATTGCAGCTGAGGCGCATTAAAATAGCAATTTCTGAAATATCCTGCAGAAATGCTGACCAAAATACAAGTCAAACTCGTAGAAAACAGGCTTTGATGTATCGAGCAGGACAGGCCCGAGTTGATTTAATAATTGAAAATGTATAGTACTTGCCTTTCAGTTGAGGCTGTCAACCTGAGTTATTTTGAGATGTTATTTTGTAAGTTTGTAGAGAGAAACCGTATGACAGTGAAGGTTTTTGAAGGGAAGTCTTTTGTATTAAGCCGATTCCTTTCTTGAAAACCTCAATGACAGACTCAAAGCATCAAAATGTTTTTGTAGTTCTCTATGCTGTCCCGTGTACAGTTTTTGCAGTGGTTCTTGCTGAATATTGTGAGATAAAAAGTTTTTTTTATAAAAAAAAAAAAAACAAAACAAAAAAAACAGGCCTATTGTTGAAATGAATTTCAGTGTGAAACTGTAAGGGGAAAAAAGAATGTAAAGTAATTATCCTGAATAATATTACTGGTGAGATGTGAGCCAACGTATAAGATCAGGACAATGCAGAACTAATAATACAGTATATTATCAATGTTTAACTGTTGTCCAAAAGGTTATTATGATTTTGAATTGTAACAAAAAAAAATTACAGTATCAGTCTACAGTATAATACACATGCTAAATTCTAAAGCTGGGAAGACATTTTGTACAGATTTTGTAATAAAGCAAATTACAATACACAGCTTGGTGTGACCACTTCATGATGACTGCTGTCATTCATTCAGACAGCCAGACAGAGCGTATTTTCATCTGTGCTGAATGTGGAGGACTAACTGCTAAATTAGCTGCTTTTGTTTGTGAAATGGGGTGGTTTGCACGGACATGATATGTAATCAAGGCCAGCATAGAGGGCTAACAGGGCCTTGAGTTTGATGAATGACACAAGGCTTGTCAGAGCATTTAAAAGACCTCGGCTAAATTAGCCTCTGCGAGAGGAGATTGATGATTCTGTTAGGGAACACAAACATGCATCCAGAAATACGATCACACATCTAAACACGGGCAGACAGAGTGTGCGACACCATGGCTGGATGTGAATCTTTGCCTATAAATTGTCACGACCGGGCCAGTTAGAACCCTCGAAACAAGCCTTGTTTGTCTGAGACTCACACACAGCTTGATGCATTAGGATAGCAGCCTTTTCACGAACTCCCATTGCAGTCTGGCCTACACTCAATCAGAGTGTGATATAGCTGTGATCTGTTCCGAGTCATGAAACATGTTCCATTTTGTTTTCTTTCCCAGCAAATGTTGGCACTTGGATATACAGTGTAAACTGTTATTCAGACTGCATAAATGTTTAGTGATAGAATCTCAATACTCTCATTCGTGGCCAAACAATGCACAAAAACATAAAGCATAAATACTGGGTGCAGAAATCAGTCCCTCACTTTCCACCAGCATGATGGCATTCCATTTTCCATTTCATTCACAAAAATGCCACAAAAAATGCCCCTGAAATTTTAAAATGTGTGATAATGGCCCTGTAATGAATGTCTTTGTTTGTTATTTGTAACCATTGATATATTAATTAATATCCTTTTTATGCCTAGTTATACACAAAATTGCACAAAATGAGTTGACCTTGATTTAAATTTAAAGGTAACTGCCTGTCTCATTATTCTGATTTATTGATTAAATAGAATTATTTGACAAGATAACACACAGCATATTTCAATAAGGTTAGGAAAAAATGCCCTAAAAATATGCCCTTGGACAACAACTCCAAGCAAGGGCGTAGCCAGGAAATTACTTTTGGGTGGGCCTCAATAAAAATGTAAGGTTTTCGCCTATTTAAAAAAAAAAAAAAATTTACATAATTTTCCTTAACAACAAAGAAACACAGTCAAACAGTTCTTTCACATTTTCAGAAATAAGCATTTATGCGTTTTTAAACTATTTTATAAATATATGTTTGAAGTCAAAGAATAATCTCTAAAATTCTGGTTGGGCCTGGGTCTAATTTGGGTGATGTAATTATTTGTTAACTTGCTCGCTAAATGAAAACTAAAAGGGCAATTGAAATCTCGTTTGACTTGGCACTATCTAATAATAAATACAGTTTTAATTAAGCAAGTCACTGCAGCGAGCAGATAATGCACACAAAGGAGGATGGGGTCAGCCCATCATTGTTCTCCTTACAGACATGAGACTCTTTAACACATATCAGAGGGACTGGAAATCAATGTAATGGTTTCTTTTAAGCATTGACAGGCATTCATAAATTTGATTCTGTTTACTGAACTGGTTGTGTTTGGTTTGGGATTATGCACATTCTTAAGCCCTACTGGCAAATGATCTCATCGGGCACATGATACGAATGCTGGGCTGATTACAGTTGGCTGGTAACTTGATTACTAAAAGTAAAACTACAATTGAGTTTAATTAAACATACATATACTGCTGCTGTTTTGCTATGACAAAATGTTTATTTCACTGCTCAAAATCTTAAAGGGATAATTCACCCAAAAATGAATATTCCCATATGACTTTGTTTCTTCAGTGTGATACAAAAGGAATGCTAGGCACAAGGACAGCCTCAGTCACCATTAACTTTCACTGTGTGGAAAAATATGCAATCAACAAAAATGGTGACTGAGGCTAACATTCTGCCAAACATCTCCTTTTGTGTTACATGGAAGAAGGTAAACAATCATACTGGTTTGGAACAACATGACGGTGAATTTTTGGGTGAACTATACCTTTAACCACACTTTATATCAGACAATATATAGAAAATAATAATTGTAAGAAAAGCTATGAATAGAAACCCTGCTCCTCCTGTCCGCCACTTTGTATTTACTTCATGTTTTGTCTTTTTTAATGGCTTAACATTCATTTTCATTTGGTGTAATGTGGACACAGTGTCAGACGGAGAGTGAATGGGTATCTAAGTGGCCTTTCCTGTCTGAACAGAGGAGAAAGCTTATCTTCAGTCTGGCAGACAATCAATGCCCCGACATTCAAAAGCTTCTTCTCATAGACTTTATGTAAATTTTTGTAAAGGAATCCACTCTTGACTTAATTTCATATGTATAATTTTCAATAAAGTAATACATAGTGTTCCAAAGTGAGTACAGAGCAAGGTCATTTCCATTACACAGCTAGTGAATGATTTAAGTGTATGAAAATGACAACTTCAGTGAAATGGCTGATTAGTTCTAATTAATATTACTCATAAAATGATTTTAGCACCACATAAGTACTCCTTACATGCTCCTCAACTGATTGAGATAATTTAACAAGCACTACTTAAATATACCTGAACTTGGACTTATCAGCACGACATCATCTTCAAGCATCACTTACAAGGTGTTTGCTGTATGAGTCAGTCAAACCACCTCAGCTTTACAACTCTGTGCCCTCTCAGATATTAAATCGTTTGACAGACACAAATGTCAGAGACAGACCTCAAGAATATTGATTCACTGGTGCAGTCAAAGCAACCTGGAGCTGAACACACTCAAAATAGTGGAGATGATAGTGGACTTTCGGAGGAATACCCCAACATTGAACCCGCTCACCATTCTAAACATCACTGTGGCAGTAGTGGAGTCATTCAGGTTCCTGGGAACTACCATCTCATTGTGAAAAGGGCCCAGAAGAGGTTGTACTTCCTTCACTAGCTGAGGAAGTTCAACCTGCCACAGGTGCTGCTGATACAGTTCTACTCAGCAGTCACTGAGTCTGTCCTCTGCACTTCTATAACTGTCTGGTTTGGTTCAGCTACGAAATTGGACATCAGAAGACTACAAAGGATAGTTCGGAATGCTGAGAGGATTATTGGTTTGTATTTGTGTGAATATATATATATATATATATATATAGTTCTGCTCAAAAGATTGCATACCCTTGGAGAATTGGTAATATATGTACCATTTTTAAAGAAAACATGAGTGAGCAGGCAAAACACATTTCTTTTATGTCTTATGGGATTCATATTCAACTGTAGGTTATAACAGAATGGCACAATCATAAAACAAAACATGGCAACAAAAAAAAAAATGAAATGACCCCCTGTTCAAAAGTCTGCATACCCTCAGTTCTTACTATTGTATATTGCCCCCCTTTAGCATCAATAACAGCATGCAGTCTTTTGTAATAGTTGTCTATGAGGCCCCAAATTCTTGCAGGTGGTATAGCTGCCCATTTGTCTTGGCAAAATGCCTCCAGGTCATGCAAAGTCTTTGGTCATCTTGCATGAACCGCACGTTTGAGATATCCCCAGAGTGGCTCGATGATATTAAGGTCAGGAGACTGTGATGGCCACTCCAGAACCTTCACCTTTTTCTGCTGTAACCACTGGAGGGTCAACTTGGCCTTGTGCTTAGGGTCATTGTCATGCTGGAAAGTCCAAGAGCGTCCCATGCGCAGCTTTTGTGCAGAAGTATGCACATTTTTTGCCAGTATTTTCTGATAACATGCTGCATTCATCTTGCCATCAATTTTCACAAGATTCCCCGTGCCTTTAGAGCTCACACCCCCCCAAAACATCAGTGAGCCACCACCATGCTTCACAGTGGGGATGGTATTCTTTTCACTATAGGCCTTGTTGACCCCTCTCCAAACATAGCACTTATGGTTGTGACCATTAAGCTCTATTTTGGTCTCGTCACTCCAAATTACAGTGTACCAGAAGCTGTGAGGCATGTCAAGGTGTTGTCGGGCATATTGTAACCAGGCTTTTTGTGGCATTGGCGCAGTAAAGGCTTCTTTCTGGCAACTCGACCATGCAGCTCATTTTTGTTCAAGTATCGTCGTATTGTGCTCCTTGAAACAACCACACTGTCTTTTTCCAGAGCAGCCTGTATTTCTCCTGAGGTTACCTGTGGTTTTTCTTTGTATCCCGAACAATTCTTCTGGCAGTTGTGGCTGAAATCTTTCTTGGTCTACCTGAACTTTGCTTGGTATCAAGAGATCCCCGAATTTTCCACTTCTTAATAAGTGATTGAACAGTACTGACTGGCATTTTCAAGGCTTTGGATATCTTTTTTTTATCCTTTTCCATCTTTATAGTGTTCCATTACCTTGTTACGCAGGTCTTTTGACAGTTCTTTTCTGCACCCCATGGCTCAGTATCTAGCCTGCTCAGTGCATCCACGTGAGAGCTAACAAACTCGTTGATTATTTATACACAGACACTAATTGTAATTTAAAAAGCCACAGGTGTGGGAAATTAACCTTTAATTGCAATTTAAACCTGTGTGTGTCACCTTGTGTGTCTGTAACAAGGCCAAACATTCAAAGGTATGTAAACTTTTAATCAGGGCCATTTGGGTGATTTCTGTTATCATTATTATTTAAAAAGAAGCCAAACAACTATGTGATAATAAATGGCTTCATATGATCACTATCCTTAGATATTTTCAAAATCAATGCAACAATTTCAGAATTTCTGCCAGGGTATGCAAACCTTTGAGCACAACTGTATATATATATATATATATATATATATATATATATATATTGTCTTATTGTGTATTTCTATATATACTTATATTTTCTATTCACTTTTTATTCTTTTTTTATTATTATCTCTGACTTGTTGTTGTATTGTTTGTGCACTGGAAGCTTCTGTCACCAAATTCCTTGTATGCGTAAGCATACTTGGCAATAAAGCTTATTCTGATTCTGACTGAAATTTAAAATGTCTGTTCTCATTTGACTAAAGTACGATGGCTTTCTGTGAAAACTGTGGTCCATTTAGAAAATTAACAGCATTAATAAAGTCTCCTCAACACAACAGAATACCCAATTCTTGCTTATACTGTTCCCATGAAACACTTATAAAGCTCAGCCTTTGGATTTACAGCTTTCATTACAGTAACAAGATGTTAGTGTGCGTGTTAATATATTGCCTCCCTCTCCATAGCCCTGCTCGATGCATGTCCTCAACGGTGCGAGCACTGCCAACGACACTCACATCGCCATCGATTTCCTCTCTAAATTAAATATACGATTTTATGCATTTAACAAGATTGCTCCAAGAAAAATCCAATTACTGCTCCAAGCCAGTGGAAAACTCATTAAAAGGGCCGGGATAATTATGCAAGCAATGGCTGTTTTAAGCCAAAGGAGAAGCTATAGCGAATTCGGTTTTGAAATGTTATGAAAACACTTGGGATCTTTAACTGGAGGGTCTTGTGCGTTTGAAAGACACATACTTTTAATACGAGAGCTTATAATAAACTACGAGAGATATGCAGAGAAAAGGGTGTTCTGATCAATAATTTTACATATCATATACAGTACATATCTGTATTCACAATGAGGCACATCTAACGCCAGCCAAAGGCAGAGCTCTCTGCAGGGGACTACTGTTTTCAAGTCATATTTTGACATTCTTGGAGGTTTGTTCAGAGATGTTCACGAGTCTTTAATCTGGAGTCCGAGTCAAGTCTCGAGTCTTTTATCATGAAGCCGAGTCGAGTCTCAAGTCACTAAACGTGTAGTCTTTATATAAATATTAAAATACTCTACTTAAAAATTCTAAATGTATGACCTTTGAAAAATCTGGGATACTAATAGGATTCTACCTGAACTTGGAAACATTTGTTTTATTTATTTCATTTTATTTTATGATTTCACAGACTTAATTAACTTATCCTGTTTTTTTTTTTTTGTTTTTTGTTTTTTTTTTTGTAATAAAGGTGTCGCAGTCTTTTTCATTGTCAGTTCAGCAAAGCTCAGAATGCACATGCAAGCAATGCATTATGACATATGAAATGCAATGTAATGTGATATCATTAGGAAGGGCTGGGCGATAATATTTTTTCATATCGTTCGATATCGATATTTATCACGAAATATACTGTACATTTCATATCATTAATGGGGGCAGAACTGCATTCCACATGTTTGTACATTTCATAGCATCAATGGGGGCAGAACTGCATTCCACATGTTTGTAAGACCTCAAGAATGAATTAAACATAACTTGTTTGTTTACAAGTAAATTCCATAGAGTAAGCTATCTTTAAAGCACACTCAGTTTAAGATTTAATCCTACATAAGGTGTGTGACCTCTTTTTGATTAAATTTAGCCAATTTCATTATCTTCAGCTGATGTCTGACACCACTTGAAGACTTTCTTGTGATGTTTCACTATCCAGCTCAGTAGGTGGCGGTAATGCACCATAAACTGGATTGCAACCAGCAATAAACATCACCAAAAGAAAATGTTCTTGCCTGTGACATATGGATCATGAAAAATATTTAACTAATAGTACATAAATAAACTGCAATGGTGATATCGGAGTTGTTGTTGTGCTCAGTCGACAGCTGTTGTATTGCATTGTCAGCGCTGTCTTGTTCGATACACAGCGATATTAAATTAGCCGGATAGCTAGCTAATGGCTAGTAGCTATCCAGCCTAATTAGTTTCCATGACAGCAGGGCTGCCTGCTAAAACTTCCTAACAGGCTGATTTCATGTCTGTGATTCTGTTAGCTAGTTGTGTGTATTACTTTGCCAAACTGCTTGCATTTTTAGAGACACGTACCTGTTTCGATCAGCTACTCTAGATGTAGAACATAGCCTAAATATAGAAAATTACTCAAATGTTTATCATCGTTTTCACAACTTTTTTTTCGATAAATATCTATATCGTTTTATCACCCAGCCACATCATCAGGTATAATTTTGACAAAAACTTGCCAGCTGTTTTTAGTCCACAAAAAACTGTACGTGTGCTGATTGCAAGATGCTAAAATATGGGACAAATCTCTCTCTCTCTCTGTCTCTCTCTCTTGCTCTCCTTACACGTGCGCACACACACACACACACACACACACACACACACACACACAGAGAGAGAGAGAGAGAGGTGACATATATACTATGAAAACACTGATAAAATGAAGCACTAGGTTTAAATTGACGCAACCTCTGGTTTGCAGTCATAATGAGCCATGTAGCTACACTACCCAGCATTTGCGACAGTACAATATTAGCTAGCTTTGTGTGTTAATTAATGTGACTAACGTTTGAGAATGTGTTCTTCCTGAAGTTTCTGCTTCTGAGGGCACAACCAAATGTGAGCACAAATGGCACGGCGGGTGCCGTCATGTTTTATGGGACTCTTATTACATTTCAGGGTTTAAGCAGAAATACATAATCAAAATCTATGATAAGGGTCCGATCGATCACGACACAGGGAAATGTGAAGCAGATGTAGTAAAATCATACAAATAAAACACAAATTCTTCCTTTAAGATATTAATAGTTAAGGTTAAAAGATTCGAGTCGTTTTTGAAACATTCACGAGTCCTTTGTGTCGAGTCAAGTCTGAAGTCATTTCATTACATCATGATGGCGCCACGGATGGCAACCTCGGTGTGGAGCGCTCCTATTGTTTTGTTGTTTTTGTTTGTTTGTCCTGTGTTTAGTAATCTTTTTCCAGTCAGTTTTACCAGAGATGAACTGCTGAACATTCGACAGCATATACCAGTCAATCTTTTCCCAGTTTATGAATATTCAGACGTTTTGCTGGACATTTTAGTCGGAGACACAGCTCTGTTGTTCAAGAGATGCAGGCGAGGGAGACGAGCTGGGGCACTGGTCATGCTCCTTCGGCGCGGCTTTCGAACAGCGCTGCCGTGTATTCATCTAGCGAATCTCCGCTCTCTTCCTAACAAAACAAACGAACTACATCTCCTCACCCGCACAGACGAGGACTTTTCAACCTCTGCTGCCTTGTGCTTCACAGAAACCTGGCTGAGTGAAGCCATTCTGAACAGCGCGTTACATCTGCTGGGCTTTCAGCTGTTCAGAGCCGATCGCATTGCGGAGTTAACGGGGAAAATGAGAGGCGGTGGAACATGCTTTTACATCAATGAAAGTTGGTGTACAGATGTAATGTTAAAGAAGATGTGCTGTCCTAATTTGGAAGCGCTCTTTATTAACTGCAAGCCTTTCTACTAGCCTCGGGAGTTGTCCTTGTTTATTCCGGTGAGTGTTTACATCGCGCCAGACACATGTTTGAATACCATGCTGCAACAGCTGGCTGATTAAATCACAGACATTGAACAACAATACCCGGACTCAGTTATTATTATTCTTGGGGATTTTAACAAATCAAACCTCACATGTGAACTGCCCAAATACAAACAGCACATTACATGCCCCACCAGAGACAGAAATATACTGGATCATTGCTATACAACAATAAAGGATGCATATCGCTCTGTCACTAGAGCAGCTTTGGGACTCTCTGATCACTGTCTGGTTCATCTTCTTCCAAACTACAGACAGAAACTAAAATCTGCCAACCCTGTAGTAAGGACTGTAAAGACATAGACCAATGAAGCATAGCTGGAACTACAATCCTGCTTTGACTACACTGATTGGAGTGTTTTTGAGGCTGCAGACACCAATCTGGACGAGCTCACAGATACTGTTACATCATATATCAGTTTCTGTGAGGATATGTGCATCCCTACTAGGACTTATTTAACATTTAACAATGACAAACCATGGTTTAAAGCAGAGCTCAGGCAGCTTCGTCATGCCAAAGAGGATGCTTACAGGGGTGGGGATAAAGACTTGTACAATCAGGCCAGGAACACACTGAATAAGGAAATCAGAGTGGCTAAAAGAAGATACTCTGAGAAGCTGAAAAACAAGTTTTCAGCTAATGACCCTGCATCAGTGTGGAGTGGCATGAAACAACTTATGAATTACAGGACTCCTACCCCCAACCCTGTGGTGGACCAACAACTGGCTGACGACCTGAATGTGTTCTATTGTAGATTTGAAAGGCCCAATCTCACACCCCACACCCGCCCTGACCTTCATTTCACACAAACTCCAACACCTCCTGCAAACCCCCTCCTCCACCCTCCTGCAACTCAATCTGCACTTAAGATCTGTGAAGATGATGTGTGCTGTACTTTCAAAAACAAAGGATAAGGAAAGCACAGGGCCAAGATGGCGTTTCACCTGCATGTCTTAGATCCTGTGCTAACCAGCTGGCCTCCATTTTCACACAGATCTTCAATAGATCACTGGAGCAGTGTGAAGTCCCATGCTGCTTCAAATGCTCCACTATCACCCCCATCCCAAAGAAACCAAAAATCACAGAAGTTAATGACTACAGACCTGTCGCCCTGACATCTGTGGTCATGAAGTCATATGAGAGACTGGTGTTGGCCCACCTGAAGGACATCACTGGACCCTTTCTAGATTCCCTTCAATTTGCTTATCGAGCAAACAGGTCTGTGGATGATGCAGTTGACATGGGATTGCATAATATCCTGCAACATCTGGACAGACCAGGGACATATGCAAAGATCCTTTTTGTGGACTTCAGTTCGGCTTTCAACACCATCATCCCAGCTATTCTCTGGACTAAATTACACCAAATCTCTGTTCCCACGTCTATCTGTCAGTGGATTACCAGCTTTCTGACAGACAGGCAGCAGCTTGTGAAACAGGGGAAATTCACTTCCAGCACCTGTACAATCAGCACTGGTGCCCCCCAGGGATGTGTGCTCTCCCCACTACTCTTCTCCCTCTACACCAATGACTGCATCGCCAAGGACCCCTCTGTCAAGCTCCTGAAGTTTGCAGATGACACCACTGTCATCGGCCTCATCCGAGATGACGATGAGTCTGCATACAGAAGGCAGGTTAAACAGCTGGCTGTCTGGTGCAGTCAAAACAACCTTGAGCTGAACATGCTCAAAACGGTGGAAATGATTGTGGACTTTAGGAGGAACCCCACAACACTGTCACCCCTCACCATTCTAAACAGCACTGTGGCAGCAGTGGAGTCATTCAGGTTCCTGGGCACTACCATCTCACAGGACCTGAAGTGGGAGACCCACATTGACTCCATTGCGAAAAAGGCCCAGCAGAGGTTGTACTTCCTTCGCCAGCTGAGGAAGTTCAACCTGCCACAGGCACTGCTGATACGGTTCTACTCAGCGGTCATTGAGTCTGTCCTCTGCACTTCAATAACTGTCTGGTTTGGTTCAGCTACGAAATCAGACATCAGAAGACTACAAAGGACAGTTCGGACTGCTGAGAGGATTATTGGTTGCCCCCTGCCCCCCTTCAAGAACTATACACTTCCAGAGTGAGGAAAAAGGCTGGAAAATTCACTCTGGACCCCACTCACCCTGCCCACTACATTTTTGAACTGTTGCCTTCTGGCCAACGCTTCAGAGCTCTGAGCACCAGAACCGTCAGGCACAGGAACAGTTTTTTCCCCCAGGCTATGAACAGATAAAACTGCCCCTTTGAGCAATAAATAATGTGCAAAACACAGCTTAGTCTTTTTATATTATCCAACACATCCAACCTTTTCTGCCATTACATTCCCTTGCTCTGTATATAACCGATTTGTATTTAGATTTGCACTACATATGTGTATGTGTGGTATGTATTTGTGTATGTATGTACAGTTGCAATCGAAATTATTCAACCCCCCCAAGACAGTGAGGATTTACAAAGGTAAGCTTTTCTGATGACCCAGAATTTTTAAACTTTACATCTATATCAGTTGAGTGACACATTCAAAGTCATAGTGTGAATATATAACCTAATATTTCTAATTAGCAGGATTTCTTTTAAAATACAGCCATGTCATAATTATTCAACCCCTATTGCATGTAGCAATAGTTTCTTAAATATGTAAGGCTACACAAGTAATTGTTTTAAAACAAAATTAAGTCATCAATCTGCAATGGCACTTATTTCAGTTTTAAAATTGAAGTTTAGCATTGTAAGCAAAAATGTATTTCTATGCAAAAAAAATGCAATTAAAAATAAGCTGTCTCAAAAGCTAATAGAGGAGATTATTTCATTACACAAGAATGGTCATGACTAAAAGTACATTTCCAAGGCACTTCCATTTCCAACAGACAAAGTTGGCAGCACCATTCATACATTTTTTAAATATGGTACAACAGCAACCTTCTTGGGGTGTGGAAGAAAGCAAAACTTCACCAAGGGAAATGTTGACTTGAATATTCAACAAGTAATTAGGAAAGACCTGTGGAGTCCTGGAAGAAGGTTTTATAGATGTATGACACTAAACTGAAAATGAGTTTTAGACCCATGGGTCAGCAGTACGTCTGGAGTAAGATGACAAAGTGATGACAACAACAACACCATCCCCACAGTCAAGCATGGAGGTGGGTCAGTCCTGTTATGGGGGTGTTTTGCGGCTGCTGGAAATGGCTATCCTAATTATGTGACTGACACCATGGATTCTTTCAGGTATCAGGCCATTTTGGCATGAAATATGTGATGACTTCAGTGTGTAAATTGAAGCTCGGTGATCACTGGACTTTCCAGCAAGACAATAACACCAAGGATACATCCAAGTTGTCCAAAATCTGGTTCAGGGATAGATCGTGGAATGTCCTTAAATGGCCCTTTCAGTCCATCATTAAAATCCCATTGCAAACCTTTGCTGGGATTTCAAGGAAGCAGTGGCAGCACAGAAACCAAAGAATGTCAATGAGCTGGAAGCTTTTGCTCATGAGAAATGTGTAAAAATTATAATAGAGAGGTGTCCGAAGCCTGAGAACACTTACCTGAAACATTTATTTGCTGTTATTAAGGATAAAGGATGCTCCACAAATGATTGACTTTGGGGGTTGAATATTTTTGACATGACATTTGTGGACAGAATTAGTTATTTTTTATTTTAAAATTTGGGTAAACTGAACTCTTTGTTCTCAAAATTACTCAAATGTGTATTAAAAACTTACTTTGACTGTGTACTGAGGTTTTAGTTGATGTGTTTAATTCACATCACCAGAATGTATTGCTGGTCAGGGGGGTTGAATAATTTTGATATATATATATATATATATATATAACTCAAGTCCCCATCTCTGGATTTGTCCTCTGAGCTGTTGCCCTGGGTTGAGCGGTGGCTCTGTGGCTTATTGTGTCTTGTGTATGTTTAATGTAGTATGCTACAGTATCATGCGCATATTTTGACATGGCTGAGTGTGCCTTTTATTTGCTTTGAACTGACCTTGGATGACTGTGAGGCTGCTTTGAAGTGTTGATTCTGTCAAAATATACTTACATGCACATAATAACACCCCTTTTCTTTTGCAATCCTGACATATTCTGTCTCTCTATGAGTACAGTGCACAGCAAAAGTTTTCAGTATTCAATATACATTGTGACATTGCTTATTTTAGAAAACATTTTATTTTTTTAAACATTGTCAATTCAATCTTTAAAAAAAGCTTTTGCAGCAATTACTGGTTTGCACAAAGACTATGTGTGATTCAGGCCCTTCTTTCGTTGAGGCAAATTTGCTCCGGCTTGTTCAAATTAATGGGATGATGCTTGTGCTCTGGATTTTCATATACTGTGACAGATTCTCAACTGAAGTTAGATCAGGGCTTTGCCTGGGTCATTTTGGCATTGACTTTTCTTTGTTCTTTAGCCACTCCAATATTAATGTTGCCTTGTTTTTGTCCTGCTGAAATACAAACTCTATGTTTAATCCATATAAAATATGTTTCGCTGTATTTTTCTGCATTTTGCACCATCCATTGTTCTCTTTATTTCAACAAGATGCCCAGTCCTGCTGATAATAATAATAAAAAATAAAATGGATAAAATCAGTCTCACAGCATGATACTATCAGCATTGTTCTTCACTGAAGGTATGGTGTTTTTTGGAGGTGTGTACAGTGTAAGATTCACACATATCGCCTAGAATTTTGGCTCGAAAGCCATACCTTGGTGTGATCTTAACATAAAATATTTTTACACTTAAGTAATGTAGTGTAACACTTAAACTGCTTTTTTTTTTTTTTTTTTGACAAACTCCAGACATGCTTTTGTGGGTTTTTTTTAGTAATGTGTAACGATGTTGGCTGCTGACAATGATGGCAATGACGAAGACGATGATGAGATGAAGAACCCAAGTGCAGTTTATTTACAAAGTGAGAACCAATAACCCTGACTACATGTGAACTAAACAAACATGGCTTGACTTGATTTAAACATGGCTTGACATAAACGTGGCTTGACTTAAACATCTACGATCACATCCAATTTCAATACTTGACAACCAGACAATGAAAACATGAGGGCTTAAATACAAGACATGGGAGAACATAAACCAGTGAACAAACAGAACTGATAACAAGATAATTAAACAAACCAATGAAAACATGACACATGAATATGGAGGGAAAACAAGACATCACATGACTAGGGAACAGGAACTAAACTTTTCAAAATAAAAGACATGAATCAACAAAATACACATGACATATCCCCCCCACTAAGGGGTGGCTCCCGACACCCCAACACAAACAAAACACGTAAAACATGACATAAATTCAAAGTTCTGTAGGGAGCGGGGGGGGGGGGATTTGTCTTGAGGCGTGGGGCGTGGCGAGAAAGGGCGAGGGCATGGGACCAGGGCAAAGTCCGTGGGGGTGAAGCCATGAGAGGCTCGAGGGGCGGAGCCATGGAACATGGTGCCCGGAGAGTAGCCGAAGACTCGAAAGGCCAGGGTGGAGCCGATGGCAGGGAGGACCAAGACGGTGCTAGAGGCTCGGAGGAGCAAGGCGGAGCTGGGGGATTGGAAGACTGAGGTGGAGCCGGTGGGACTGAGGACCAAGGTGAAGCCATAGGGAAGGAGGTCCCCAGTGAAGCTGACAGATCGGAGGGACGAGGCGCAGCCAGAGGATCGGAGAGCCAAAGCGGAGCCAGGTGACCGACAGACCAAGGAGGAGCCGGAGGGACGAGGGACCCCGGCAAAGCCGACAGGCTGAAGGACCGCAGTGGAGCCGAGGGAACGCAGAGCTGAGGCAATGTCGAGGGACTGACAGGCCAAGGTGAAGTCCAGGGCTCGGAGGGTCCAGGCGGGGTCGGAGGGCCGAAAGTTCCCCTTGCCTGATCAGGAGAACTAAGGGTGGGTATAAGGGTGGGAACCATCTCCAGGTCCCACTGCTCAGGTGTGGCTTTGACGTGGCATGGAGCAGGCTGAGGCGTTGCTGTGACGTGGCATGGAGCAGGCTGAGGCGTTGCTGTGACGTGGAACTCTGGCTCGGCGGCGGCCATGTCGTGGAACTCTGGCTCGGCATCCGCCTCCCCCACAGTGAACGTGGAACCAATGATCAGTAGGGCGAGGTCGATATATTGAACCAGGCTGAGGGAACTGCGACCGCCAGGCATCAAAAAAGAAATGGACTCATTCAATCCAAATCTGAAACAGTCTTTGAGGGCAACCTCATTAAAGTCCACCTGGCAGGCTAGACCGCAGAAGTCCTCGACATAGTCCTCCAGGGGACGATTGCCCTGACGAAGGCGCAGAAATAAAACTGCTGGGTTCATGGGGGTCTAGTATTCTGTAACGATGTTGGCTGCTGACAATGATGGCAATGACGAAGACGATGATGAGATGAAGAACCCAAGTGCAGTTTATTTACAAAGTGAGAACCAATAACCCTGACTACACATGAACTAAACTAAACATAAACATGAACATGGCTTGACTTGATTTGAACATGGCTTGACTTAAACGTCTACGATCACATCCACATTCAATACTTGACAACCAGACAATGAAAACATGAGGGCTTAAATACAAGACATGGGAGAACATAAACCAATGAACAAACAGAACTGATAACAAGATAATTAAACAATAAACCAATGAAAACATGACACATGAACATGGAGGGAAAACAAGACATCACATGACTAGGGAACAGGAACTAAACTTTTCAAAATAAAAGACATGAATCAACAAAATACACATGACATAATGGTTCCTTTTTTGCCACGCTCCCATATATACAGGCCAGTATTATGCACAACTTTATGATATGATTGACTGGTGCACCTTGACTCCATTGTGAGCTACTGAATTTTGTAGATCATTCACTGTGATTGTTGGTCTCTGTGGCTTCTCATAAATAAAAATAATTTAAAAAAAAAACATAAAACAATGTCACATTAAAATATGTACTTCATTAGTTTCAGGGCTTGGAAATAAACATACCTCCGAGAACAAAATGCTTAAGATGGTGTGCTGATCTTAGCTGGTTTTAAGGCATAGTTCACCCAAAAATGAAAATGTTCTCATCAAACACATGCCACCCCAGATGTGTATGACTTTCTTTCATCTGCAGAATACAAACAAAGATTTTTAGAAGAATATCTCCGCTCTGTCGGTCCTCAAAATGGAAGTGAATGGTGACCAGAACTCAGAAGAACCAAAAAGGGCATAAAGGCAGCATAAAAGTAATCCATATGACTCCAGTGGTTAAATCCATGTCTTCAGAACTGATGGGAGCGGGTAAGAAACAGATCAATATTTGACTACTTTTTTTTACTATAAATCTCCACATTTGACCAGACTCAACCAGTAGGTGTCTGAATGTGAACGTGAAAGTCACTTCCACACCAGAATGTTGAAGTGAAAGTGAAAGTGTAGATTTACTGCAAAAAAAGGACTTAAATATTGATCTGTTTCTCACCCACACCCATCAAATCACTTCTGAAGATATTCTTCTAAAAATCTTCATTTGTGTTCTGCAGAAGAAAGAAAGTCATATACATATGGGATGGCATGAGGGTGAGTAAATGAGAGAAGTTTCATTTATAGGAGGACTATCACATTAAGCTGGTCTCCCAGTCTAGCTGGTTTTTAGGTGGTCTAGCTGGTCTCCCAGCCTAAAACAGCTGACAAGTTCTCAAAACCCTTCTAAAACCAGGAAACCAGACCTGCTATAACTAGCAAACTATCTAAGGCTTCTTTAAGATGTAAAGACATCACACTCTTCTTATCTCTGGAAATATTTTAATGTATTGAGTAGCCTACTTTTAGGTAGGGGAGATTAGTTGTCACACTTTTAACTACAGTTTATATTTATTAAGTAAATTTCCATTTCAATTCAATTTCTGCATAGGCAGTTGCCTTGAAGTCTTAGCTACAAAACAGCTATTTTATATTTTCACCCCAATAATGCGGCATATTGTCACACTGTATGGGCAAGATGTCACAAAGGAACTTGCCAATAAGCCAGTGGAGCCAGAGGAGACAGGGGAACATCTCCCCACTATCACAACCTCCAAAACAAGATAAACATCTCTAAATGTACACCTGTATTAAACAGACAATTACAGGCTTTTTTTTTTATTATTATTATTATTTTAAAGCATAAAACCATTAATTTAACAATAACAATAAAATGTTACCTTCCAAAAATACCACAAAAAAATAAATAAATAAATAAAATAAAAAATAAAAATCACCAACATATATTTAATTTTAAAAGTAGAAATTTATGATATGTTAAACAAATGTGACAACCTGCCCCGATAAAAACATTTGACAACATGCCCCAACCTGACTTTCAGGAAAAGTAACTTTGCTAATAACACATTTAAACCTTTCAGTAAAAATCTGCCTTCATAACATAGTTGCCCCTTGTAGTAAAATATGCCAGTGTGGTTTGATTATGTTCACTTGCTTACCCAAGAGCTATAACAAAAATATGATGAGAGTGAAAATTTACTTTGAAGGGTAGAGTAAAAAAAAAACAAAAAACAAAAAACAAAAAAAATTGTAATTCAAGTGGTTTTGAAGTGTAGTTGCTTGAAACCAAAATACAACATTTTGGCTAGAGAAATGACACAACTGGACTTTTGACTCCAAATCTTATTGTGACCGAGATAAAGCCGTTGTGACAACTTCCCTATGTGATAACTTGCTCCCGATTTATTTTTACGTTAAATATATTTCACACTCTAAATCAAAAATTGACACAAATAACTGCTCTTAGTGGATGCTATTAAGACTATAGCCAAGCCAATTCCACTGTACATAAAATCTCATATTTGCACATTTTACATCTGTCAGGTCCATCACCACAGCAGAGAGCTTCTTTAGTATGCTTTGAAAATAGCAGATCAGTACCATATACTTCAATTTCTCAGGTTTACTCCAGAAAAAATGAACAACTACCGACTTTTGCCTTTGTGGTTACTTACAATTTTTTGCCTCACAGCCTATTGTTATGATCAAAATAGAGTGCTTGAACAAGAATAGGGGAAAAAAACTAACCAATCAAGAGTAGGAGGACGCATCTTGTGGGAGGGCAACCCCCTCAGGGAAACGGAGAGCAATCAGACACACATAGAGCCATCAGCACCTCAATCTGCAGATTAGGACAGGCAGGCCTCAGGCCCCACAGCTTTAGGATAAGACAGACCCTCCATGCCTTTCTTAAGCATCCGTAAATCAACTGTAAATTGCCTCTCAGAAAATGAGTTCTCGAAAACAACAGCGCAAGACTAGTTTCTAAACCCTGTAAACTCTTTCAATTATCTTCCGAGATAGGTGGAAAAGCCGTGTAAGTCACAGTTGCAGAGTTTCGTGTTGGCTGACTAAAAAACTTTTATGGTGGGCAGCAGATGAGATGGAGAAAGTGTGTTTCAGAATGTCTTTCTAGATAATAGCTCATCTGCTGAGAACTGTAAGAGCCTCTCACTTAGAGTTGAGACTTAAGTGCTCTATCTCCTTTGATACTCTGTCATCATTCCTCACCCAGATCTCTTCAGTTTCCTTCCGTTAAATTCTGCCACTTCATATCAAAAGCATGTCATTATATGATACATCTTCTTGCAACTTCAAGGAGAGATGTTAAAAAAGTGAAGTGCCTCACTACCAAATAGACCATTCCTTTGTGGAGAATATTGTCAGGAACCACTGGAAAATGTGAACATTGTCATACACCATGTTGTATATAGAAGCAGAGCTATAATTGTTGTGCTCTTTTTCCTGGAACTAAAATACAGCCTGCCAGAACCATGTCTACATTGTTTAGAACTGACCCACAGTTGTTTGGAAGACTTCTATAATTCTAGAATCAAATGCCAAACTCTTAGTCATCCAAGCTGCATTCTGCTGACATTTACAGGTTTGTCCACGGGGACAACATCTCAAGGGCACAAGATATTTGGTAAACTGTGCTTGTAGCCAGGGGCTTGAATAGCTTGCTGGAGGCTGGAACATTTCATGTAAATGAAGTTTGGAAGGAGATTGACCTGCATCCTTGATCACTGCGGCATCATTCATTCTGATTAGGGCACAGACTCATCTAGGCTGGTCTGATGGATTAGCCAGCCAGACTGAAGCCTCCTACAGGAATTCAAAAACCCTACAGTTTAATCACCCACAAAGCTAGTGGATGACAATATTTAAGTATGGGCACACAACACCAGACTGGATGCAAGGCAAACACAACTATAACTAATAAGCTAATACTTCTTAGATTCTTTGGATAAGAAGCAGTCTTGCAATTGTGATGGTGTTTATTTCGCCTTCTAAAGCTTAATACCCTGTATCTGCAGTGCTAATTGACATTGCAAGAGAAAGAGACCCTCTGCAAAGTCACTTAGAACAGCCCTTCATTAGCCCTCTGTGAGAATGAATATTGACTTTAATATACTGTCAGATTTGTTTGTTCTTCTTAGTGCCTGTCATACTCAAGGGCTTTCTCACTGCTAATGCTGAGTAGCACCAATCACCACCCTATTGTCTGGGAATGTGCTCCTGCTGTCAAATGACTCCAGCTCTGTTTATTATCCTCACAACCCACCATACAGGATTATCATTGACATAGAATAGCCATAATCAGGTTAATCTAAGAAAGGTGGGACAGATGTAGCTCCTTGTTCTCCTCATTATTAACAAGCATGTTCTGTTGGGATTGAGACCCTAATGGTGTATGTGTGAAATTAACAGTGGTGTGCGATGCATAAACTGCGTACCCCTTCAATGCTTAACCCCCACCCCCCCACAAATTTGTTAATTTGATGTCACCTGCATTTATGAGTAGGATAACTTGGACCATTTTCACAAAATGTTGATTAAATACATTTAAGAAAACGTAATAAATCAAAATACAAGAATTGATATGATTTTTTGTGTTTCACTCACTATTTGTCTGTTAATGAGTGAAAGAAATGGGACTTAAAGGGACATGAAATACAAAAACACATTTTGAGTGATAAGAATAATCAACATACATATTTAGAAGCAAAAAACATGCATTTCTTATGGGAGAGGTTATAGAATTATGAACAGGTTTTCTGGGGCTTACTCCAGCAATTTTGGCATTACAACCACCATTCATGTGAGGTAACAGATCAGACCAGTTGTACTGGTGAATATGTGTCACAAAAGTTATAAAAGTACATTGAGGTAAATTTTTGAAGCTAAGGACAAAAGCCATTTGTGAAACTAAAACTAACTTAACGTGCTACTGCAATCTATTCAGCATTTATGTGCGGATTAGATTGTGAATACGAAATAACATATATTTGGGCATTTTGATAAGTTTGATGGACACAACCTTTTTAAATACATAGTGACGTGTGGTTATATGACATACAGGATAATTCAAATAACAAATAAAATGTGTTCGCCAGGAGTTGGTTAGATATGCAAAGAAAAGTTAGGAAAACATGCAAGCACACCTTCAAATGCTTCAGTAGATCTGACACAGTGGACAGCATATTAACTTTTGGAAGGCAGCACAAAGTGGAATGGGGCATCCGTTTACTGTCGAAGCGACACCGCAACAGACGCTTCCAGTGTTGACAGCTACATTGACTGTAATAGGATCTTTTTGCTTTTGATGTGACGTGCCGCTCACGTCCATTGTTGACAGGGTGTTTGTTAGTCAACATAGGCCAATTTTCAGTCAAACTTTTTCTGTTGTGTTTTTTGCATTCATTTTTATTCTGAAGCTGCACTCAACGGAGGCCATTGACACGGAGATTGTAAGAACAAAGTTTCTTTGATATGGCAATAAATTATGATTCCGTACAGCTCAGGAAAGTTGTCAGTTAGTCAGTTCGTTTGATGCAAATTATGTTATTTGGATTCTTCCCTGTAAATCATCCACAGATTTAAGACTGCCTGCTCTGCCTATAGCTAGGCATGTCCCACTGTTCAACGTAGCCTTGGGTAGAGATGGAAACACAGCTGCAGGAAGGGAAACTTTCCTGACTTGTGTTCAAAGCGTAACCCCTTCTCACAGGAGCTGTGAAGGTGCAAATTGCTGACGCCCGACCCCCAAGGTAAAAATAATAAATTTTATTGGTCAGTTATTCTAACACTCTGCTAATACAAATGAATAACATAACCCTTCAAAATATCCTGTGAAAGGGGATGCAGTAACGTTGAGTTACAGCGTGATAATGAGCAGTTTTGATTGGCTGCCATGGACAGCTTTTACTCCATCAAACAGGAACAATGCGAAGATATTTATGGTCTACATAATTACATTAAAGATGTTTTTGAAGTTATATATTAATATATTTTAATGTATTTATTTATTTAATTCACATACATTGTTAAATAAATGGGGAAAACTGTCTCAGTTTATGTCACCCCTACTCTGAAGGGTTTAAAGGGACTGACTGCACACCACTAAAAAATAATAATAGTCATTTTGAAATTAACCTTTATCTTACCTTTAATATCTTCTAATGTGTTCCTCTTATTTAATAAAAGCCAGATTTCTATTGAAGCTTTAACTCTCTTTTGTATCACAAATAGGAGTGCACTTTTCAGAAATTCGACTGTTGTGTAGCCAGGGTTGGGGAGTAACGAAATACATGTAACAGGAATACGTATTTAAAATACAAAATATAAGTAACTGTATTCCACTACAGTTACAATTTAAATCATTGGTAATTAGAATACAGTTACATTCAAAAAGTATTTTGATTACTGAAGAGATTACTTTGCATTTTATTGTCATTTGTATCATTTAATATTTAGTCCTTTCAGATGGAAAACATTTATACATAGAAATTATGTGATCCAAAGTGCATTTGAACAGCTGTGAAACACTTTCTTATGATGTGTTACATTCATACGAGCAGACAGAGAAGTAAGTTTGAAGTTTGGAGCAAAAGAAATAGAAATAAACCTTGTATAAATTGTCAGCCTTACGCTAAGCTAAAATGCTATTTCTAGCCAAATGTTACCAGGCACAATCATATTTTTTTTATCAAGAAAATTCACATTGGATCATAATTTCTTTTTTTCTAGTACAACCTTTTGATAGGGCAAAAATCTTATTCTTGATAATAATTTCTGTATTGTTTTCCTGTAAAAATATCTAAAAATCCTTAAAACAAGGTCAGTTTGATTTATCTTGTTTTTGAAACAGCACTGCATAAGATATTTAGGTTTTTCAGAGAATGTATTTTTAACATGTGTATTTTGTCTTACTGTTCTGGCAGAGTTTTTATAGTCAAAACAAGTGAAAAAATCTACCAGTGCTGAAGAAGTAATCCAAAGTATTTAGAATACGTTACTGACCTTGAGTAATCTAACGGAATATGTTACAAATTAAATTTTACAGCATGTATTCTGTAATCTGTAGTGGAATACATTTCAAAAGTAACCCTCCCAACCCTGTGTGTAGCACAGTTACATTTATATATTTTTTTTAAATAAATAACTGGCAAGGAATGCACTGTTATAATGTGTTCACCAGTTAACATATGAATATTCATTGCATTTAATCATGTTTTTAACCTGAGGTCTGTTAAACCCCCAACATAAATAATGTAACATTTTACATTTGATGAATGCTATCAAGTTGAAATTTAGTTTATAATCAGTTCTCCTAAGATTAGGAAAAGTCTCATACCTCATACTTCAATTTTAAAGATTTAGCTCACCAAAAAATGAAACCTCATGTTGTTCCAAACAACTTCTGTGGAATGTACTGAGCTTATAAAATGGCCTTGGGGTTTCTTAGACCACCGAGATAATGTTAAGGTTAAGGTTAAGTATGATTGTACTTGTGCTGGGTGAAATACAGCTGTGGTAACATGTTCAGACAGAAGCTACATATGTTTTCCACATTAGCTGTCCTCTGTCTATTTAGTGCATTGTATCACATCAATGTCCAGTGTTGACGTGCGGTTTTTGGGACACAAGGAAGTGACATAATGCAATAGAAAAGGATTTCAGTTATTTAAATGTAACTTTTAAGCCCAAAGAAGTGTGTAACATTATAAAAAGTCTTTCTTCTTTTTAACAAGCCTGTCAAAATTGTAATTGGGTGAAATTAAACAATATAAATACCACACACTTGTAATGGGGACTTAAATGACACAGAATTGTAGGAATGACCTCTATTTACAGGTGTTCCTGCGCGAGACACTGCTTTACATTGAAAAACAGCTCATACGGATGCAAAAACATGTTCAGTGCGAACGTCCCCTACTAAACTTAAAATGAAAAATGCTTTAATACAATGACCAGGAAGAAAAGAGAAAGGGATAGAAAAGGCTTAACATGAAAATAGTGTATTTCTCCTTGGATTAGTGTCATTGTTTTGGCAGTAAATGGTGTTTATCATAAGGGAAATGTAAGAAAATCATGTTGTGTTTTAACTACACCTGTACTACTGTAGTTTTATTTTGAATTAATGCAGTAATGCAGTTTTTCTTACCTTTCTCTTTCTCTCTCTCTACCAGAACGAGCTCTGACATATGCAATCAAATGTAATGGCATGTCATGAATAGGTGCATTTACTGGGTTTTTTTAAATCCCATTGGTGGGCAACAATTAACATGCACTCGAATGCTAAATGATTTTGACAAAAATATCTTGCTTCTGACAGAAAACATGACAGAAGACGTCCATGGATTGTCACTGATCTTTCCCCCAGCCGTTTCTGTCAAGTTTAGTGTCCGTGTATAGTAACAACCGGTATCTCACACAACTCACGCGAAAGTGTGTGTGTTTCAGGACCATTTCTCTCGATTTGTGAAACATTCTCAGCAGTTTGGGTGTGTGATGCTAAAATATGGGACAAATGGCATTGCATATGGATTTCATTATGGATCATGGATCATGACTTCTGAAGCAGCAAAACAAGTGGTTATACCAAGGGTATACGCCAATATTGATCCTGAAGTCGTTATATGCAAACAGCCCTGGGAAAAAAGCATACGGCGTATACGTGCATATGGCTCAAACTACACCACTGGATAACACATGGTAAGATGATGAGATCAATAAATAAAATTGCTCATATGGTTGAGTAGGGATTGAGCTGGGTCAACTTTCAGTTACTGCCAAAAGCCCTCTGATGATGCAGAGCTGTTACATAATAAACTTTAATGTATCCTTCATGGGCTTGTGAGAGGAGAACATCAGCTAAAAGGCCGAGCACCTAAACATAAAAAAGCAAGTATTTGAAGAAGTGAATCCCAATCCACCGTCCTCTGTGGATTTTACCTTGGGCAAAGTCCAAAAGGACACTGAGTGAGGTAGCTTTATTCCTCTCATCACATGGATCCAAAGAAAGCCTGACAGAAGGAATTTTCGAGTCAGGCCGAGCTGCTTAAACCAGTGGTCCGAATGAACTCTGATTTATAGGTGTGGACAGGGAACTATTGTTTTTTAACCAGTGCAGTCACACCTGACACAGTGTGTTGAGTCATGATATTGGTCATTTTGTACGTCAGTAAATATACAGTGGCTCTGACCATCACAACACACCGCTCTTGGCATTGTAATCTCTCTAGTGTCCAACCTATGCAGACTGATGTGCAGCCCCAAAGCTCTCTGTAGAAAAGTCTACAGCAATTTCAGTGCCATCCTCTTTTTTGCCTTTGGCTTCACAAATCTCACACCTAAGTGGCTCTCACAAGCTTATCCCATCACCCTCACCTTGTGCAAGTGTGAATGGAACCATTCAGATCTTGTTCAAGACCTGCTGGACTTGGGAAAACAACTGAATTCATATTTATACAGTGGGCAGTCACTGTATAGTGTGATATTGTATCTCTTTTGCAATCATCTTGTGTCACAGAACTGCACATGGCTGGAGGATTGTGACTCAAAGCTTGATGTTATATTCAACAGCCAGAAGTTAATAAATGGTGCCAGGTGTGTCTCAGAGTGGAGCATTATCAGCCATTGTTATTCACGTTTGATGCTAATATATGGATTTGCACATTGCACATTTTTGCATATTTGTGTCTCATTTAAACCAGTCCAAAAATATGACCTACTATGGAAGATGATCTTAAAAGAATAGTTTACCCAAAAATCTAAATTCTTACATAATTTACTCACCCTCATGTCATTCCAAGCCTGTATATATTTCTTTCTCATGTGGAACACAAAATTAGATGTTTTAATTAATATCTTAATTCATCTTTTCAATACACTGGGGTAATTCCGCAAAATCAGTGCCTTTTCTATTTCAAAAAGGTTTGATTTTTAAACATTCTATCAGACAACGTATTTACAGTCAGTGTTAATAAATTTCATTGTGCCATCTCAAGCCAAATTATTATTTGTTTTTTATTTTATTATATGTTGGGATATAGCTATGCCTTTAAATGTGACAGGCTTGACAATTTTTTATTTATAAATTGTACATTATTTTAAAATAGGGGTGTTAAGATGGTAATATAGTTGACACTTAAGACTTTAAAATATATCCACTAAAATATAAAAAAACAAAAAGTAGAGAGAATAAATACTAACTACTAGCTTTTATTTCCATGTGTACTACTGACCCGCTCCAAGTGGGATTCGAACCGGGGTCTCCGGCATGGGAGGCGGGCACGATGATGAGGAGGCAAAAGGATACAGCCCCTAATGTCTTTTGCTAGAGCACCTCTTGAGGCCAGGGGAGTGAGGTTTACACATACTGCTATCAAATACCAGCTGGCTCTCATTACACATTTTTTTTTTTTCAACATCAAAATGTGTATTTTTACTCATACCCTAGGAAAAGTTGGAAACACATGACCCAGCCGAGCCAAAATGCATCTTCATAAAGAAATACGATGAGGGAGAAAAAAAAAAAAACAGCCTGGTCTCTTGAACATTTCGTGACCGTGGCAACATTGTTGCAAAACGAAATTAAGTGTTTCATTACAGGTTCCGCTGCAGTTTCCCAGTGAAATGTCCAGCGGGGGGCGCCAAAAGCAGGTAAATGGTGTCATAATCAGACTAGGTTAAGGTGAATATTAGATGGATATTTAAATTATTAAAACATACCTCCCTAACCTAAAACTTTAACCTAATCCTAACCAATAGTGTCATAAAAACAAATGAAAGGTAAACAAAGCAGACATTCTTACTCTACACCAACACCAAAACCTAACCGATAGTGTCCTGAAAGCAAATGTGATATACATACAAAGCAAATTGTCTGATGCAACCATGTCATTTCATGTTGCTTCTATGACACTTTGATATCACAAAATATTGATATCATAGCTTGAGTGCTTGGCTGGGCTCAAACCATGGTCTACCAAGTCTGACATCCAACACTCTATCAGGTGAGCTACCTCATAAGCTAATTACAGTGTAATAACGTGCAAATGTAGGTGGGTCTGTATACAAGCATAAAAATTTGTCAATTATGTATTATAGCAAAAGTATTTTGACATCATAACATAGCAGTGTGTGAGTAATAGTACGAAAAGTAAGTGTTTATGAAGTTGTAATCAGCTGGTGTACTAGTGATTTGGGTGAAAGTGAATAAAAATCACAGTTGTTGTAGCGCCTCTAGTGTTCATTTAAAAAGGAAACTGTGACGAAATGTACAGTATGCAGCACATAAAATTCAGTTTGTAAAATTTTGTTATAGTAATGTTCATTCTATGATACTAGGTTGCAAAAAACACTTATAATAATAATAAAGTTATTGGATATTTGCTAATGTATAAAGGGTTAGTTCTCCCAAAAAAGAAAATTCAGTTATTGTTTACTCACCCCTGTGTTGTTATAACCCCATATTGCTTTCTTTCTTTTTCTTAACATAATTGGAGAAATTGTGAAAGAAATTTGTTCTCAGTGATGTCATACAATGGCAGTTTATGGTGACCACCTCTTCAAGCTTCAAAAGGACATGAAAGTATAATTAAGAAGTCTAATAAATGATTGCAAGAGACTTATGATTGTTATATATTATATATATATATATTGTTATAAATAAAGTCAATATTTACACATATTTTAATGAGGGGCACAAAAGGCACTGATTTTGCCAAATGACCCATTAGCAGTGGATAGTGCCTCACTTTAAAAAAGGGCCCAAAAGCAAAAGCCAGCGCTACCTATAGGCAGAGTAGGCAATTGCTTAGGGCCTTGGGCTTGGAGGCAGGGCCTCCATAACATCCCTATACGTTAGTCCACCATTCAAGATGGGCAGCAAAAGCTCTTTTGCTTAGGCTCTTTGTCCATTGGATATAGATGAATTGTCACTCACCTTTAGTGAAACCAATTAATGTCACCGTTTCAAAGAGGGTCCCACCATATGAATGTATGAAGAGATAGGGTACGATGAACAAAATGCAAAAATGCAACTTTTCTGCAGCTGACTGACATTTATGTCAGTGACTTATGATGGCGCCGAAACGAACACCTCCTTCTAAGCGAAAGGCTAAACAGGCATGCAAAGACAGTGCAGCTTGTGATGCAGGTATGTGAGTTGTCATAATCTATTTTGGAGTGATTGTAATGTATTCTAAAAATAAACTGGGCCTTGTTCTGTCGATCAGCGTCATTTCGGGATAGATCATTTGCCGGTTTATTCTGAGTTCAAAAGAGCGTGAGCGCCGTGGACGCGTCGAGACTGTCAGACAGTTTGAATTTGCGCGTACAATGACATTGCGTCAGGAGCTGACTAGCAAAATACTAAAGTAAAAGTAAAGAGGTTTGTATTCAAAGTCAAAGAGCAAACACACTAGAGCATTTTTTAATGTTGGTTTTTTTTTTTTTTTTTACTGTATGTATATCTTCTAAATTCTGCTGATGTTTAGATTACTGCTCTAACATAATACTTCACTTTAGTTTTCAAATCATAAATACTGCTGTAATATTTACTGAAAAATAAGCATACAATTTTATGAAGAAATGAACTATTCTTTCTGCTTAGTAGTTTGTCTCATTCACTTCCGCTAGCAGTTGACTTGTGTAATATAATGCATATTTAAGGTATTGCACTGCAATACATAATATGACTATATCAGTAGTCTATATTGGTTCAGTAGGAGGGGGAAATTCTGTCCGTATCCAGCTAAGAAAAAAACGATAAAGGCACTTATGTTAATTTACTGAAGTGGTGTCCAGGAAGTGTTCATCTGTAATTATTTGTTGGCAATGTAATGTTGTCTTGTATTTTTTATTTTTTTCATTTTACTGTATAGAGTAGGCAAAACTGTTTGTTATCCCAAATAGTGGGTGGGTGTGTTACTGTAAATAAATGACTGCAAAAAAAAAATGAAATAAAATCCTGGCTGCCTTAAAATCTTTAATCAGTGTAGCTTTATCAGTAATTTCTAATTAAATTATAATAAACTGACTTAAAAATGTTTAATCAAGTTAACATTTTAAAGTAATGGGAAAAAATATGTTATCATAACATACTGTACAAATTAGTTTTTACAGTGTCGAAAAACCAATGTAGCCTATCTAATGACATCACTTGTTTTAAACACTACCTGTTGTAGGATCAGTGATGAGGTTTTTAAAGACCAGTGGTGAGTCAGAAGAACTACAGGGCAAAGAGAGTGAAGGGCCAGAGAGTGTTTGTGAGGTAGAACATCGACTCAGCAAAGAGAGTGAAGGGCCAGAGAGTGTTTGTGAGGTAGAACATTAACTCAGCAAAGAGAGCGAAGGGCCAGAGAGTGATTGTGAGGTAGAACATCAACTCAGCAAAGAGAGCAAAGGGCCAGAGAGTGTTTGTGATGTAGAACATCAACTTAGCAAAGAGAGTGAAGGGCCAGAGAGTGTTTGTGTGGTAGAACATCAACTCAGCAAAGAGAGTGAAGGGCCAGAGAGTGTTTGTGAGGTAGAACATCGACTCAGCAAAGAGAGTGAAGGGCCAGAGAGTGTTTGTGAGGTAGAACATCGACTCAGCAAAGAGAGTGAAGGGCCAGAGAGTGTTTGTGAGGTAGAACATCAACTCAGCAAAGAGAGTAGCCATGAGGTCGAAGGCAACAGTAATGAGAGACTGGAAGTCATTGAGTCTGGAGGAGACAATGCCACACCTGGAACATCAACAAAAAGTGAAATAGGAAGCACAGTATCCGAAGCTCAACCTATTGATCCAGCCTTGTGGCCTGACACAATTTCGCAAAGTTTCAGAGCAGAGGCAATGCGAAGAGGACAATTTAATGTCAGAGAAAGATATGTTTTTCCAAAAAACACGGATGAGATTTTCCACACAGTCTGTTTTATAGAAAATGCCTAATGGTGAAAGAGTCAAAAGATCATGGTTGTCATATTCAGAAGTGAATGATGCAGTCTTTTGCTACAGCTGCAAACTTTTCTCTACCCAAGTAATTAAGCTCATTAAAGGAGGATTAAAAGACTGGAAGAACATCCACACCATCCTGTGCAGCCATGAGAACAGTTCTGAGCATATAAGCACCACGTGGAAGGAATTAGAGTTGCGGTCTACAACAGGTTAAATGACAGACCAGAGACAGATGACCCTCTTGGAGGAAGAAAGACAGAGGTGGTGAAATGTTCTCACAAGACTGTTAGCAATTATACAGTCTCTTGCTGAGAGGAATCTTGGATTTAGGGGATCCACAGACAAACTCAATGTTTCTGATAATGGTCATTTCCTAAAGGAAGTGGAGCTCCTGGCAAAGTTTGATCCAGTCATGTAGGAGCACTTGGCTAAAATCAAAGATGGCAATACACACACACACTACTTGGGGAAAGACATACAAAATGAGCTACTGAATCTGATGAGCAGTCAACTGACCAAAGAAATAGTTGCAAAAATCCACACTGCAAAGTACTTTTCAATCATCCTTTATTGTACACTAGACATTACCCAACAGGAACTTTACACACATTGTGGAACTACAGCCAGTGCCAGATATAAAAGAACATTTCCTGGGATTCTTGGTTGTGGAAGAGACAACTGGCAAATATTTGTCAACGGTAATCCTATATAGGCTGAAGGACCTTCAGATTGACTTCATGGATTGTCGAGGTCAGTCATATGACAATGGCTCCAATGTGAAGAAGCAAGGTGTACAAGCCAGGCTGCTTGAAAAGAACCCAAGAGCCCTGTTTGTCCCATGTGGGGCACACATATTAAACCTGGTTCTGGCAGATGCTGCAAGAGCTTCAAGGGATGCCATTGGATTCTTTGGACATCTGCAGAAACTATTCAGCTTCTTTTCAGGATCCACTCAGAGATGGTCTATTTTGAAAAAATATGTGGACCTCACTCTTAATTCATGGAGTGACACAATGTGGGAGAGCAGATTACAGGCTGTCAGGTTCCAGGTTGCCCAAATTAGAAACTTGTAGAAGTATGGCACTGTTTCTAAAGTGGAGGCCCAAGCTCTTGCTGAAGAACTGGGGTCTTATCACTTTTTGATTTGTTATGTTGTGTGATATTCTAGCACTTGTCAACCAGGTCAATAAGCTTTTCCTCTATGCAATTGGATGTTACTTCAAACCTGACTACTTCCACCAAAGCAGCACTCTCACAGTATAGGGCCTCTGGCTTTGCTGCAGCAAACATACATTTATGTATTTGGCAGATGCTTTTATACAAAGCAACTTACAGTGCCCTGATTACAGGGACAGTCCCCCTGGAGCAACCTGGAGTTAAGTGCCTTGCTCAAGGACACAATGGTGGTGGCTGTGGGGATTGAACCAACAACCCTCTGTTTACCAGTTCAGTGCTTTAGTCCACTACACCACCACTCCATAGAGATGGAGATTTTTGTAGACAGTTCTCATACAGAAAAGACTACATAACACCAGGAAGCAGTTCTCTTATGAGGCTGCTGATGAGCCTCTGACTGATGCACTGCAGAACCTGGAAGTGAAATTTTTTAACACAGTTGTGGATGTAGCACTTCATTCCCTTGAGGAGAGATTTCAGACCATGGAAAATGTCAGGGACACTTTTGGTATCCTTTTGAATTTTAATGATGTTGCAACCATGTCAAGAGGTACAGTGAAGAAACACTGTAAAGACATTGAGAAGGCACTCAGCAAGCAAGAACATGTAGATATCTCTGGAATGGAAATGGCAGAGGAAATCCTCAACCTTCCACCATTACCGTAAAAAAACACAGCTATGGAGCTTCTGAAATTTCAGCACCAGAAGCAACTGCAGGAGATACAGTATATCCAAATCTCTGGATTGCTCTCAGAATTGCAGTTACGCTGCCAGTAACCGTAGCAGCTGCCAAGAGAAATTTCTCAAAATTGAAGCTTGTAAAAAATTACCTGTGCTCCACAATGAATCAGGAACGTCTTAGTGGACTTGCTTTAATCATCATTAACAGAGAACTCACCCAGCAGATTTCTTATGAAGCAGTTATTGACGACTTTGCTTCAAAAAAAAAAAAAAAAGCAGAAGAGTGTCTCTGTAGGTGGCCACGGCCCTGATAGCATCCTTAACAAAGGAATAAGAGATGGTCCAGATGACCTTTCATTCTTTAAATTCTTTTTTTAGTGTTTACCTTAGTTAAAGTTTAATTAATATGGACATATAAGTAAAAATATACAAATATTAATAACAGATGTTTTATAAATAAAAAAGTTAGGAATCATATTTGTTTCAAGTGCTTTTTATTTATTCTAAAATGTGGAGGGGAGGAGGGGTGCGGGGGGCCTCCAACATAAATTATGCCTAGTTCTCCAAATGTCTAGAATCGGCCCTGCCCAAAAGTATTATAAAAGTAGTTCATGTAGTTCATTCAAAGTCTGCTGAAGGCAAATTATAGGTTTAGGTGAGAAATAACCTAAAATGTAAGTAATTTTTCAGTTAAGATCTTCAAATCAAATCAAATCACTTTTAATGTCACACAACCACATACACAAGTGCAATAGTGTGTGAAATTCTTGGGTGCAGTTCCAAGCAACACAGTAGTCGTGACAGTGATGAGACATATACCAGTTTACAATAAACATCAGATTTACACAACACAATTTAAAATCTAATACACACATAATTACACACAACACAATATACAAATAATAACATGCAATGTACAGTATACAATACACACAATATAGAATACACATTATACAATAAAAAATAGTATATATAAAATGTACAGTATGTTGTATTGTACTGTATTGACATTCAGGCTGTCGGCTGATAGTCAGTTGCCAGTGTGTTGTTAAGAGAGAATATAATTTATGACAGTCCGGAGTGAGATATAAGAGTAATAAAGTGCAGTGCTGATGTATTTTTGATCGTGGGAGATCAAGAGTTCAAAAGTCTGATTGCTTGGAGGAAGAAGCTGTCATGTAGTCGGCTGGTGCGGGTCCTGATGCTGCGATACCGCCTGCCTGATGTTAGCAGTGAGAACAGCCCATGGCCCGGGTGGCTGGAGTCTCTGATGATCCTCTCAGCTTTTTTCACACACCGCCTGGTATATATGTTCTGGAGGGAGGAAAGCTCACCTCCGATGATGTGTCTGGCAGTTCGCACCACCCTTTGCAGTGCTTTGTGGTTGTGGGCTGTGCTATTGCCGTACCAGGCGGAGATGCAGCCAGTCAGGATGCTCTCTACAGTGCTGGTGTAGAACCGTGTGAGGATGTGGCAGTTCATTCCAAACTTCCTCAGCCATCTCAGGAAGAAGAGGCGCTGATGAGCCTTCTTCACAACGACTTCAGTGTGGATGGACCATGTGAGTTCCTCAGTGATGTGGACACCCAGGAACTTGAAGCTGCTGACTCTCTGCACTGGTGCTCCATTGATGGTGGTGGGGCTGTGTTCTCTGTCTTTTCTTCTGAAGTCCACCACAAGCTCCTTTGTCTTACTGACGTTGAGGGAGAGGTTGTGCTCCTGACACCAGTGTGTCAGAGTGTGCACCTCCTCTCTGTAGGCTGTTTCATCATTGTCAGTGATCAGACCTACCACCGTCGTGTCATCAGCAAACTTGATGGCATTGGAGCTATGTGTTGCCCCACAGCAATGTGTGTACAAGGAATACAAGAGTGGGCTGAGAACACAGCTCCAGCTCCAGTGTTGAGGGTCAGTGATGAGGAGATGTTGCTGCCCATTCTAACCACCTGGCATCTGCTTGACAGAAAGTCCAGGATCCAGCTGCACAGTGAGCTGTTTAAGCCAAGAGCCCGGAGTTTCTCATCAAGCTTGGAGGGCACTATGGTGTTGAATGCTGAGCTGTAGTCTACAAACAACATTCTCACATAAGTGTTCTTTTTTTCCATGTGGGAGAGAGCAGTGTGTATTGTAGATGCAATGGCATCTTCAGTGGAGCGGTTGTTGCGGTAAGCAAACTGCAATGGGTCCAGTGATGGAGGCAGCACAGAGCAGATGTAATCTCTGATTAGTCTCTCAAAGCATTTGCTGATGATGGGGGTCAGAGCAACAGGACGGCAGTCATTTAAGCAAGTAATTTTGGATTGCTTTGGAACAGGCACAATGGTGGACGTTTTAAAGCATGTGGGGACAACAGACAAAGAGAGGGAAAGGTTGAAAATGTCCATAAAAACACCAGCCAGTTGGTTCGCGCACGCTCTGATGACGCAGCCCGGAATGCCATCTGGACCCACGGCTTTGCGGATATTCACCCGTCTGAAGGATCTGGTTACATCCGCTACAGAGACGGAGAGTGAACTAACCTCTGTAGCTTCGGCCGCGAGAGCTCTCTCCGTGAGGGCGGTGTTATTCCCTCGAAACGAGCATAAAAAGATCTTGACGTCTCTGTTATGTTCATGAGCGCATGAGGGGCATCTATCAGATTTAAAAACATTAGTGGCTGAGGCCAAAACATTATTTACATTTAGCAGATGCTTTTATCCAAAGTGACTTACAGTGCCCTTATTACAGGTACAATCCCCCTGGAACAACCTGGAATTAAGTGCCTTGTTCAAGGACACAATGGTGGTGGCTATGGGAATTGAACCAACAACCTTTTGCTTACCAGTTCAGTGCTTTAGTCCACTACACCACATCAGGGGCTAAGAGTATCCAACCAATATATACATTTTCACTAGCACTGTCCCAGCTCAGTAAAGTGGTCTACTTATGGGTACAGTCAGAAAATGACATACATATTGTACAATATGTATGTGATTTTCTGACTGTAACCATATGTAGACCACTGAGTTGGGACAGTGCTAGTGAAAAGGTTTTTCCTACTCCAAAACAGATATTGTTTTCCTTTCATTAGGCTCTTAATGATTTAAGTGATCTTTGGGAACATCTAAAGTAAAAAAAGGGTAGTTTTTATAAGCATATTACACAGGAGGAAAACTTTGTCTATAATTTTTCCATACATCTTAGAAGTCCAGACTTCAAAGCCCTTTATTTACTTGCCCTTACCTTTACAGTGCAATGCCATAAGCATAGGTAATAATATGGATGACTCCTTATTGCTGTGGATAGGTCATGTAGCTAGTGTTTAGTCTTTACCTCGTCAGTGCTGTTTAGAGTGTCAGGGCTGTCTAGCCATTTGAAATGTTTGATTGCCTCCATAACATTTTAAACTACACTATTCTAAGCAGAATTCAAATGGGTCGCAATAGTTTTGTGGTAAGCACCGCCACCGAGATTTCAAGGGAAGCCCGACAGCGTCTGCGCTCCAGTGATACAGTAGGATAGAGCAGAGCACATCATGCAAGTGGTTTTGACTAGTGACCCTCTCAATAGTTGTATAGACTACTTTTATGATACTTTCGGTTCCTTATTTATTAATCCACTGCCATTTTATTGAAAAGACGGACCAGAATATTAATTGAAACATCTCCTTTTATGTTATGCATAAGAAAGAAAGTCAAATGGCTTAAAAACAACATGATGATGAGTAAATTATGTTTTGGTGAACTATTCCTTTAAATTATGTTGCCCTCACCAGAAAAGCCTAGCCGTACCTGAACTATGAAAACAAAAGCCTTGTCAGGATACATTTTAAGGGTACTACTCGTTAAACACTGATATTGGTTAATAAAAAAATATTTTGCAGACGCAATTAGTCACTCTGAATATTTTTTTATTTTGTTGTCTTACATATTTGAACAGTAGCAAGCTTTTCCCTACCATTGTAAAGCTTTAACACTTTTTCATAGCAGCTCTTTACAGTTTTAACAGTTTGTCCAAAGCCTCACATTATTCAGTGATCTCTCTGTCACATGCATAGCAGCTACAGTGCAAGTGCATACAGTACATCACCTCTCATTAGCTGCTTCTCTCTGTGTCAGACTTGTTTACCTACTCCTCTCTGCCTCCTGGCAGTTGAATCACATCCTGTGGTGTTCCAGGAATGCCGTTGGGAGCCTGCAAACATGCAGATGATCTGTTCAGAGTATCCTGTCCCAATTGAGATTGACAGGCTGGTGCTGCAGTGGACCATGCCAGCCGCTCTTCCTTGGGAAGCATTCATGCAGGTACATCGAGCCCTGTGGCAGGCGGTGAGGGGGATGGGGTGCCTAGGGCTGGATCTCTGGGGCAGACCACACAGTTCCCTCTAAGTGGGCTGAGATATATATGGTTGAAACAGTAAAAACTGGAGATGGGGTGAGGTAAAGTTTAGTTTCGCTGATACAGTAGAGAGAAGCCTGCTCAACGAGTAGTTCTGATATATTTACACTATTCAAATATTGACTAGATTTGCATTAATCTTTAAAGTTAGGAATCAGCAACTGGTTCTTGACTTAAAAAACAAAACGGTTTATATATATATATATATATATATATATATATATATATATATATATATATATATATATATATATACAAAAAATTGAAACCAAAATATTTTCATGAAATTAATAAGTATTAATAAATACAACAAATTTGCATTTGTACATTACTTTGTTCTGAGGTGTGAATGCAATGTGTTGTTTTTCAAACATTGTCCATTCTTTTTTTCTCATAGTTACTTAAAATAATCTTCAACAGAACCATGAAAGAGCAGAAATGTTAAGTGAAATCAGAATTGGAATCAGAAGTGATAAATTCTTTATGAGTTCCATCCCTAGTCATCAGCTGTGACTAATGGACTACGTTTATATAGTCAGTGTTTGGCACTGACATCCATATACTGTTTAGCTGAACAAGTAACCAAAATCAATCGCTTTGTCTATTCCCTCAATAACCGTGATTTATGCCGGCAACAGTGACTAATCTAATTTAAAGTAAATATCAAAGATGGTTATTTCCATGACACCGGAAAGCCTCTTCACAATGCACAGAACGTTATTCAAAAAAAGTCCAATTGATGCGGTTGTCACAATTACAAAATTTCAGTAGTTGATACCAATACCAGTAAAATTGTACAATTTTCTTTACTAATTTCAGTACCAAAGCAAAACTAAATGTAAACTATATGTAGTCAATTGGTGAAATGTAATGTACTTTAACACTAGTCATAAATTGGACGTGGCCCCTTTTAGAACCTGAGATTTGCAACACCTGCTTTCCAGCACTTTCTCGTGTTGCGCATGTGTGCTAGCACACTGTAAATCTCAACTCACTCACTCTACTTAAATTTTTTTTGTTAACGGCTTGCACATAAAACTTTTAGTTTAGTCCAGCACAGTAACATGAAAGTTTTGAGTACACTTGACACAAATTAAATGTGTCACGTGACCCTTATCTGACGGGAAATTTCTGCCGGTTCAACATTATTTTTTTAATCACATAATCAAATAATCTGTGTTTTTAGAGCACAGAATTCTATGTCATATTAACAGGGAATATATTATTTTACAAGACATAAATGTACCAAGTCAATGGATGTCTTTTTTTATGTTTACTAAACACAAATAAAATGATGTGTCACAACTTAGTCATTTTACATGCAAACAACATTTATATATTTAAATTTTAATGTTAAATTAACATTAAATGTTTGGGGGTTTTTTTTAGCTAAATTCTAATTCGCTTACTCCAAAGATTTTTTGGAAACGACTGCACACAAAAATGTCCAGTTATAAAACATCCGTCATTGCGTGCATTAAGCATAAAATATCTAGTTTGGAACACATAATTTAAAATTATGAATCTCAGCACATTATACTATGCTTACAAACTCCCATGTTGCAGTTCATGTTGTTTCTGCAATCTCACTGCTAATACAAAATAACATAAGAATAACACAATAAAGAAAAATTATGAAAGTGTTCTTTGTGTTTGAAATGTTCTTTTTTTAATTGTGCAAACTGCAAAACATGACAGCTCATTGAAGAACATTAAAGGAATAGTTCACCCAAAAATGAAAATTTGCTGGTAATTTACTCACCCTCAGGCCATCCAAGATGTTTCTGAGTTTCTTTCTTCATCAAAACAGAATTTTAAGATTTTTAGGATTTCATTTCAGGCCACCTCCTCTAAACAATGCAAGTGAATGTCCTCCATTTTTTGATGGTCCAAAATGCATATTTAGGGTGCATCAAAATAATCCACACGACTCCAGTCGACAAATAAAGTTCTTCTGAATGCAAACGATTGATTATGTTTAGAAACAAAACAATACTTATATACTTTTTAACTACAAATGTTTGCTTCCGTACATCTCTGTGATGTACGTGCGCTCATGAGAGGGATGATGTAAGTTGTTGGTAAGGTCACGCGTCACATGGAGGAGTCAGGAAGCGCGTCATTGTTTACAAGAGAAACTTGTGCCGTTCACAAAACAAAACAGTCCAAAACAATTTCAATACAATATAAAATAATAATAATAATAATAATTTCCAAATAATAATTGTAAAAAAACAAACAAAAAAAAAAACCAAAGTAAACAATGACGCGCTTCTTGACTCCTCCATGTGACGCGACCTTACCAACGAGCTTACGTCATCCCTCTCATGAGCGCACGTCACAGAGATGTACGCAAGTGAACATTTGTAGTTAAAAAGTATATAAGTGTTGTATTGTTTCTAAAAATAATCAATCGTTTGCGTTCAGAAGAACTTTATTTGTCGACTGGATTCGTGTGGATTATTTTGATGCACCCTAAATATGCATTTTGGACTGTCAAAAAACGGAGGACATTCACTTGCATTGTTTAGAGGAGGAGGCCTGAAATGAAATCCTAAAAGTCTTAAATTCTGTTTTGATGAAGAAAGAAACATCTTGGATGGCCTGAGGGTGGGTAAATTATCAGCAAATTTTCATTTTTGGGTGAACTATTCCTTTAAGGTCAAAATCATGACCAGCAGCTCAACATCAATACTGAAAACTATTTAGTTATCTATCTATAAGACTTCTAATAGTTCAATCTTTTTTGATGTTTTGCCAACATTACCAAACTTGGTATTGTATGAAACACTATAGTTTCCTTGGAATATTGACAAGGTTTCAACAACCTAAAAATAACCTTAACCCAAAATTAACAACTTTAACCTTAAAATCTGTGTGTGCATTTGACAACCTTTTCTCAACATAAAAAAAAATACCTTTACAAAGAAAAACTTAAGGCACATTTTTCAGCAAAACTAACATTTTCAACAAGTCTGCAAGACTTTATGTACGTGTCTGTTAAAGCTTATTTTTTAAGGCAAGTGTCTTTGGTTTCAGTTTCTATCCATCCACATTATGCAGGACTTTCTGAATAAACTCAAAAGTATACCACATGTCTTTTGGGTACTCAGCATGGAGGACATACAACATGCCATACAAATAAAGTAATTCATCAGGCCAGCAAGGATGGAATGGCACCATGTTTACATCCTTGTTGTCAGCTATGATAGAGACAATGGCAGCAGATCTCTCAATGGTTGGACCTTGCTCTGCATCCTCCTGAAAAATGTCCCAAAAACCATGAATTAATTTTAAAAATTAAAAATAGTACATCTTAAAATTTTTGAATTCTTTATGGAAAAATGTAGATTATTATTCTTATTTTATTTTATTTTTTTTTGCTTTTGGTAAACATGGAATTTGTATTATCAGTTTAAATCTGTCAGTTAAAACCCACCTTGCAAGTGTAGAACAGCTCTCTGTTCTTGGAGCAGTGCTGGTAGGCACCGCAGAACTGCAACCCGGTCCACATTGATGTCTCGTGTTTGCTGCAGTAAAACAAAGGAAAAAAATACAAAATGTTAAAATACCAATCATATGTACTGCCACCTTGCATCTGCCAGTCTTGGATTGAGATGATTTTTCTTTATTCTGACCATGACCGTCCTTTAACAGGCCTTTAACAACATGTATATGCTCATACAGAGTTCTGGTCTTCATTTATTTATAGTCCAGTACATTATCTAAATGTTGAATAAATATGCATCGGACACCATGAATAACAGTAACAGATACTAAATTTGACACATCTTATTTTATACAAACTTCTTGATCCTGATACTGATGCCCTTTAAAAATAACTAGTTTAGTGTCCCAAAAGAACGATAGAAAAATTGGGCACTTTGGGCTGAGTGAAAAGCAGGAACACTTATTTTCACTTGCATATGCAGTGAAATGCTGCACTGTGTAGGATGTTGTAAAGGAGAGCAGCACTGCAACAGTTTACACATTACAGTTAAGTAAAGAAAGAATAGGATTTCATTATTATAGCCAATATTGATCCATTAAAATATGCCCAGAGTCAGCCATAAATCCAATCCTTTGAATTGGCTAAGAACATTAGAAGATTATTTACCTGAGAATATACCTTCAAGATGGAAGAGATCTTCTGGGCACTTTGACCAGATTTTCCCTGCATACCTCTGGCTATAGTCAGCAAACAATCTGTGTGTTGATCCAGTGCAGCAAACAGTTCAACTTGCAGCTGCTGGTTGCTGATGCGTTGGTATTCTGCAAAAACCTGACAAAAGCAATGTCACCTCAATCACCCCCTCTCAACATCAATATTAATATCTCACAGTTTGTGAATCTCTTTGTTAACAAAAACAAACAATTAAGTATAAATATATAAAAAACAAAGAGTGATAAATAAAATAATAACAAATGAACTACATAATCTATAAATACATGTATTTCATCTATGGAAAGATGAATTTTCAGTGCATTATATGAGTCAAAGGTGCACACACAGGTGTCATATAAACACGGCAAGCAACTGATTCTGCTATGCTGACTATGTACAAGATGATAATGATGGAGAAGACTGTTTTTAGATTGACACTGGAAATCACAGAGTTTACAAGTCCACAAAATTTTGAAACCTCGGCATAATCTGCAAAAATGTGGATTGAAAAAAGAATTTGCTGTGGCCTGCATGACCGCTAACTTCTATAACAGTTCTACACTGTTAAAACATAGTATCAAAGAATAAAAAGAAGTCAAGAATAAAAAGAATCAAGAGAAGTTACTGATACACTTACCAGTCCTTGCTGTACACCTTCCTTGAAGTTTTGCAAGATTGTAGCTTTGCCTGGAAAACAACTCGTCAAGTCTCCTGAAAAAAATAAAATAAAACCCCCTTCACTGTGGCATGTCAACTGAGTGGAAATCAGGTACAGCAACTAACGTTTAGCAAAATCAAGCAAATACAGATATCTCACATTAGCCAGAGTCCATCATGGAAATTCATTAAACCCAGATTCAGTGATAAGGTGTTACAATGTAAAGGCACAGTATTTCTAATCCTTACCTGACCAACTCTGTAATCACAACAGTCTTGAGTTGCCCTGTGATGTGAACACTAGCAAGTTGTTATGAGCTGATATGCTATGAATGTGGTGTGACTACACACTTCTGTCTGTCAATTCACTGAATTATTTCCTTCAATCTGAAAAAATAAATAAATAAAAATTACAATGAAAAAACGGTTAAAATTGTTTTTGTGGGCATCAAAAATTTAAAATGACTGCATGATTTCCATCAAATAAACAACAACAACAAAAACATATTTAATTTGCAGTTACTTTGTTTAGTACTGCATGTCACCTCCGTGGCACACACAGCCATATGAACTACAAAGTGCACGCGGGAGCATGCAGTGTCAAAGATAAAATTTCAAGGCAATTTGCATTTGAAAATGTAGTTAAATTCTATGATAAATTTAAGGTATTTGGAAAAAAAAAAAGGGGGAAAGATATTGTTGAGAAATTCTTTACAACTATCACTGTCAGGTTCACGACAGACGGCATGTAATCTGTATCAACAAACTAAAGTGCATTATTAGACATGACAAAAGTTACTGGCAAAAGGCAGACTGCAAGGTGAAGTGACACTGTTCTTCCTCAGGTAATTGGTTGTTGATTTAATATCGCTGCAATTCTAAGCATGTCAAAGTCTGGATATTTCTGGTCAAATATTACACATACCTATGTAACATTTTAACTTTAGCTATACATCGATACAAAAAAAATTTATAAAGAAAATAATTTTATAACTTCACCGTTTAGGTTCGATGCGAGCCTCTCTAGAATCCACTGTGCTCGAGTCAGTCCAGCTGCACCAACAAACTGAATACGATCGTGTCCTGCTGGCTGTGATTGGCTGGCAGCGGCCCGATCAAAGTGTCAGTTAATAACCTCCTAGATTACCTATTGGTGGCCGCCTAAAATTTCAAATCTAGACAAATTTGCGGCTTTCCTTTAAAAACAAACTATTTCCCTTCACTATCTGACTTTTACATTGCACATCATGCACAATAAATGTCATGAACATTGAACATTTTTATTTTTTTTATTACATTTTGGTAAATTATTAACTTTCACAGTAACTTTCCGCCTAAACTGCCAATAATTTTACATTTATGTCTGAGGTCCTGCATGCCAGTTTCAGAGTGCACTTGCTTGATTTATTTTTGTTGTCTTGCAAGTTATGCTTTTGCGATCACTTTGCTTGGTATAAGTCAAAGATTTTAAGTTACACAACAGTGAAGTGAGCGAAGTATTCATTTTATTGAGTAGCAAAATGACTACATAAAAACAATAATTTTTTTGTGTTCAGTCAACTGTTAAATTTTATGCTAAGTGCACAATGTATGTGTTGTTAATTGAACTTGAGCACACTAGGCTATATGTGCTTTATAAATCTTAGTACAGTTAACTCAAAAATGAAAACTTGTTGACTTAACATTAAATAAATATGTCAAACTAATATGATATGTGTTTTTGTGTCGTTTATGTCGTTTTGACATTTCTGACTATTTGTGTAGACTCTACACAAAAATTTTGTGTCATGGATGAGTTGGGATTTACAGTGTAAGAGACGTGAGAACATACTGTACATTGTGCAAGAGAGCCCCTGGTTTTGTTCATCGCTTGATAATTTGTTGGGTAAATATAACATTTCACACAAGATGCTGATCAATTGCATTAAATATGTGTTCAGAAGAGTCAGATGTTAAAATTGAGTGTTTGTTATGGATCATTTTTGAAGGATGCATATGGATTGCATGTGTGGAGTTTGACCACGTTTTGTGCAGATGTGAGGACTGGGTATGTAAATTTAGAATTAATCATATCTTATTTAATGATGTATAGTACAGAGTGTTTTCCAATTAAGTGAACATGTGTAATGAGAATTGTATTATTTTCAAATGTTATACTATGGAATCCCAGGAGTGCCATTTAAAAAAGAATGAAGGAATAAATTATCAATCTATTAATTTGAAAATAAAAATGTGAATAAACCAGTTTATAAACGGACAAATAAATAGACACATTTAAATATGTTTATTTAATTCATGTTTTAAAATGTAATTATATTTAGCAATAAAACAGCACATTAATAAGTCATTTTTAAAAGCACTTTTTAAATTGCATTTTAAAAAGCATTTGGCAATTGCTTTTCTTCATTCATTTGCCAGTTGCTTTTCTTCAACCATTTGACATTTGCTTTTCTTTATTGTTTGACTTTTCCTTTTCTTTTTCCATTTGTCAATCCATACCTGCTGAAGCCCAGGAGTGCCAATTAAAAAAGAATGAAGGAATAAATTATCAATCTATTAATTTGAATATAAAAACTTGTATAAATAAGTCAGTTTATAAATGGACAAATAAAGAGACACATTTAAATGTGTTTATTTAATTCATGTTTAAAAATGTTATTATATATAACAATAAAATGGTGCATTAATAAATAATATTTACTTCATGTTTAAAATGTCATTAAATATAGCAATAAATGAGTACATTAATTAGTCTTTTAAATTCACTTTTTAATGTACTTTAAAAGCACCTTTTAAATTGTATTTTTAAAAGGTATTTGGCAATTGCTTTTCTTAATTCATTTGCCAGTGGCTTTTCTTTTTCTTTTTGCTTTTCCTTTTCTTTCTCCAACTGAGAATCAAGTTTAAAAAAATGCCATTGGACTGTTGACTCACGGGAGCAACCAATGAACTTTTGACTCAGTTATAAGACACACCCTCTCTCCCACGTGCCACTCGAAGAGGATGTAAGATGGCCTGTCATTGGACAATGGTATTAGCAGTTTACGTGATATTATTGGATCTGCGAATCCCGTGCATAAGAAACGGATGCGAAGCATATAAGAATTTAATGGTGGCTTGTTCGCTGTTGCTGTGAAATGCTGAGCGCGGCCCTACCTGAGCATGCACAGTGATATGTGTCCAGGATGGGAGCTGGTAATCATGATGCTGTCAACAGAACCAGCCTCCCGACCCACGCCCTGAACAGAAACACATGCAGCAACCGCCATTTGACTCACCCTACTTCACCGCTTGAGGTACCAAGCTGATGATGAATACTGCCAGATCCTGTACTAAAGCAATTGCTTCTCTGCACTGTCTGACCTTACAGTTATTCATTACTGTATGACCGCTCTCTCTGCCATATTTGAGAACAAAGTAAAATTTATGTTAAGTGACATGGTTTCATTTCACTCAACTCTAGCAGTGAAGGGGTAAAACACTTGTTGGTTATTGCTTTTTTTGTTCTCTCGTAAAATGTCTGGCCTAAATCTTGGACATTTTACCTCAAACATCTTTGACATCTTAATTGCCATTATCTGTGTCAATAATATTTAGCCTATAACATAATAAATTCAGGTACAATTAAAATGTAAATCCATAAGACCCAGACTACAACTGTAAAAGAGGAATGTGATAAAAGAATGTGTGCATTGTATATTTACTGTTTGTACAGCTACTGTCAGTCAATAAACATCTTTATGAAGATGAGCACAGCAAAAGATTAAGCACAAACTTTATTTGCAATTATAAACAGATATACACAGCAGGTTGATGTGGAATATATATACATATATATATATATATATATACATTTTCATTTGAAAGAGACACTTTCGTAATACACATAAGTAATACACAACATTAGTTTAAACACTACAGTTTGTTCCACAAAAGTGTGCTCGCTTGCCTTCTCTGTATCCTCAGCTGTCCGTCATTCCAAGAGTCTGCCTTTTCTCGATCATACGCAGGCAATTATTTTAATAAAAATAAAATATTTAAAGATGATCATACAACGTTTTTAAAATGAATGTGGTATAACTGAAAGGGGATGTGTGTTTTCTTCAGTATAAGTTCTGGAAAGTGCATCGGCTTTCTCCAGCGACTCGAGCCGTTGCCCTTGCTCACCTCCGTTGCATGCTTTCAGTTCAGGGCGTGGGTCGGGAGGCTGGCTCTGTTGACACCATTACGATTACCAGCTCCCATCCTGGACACGTATCACTGTGCATGCTCAGGTAGGGCCACGCTTAGCATGTCACAGCAACAGGGAACGAGCCACCATTAACTTCTTATATGCTTCACATCTGTTTCTTATGCGTGGGATTCGCAGATCCAATAATAACGTAACGTAAACTGCTCGTACTGTCGTAAAATGACAGGCTGTCTTACATCCTCTTTGAGTGGCACGTGGGACAGAGGGTTTGTCTTATAACTGAATCAGAAGTTCATTGGTATGATCCCACGAGTCAACAGTCCAATGGCATTTTGTTTTAACTCGATTCTCAATTGGAGAAAAAAAGGAAAAAGAAAAGAAAAAGCAAAACAAAAAAGAAAAGCCATTGGCAAATGGATGATGTAAATCAATTGGCAAATACCTTTTTAAAATGCAATTTAAAAGGTGCTTTTAAAGTGCATTAAAAAGACTCATTAATGTACTTATTTATTGCTACATTTCATGACATTTTAAACATTTTTAGATTTATTAATGCACGATTGTATTGTTAAATGTATGACAATTTTAAACATCAATTAAACAAACACATTTAAATGTGTCTTTTTATTTGTCCATTTATAAATTGACTTATTTATTCAAGTTCGTATTTTTAAATTAATAGATTGATAATTTATTCCTTTGTGGCATAGGGGCGTGGTCATGTGTTGGTCTGCAGGGGAGGGAGAGCGGTAAGGCTCGTCACCTGGCTCATAATTATCTCTAACACCTGTCTCTCATTATAGTGATGGCGGAGGGAGACTTAAAAGGCATGCCAGAGCATCAGAGAGAGGGAGAGAGTGACCAGAAAGCTACCGCAGACAGAGCTTCTGAGAAATATTATCTCTTTATGTTTATAACGACGGTTACCGTCGTGTGTGTGTTGTGTGAAAAACAGCAAATAAAAGAACTGACCTTGAACCTGCTTCGTTGTCTCCTGACTCCTGACCTGGCTTTGGAGGAGATCGTTGCTATGAAGTCTTCACCGCTGGGCAAAGTCTTCAAGACCCTCACCAGTATCCAGCAGTCCCAACACCAAGCTCTCATGGAGGTACGCCGGGAGCAGGAACAACGCTTTCAAGTCCTGCTCCAGACACAAGCGGAGGACCGGCAGGTGCTCCGGAGCCTGATCGCCAGGGAGGGGCTTGCGCTGTGACCTCCTCGGAGCCTGTCCTTACAAAAATGGGGCCAAACGACGATCCGGAGGCCTTCCTCGACCTGTTTGAGAAGACTGCAGAGGTTTGGAGGTGGCCTCCCAATCAGTGGGCGGCCCGCCTGATGCCCCTGCTCTCCGGGGAGGTGCAGCTGGTGGCACAACAACTTCCTGCTGCCAGCCTCCTGGATTACAATCACCTGAGGAAGGCCATCCTGCAATAAGTCGGTCAGACCCCGGAGCAGAGTCGGCAGCTCTTCCACTCATTGAGCTTCGGGAATGACGGCCGCCCGTTCGCTTTTGCGCAGCAGCTCCTGCCGGAAATGGTTGCTGGTGGGGGGAACCCGTGGCATAGTGGAAGTCGTCGATCTGGTGGTACTGGAGCAGTTCGTATCCCAAATTCCCTGAGGCATGTCTGAGTGGGTCCAGTGCCACTGCCCGGCATCATTGGAGGAAGCCGTCCAGCTGGCAAAGGACTACATGGCAGCGTTCCCAGGAGGCGGCGAAGCAGTCTCTTCTTCTCTCTCTTCTCTCTCTCCACCCCTTGTGCCTCATGTTCCCTCCCCTCCCCCCATTCTCCTCACTCCCACCCAGTTCCGGCTCCTCGGAGGTGGGGGGAGCCCCGCCCAAACCCCACCCCCAATCCAGAGGACCCTTCCCCTTGTTTGTCTCTCCTACCCCCCGTCTTCCTCTACTATCCCCTCCAGGTTGGCGAGACCGCCCCCACAAGTGCGGAAGGAAGACCTGGGCCAGTCTGCTGGAGGTGCGGGGAAACCGGACACAGCCAGGAGCGGTGTCCAGTAATGGAGGTGGGGACACTGGTCCAGATCCCCGATGCTCTACAGGCTGCCCCCGATCGGGCAGGGGCATATCGGATACCGGTAAGAGTAAAAGGGGATACACATCAAGCTTTGGTGATACAGGTTGTTCTCAAACCTTGATCCACCAATGCTTGGTGCAAGGCGGGGCACTGGATAAAAATAAACTGGTGATGGTGAGGTGTGTGCATGGTGACATTCACAGGTATCCAGTGGTTACCACTGAGATACGATTCAGGGGAAAAAGGCATAGAGTCGAGGCTGCAGTTAATCCCCGCCTCACACATCCACTAATTCTGGGAACCAATTGGCCCGGCTTTAAAAATCTATTGAGGGTAATGTATGTTGATGGGTCCTGCAAAGTAGTGGCGTGGAGTGTGACGTGTGATACTATGGCTGGTGAGGCGGTGCCAGGGCCATCAAAATCGGCTCCATGTCAGGATGACACAGACGAGGGAATTCCTGTTCTCAGGGGCTTCCCTGAGGGGGATTTCCTTCTGGAGTGACGAGTCCCTCAAGCACGCCTTTGACCAAGTGAAAGTAATTGATGGTCAACAGCTCCAGCATGGTGTTGCGCTCACACCCCTGTACTTATCTATTATTAAAGAGCGATTGTATCGAGTGACGCAGGACACTCAAACCAAAGAGAATACAATTCAGCTGTTAGTACCAAAGAGCCATTGGGAAACACTCTTCCAGGTGGCTCACTATAATCCAATGGCTGACCACTTAGGTCACGAAAAGACTTTGAACTGTATAATGCCCCGTTTCTTTTGGCCGGGCATTCACAGGGACGTTCGGAAGTGGTGTGCGGCATGCTGTGAATGTCAGTTAGTGAATCCACTGGCCACCCCAAAAGCACCATTGCGCCTGCTGCCATTGATTGAGATCCCCTTCGAGAGAATTGGCATGGAGCGGACTGCATGCGGCCATCGCTTTGTATTAGTTCTGGTGGATTGTGCAACGCGATATCCGGAAGCAGTGCCTCTACGCAACATCTCAGCACTTAGTGTTGCAGAGGCATTCTTCAAAACTATCTCCTGAGTGGGGATTCTAAAGGAAATCCTCACTGATCAAGGCATAACATTCTTGTCACGTACACTTTGCGAACTATATGAATTATTAGGCATTAAGTCGATTCGCACCAGCATTTATCACCCGCAAACCACCGGGTTGGTCGAACGATTTAATAAGACCTTAAAAAACACGATTCGCAAGTTCGTACACGAAGATGCTAAAAACTGGGATAAGTGGCTCGAACCCCTGCTGTTTGCAGTACGAGAGGTCCCGCAAGCCTCCACCGGGTTTTCCCCATTTGAGCTACTGTATGGGCGCCGGCCGCGTGGCATGCTTGACGTCATATGGGAAGCTTGGGAGGAAGGACCTTCGAATAGTAAAAATCAAATTCAGTACGTTCTTGACCTTAGAGCAAAACTCCACACTTTGGGGCAGGTAACACAGGAGAATTTGCTCCAAGCGCAAGAACGTCAATGCTGACTGTACGACAGAGGCACTTGACTACGGGAATTCACACAGGGAGATAAAGTGTTTGTATTGCTGCCCACCTCGAGCTCCAAGTTACTTGCCAAGTGGCAAGGACCTTTTGAGGTCACACGACGAGTCGGAGATCTCGATTATGAGGTTAGGCGAACAGATAGGGGAGGGGCACGTCAAACCTACCACCTCAACCTCCTCAAACTATGGAGGGTGGAGGTACCTGTAGCCTTGGCGACGGTAGTTCCGGAGAGGGCGGAGCTCGGGCCGGAGGTATCTCCCAAATCAAGTTCATTCACCCTGGTCCCTTGCGGAGACCACCTCTCACTGTCGCAGCTTACAGATATGGCCATAATACAGTGCCCAAGACCAAAAAGGGGGTAAGGTGGTTTTTGGGGCTGGCTGGCTACTACCGAAGGTTTGTGCCAAGTTATTCTGATGTCACCAGCCTGCTGACTGACCTTACTAAAAAGGGATCTCCTGATCCGGTCTAGTGGACAGAGTCGTGCCAACAGGCCTTCCTTAAGGTAAAGTCTGCACTGTGTGGGGGGCCGCTTTTACATGCACCTGATTTCTTTCTCCCCTTTATTTTGCAGACTGATGCATCTGACAGGGGGCTGGGTGCAGTGCTCTCGCAGGAGGTGGGGGGAGGAACGGCCAGTGCTATTTATTAGTCTCAAGCTCTCCTTCAGGGAGACAAAATATAGTACCATCGAGAAGGAGTGTCTTGTGATTAAGTGGACTGTTCTGACCCTCTGCTACTACCTGCTGGGGCGGGCCTTCACCCTCTGTTCTGATCACGCTCCTCTGCAGTGGCTCCACCGCATGAAGGATACTAACATGTGGATCACCCGTTGGTATCTGGCTCTCCAGCCCTTTAAGTTCAAGGTGATCCACAGACCGGGGGCGCAGATGGTTGTGGCTGACTTCCTCTCCAGAAATGGGAGGGGGGGGGGGGGGGTAGGCAGGCCGGATGTTGCCCCGGCCTGAGTCAGCAGTGGGGGCATGTGGCTTGGGGGCGTGGTCATGTGTCGGTCTGTGGGAGAGGGAGAGCGGTAAAGCTCGTCACCTGGCTCATAATTATCTCTAACACCTGTCTCTCATTATAGTGATGGCAGAGGGAGACTTAAAAGGCACGCCAGAGCATCAGAGAGAGGAAGAGAGTGACCAGAAAGCCACCGCAGACAGAGCTTCTGAGAAATACTATCTCTTTATGTTTATAATGACGGTTACCGTCGTGTGTGTGTGTGTTGTGTGAAAAACAGCAAATTAAAGAACTGACCTTGAACCTGCTTCGTTGTCTCCTGACTCCTCCATTGCCCCGAACAAAGAGTTTTGTTAAATCCTTCATTCTTGTTTAATTGGCACTCCTGGGCTTCAGCAAGTATGGATTGACAAATAGAAAAAGAATAGGAAAAGTCAAACAATAAAAAGCAACTGGCAAATGAATGAAGAAAAGTAATTGCCAAATGCTTTTTAAAATGCAATTTAAAAAGTGCATTTAAAAATGACTTATTAATGTGCTCTTTTATTGCTAAATATAAGTACATTTTAAAACATGAATTAAATAAACACATTTAAATATGTCTATTTATTTGTCCATTTATAAATTGGCTTATTTATTCACATTTTTATTTTCAAATTAAAAGATTGATAATTTATTCCTTCATTCTTTTTTAAATAGCACTCCTGGCTTCCATTTTATTCATGTCCTTAAAGCCTGGTTAAAAATGCATAAAATGCTTTGAGTGATTTAAGCACATGTTCAGTACATAAAATGCTTTAAGCAAGTTCTTAAATTCATGAAATACTGTGTGTTTAAGCATGTTTAAGCATGAATTAAGTATGTGTTGAAGCATATGGGTAATCTAATGCCCTGTTTGTATTTTCATTTGACATTAGCCTCTACCATATTTCATTTTCGCATTTCATTTTTGTATTTCATTTTTTGTATTTCATTGTACCGTATTTCATTTCCGTTTTTCATTTTACAGTTTTTCTTTGTCCTGAAATGTATCATTCTTTTATATATATATATATATATATATATATATATATATATATATATATATATATATATATATTCCCTGTTTTTTGTTTAAACAGCCATCAGATAACCCCCTCCATCAACCCCCGGTGATTAACCCACTGGCTACATATAATATTAACTAATTTCATACAGTACTACCAGTAGGCCTACTGCAGAAAGACTGCTTATTACGTAATTTAAATTTTATTATCAACTTGGTGCCAGTTCCAGTACTTTTGACATCCCTAGAATGTGGTTGTCACTCTCGTTTATAACCGAATTATATATGAACAGAACTAACACTCTAAAACAGGTCTGACAACCTATTTGGCTGCTGCGGGTGTGTATGTAGATAGTGACAAGGAAAATAAGAAAGCAGTATGTCCGATCAAGTGTTTACAGTAGTGGTGTTTCTATTTAAGTCAGGGTATGGAAGACAAACAGCCTTCAAAGGTGTTTTATCATCAGTTTTAGGACAACCAAGGGGTGAGGGGAGTGTAAGCACTAACTATAGCAGAGAGGAATCAAGTTGAACTGTCAATATGCCACGCAGAGAGTATCATGGGAGCTGAGGAGGAGAAACCTTATGGTCTTGGTCTATTTGTGTGGGTAAAAAGAGTGTGTGTATACACCATCTTTGTGATGAAATCAAAGCCAATAGTGTTGTTTACACACACACGTGCGCACACACACACACAAGTGTGTTAAAAAAAAAAATACGATCAAATGCCTTTGGTGTCCCTCTTGAACTCCCTTACTGGTTGACTGAGAGCAGAGAAATTCTTTGACTTGGCCCATACATCAATAGAAGTCTGTTTATACTGATTTAAGTCTCTTCCATTAAATTATACATTTTCTATTTGCATGATTCTGTGCTAAAATCTCAGCCCATGTCATCTGAAGGGTGTTTGAGCTCTGTGAATGGAAAATGATTGACAGACACCACTGGCTGCATACGATGATCAGCATATGCTTATCCGGACTGATATAGAGCAGAGTTTGCTTTAGTTGAGTTGTTGAGAGTTGTATCTTTCACTCATTCACTACATAACTTTGATGTTTTTGAAATGCTGTCTTGGAGTTCTGCCACCATTTCTTAGAGAATGTTGGGTTCCAGCAAAAAGCTGGCATGCTTTAGGAATACTTGAATAAATCAACACAAATTTAAAGCATTTCATTTTGTGGATGTCTAATTATTATTATTATTATTATTATTATTATTATTAATTTATTTATTTATTTTTTGCTTGGCTGTTTTTATTATATTTTTTTTGTATGATGTAATAGTTAGGGAGAAGAACAAGCATATAGTTTTTAATGACATATCAATAAAATTTCACATTTCAGAAGCAGTTCAGTATTAATCTCCTAATAAAAAGGGTCAGGGCCATCTTAATGGCATACTTAACCCAAAAATGAAAATTGTCTTTAAATTATTATTATTATTATTATTATTATTATTATTATTATTATTTAATTAATTAATTTTGGTCTAATCCTCACTCAAAGTTATCACATGGCTTCAGAACACCTAGAGTGCACAAGCCGTATGGACCACTTTTATATGCTTTTATGGTGTTTTTGTGTTCTTTTTGAAGCTCGAAAGCTCCAGTCCAAATTAATAGATATTTAATGAAAAAGACCAACCACTATATTCAATAAATCAATGTTTGAGGTTCAATACAAATTAAGCTCCATCGATAGCATTTGTTGCATAGGGTAATGTTGATTACCACATAATATAATTCTGACTTGCCCCTCGTTTTCTTAAACAACAATAATAATATAATTAAAATATAATAAAAATATGTGTTAGAGTTGACATTGGAAGTAAACTGAGCCAGCATTCTGAGGGTTTTAAGACCAAAACACTTTTGCTGAAAATTTTGACAGTTTCTGCCTGTTATAACGTTTTCCTGCTAAATTAAGAAAACTGTCCAGCAAACTTCCCAATCAGCTTGGTGTAAACAAGGAAGTTATGTCTCCCTCGTGCGAACATCGTGTGCAAATTACCAGTATTACAGGATTTACCGACATTACATCGTCATGACAGCGAAGTTTAAATATTGGATACAACTTTACACAGACAAGGTTAAGCGATTCTTTAACTAGAGTCATGCTAATGTATTATAAGTCTTGTTTGAAACAATGTGTATTTTAATGTTTTGTAAACTGGCTTTGTTTGCATTTTAAGTTCATTACAAACCAGTGTTATTTTAATTAAAGGGATAGTTCACCCAAAAATGAAAATTCTCTCATCTTTTAATCATCCTCATGCCATTCCAGATGTATGTATGACATTCTTTCTTCTGCAGAACACAAATTAAGATTTTTAGAAGAATAATTCAGCTCTGTAGGTCCATATAATACTAATGAATGGTGGCCAGATCTTTGAAGCTCCAAAAAGCACATAAATTCAGCATAAAAGTAATTCATACGACTAGTATAAGTAGTTAAATCCATATCTTCAGAAGCAATATGATAGGTGAGGGTGAGAAACAGATCAAGAATTAAGTCTTTTTTTTTTTTTTTACTGTAAATCTGCATTTTCACTTTCACTTCCACATTCTGGTGTGGAAGTGACATTCACTGTGGCTTGTCGAAGGTGGAGATTTGTAGTAAAAAAGCACTTCAGTGAAAGTTAACTGAAATAAAAATAAAAACTGAAATGATTTGAAAAAATTAAACTAAACTAAAAACTCCAAAACTAACTAAAATGAAATAAAAAATGACCTTGAATTCATTTTAGGTTTTTGTATACAGTAGGGTGAATATGAGCAAATTTGAACAATTTTGGAAATTGAACTTTTCTTGGCACTTTTAATTATGATCCAAATGCCACATAACCTGACATTATACCTTAAAGAAAGCTTAGAATGTCTCACAAGTCAAAAGCAAAAATGAAATACTCAATACTTGGAAGAAGAATATTTGAGGACCCTCTTTTGACCAAATCCCAGATTTTTTTCAGGCAGTGTTGGTAAAGTTGGCAGAGGAAAAATGATTCTAAAGAAAATATCTACAAATTGTTTGGAATTAATAGATTTCATATCATAAGTCATCATGTAACATTTGCCTCAAATTTCTGTCATTTTCTTTACCATTGCTACCATCCCACCAGTGGTCATGAAATGAGCTTTGCAACACATTCTGATTTAAAACTCATCAATTTTAAACCCCTAAAAGTTAATAGTTTACTTCTCAATGATTAGTTTAGTAATGATTTTTAACCATTTAAGGAAATACATATGGATAAAATGGGGATCAAACTTAACTGTCCCACTTTACCCATCTTCATCTTATATTTTCAAATTTGCAACATTGACAATCTACCTTAATTAAACATCAAAATGCCACAAGATTGAACACGCATTGAATGTTTGCTTCTTTAGAAAAAATGATGGAGTCAAAATTATTTTAGTGATAATCAACATTATGCCACAGATGCTGTCAACAGAGTTTAACTTGTACTGAACCCAGGAAATTCCTTTGAATTGTCTACTTTGTGGTCCACAGAAAGAAAGTCAACATTGGAACAACGTGATGGTAAGTAAAAGATGACAGAACATTCATTTCTTGATTAACTGTTTTCCATTCATTAAATCCAAATTTTACTTTTTATTTGGAATCGAGCCAGAATTCAGACTTGATATTCACATGATCCCCTTAAGCGGTACAGCAGTGTATGGATGCTGAGAGATGACTGACGTGTTGAAGCTGGAGCTTGATCAGAAGACCTTCAATGTGAGCAGAGAAAATAGAAGCGAACCATGTTGCACAACAGTGAAGATACATGGCCTTAAACAGCTAGTGTGAAGGGAAAATTCACAATAAACCCTCTGTTCCTGGAAGGCAAATGAGTTTCCTTTTCAAGGACAAGAGGTTGAAATACTCACTGAGCAATAAAGAGAAACTCTGTGGAGAAAAAAAAAAAAAAAAAGAATCAAATGATGAATTTTGCACACTGCTTGAACTCCCACAGTGGCATTTTGAGCTTTATATAGGAGCCCAAAGATGACACTGTTAACACCACATAATGTTGACAAATACTTACTGATAAGCATTTGTCTCTTCGAACATTCAACTCTGTTTCTTTATCAAAGAGAATCTTTACATTTCACCAGTACTCAACATTTAGAAGCACCTGCCCCATGTACTAGTTCTTGATGATGAAAGAGCACCTGTGGGATGATATTGACAAGTTTCTTGAGCTATGTTAGATTAAAGCAAAAATTGGACATCCAGCTCTGTCTCTACAGGGCAAGCTGAGCTTCAGGAAAACATCCCTGAAAGGAGCTTCTACAGGGGCATGCATCTGAATTATCTCCCTGCTTTGATATCAGCAGGCTTGGGTTCTGCATCAGAGGCCTTTCCATCTTGCACCATCAGCAATCGCTTTCATTTGCACAACAGAGAGCACTGTAGATTTCCCACCTATAGCAGTCTTCTCGCATTAAGTCTTTTGACGCATTCATGTAGAATGTGCTCTTTCATATAGCACAGTTTGCATGTAGCATTGGTTTCCCAATGTAGCATTTGTCCATTATATATTAAAGTAACTTTAATGTTCCAGGTGCTCATTAGCATTAGTCTGCTTACTGACCAGGAAGGGGCAAAGTAAATGAGAGAACATCTGTTTTATACAGAAACTAAACAGACATTAACCGCTACCAAGGTTATCTGCAGCATAACCAAATTACTGAAAACTGCCATACGGTCCTTTATCATATTGTAAAGGTCACAGTTCTCCTTCTTTGTTTTCCATTTAAATGCAGCCCCTGCTGTTAACTCTGCTGTTAAGCTGGTTAACTCGTCTTGGCTGGAGTTTTTGGATGCTCTTTAGCTGGACAAGTTGTGCAGTCAACAGCTTGGCCTGGCTTGGAGACCAGCTAAGATGAGCAAACCAACTTAGACTGGGGTAATAATTCTAAATGTTAAGCAGAGAGATGAAATATCGCCAAATATTTACAGCTGTGCATGCCTTATGGTGCAGTGTTTATCTAATTGTTAAAAATGTTGCCTGCCTTTGGCGTGCTATGTCCCCTGGTAGCTCCCCTATAGACAGTGGCATTTTGCCCTTGTAATGATACTCATTATATAGCCATGCTTAAAACCCAGCTTCATCAGATAAAGAGAGGCTAGTCTGATATTTCTTAGCCATTTTTTTTCTTCCACACAAAAAGTGTCATCAGTCCAGCCTTTATGTGCAGCCAGGTACCCCTCCCCATTTCAGGCGACTCAGGTTTCCTTCCATTATCATTGAGAAATGAATGTTTTGATATGTAAATGATTTAATTAATTAGACTTTTTCCTTTGGTTCTTTTCAAAAAGAAAATTGAGAGGTTGAATGGGCTCTATTATGCCTTTCTCTCCTCAAATCTCATTCAAAAGACCCTATATTGCTGAAATTAGTTTTCTGCTGTAAGTTACACTTTAAAATTTCAACTCTTTCCTATTATCCTTTGAAGTAAAATATGTGATGGCATTCAATATTTATTTTTCCTTTGTGAGTGAATATATTCTATTGTTTTGCCTATTAAAAGGATGCTAAAAGTCATACTGTAAATGCTTGTGCGGTATAGACTCTGAGTGCTGGTGGGTTGTGACAGTTTGACTCGCAAAGTAAACAGTGACAGGCATTAATCCTGAAGCTGCGCAACTCATATTCACTAATTTGAGCTCCACAACATCAGATCGCACCAGTATTTGAAAAAGCTGCTTTGTGAAAAACAAAAAACAAAACGCGTTTTCCCAGATTTGTGTTTAGAGAATGGCTTCACTCCAGCCCACATCGTTTCTCTATAAAATCACCAGCTAACCACAGTTGGCTGTGGTTTACATTAAACAATACAATCAGCTATGGCAATGAACAGAATTGAGTCAATTAAGGTACATGTATGCGGTTGTTGTATTATATTACCAGGTCACCATTACGAGAGTATGTTAGATGAATCAGCTTTCTTGTATCAGTGTAGCTGCTGTGACTGAAAATGGGGTGCATGTGAGAAAAGAGGGAATATTTAATTAGAAGAATTTTAGATTAATTTATTCCAGAGTAAATTTGATTGGGGATTACCCTTATTGGATTGACAGAATTTATACAAAATAATTGGCAGACTGTGGAGCTGATATGTTTAGCCTATTACAGGAATAGTTCACCCAGATATGAAACTTTTGTCATCATTTACTCAGTCCCCTGTTGTTTCAAACCTGCATGACTTTCTTCCATGGCACACAAAAGGAGATGTTAGGCAGAAATGACAACCTCACTCAACATTCACTTTCTTTCATGAAAAAAAAAAAAATAAAAGATGCATTGAAAGTGAATGATGACTGTGACCAATATTATGCCTAACATATCCTTTTGTGTTTCACAGAATTAAAATAAAGTAATACAGGTTTGAAACAAAATGTGGGTGAGTAAATGATGAGAGAATTCTCATTTTTGAGTGAACTGTCCCTTATATGTTGAATATTCTCTTTATGTGGAACAAGGTTTAACCAGCACTGAGCTGGCCTTCCTTAAAAAGTCTCACAAGACTTCCTCTGCATGTGTTGCAGAAATCACTGAGATACTTAGCAACAAATGTTCTTGGTGGCTTTGTTTTTCAGGCATCCTTTCTCCAAAAGCCTTTTCTGCTTATCCTCCTTTGCCAAAAGAAACAGTGGATGGAGCAAGACATGAAATATCCTCAGAGTTAACTGCCTCTCTTAGTTTACTTGCAAGCACACTCATCCTTGTTTGGAGTGGATTAACTTAGTGTCTTTCAAGGGTGGTGTTTGGTTCAGGAAGTTTTGTGGGCAAGTGGTGGAACATCAGCAGTGCTAAATCCCTCTCAATCATCCTCTTCCTCCAGCTATGCCCCTTTTTCACACATCCGCCCAAACATATGAGCTGTCAGACTGAAACAGAAGGCGTAAAATGCAGTGTTTCTTTATATTTCCCTCTTAGGAGACAATAGTGAAGTAGACGGAGTGGTAGGTTTAGTGAGGACACAGTGATCCATTTTCCTTCTCTTGTGAAGATTGCTTTTTCTTCTTGTGACTACCTTGACAGAGCATGCTACACGAGGCTCTGTTAAAATGAACTGATTTTATTAGCTCATAGAAAGACTGTCATTGTTTGAGGACAGGGTTCTATATGAGCTTTCTGTAGGAGCTAAAATCTTAAATAAAAAAATAAACAACACTGACAAGAAAGTATTAGGATGACACTGCAGCAAGTTTGTATTCCTGTATAGACTTGAAATAACTTAGTCTTTGATGGACTTGGAATTTAAAACCAATTTGCTTTCAGTAATGAGAATCTCCATTAGAAGCTCCAGCCTAATTGAGAGAAAGTGAGGGAGGAAAAATAGAGGGTTGGTGCAGTCGGTGAATGAGTAGAGGGGGGAGGGGCGCAGGCGATGGACACAGTCACATTTGCACATTAATTACCGGGCAGGTGCTGGCAGTCCATTTTAATGGGCTGAGTGAAAGGTCAAGAGGATTTAGCTGTCATCTTTTCCCTCCCATTAGATCCATTTTGGTATTTCACAGTCTAACTTTCTCATTTGAATATATCAGCGTCTTATTAAGAGGTTAAAGAACCGATTGAACAGGGAAGTTTGTAATCATAGTTTTATTTTATAATCATAGTTATATTTTTCAAAGGTAAAATTGGCCATTTTCCTTTAATTAATTGAGCTTTACATATGCTATGAAAATTATTTGAACAATGGCTCTTCTCTTTTAGCACCTTAATGCATAGCTATTGTGGAACAATCAAAATTTTGGTTGTTGACTAAGTCAGGAACAGCGAACTTGAAAATATTTTTCCAAATTTGTGTCTATTCTCCTGCTTATATTACCTACATTGTAAAACAAAATTTGCCAGGTAACCTAAAAATGTGCTTCTTGTGGTAACATCTAAATTTACTGGTGTTATTCAAGTCAAATTTATTCTGACCAAACCTGTTTATTTGGGTTACACCAATAAAAATTATTTTTGTTGCTGAGATCAAGTAGAAATTGGTAAAAATCGTGTTACCTTTTTTTTTTTTTTTTCAGTGTTACCTAACTGTGCAGGCCGAATAGGTGTTATCAATGTGTAAATGTGGGCGGCCATATGTTCCAGGTTTGTAACATCAGAAATCCAAGGATTTCAGAAAGAGACTTTTTTTTTTTTTTTTTTTTTTTTTAGTTTCTACAAACCCTTTTCACATTTTGGAAGTGAATTATAACAAGGTAAATGGCACTGACGGCATGAAGAGATAACTGCAAATAGCCATAGAAAATGTTATTGCTGCATTCCTTTCTCCTTTTTGCAACTGTTTCAACAACTTTCCAAAAGAGGAAATATTTAGAGAGAGAGAGAGAGAGAGAGAGAGAGAGAGAGATGAATTATTGCAGTCAGAAAAGAGGAAGATGCCAAATTTACTAATTTACTTTATTTGAAACCTCATCGCAGCAGTGTTGACAGTTTGCTGGATTTTTTTTTATGCCAGAGTAATAGCTATAATATGAAACACTGTAATATAAATAAATTCAAATGTACATTTAAGGAATATTCTGGGTTCAATGCAAGTTACACTCCATCGACAGCATTTATGGCATTGACTGATGTTGATTACCACAAAAATAAAATAATTTTGACAAACGCACACTTTAAATTCAGAAAATGTAGTTCGGATTTCTGCCTCATTGTTCATAATTGCATTCGTCTATATAAGCAAAATAGGTTATTTAGTTGTTATTTTCTTCCCCAATTATGATATATTATGCATATTGTGGAATATTTGGAGAATACACCCAGAATGGTAGGCAATATTGTACTGCGCCTTTACTCGCGATCATTATTTGTCCTAAAGGTGTTACATGTCATTACGTTTTTAATTCTGTGAGCCTGCTTGGTTTAAAGATCAGGCTTATCTGCCTGCATAGATGAGAGGTTTTTATTTATATTTCAATTGCTGGTTCAGTAAATGTTCCTGTGATTATATGCAAATGTATTTTGCAAAATCAGCAATCTACTTACCGTCTGTTTGTGTTAGTTTGTTTGTGTTAGTTAGTTTGTGTTGATATTATCCTTTATTCATTTTGGTTCAATAATTACCATAACAAAATTCTTATTGTTCTTTTTTATTATGAACCAAACCCCCCTGTACTCCATAAATACAAAAATAGTTCAGTAAAGATTTTGAACCTTCTTACAGTTTTGCATTCTTCTGTTCAACACAATTCATTACGCATTTATTTCTTAGCCACAATTAAGTTTTTTCTTTCTTTCTTTTTTTTTTTTTTTACCTCTTTTTCTCCCCAATTTGGAATTCCCAATGCGCTCTAAGTGCTCATGATGGCGTAGTGACTCGCCTCAATCCAGGTGGCGGAGGACGAATCTCAGTTGCCTCCATGTCTGAGACCGTCAATCAGTGCATCTTATCACGTTGATTGTTGAGCGCATTACCACGGAGACATAGAGCCATGCGCCCCACCAAGAGCGAACCACATTACAGCGACCACGAGGAGGTTACCCCATGTGACTCTACCCTCACTAGCAACCGGGCCAATTTTGTTGCTTAAGAGACCTGGCTGGAGTCACTCAGCACGCCCTGGTATTCAATCTCGCGAACTCCAGGGGTGGTAGCCAGCATCTTTTACTCGCTGAGCTACCCAGGCCCCCCACAATTAAGTTTTTGAACCAGTAAATGTAACCTAAACCCAGGTGGGTTTTTTCTTTTTTTTTTTTTGCCGTCAATTTTTCTGTATAGTGCAAATCATCCCACCAATTCTATTTTCATCTTTATCGTATTTTGGAAAACAATAATGAATGCAAAATTATTGAATACAATTTTATGACAAATTATTAAGCCTAATATTTGATACATTAACATTCATTTGTTTAGTTAAGCATTACAACGTCACAGGGCTCAAAAAAATCCTTATAGCGAAAAATAAATTAAGGTCACGCATGCGCATCCACCCAGTTCGATGGAGAACTGTAATTGAAATTAAAAGGAACTGGTTAATCCGTTTCTGAAGTTTTCCTAAAAAAAAAAAACAACTTGTCCCAATATCTTCACAATATTACTATAACCTCCTGTGGTCCATTTACCCATGTGTGGGGGCCATATATATATATACATAATCTGCATGACAATGTTGGCACATACAAATTGAAACTTTCACATCTATCCTGTTAGTTGCTCAGTGGAGATTACTGCAGCTCTGAATGGCCAGACAGTCTCATTGAAATAGGAAGGTCAAACTAGTTTTGGGAACACTCAGTGCTCAATATGACACATTACAGCAATTATTTGATGTGTTTTCCACTATTAATAATTCAAGTGCTGTCCTGCTGCTCTGAGAAGCCAATCCATCAAAAACAAAAGAAAACTCTTCACACTGCCATGGGGAAATTATGATCTTTTGTTCCTCTCTAGCAATATTTCTAAAGCTAAACACCACTCTACATACCACACCACAGTCTCGCATGCACTGTTTTTCTTAACATCAGCTTTTTTTGTTTAGCTTTGTCTTAGAGAGTGAATGCCATTTAGTAAGCAGGAAGTGTTTCATGAAATTGCAAAGGACAATAACAATGATGCTTGAATAGCTGCCCTGGATGAAAGGCCTTTGAAAGGCTGACAAGAGTCCTCTCTGAGGTGTGTTAGATTGAGGAGCACTATTTGACTGTTCCCTCTATATGACTTTGTCTGCTTGTCCTTTTTGTTGATGTAAAGGTAAAAGCCAAGACAGTGACGTGGGATTCTTGCTTTACATTTCACTCAGTCTTTACAATACAATCCAATACAGATCTTAGTATATGTTGTTGTTGCTTTTGCTTTCAAAAAGGTAGTGAGGGAGTCCCCCACACTTGGGGTAAAAGGCATCCAGGAGGTTATACTCTCTTTCTTTGTGTTAAAGCTGAAGTGTGTGTTTAAAGGTACCACCAAATGGTATTGCCAAAAAATTATGATTTTTTCCAAATATTTTTCCCAAACACTCACAAAGAGATATTTTAAAAGCATGTATGTGTATACCTACCCAGATACTTTACACTATTGACATACAGTATATCATGAGGAAGCTCTATTGTATCAAAATGTATTGAAAATTAAAGTGAAATTTTCATGTTTGTGCTTTTAGAGGAATATGGGTGGTTCTTGTTAAGATGTCATTTATGACATGTTGACATGGATATCTTTTCCTGACACCTGTCTCAGTTTAAGAGCTTGCCTGAAGTGGGTGTGGTTAGACTGAGGCTGCAGAGATGAACTTAATGTGGGATGAGAGTCTGGCTTAGCAGGGATTTCCCCATCAGCCTCCAGGGACATAATAAATGGTTTATCTCTGGCACTAACATTGTGCCATCCTTGGAAAAACCCTCTAAACCCCCATCCTCTATTTTCCATGTACCCCCCTGCCCTGGATTTAGATGTTTTCAGTGCTACTGGATTGGGATAGGGTGCAATAGAAGGAAGGCAAACAAAAAGAACAGTGTATTAAAATGTTATCTGGCTGCCACATTTGGCTGAGGCCACAGTAATCCTCCAGAGTGCTAAACCGATCTTGCATTGTAATGAAACTCTAAGAACGACATAATCTTCCCTCTGCTTGTGCACTCTAAGTCTTGGAGAAAGCAAGCCAAGGCCAGGAGAGGACACAAAAGGGAAGGACCTTCTTGTGGCATTCTTGTGGTCATTGTTTTTGTTTTTGTTTTTTTTTAACATGCTCAAGATCACGCACTTTTAAAAAAAAAAAAGCAAATTGAATAACACTACCACAGTATGCGCAAAAACACAATTTTCCCGCTTCTTTTGAAAACCCTGCTTGAAAGCTCAGTTATACAACACGGTAAAAGTATACTGTAGTCTAGAATAGATGTTTACCGGAGTATGTAAGTAGAGTGATAGCAATTTCCCCTTCCCGCTCAAACTATTCTGTAAACACTCCACTCTAACACCGCTCCGGGTTTTCAATTTCCTGCTCCTCACTCCTCTTCATGGGAAGAGAAACCCCACTATGAGTTTGCTTCATTGCATATATTTGCAACATTAACACTCAACTGTAAAGTTATTTCAATTTGTTTTTAGTAACACTTTACATCAAAGATCCCTTTGTAAAGGGTTTATAAAGGGGTTCATTAATGACTAATAACCCATCTACAAATGCATTATAAATCTTTTATTTGCAGTTATAACAACATGGATATGTTACTTGCCAAATAGTAAGCCAATTTAAACTCACATGTTATAAATGCTTAAAGTACTTATTAATACTTATTTTAATCGAAACCATGAAATGTCATATACTATGATTTATATCATGATGCCACAAAAATAAACTACTACAGTGAGATTAGAAGGTGTTGTGTTTGTATTTTACCCACAAACCTTTTACTGTATTGACTTACCAACATTAATAAGCTATGAACGTGTACCTTAATGTAGAGTGGACAATTATTAACTATTTTTGCGGCATCATGACATAAATCATGAATTGTGACATTTCACGATTTTTATTGAAATAAGTGCTAATAAGTACCTTTATTAAGCATTTGTAACATGTGAGTTTAAATTGGCTCACTATGTGGCAAGTATTACATGAAAGTCACCCTTTTTATTCATGTTGTTATAACTGCATATAACTGCATTTTAGAGGAATTAACAGTCATGAATGAGCCCCTTTATAAACCCTTTACAAAGGGAACCTTCATGTAAAGTGTTACCATTTTCTATTAAATATCATGAACATCTGGGCTAAGGTTGCAAATTTTAGTACATTTTCTAAATAAACAATTTGTAACATTAATAAATGAAAATAGATTAATCATTAAAGCTACACTATGTAACTTTTAGCCCTCTAGCAGTCTAGCATAAAACTGCAAGTTACTTGCAGAAGAACACTTGATGTCAGTTGTGATTCGGCACTGCTTTTGTGGCGGATTAATCTCGTGGTTTGAGGACATGGATATTACCTGCAGAGTGGAGAAATGACGAACTATTTTCATGTTGATATTATGTTATTCGCTTAATTTATAACCAATATATTACTTGCTTTGAGAAAGATAAACAACTGTCATGGACTGAGAGGCTCAGGACCCAAACGCTGAGTGAAAAAGAAAGGTTTATTAAATACAAAAATAAAACACCAAAATCCAACATAAAACTCCCACGAGGGGGAAAAATAAACATGTTTACCTTTTAAACATAAAGGGTAATCCAGTCAGGGGGGAAAAGGACCGACCGGACCGAAACAGGAAACAGGTGGGGGAAACAGGACCAACAGGGAAGACTGAACACACAAGCAAGACTGACTGGAAACACTAGTACACAAGACAGGAAACAAGATGAACTGGCACTGGACAGCAAACACGAGGAGACTAAAACAGAGAGAGAAATCAAATGGGTTAACAAGGGACAGGTGAGGCAAATGAACCAATAATTAGCAAAAAAGGAGGCGGGTATGACGTAAGCCAAAGAAACAAAACAAAGCCACGTAGACAAAACACCCAAATGGTATGAGCGCACATCGCCAAGACAATAAGGCAATATACGCCAATGCCAACCAACAAACAAGACGAGAGAATGCGTAGCAACACCAAACAAAGCGATGCCATGCATTCTCACACTAAACGAAACCTGAGCGTACATCGTGAGGCAAACGGCACGCAATGCCTGTGCAAGAGTTCGGCCACACACAAACCCGAAATCTCAGACCGAAGTGACCGAACCTCAGCACAATGTGAAGACAGCTCGTGACCCGGGCGTGCCACACCCGTGTTCGTGAGAGATAGACATAAACTACTGACGCGAGTGCATGCTGCCAAGATGACATAAGCGCAATGCACACATGTCAATAACAGACAGACATGGAGCATGAGTGTCCAGATCCCGACACAGACTGAAACCGAACCAGACAGGAAGTCAGGACCCAGACACCATACTCCAGACATGAAACAAGACAGACCGAAGAGCGCACGGCAGGGAATACAACCGAAACCGTGCGCTCACACAAAGATAGACAACATAACACAAGAGAGACATGGTATGATGATGACTGCGAAAAACAACACTCTTAATCAGGGCCGTAACCACAATATACATTAAGGGGGACAAGTCCCCTCCAATAATCAGATATGGCCAGATTGTCCCCCCAAATAATTGATATCCTTGTTGCTGTTCTGCTGCAGACCATTATACACCACTGTCTAATTTTCATTAGGTTGTTGCTGGAAAAACATAATGGTTTAAAAAAGTTAAATTTTTTTAGCGTGCTCTGTACTCTAACAACACTCATCGATGTAATTTGAAATAGCCAATCAAATCAATGAAGGTGGGACTCAAGCTGAAGAAGCTAAGTGGGAACCTCGTGGATTATTTATATTCCAGCGCAACACATCAGCAAGCAGTTTAGGTTAAGAGTGTTAGTGTCATGTAAATGTAAGTATCTAACTAAACATGCAATGTTTGCCCACAATTTTATGATAGAAATGTTGTAATGAGGGACAACTTGAGGGCAGTAAATAATTGTGTGTATTTTCTTTTTTGCTAGCCATGCTGACACAGTCATTTCATTTTACAGATACATCAGTGATGAAAAGAAATTCAAATTATATTTGTCTTTTCTTTGAGACAGCATAAAAAGAAATAAAAGATGACTGAAACAGGTGAATTGCTAGCAATACAGATACAGTGTTTGTCTTGTACTGTGTGAACTTGGGAAAAAAAAAAAAAAACATAACTTTTAAAACCAAAAATAATAAAATGTTGGGCCTTTATTGCATTTAACGTTTTTAGTCAGGACCAAAGAGTATAATTGTTTTTATGACTTCAACACCTGCAATTTCCCACCCTTCAAAATGTTTTGGTCCCACCCAGTGCTCAATACATGGTTGCAGCCTTGCTCTTAATTATATTTTGATATAATTATTCAAGTGTTTTATCCACTACACAATACACATTAATGTTTGTATTGTAATAATTGTTTAATGGTGTATTTGGAAGTAATGTTACAACAGAATGATGGTTACATGTTAAACAAATTAATATACATTACTGTGCTATGAAATCGGTACATTATAAACAACTTGATATGAGCATACATTCATGGGTAACCTTGTACCTATAAGTGGCTTTTAGATCTGTTAAACAGGCTTTCTGCTAAAAGAAAAAAATTGAAAGTGGATTTATTTTGGATTTATTGCTCCAAAAATGCTTTATTGGCTTACACTTGCCTGCAACGTTTAGACTATTATGTCTTTGTCAGGCAAAAAAATTAAAAAATAAAACACATTTAAAGGTGCTATATGTAAGATTGACAACAAGCGTTTGAAATAGGTACTGCAGTTCAAATTCAAAATATTGGAGAGTTGTCTGCCCCGCCCCAGACTCGAAGCTCATGTGGGTTGCCAGAATGTTGACATGAAAATTAGCCAACTCAGCATCCGTTTAAAAGGATTTCTGGACTTTAAGCTGTCTCCATCTTCCAAAGGCATCACCAATATTTATCCTTGTTTTACTATGCCTCTGGTCATGGTGGTTTTAGATGGATGGCGAGGCTTTTTAGGTTGGGTTGAATCTGTTATCTCTGATCCAGTTCGTTTGCTGGCTTCTATGGCTGCAGCACGCAGTGTTGTTTGCCTGCAAACTTGTTCAAATCTGGCAACCTGGCGGTGTCGAAATACAATTGGGGAGTGGGCAGTGGGCGTTATCACACAGGCCAAAACATAAACAGAAATTTCTGCCCAGAATGGAAAATTCAAAGTAGAATATACTGGCTGTAGCATTGTTATCAGAGAAGCCAGTATTTCAACTTAGCATGTTTCCTAATTTTCTAATGACATATTATGATCATTTTATGATTTAGTACAGTAAAAATATTACATACAGCACCTTTAAGAGACACTCAGTTTGAGAATCTCAAAATTGCAATGCTATAAAATACTCAGAAGTCAAGAATATCTGTAAATATGCAACAGTAACTTCACCGGAGAAAAAAAGAAAAGAAACTATAACGCTTTTCACAACACACATCGTTTCAAAGCAGCTTTATAGAAAATCATGGTTTAACACAAAATGAAACTGTAATATCTATAAAGTCTTAAGAGTCATCATTGTGTATTTTGATAAAAATATGATTGTAAATTGTGTATAAAAATAAATATTAAGTAACTAAGTAAATAATAATTGTATTTAGAACCCCAGTGAGCTAGCCGAAGGCGACTGTGGCAAGGAACACAAAACTCCATAATGTTGGTTAATGGAGAAAAATAACCTTGGGAGAAACCAGGCTCACTGTGTGGGCCAATTCCCCTCTGGCTAAACAGCATGAATATAATGCCAATATTAGTTTTTTTTTTGTGTGTGTGTGTGTAGTGCAAGTCATGGTTTAAAATTAGTAAACTAAGTAGGTGTTAAGGGCCAGTTTTTAAACAAAGATTTTGTATGAACTGTAAGATTAATGACTAATGTCTTTGAAGTTCATCCTGTATTAACTGCAGAAGTTCATATAGATGCATTGTCCTTTGTTATTTGGCTGATGAAGGCTTTTGTTGGCAATTAATTGATAGTCTATGTATTCCTTTTTAAGAGTGTAGTCCATCATTAGACCAAGGTCAGAGTTGGCATCAGTTCATCCTCTGAAGTCCATCGTAATAGACTGAAGTGATGTCTGGCTGGCACCGGCTGCATTTAGTCGTCATCACACAGCGACACCAAGCAGGAATGGAGCTGGATCCGGCCGGATCTGATAACCTCAGGATATGAATCTTGAGATGGAGACAGGGAAACAAATAGAATAATATTAGCGTAGATGTCATTCAATTTATTGCAGAGTTATAGATTTTGAGAAGTGTTCCTGGTTCTGGCAGTCCTAACTAAAGCAGCATAACTATGAGTTGATGAATAAATTAGGTGTATGCCTGGCTAAATAGATGAGTCTTTAGTCTAGACTTAAACTGAGAGAGTGAGTCCCGAACAGTGTTAGGAAGACTATTCCATAGTTTAGCAGACAAACAGGAAAAGGATCTATCTCCTTTTGTGGATTTTGATATTCTAGGTACAATTAACAGGCAAGAATTTTGCGATCGTAATGAACCCGATGGAATATAGTGTGGTAGAAGGTCACTTAAGTACTGCGGATCTAGATCATTCAAAGCTTTGTATGTAATTAACAGAATTTTAAAATGAATACGAAATTTAATAGGTAGCCAGTGTAATGACAATAAAATGGTGCTAATATGATCATATTTCTTGGTTCTAGTCAGCACTCTGGCTGCTGAACTTTGAACCAATTGAAGTTTATTTGTTGAACTTGCAGGACATCCAGTAATGCATTACAATAATGCAGTCATGAGGTCATGAACACATGAATTAGTTTTTCGGCATCAGCAACAGAGAGCATGTGTCGTAACTTAGCAATATTTCTGAGGTGGAAGAATGCTGTTCTACAAACACTGGAAATTTGATTTTCAAAGGATAGATTGGTATCAAATATAACACAAAGTTCTTTGCTGTTGAAGATGACGTAACAGTACATCCATCGAGAGTCAAATTATATTTTAGCGGCTTATTTTTAGAGTTTTTTGGTCCAATAATTAGTACCTCTGTTTTGTTGGAACTGAGTGGAAGAAAATTTCTGGCCATCCAATCTTTGATTTCATTGATACACTGCTAATCTGGAGAAATATAAAGTTGGGTTTCATCAGCATAACAGTGGAAACTTATTCCACGATTCCTTATATTAATATCTCCTAGTGAAAGCATATATAAGGAGAAAAGCAGAGGCCCTAAAACTGATCCCTGTGGCACTCTATACATAACTTTTGTTTGATTTGACAATTCCTCGTTTGCACAGACAAAGTGGTAGCGGTCTGCTAAATAGGACCTAAACCATGCTAATGCAAGTCCACAAATGCCAACATAATTCTCAAGCCTATCCAAGAGAATGTCTTGATCTATGGTGTTGAAGGCAGCACTAAGATCTAAAAGCAATAGAAGAGAAATGCAGCAGCGATCAGATGATAAGAGCAAGTCATTTGTAACTATGATAAGTGCAGTTTCTGTACTGTGATGGGGCCTAAATCTTGACTGAAATTCTTCATATATACCATTTCTCTGTAAAAATGAACATATTTTGGAGGACACTACATTTTCTAGTATTTTCAACATAAATGAGAGATTTGAAATCAGTCTATAATTAGCCAGTTCTCCAGGAAAAAGCAGTGGCTTCTTAATAAGCGGTTTGATATCTGCCATTTTAAAGTTTCTTGGAACATGTCCTAAGAATAGCGAGGAGTTAATAATATTAAGAAGAGGTTCTGAAATTACAGGGAACACCTCTTTTAAGAGCTTAGATTGTATTGGATCTAACATAAATGTTATTGCTTTTGATGTTTTGATAAGTTTTGTTAGCTCTTCATGACCTAACCATGAATTTTAGCAGTAATGAAATTCATGAAGTCATTACTATTGTGCTGCGACAGAATATCTGGTTCAGTCGAGGCTTTATTCCATACCAATTTAGCCACAGTACTGAATAAACACCAAGGTTATTTTCTATGAGTTTGATCAAATATGCTGACATGGCAGTTTTTTGTGCCTGTCTGTAGCTACAGACACTATCCTTCCATGCACCATGAAATACCTCTAATTTTGTATTCTTCCACTTGCGCTCGATTTTCCGAGCTGCTGTCTTGAGAGCATGAGTGTGATTATTGTACCATGGTGTGTTAATGTGCATAATTATATACAGGTGCTGGTCATATAATTAGAATATCATCAAAAAGTTGATTTATTTCACTAATTCCATTCAAAAAGTGAAACTTGTATATTATATTCATTCATTACACACAGACTGATATATTTCAAATGTTTATTTCTTTTAATTTTGATGATTATAACTGACAACTAAGGAAAATCCCAAATTCAGTATCTCAGAAAATTAGAATATTGTGAAAAGGTTCAATATTGAAGACACCTGGTGCCACACTCTAATCAGCTAATTAACTCAAAACACCTGCAAAGGCCTTTAAATGGTCTCTCAGTCTAGTTCTGTACGCTACACAATCATGGGGAAGACTGCTGACTTGACAGTTGTCCAAAAGACGACCATTGACACGTTGCACAAGGAGGGCAAGACACAAAAGGTCATTGCAAAAGAGGCTGGCTGTTCACAGAGCTCTGTGTCCAAGCACATTAATAGAGAGGCGAAGGGAAGGAAAAGATGTGGTAGAAAAAAAGTGTACAAGCAATAGGGATAACCACACCCTGGAGAGGATTGTGAAACAAAACCCATTCAAAAATGTGGGGGAGAACCACTACGCACAGACGTATGCAAGACATTGGTTTCAGCTGTCGCATTCCTTGTGTCAAGCCACTCTTGAACAACAGACAGCGTCTGAAGCATCTCGCCTGGGCTAAAGACAAAAAGGACTGGACTGCTGCTGAGTGGTCCAAAGTTATGTTCTCTGATGAAAGTAAATTTTGCATTTCCTTTGGAAATCAGGGTCCCAGAGTCTGGAGGAAGAGAGGAGAGGCACACAATCCACGTTGCTTGAGATGCAATGTAAAGTTTCCACAGTCAGTGATGGTTTGGGGTGCCATGTCATCTGCTGGTGTTGGTCCACTGTGTTTTCTGAGGTCCAAGGTCAACACAGCCGTATACCAGGAAGTTTTAGAGCACTTCATGCTCCCTGCTGCTGACCAACTTTATGGAGATGCAGATTTCATTTTTCAACAAGACTTGGCACCTGCACACAGTGCCAAAGCAACCAGTATCTGGTTTAAGGACCATGGTATCCCTGTTCTTAATTGGCCAGCAAACTCGCCTGACCTTAACCCCATAGAAAATCTATGGGGTATTGTGAAGAGGAAGATGCGATATGCCAGACCCAACAATGCAGAAGAGCTGAAGGCCACTATCAGAGCAACCTGGGCTCTCATAACACCTGAGCAGTGCCACAGACTGATCGACTCCATGCCACGCCGCATTGCTGCAGTAATTCAGGCAAAAGGAGCCCCAACTAAGTATTGAGTGCTGTACATGCTCATACTTTTCATGTTCATACTTTTCAGTTGGCCAAGATTTCTAAAAATCCTTTCTTTGTATTGGTCTTAAGTAATATTCAAATTTTCTGAGATACTGAATTTGGGATTTTCCTTAGTTGTCAGTTATAATCATCAAAATTAAAAGAAATAAACATTTGAAATATATCAGTCTGTGTGTAATGAATGAATATAATAGACAAGTTTCACTTTTTGAATGGAATTAGTGAAATAAATCAACTTTTTGATGATATTCTAATTATATGACCAGCACCTGTACATATGTACATACACACACAGACACACACATACATACATACATACATACATACACGTAGTGCAAATCTAATACAAATCTGTTATCTGTTATGTACAGTGCAAAATACAAATCTGTTATGTACAGTGCAAATGTTATTTTTTTTATTATTTTTTTTTTCAGAGGAATGAAATGGCATAAGAGGTTGGACGTGTTGGATAAATATAAAAAAGACTAAACTGTGTATTGCACATAGTTATTGCTCAATGAGGCAATTGAACTATTCATGAGATGGATAGCCTGAGGGGAAAAAAAACTGTTCCTGTGCCTGATGGTTCTGGTGCTCAGAGCTCTGAAGCGTCGGCCAGAAGGCAACAGTTCAAAAAGGTAATGGGCAGGGGGCAACCAATAATCCTCTCAGCAGTCCAAACTGTCCTTTGTAGTCTTCTGATGTCTGATTTCATAGCTGAACCAAACCAGACAGTTACTGAAGTGCAGAGGAGAGACTCAATGACTGCTGAGTAGAACTGTATCATCAGCGCCTGTGGCAGGTTGAACTTCCTCAGCTGGCAAAGGAAGTACAACCTCTGCTGGGCCTTTTTCACAATGGAGTCAATGTGGGTCTCCCACTTCAGATCCTGTGAAATGGTAGTGCCCAGAAACCTGAATGACTCCACTGCTGCCATAGTGCTGTTTAGAATGGTGAGGGAGGTCAGTGTTGGGGTGTTTCTCCTAAAGTCCACAATGATCTCCACCGTTTTGAGCATGTTCAGCTCAAGGTTGTTTTGACTGCACCAGACAGCCAGCTGTTCAACTTCCCTTCTGTATGCATACTAATCGTCATCTCGGATGAGGCCGATGACAGTGGTGTCATCTGCAAACTTCAGGAGTTTGACAGAGGGGTCCTTGGCGATGTAGTCATTGGTGTAGAGGGAGAAGAGTAGTGGGGAGAGAACACTTCCCTGGGGGGCACCAGTGCCGATTGTACAGGTGCTGGAAGTGAGTTTCCCCTGTCTCACAAGCTGCTGCCTGTCCGTCAGAAAGCTGGTAATCCACTAACAGATATAGACAATATACACAATATAGAATACACATTATACAATAAAAATAGTATATATATATAGTATATATAAAATATACAGTAGGTTGTATTGTACTGTATTGACATTCAAGCTGTCGGTTGATAGTAAGTTGCCAGTGTGTTGTTAAGAAGAATATAATTTATGACAGTCCAGTGTGAGATAATAAGATTTATAAAGTGCAGTGCTGATGTATAGTTGATGTATACGTATAGCTGATTTGTATAGTTCAAAAGTCTGATTGCTTGGGGGAAGAAGCTATCATGGAGTCGGCTGGTGCGGGTCCTGATGCTGCGATACCACCTGCCTGATGGTAGCAGTGAGAACAGCCCATGGCTCGGGGGGCTGGAGTCTCTGATGATCCTCCGAGCTTTTTTCACACACCACCTGCTATATGTGTCCTGGAGGGAGGGAAGCTCACCTGCACCACATGTGTCTGGCAGTTCGCACCACCCTTTGCAGTGCTTTGCGGTTGTGGGCTGTGCTATTGCCGTACCAGGCGGAGATGCAGCCAGTCAGGATGCTCTCTACAGTGCAGGTGTAGAACCGTGTGAGGATGTGGCGGTTCATTTCAAACTTCCTCAGCCATCTCAGAAAGAAGAGGCACTGATGAGCCTTCTTCACAACGACTTCAGTGTAGATGGACCATGTGAGTTCCTCAGTGATGTGGCCACCCAGGAACTTGAAGCTGCTGACTCTCTCCACTGGTGCTCCATTGATGGTGATGGGACTGTGTTCTCTATCTCTTCTCCTGAAGTCCACCACAAGCTCCTTTGTCTTACTGACATTGAGGGAGAGGCTGTGCTCCTGACAGAGTGTGCACCTGTGTCCCCACAGAGTGTGCACCTCCTCTCTGTAGGCTGTTTCATCATTGTCAGTGATCAGACCTACCACCATCGTGTCATCAGCAAACTTAATGATGGCATTGGAGCTATGTGTTGCCACACAGTCATGTGTGTACAAGGAATACAAGAGTGGGCTGAGAACACAGCCCTGTGGAGCTCCAGTGTTGAGGGTCAGTGATTAGGAGATGTTGCTGCCTATTCTAACCACCTGGCGTCTGCTTGACAGGAAGTCCAGGATCCAGCTGCACATGAGCTGTTTAAGCCCAGAGCCCTGAGTTTCTCATCTAGCTTGGAGGGCACTATGGTGTTGAATGCTGAGCTGTAGTCTACAAACAGCATTCTCACATAAGTGTTCCTTTTTTCCAGGTGGGAGAGAGCAGTGTGTATTGTAGATGCAATGGCATCATCAGTGGAGCGGTTGTTGCGGTAAGCAAACTGCAATGGGTTTAGAGAGAGAGGCAGCACAGAGCAGATGTAATCTCTGATTAGTCTCTCAAAGCATTTGCTGATGATGGGGGTCAGAGCAACAGGATGCCAGTCATTTAAGCAAGTTATTTTTTATTGCTTTGGAACAGGCACAATGGTGGATGTTTTAAAGCATGTGGGGACTACAGACAAAGAGAGGGAAAGGTTGAAAATGTCTATAAAAACACCAGCCAGCTGGTTCACGCACGCTCTGATGACACGGCCCGGAATGCCATCTGGGCCCGCGGCTTTGCGGATATTCACCCGTCGGAACGATCGGGTTAAATCCGCTACAGAGACGGAGAGTGAACTAACCTCTGTAGCTTCGGCCGCGAGAGCTCTCTCCACGAGGGTGGTGTTATTTCCCTCAAAATGAGCATAAAAAGTATTTAGCTCATCCGGGAGGGAGGCGGAGGCAGGTGTTAATGGCGGAGTTTTTATTCCCTTTAAAGTCCGTGATGATGTTAATTCCCTGCCACATGCTTCTAGAGTTGGTGGTGTTAAACTGTCCTTCAATCTTGTTCTTGTACTGGCGTTTTGCTGTTCTGATAGTTTTTCGGAGGGCATAACTGGCTTGTTTATGCTCCTCTGCATTCCCGGAATTGAAAGCAGATGTCCGCACATTAAGTGCCATGCGAACATCGCCATTTATCCATGGCTTCTGGTTCGGATAGATCCGTGTTGTTCTGGTCGGAACGACGTCCTCCACGCACTTTTTGATGAAACACATTACGCTATCAGCGTAAAGCTTGATGTCATCATCAGAGGCGGACCGGAACATCTCCCAGTCCGTGTGATCAAAACAGTCTTGTAGCATAGAGTCTGATTGGTCCGACCAGCACTGGATCGTTCTGAGGGTGGGTGCTTCCTGTCTCAGTTTCTGCCTGTAAGCGGGTAGAAGCAGAATGGAAGAGTGGTCCGATTTGCCAAATGGTGGGCGGGGGAGGGATTTGTAGCCATCCCAGAAGGGAGAGTAGCAATGGTCCAAAACCCGGTCCCCTCGTGTGTTGGAACTAATGTGCTGGTGGTATTTTGGTGAGACTGATTTGAAACTGGCTTTATTAAAGTCCCCGGTCACAATGAACGCGGCCTCAGGGTGCGCGGTTTCCTGTTCACTTATACTCCCATACAGTTCCTTGATTGCCCGGTCTGTGTCGGCTTGTGGGGGGATGTACACAGCTGTGATAATGACCATTGTGAATTCCCTTGGTAGCCAGAATGGTCGACACAGAAGCATGAGAAATTCCAGATCAGGAGAGCAGAAAGACTTCATAGAATATATGTTCCTCTGATCACACCAGGATTTGTTGATCATAAAACATACACCACCACATCTGCTTTTACCTGAGAGGTCTTTCGCTCTGTCCGCTCGGTGCACGGAGAACCCCGTGGGTTCAATGGCTGAGTCTGGAATCTCCGCAGACATCCAAATTTCTGTTAGGCAGATAATGCAGCAGTCCCTCATCTCTCATTGGAAAGAGATCCACGCTTTCAGCTCGCAGAGCTTGTTATCCAGAGACTGAACATTTGCCAGTAGAATAGTGGGTAGCGGGGGTTGATTTGTGCTGCGTCTTACTCTGATGAGAACGCCGGCTCTGTTTCCCCCTTTCCTCCTGCGTTTCCACGTCCGGACTGCCCAGACAAAGGGCTCCACTTGCGTGTTTGTAAACAGCGGGTCGGCATTGAGGAATTTGAAGTCCGGTTTACGGTGTGAAATTGATGAACCAATGTCCAAAAGTGTTTGTCTGTCATAGACAATAAGGCAGACAACATCCAAGACAAAAAACATAAGAATTGTGAACAAAACAAACAAAACACTACCATGTTGTGTCAGAGCTCGCAACGCAGCAGCCATACTCGGCGCCATCTTGAGTCCAATTTTATTAAAGATCTGTGTGAAGATGGGGGCCAGCTGGTTAGCACATGATCGAAGACACGCTGGTGAGACGCCATCTGGGCCTGAAGCTTTCCCCATCTTTTGTTTCCGAAAGACCAGGCTCACATCATCTTCACAGATCTTAAGTGCAGGTTGAGTAGCAGGAGGGGGAGGAAGGGGGTTGCAGGAGATGTTGGTGTTTGTGTGAAGTGAAGGTCAGAGTAGGTGTGGGGTGTGAGATTGGGCCTTTCAAATCTGCAGTAGGTCTTCAGCCAGTTGTTGGTCCACCACAGGGTTAGTGGTAGGAGTCCTGTAATTTGTGAGTTGTTTCATGCAACTCCACACTGATGCAGGGTCGTTAGCTGAAAACTTGTTTTTCAGCTTCTCAGAGTATCTTCTTTTAGCCACTCTGATTTCCTTGTTCAGTGTGTTCCTGGCCTGATTGTACAAGAATTTATCCCCACCCCTGTAAGCATCCTCTTTGGCCTGACAAAGCTGCCTGAGCTCTGCTGTAAACCACGGTTTGTCGTGCATCCAAATTATTATCTGTAATAATTTCATTTACAATTAGTGCTTGATGCCAGTGCTGAAGCGGTCTCATATGCATCGGCCCAAGCGGTGTGACCACCATCGAGGATGCTATATGCCCCAGGAGCCTCTGAAAATGCTACAGTGGGACCGCCATGCTCTGCCTGAACAACTTAAGGCAGATCAGCACTGACTGCGTGTGCTCGCTCGTGAGGCGCATCATCATAGAGACTGAGTCTAACTCCAATCCGAGAAAAGAGATGCTCTGTCCCGGGGAGAGCTGCTCTTTCCCAGTTGACCCAAAGCCCCAACCGGCTGAGGTGCCTAATCACCAGGTCCCTGTGCGCACACAACAAGTCTTGAGAGTGAGCTAGAGCCAGCCTGTCGTCGAGACAGTTGAGGATGCGGATGCCCACTTAGTGGGCAAGGGCTGCCTCTGCGACTTCCGTGAAGACACGAGGCGACAGGGACTGACTGAAGGGGAGGACCTTGTACTGGTGCGCCCGGCACTCGAAGGTGAACCGAAGAAAGGGCCTGTGCCGAGGAGAAACCAAGACTTTGAAGTACGCGTCCTTCAGATCTACCGCCGCGAACCAATCCTGATGCCGGACGCTCACTAAAATGCGTTTCCGCATCAGCATCTTGAACAGAAGTCTGTGCAAGGCCCGGTTCAGAACTCGCAGGTCCGGGATTGGCCACAACCCACCTCCTTTCCTTGGTATGATGAAGTAGGGTCTGTAGAACACCTTCTTCACCTCGACTGGAGGGACAGGCTTTACCTCATCCTTCCGCAGGAGGGACGCGATCTCTGCGGGGAAGGCAGTGGCATTCTCACCCTGCCCTTGAGGTAAAACGGACGCCGCTGAACCAAGGCGGGTGCCTGGCGAACTAAATCGCATAGCCGAGTCAGACAGTCCTGGTCAGCCATCACGATGGGTCGGGGAGCGCAAGCCACGCCCCCAAGCTCCAGGCGAGGGGGACCAAGGAGACAATCGCATCGAACGTACCTGCGGGTGGGGCCTCGCGGCAGGGCGGAGCCAGAGGTGCCACATTGAGGGGGCTCGGACCCTGAACTCGTGGCCGTGCTGAGTCTCGGGACATCGAAGCACTTACCTGGCTCCGGGTTCCCACCATAGGACTGGTCAGCGACAGGGGAGGAGGGAACCATCCTCATATTCCGTCACAACCTCCCGGACGGGTGAGTTGTGTCGCAGCTGGGGGGGCCCGCCTCCACAGCGTCGTGCCTGCCATAAATGCGCGGTGTCCGGCAATCACAATAACGATGGCCGTAAACACCAGGTGTGTGACCCAGGATGGGTCGCCCATCTCAGGGGTGGCTAGAAGCTCATCCACTTCGCGAGCGCCGAATGAGATCGCAAACTCGGCCTGAGATGAGCTGACGGTCTCATCCCAGAACTCGACAGGGGCAAACGAGTGTACTGGGGAATGGGAGGTCCGTGTGGAGTTACCCGGTGGAGAGGCTCCCCGGGGGTCCCCAGATCGCCCCCAGTGCTAACCGACGTGGCCTCAAACCCTTAGGTAGAAGGACCGAGGTGGGGAGCTGCTGGGGTGGCTTTCCCTCTAATGATGGAAAGCAGCGACCGTAACGTTGCCATGGTCATGTTCTCGCAGTGAGAACATGACCCGTCCACAAACGCTGTCTCCGCGTGGGCAGCGCCCAAGCACATTAGACAGCGATCGTGGCCATCGGAAGCGGAGAGGTAACGACCGCAACCAGGAAATAAACACAGACGGAAAGGCATCTTTAAAAAGATGCTCTCTGTCAGTGCCACTCTTTTAGTGGGGAAAATATACTCTTTTATTGCAAGAATATATACTCTTTTAGACTATTAAAGCACCCAGGAGCGTTCTCTGCACTCCACCGGTGCATGAGGGGGAGAAACCGTTGTAATGCGCTGTAAATCCAACAGCTTTCGAGGTGAATGGATCGGCAGAGTAATTCAGCTCACTGAATACAACCGCTCGGCTCCAAAGAGAAAATCTGAATGAGTGGTTGCGAGCCAGCTCCTTTTATACCCGTATGTCCGGGGGAGTGGCATGCGAATTCCACTCACCAATTCCCATTGGCCTTATCGACACAACTTCGAGTGAGTGACAGATAGGGAACTCTGTTTACATATTACTGGACTTGCATGCATGGAGGCAACCATCTTGGGAGATCAGCTTAAAGATTTAATTAAGACTTTTACTGTGTATTTATACTTTTGCTGTGGTGCATCAGTGGGAAATACCAAGTGTGGATGTAAAGGGGGATGTTTGTTTGTAAAATCTTATGGGTTTAAATAATAATATATCAAGTATATGTTGATATTGAATCATTTATTTGAGTATGTTTGTCTTAAATACTGTGACATAATTGATATTTATGTGCCTGTGAATTTATTAATTATTCTTGGGTAGTCGAAAATGGTTGGACCCATGAGTCTAATTGCCTGCAAATATGGGATGCTAGGAAGTCTTAGGGTGCTTCTCATTTCTTAAATTGTGCATCCTTGTTTACTTTCCTTGCTTCCTTTTCTCACTTCCTAGCTCCACCCTCTTAGGAAACGAGGAAAGAAAGCAAGGAAAGGAAACGAGGACAGAGGAATCAAAGTAAGACGTGTTTGTAAAATGAAATGTCCTTGATCACTCACACCTCACTTCAGAGCATGTTTTCACGCAGCTGCAGTACCTCGGCGTGCTTGCCTTCATGTTATTGAAATTTTATTTATTAATATATTCATAATAAATCCAAATAATTCAAGATACACTGTTGAAGTATATGACAATTATGCTTTATTTAAACTACAAAGGTGAAACATTAATTAAAACTGTTGAGTGAGATGTGAAGGGGGAAGAGAATTTATACGTGCGTCAGGTGCTTCAACCAAAAATCTTCCACATAGGATGCTCCAGTGTTTCCTGGCTTAAGGCGTCCTCGATAAGCTTCATCCATCCTTGATCCTCACGGTGCATTTAGAGAATTGGTACGTCCTTCATGATGGCAGTCTTCGATCAGTTTATGGGTCACGGGCCTGAGGATGGAGGAGCAAGGAAATGAGGATGCACAATTTAGGAAATGAGAAGCACCCAATGACAGAAGTTGGAGAGTGACATTGCTGATGGAAAGTGTTTGAGAGTATTAGTGGAGAGTATTGAGAGTTTGTGGAAACCTGCTTAAATGTTATTTTTTTGCTTCTTTGTAAACAATTGGACTATTTTTGTATATATCTTTAAATATTTTTTTTCTTTTTTTGTTGGACTCATTTAATAAAAAAAAAAATAAAAAAAAAATAAAACATTTGGCACTTTTGCACCTACACTGTTTACTGGCTTGGGAAGAAAAATAAAAACTGGCATTTACATGTCTTCCAATTTTCCTAGTAGTATTTTTTGGCTTGTTGGCTCTTTCATACCTGACAGTGGTGAGCAACTGAAAAAATACAAGATGCATATTTTTCTTCAATCCAAGCTTTATTTATACAAAGTTTGATTTTGATTGACCAACCTTTCTAATGCAAACTTGAAATTATAAACATTGCATCGGAGCAAATGTACATACTGTAGAAGGAAACATGAAAACATGAAACAGCCACCGAAGTAAGTATGTGCAGCCTGCTGTTTAAATATAATTTAAATAAATACATTTAAGAAATGCATGTATTGGTATTTTCCTCTTAATATATTTTCAGTTCTGTGGTTTTTTTTTTGTACCAGCATGCTCCTCCTGGCGAGAACTGACATGACTGTCGTGTGGATGATACAGGGAGACTGGTGGATCAACAATGCTTAATGTCATGTTGTACTTTAACTAGGGTGACCAGATTCCTGCTTGTGGATAACGGGACAGCCCCCTCCCAGCAAAAATGAAACTGGCGTATCTTTACCTAGGCGCAGATCAATGCGAAGTAAAGGGTGCATCCGCATCTGTAACTGTTGTCACCTTGTATTTTTCGCTGGCAGCAATTTTTCTCAGTGTGTGCTTGTCTTTTAAGAGTTTATCGTAAAATGAAGAGCAGTCCAGTCCAAAATTAAGAAAAGCACAAAAAGCATTGCCTTCATGACTGTTACACTGAGTCAAGATTATCCGGTGTCCATGCTGCGTTCATTAATGAGAACACACGCTCCACACATGCAGATGTCCCAGGCAGGCATAAAACAAACTCCACGACCTTGGCTAAGACTCCAAAGTTGATGGTCTTGCTCTCCAGCTCACAAAAAACACCTGTCCATCTCTCAGACGTGGCCGTCTTGTTCATGTTCCACTCAGTGATGCGACGAGTTACAATGTTTTTCACGCAAGACTACTCATCAAAGGGCGTGGTTTTGTCAATCAAACTGAGAGCGGGGATTCTGGAGTAGAAGTGTTTGAGGCTGCTCAAAATAACAAACAACGAATAATCGATAATCGATCATCAATTATTCATTAACAACTAGTCTGGGCACAAGATATATTAAAGGTTAGACGTAGACCGATATATCCGCTTTACCGATTAATCGGTGCAGATAGTTGCATTTTGGAACTATCAGTTATTAGCAAAAATCTTTGCTGATCGTTGCCAATAGTTTTTTTTATTTTTTATTATTATTCCTCTGTGTTCTTCTGCGGCTGGTGCTGGAGGATTCTACTGTTAGAACGGCTTGGTTCTACACAGTATAACAGTGGCCTCTAGAGGCAAAATAAAAACAATCACTGACATCTTGTGGGAATTTGCTGTATCTAGATCTTTCATCACTGACAATATTCATTCATATTTTTATCCTCACTTCAATGCTTATTTTGTTATTTTGAGTAGTTTAGTTTGCGTTCTAATCGACCGTTAGCGTCCTCTGAAGTGGACTTCACACTGTATTCAGCCACCTTAAGTGAGATTCCAATTTGAAGGGAATGTTTATGTTCAGTTGGAAGGGCACTGAAAAAGGCACAAGGAATAAGTGAACATCGATACATCACTTCAGAGGAAGTAGACAGGGAAATTTACCCACCAGTCATTGCAAATCAGCAGAGTACTGACATAGTGTGGCTAAAATAAATGCTAAAATCAAATAAACTAAAGGAGTTTGAGACACTGTTGTTTTAATTAAGCTTAATTTACCTCAGGTATGTCTACTTTGGGTTGTGGTTGAATGCAAAGTGCATGAGATGTGACGGTTACATCCATTATCATGAAAATTGGTCATATAATAGTTAAAATGACACATATTATAAAATAACCACATAATATTTTTTTTATATTAATAAGCAACAGTCATTTAATTTATGAGGTTAAAAGTCTGGAGAAATATTAATTTAAATATATAACAATACATTTTTATAATTATACACGTGGATGTATTATTTAAATTTATATATATGGATGTAGGTTATTTATTGTTCATTTATAGATATTTACACCAGTGTTTTGTGTCATCTTGAACCCCGTGATCAGCGCGACTCAATCGTCGTCTGTGTTTGATGACGTTGCGGGGTATTCCAAATGAATGAATTTTGTCAAGTGAAGTGAACTTTAACAGATATCCCGTGCTCAGTGAGTAGGGAGCAGTAAGCACTGCGTAGGGAACCTGTGGATTGGAACGCACCTCAAGAGTTCTATATTGAAGCATGAGCATGCAAAGAAAAATGCGACTATAAAGATACATGCTCTGTCAGTACACGCATTGTGTCTCCAACTTCTTGTGAATTATAATAAACATTATTCCTCATTTAACCACATCTGGTGAAACATAGAAATATATATATATATGTATGTATGTATATATATTAAAAAATAATAATAATAATTAATCAGCTCAATATATAGGCTAAAAAATCTTAATATGGTAAATACTTACATATAGAGCATTGTGGAGGTAAAATAATTACATAAATAAGATTCATCGGTGTGTTTCAGACTTGTTTAAGTCCTGTGTTTTGCACCAAATATTTCTTTTTTAATATCACACCAAATCCATTATTGGAATTTTGGTTTGACAATCAACTGCATTTGGGATTTTATTCATTTTGGAATCTTGTAGCCTCTATGTCTGTGCCTGTCACAGTAAAGAAAGACCAAGAAAATGTTTTAACATTCTATAAACCTATTTTTATCTAAAAAAAACTATTGATCAGTTTTCAGCCTTTCCACCAACTTAGTTATCAGTATCGGCAAATTCCACTACCATTCGACCTCTATTAAAGATATATGAAATTTTGTTTTTGCAATTTCCAAACAGTTGCAAAGGTAAAGCATTAGTATGATGAAATGATTGTTCAAACCTTTTAAAAGACTACTACTCACACTACGATAATCTGAGAGAGAGTGACGTTTTACCTATCTTTAGATTTTATTTCCATATGTGCAAGAAATGTTTTATTTTATTTTATTTTTTTTTTTTTTATTTCCATAACAAATTTTTAGTTGTCCCCACACTCTCTGGTAAGTTTCACTAATTAATTTTCTCTAAACATTTTGATACGATCATTTCACTTCCCAATAATATTTTTAAAAATCCATCTTTCTTTAATTTAGACTGCTAATAGTCTATTAACATGGTTTTTAACATGGTGAATTCCTGTGGAATTATTGCATCATGGGCTGTTAACGTGTGTTTCATGATAAAAGTGAGAGAAAACACTGATGCACCAGTCACATACTCTATATCAACAGAATATGAGGCAGCATTGTTTTTAAAGAGTAATCCTGTTCTTAGGTCTGCTAAAACATAGCTCAATATTGATCCTGGAAATATCCCTACCTGCGGAAATTTGCTCCAGCTTTAATCAAACATGCCTGAACCTCAGCTAATGAGAGCCTTCAGTACACCTGAAAATTACCATCAGATGTGTCACAGCAGGGTTAGACCTAAACTCTGCAGTACGGTACATATCTAGCATCAGGATTAACTATTCCATGCTAAGACATGCTTGACTTGCAATGCAGGACAATAAAAAGCGCAATGAGGTAGGTATTAATTCAGTGTCAAATTGGTCTGAAATTAGGCTTTGGCTTCAAATTGGTATGCTTATTTTTTTTTTTTATTGCATGCCATTTTACATCAGAGAGCATGATCATGTAATGCTACTGAATTTCCTTAACAATGAAGGGAGTCGATGGCCTGATATAGCTGATTATTTGTGTGTGATCCATGCCTTTCCACAGGGTAATGGAACGTAATAGTCAATTTATACTGGACAAACCTAGTTCTGCTGATAGTATGCTACTCGCTGTTCCAAGACTGCACAGCTAAAGTATGTGTCAGGGGCATTTTTACAGAGGAGGCATTCATTTTGTTAACACTGTCCAAAAGCATAAAGCATAAAATAAATAAATAAATAAATAAATAAAAATAAATACACAAATCGGCCTTCAATGGATCAAACTGGTGAAAATGGACAGACTAATTACAAAGTAAACATTCCAGCCGGACATCACCACTTTTGGTTATGACTGAATCGAACACACTTAAAATGGCCAGTTTTTAGTGTCCACTCAGGTAATTTACATTTAAGGTGCACCTCATCATTATACAAAGAAGGGAGAATTTACTAAGAATGAATTATGCCCATTAAAAGCGCTGTTTATTTGAATGCGCATTCTGATGTAGGAAATTAGTGACTTTGTGGCAGGGTATATTTACAATTGATGGCATTCATAACCAATAATATGAAAGAATTGTATAATACAATTAGTTTAGGAATCTTGGCCACATCCGACCACCATTATATGAAGGATAAATGACAAATGATCAGATTAGAAATCTGAATACAAATTCTCCACCATTTAATATGTAATACAACAGGCTTGTTGTATCTGCTTACAATTTATATATGTCAGAAATTTTAGCTCAAGAAGGTAATTGATTAATTCGGGGAACACTGAAAGAATTAAAGTTTTTGTCTGATCACTCGGCTACGCTGAGTTGTTATGACGCATCCATTAACTCTAATGGCCATCGAAAATAATATCACATATGAGCGCAGATCTTTTAAGAATCAATTGACGAGATTATTTATCAGAATATACCACAGTCAAATTCTCTCTGAATACAAACAAGACTTTACTTCTAATCTACAACGTAAAAACTAAACTAACACACATAGACAAACATAAACAGGTTGGTGAATGAGCTGTAACAGAAGGTGAATGAAATGGTCTGTAACAGAGAAAATGTAATTTTATGCAGTCTATAGACCATGCCCTGGACCATCTATACTTCATTTAGTATACCTTAATTTGCAATCGGGTTACCCAAAGTATTTAAATAAAACACCAACACTTTCCAGCAAAAGTCTGGAGGTGTACTTGCATTTCAGTGCATTTCCTTGCATTGTTTTGGTTCTTTGGCTGGGTCATTAGAAAGTTCTGGTTGTTCCGTCAATGTTTTTGACCTCTGTTAAGATCGTGGATGCCGGGTAGTATGTTGCTGGAATGATGAGGCAGGGATTTGAAGCGAGGCCTCCCACAAGGGAGACTCGCGACTCCCCATCATGTGTGTGAGTCATAGCGCAGAGAAGAGAAATCTTTTCGGAACTTTGCATTCCGAGCTTTCCTGGACTCTACATCGTGCGGAACCTGGGTAGAAGGGCGCCGGAGCGAAGCCAGCCGAAGAAGTGCTAAGAGCCACGAGGGAAGAGAAGAGAGGAAGAGGCAAGAGCGAAAATGAGAATTCGTCCTAGGAGGGGAGGTTTTGTTGTGTTGACAAACAGAAGTGTCTTTTGTTGGGTCACATGGTCATTTCTGTCCTCCCCTCAAGATAATTTGACTTTTTTGAAATGCCCAATTCCCAATGTGCTTTTAAATCCTCATGGTCGTGTACTGATTCGCCTCAGTCCGGGTGGCGGAGGATGAATCCCAGTTGCCTCCGCGTCTGAGACTGTCAACCCACGCATCTTATCACATAGCTTGTTGAGCGCATTGCCACGTAGACATAGCATGTGTGGAGGCTTCACGCCATCCACCGCAGCAACCACGTTCAACTCACCACGCGCCCCACCGAGAACGAACCACATTATAGTGATCACAAGGATGTTACCCCATGTAACTCTACCCTACCTAGCAACTGGGCCAATCTGGTTGCTTAGGAGACCTGGCTGGAGTCACTCAGCACACCCTGGGATTCGAACTAGTGAACTGACGAACTCCAGGGGTGGTAGCCAGCGTCTTTACCACTGAGCTACCGAGGCCCCCTCCCCTCAAGATAATTAGATTGTCAGTTTTCCCACTCAAAAAGTTAACATTTTAATCATGAATTTGATAAGAAAACATACAGTATAACTGCAAATAACCCAAATGTACTTCACAGCATCATTCTGGAATTTAAGAGACAATCAATTACATACCAAACACTTGTACTTTCTTATTAAATTACAGTTATAATTCAGTTATAATGCATGATAAAACTTCCTACTAATTAGTTTGTTAGTTTAAACATGAATAATACATTACACATTATGAAAAACATAATTGTAAGGGTTATTATCAGATTAAACATTGAATGAGAGTTCTAGGCACTTTGGCAGATTATGTGCAGGATACAGCAAAGTAAGTTTTGCGATTGTGTCAAAGTACCTGGATTAAGATGAGATGTCCTGATATGTATATATACTTGGAAAGTTCATTTGAGTATTAGTTTTGTGTCCTGGTAAAGAGTTCAACGGTTCAGATCCAGTGTGTGTCTATTCAATCTCTCTGTCTTGAACAATGAGTTTTTGCATGTGATGGTCGTGCTTCCACAGAGAATGTCTTATGCTCCCTTATTAGTCTATTTTTATATGTAAATTGGTTATATCGAAGGACAAAGGATTTCCATGGGTTTCATAGAGAAGTAGTCCCTCAGCGAATGGCCAGTCATGTGATGACCATTAACGTCTAGGGCATTTTTGATTTACAACATGGACAAGGAGGGGTCTTGCAAAGCCCTTCAAAGCCCTGCAAAGGGTGGTGCGAACTGCCAGACACATCATCGGAGGTGAGCTTCCCACCCTCTAGGACATATATACCAGGCGGTGTGTGAAAAAAGCTTGGAGGATCATCAGAGACTCCAGTCACCCAAGCCATGGGCTGCTCTCACTGCTACCATCAGGCAGGTGTTATCGCAGTATCAGGACCCGCAACAGCCGACTCCATGACAGCTTCTTCCCTCAAGCAATCAGACTTTTGAACTCTTGATCTCTCACGATCAATATACATCAGCACTGCACTTTATAAATCTTATTATCTCACACTGGACTGTCATAAATTATATTCTTCTTAACAACACACTGGCAACTTATTATCAACCGACAGCCTGAATATCAATACAGTACAATACAACCTACTGTATATTTTATATATACTATATATATACTATTTTTATTGTATAATGTGTATTCTATATTGTGTGTATTGTGTGTATTGTATCCTGTACAATATTCTATATTGTGTGTATTGTATACTGTACATTGTATATTATTATTTGTATATTGTGTTGTGTGTAATTATTTGTATATTAGATATGTAAATTGTGATGTGTAAATCTGTTTATTGTAAATTGGTATATGTCTCATCACTGTCATGACTGCTATGTTGCTCGGAACTGCACCCAAGACTTTCACCCACTATTGCACATGTGTATATGGTTGTGTGACAATAAAAGTGATTTGATTTGATTTGGTGCATCCACAGAACTCTCTTTGTTCTCAAGACGGTTGACACTCAACAGATCAGCTCTTATGGACTCTTTTCAGGCGAGAATAAGATGCAGGTTTTATTCTGAAACACTATCCACAGTTGTGACGCAAATGTTTAATGAATTCGCCCCACAGTGTTTACCGAGAATTTGTTGACAAATGGCCTGAAAAAGGTGACTATTAATTATTATAGTTACATGAAATATGCTTCTTTACTGTCTCAGTGTAGTAATTATTTTTTGTTGCATTGAATAAAAAAATAAAAAAATAAAATAACAATGCGAATTTAATGTGGCTTGGTTTTTAAATAAAAATGTATATTATATATATATATATATATATATATATATATATATATATATATATATATATATATATATATATCACACACACACACACACACACATACATAATAAAATATTATATTATATGTTGCTTCAGGCAAAAAAAAAAAAAATGGAATATGAATTTACCAAACCCAGAGAGGGAACCTTGTGTCCTCATTAGAGAAGTCCACCTCGCACCACTGTTATGTTTTTACAGTGTGTATATAATCTGTAGGCATCAACTCAAAGCATCAAAAAAATATTGATCGTCTTATTCTCAATCAGTTGCTTGCACAATTTGCAAATATTCCTCCCACCTTGTACCAATTAGAATGGAAACATTGTCACTGGAGGCAATGTAGAGACAGCGAGGGAGATTTAGCCCTTATTCTTTTCCAGCAGGCACTGACTAACCTTAGGTCAGATGCTAAACCTCCATTATTGAGTCAGTAGGGGCAGATCACTGTTGGGGAGGTACAGGCACTGCTGAAAGACTGCAGAGTGGACTGTGAAAACCTGCTCTCTGCTTCTCCTCTTGGACTACAGCATCACGTAACATGACATTACAGTTCTGTTAGCTGTCAGATGGACTGCTGTTCCTACAGCTTGACCATGCTTCTGATTAGTAGTCCTGTCAATTTTCAGCAACTTCAGATATAAAAAGCCTCAGGAAGCTTGTTGAAGTGTGCCTGAAGTCTCTGTCTCCTGTATCGTACAGTTACAGAAGAAATTGTGTGGATGAAATTGGATGCTTGTTCCCTTCACTAACATGACTGTACGAGTCCATCCACACAGTGTCAGGCAAGCTACTCAAAAAATTTAGCTAGTTAAGCTAACAACTAGTCTACAGAGAAATGAGCTAAGTCGAAAGCTACCCTTACAGAGAAAGTAGCTTTTTACACTGCAAGGCCAACATAACTGGCAATAAGTTGCTTGCTACATTGAAGTTACTTCATATTTTAATTAAAATAAATTATTAAAAGTTGTCAGCTGTCATTTGAAAGAAAGTCTTACACATCTGAGATGGCATAAGGGTGAGTAAATAATGAGAGAATTTTCATTTTTGGGTGAACTATTCCTTTAATAAAAACTGTTAAAATGTTTGTTTTTATGGTTGTTTTAGGGTTTACAGCCATACAGTGTCATGTCATCATGGCAACGAAGTTGAAAATTGTATATAACTTTACACAAAAAAGGTTAGCTAGCGAGTTTATCACACTAAAATAATCTTAATGTGCATATTTTTTTCACGTTTTTCACGTTTTTTTATTTATTATATATTTATTTTTTGGCTATAGTATGGGAACAATGAGTATTTTATTGTTTATGGATTAGTTACATTTATTTCTGTTTTGTGAGTGCCTCACTGTAACCCAGGTTTTTGCTTCTTTTTTTTTTTTTAAGAAAGGAGAGACAAGTTGAAGTTCATTTTTGTGGTAACAAACATCATGCCACAATTGTTAGCTTAATTTTTATTGACCCTGCGATTTTCCTTTAAAACATGAAACAGTAGGCTACCAGTTAAACTTTATTAAAATTCAGTGATGGCATAAGATGGTAATTAAGTAATACCAAGTACTTACATACTTTGGAATTAATAATAACCATTTTCATGTACCATTGTATGGATTTTTCAAGGTACTTCAAACAGAATAGCATGAAACTACCATGGTACATATCCATGTCATGGTAATGCCATGATGCCTTTTGATACTTTTTGTGTTTTTGTGTTCTATTTAGGTTACTCAATATTCCACTTTATACAATGCTTTTTTTGCTCTGTGTTCTAAAGTTTACTGTTTAATGGAGGAGAGCGAGCTGTCCAAGGCCACGTACACACTGCAGCTAAATATGGTTGTCACTTCACCTTTTAGTGCTCAATCCTGTTCTGTAACACACAGTTCGGTAAATTACGGGAGCGACAACCTTATTCTACATCTGAATTTATTCCCGAAAAATTCAGGTAGTGACAAGCTCGTTTTCATAAATTCTGCACAGTGTGAAGAACCAAATCGAACAACTAGTTGTTCAAGGGATAGTTCACCCTCATGTCATCCCAGATGTGTATGACTTTCTTTCTTCATCAGAACACAAAGATTTTTAGAAGAAAATGTCAGCTCTGTAGGTCCATACAATGCAAGTGAATAGTGATCAGACCTTTTTGTAGCCCTAAAAATCAAATAAAGGAAACGCAGAAGTAATCCATAAGACTCCAGTGGTTAAATTCACATCTTCAGAAGCAATAACATAGGTGTAGGTGAGAAATAAAACAATATTTAAGTCCTTTTTACCCTAAATCTCCACTTTAACTTTCACTTTCAGATGTCAAAGTGGAGATTTAGAGTAAAAAGAAGGACATAATTTTGATCTGTTTCTCGCTGAAGCGTTGTTATGGTTTTCACATGTCAATCATCGTGATTGCGGGAGTCAGTCCTGTTTTCCGTAAATACATGGAATGGAAATTTAGGGGATTCACTCCTGCACTTAAATGCGGTTGTCACTCCCGAAATATTGTAGTGTGTACGTGGTCCTAATGATTTAGACTGAATTGCGTGTGATTCATTCACAAATCGGATATCGTTAGTAGCTAGTGGGGTGAAAGGTGGTAACGATTCTAGAGGTCCAAAGGTCCAGGGGGGCCCCACAACAAATTCTAAACTGTATTATTTTAATAGGTAAGGGGCACAGATCAATGCATAGTCAGGAGGCCCAGAATTCCTTGCTACGGCCTTGGTTCTGATTCTGAACATCCAACAGAAAATATGGGACAAACAACTTGATTGCTGAAATATTGTCTGGGAAAATGTAGTGTTTGTCAATGTTATCCTGCTACTTAATCAATAAAAAAGCTTCACTACTGAAAGACTACATGATTTTACAAAAATAGTGATACTACCAATTCGCTTTTGACACATATATTTAAAACAAAAACTTTGCAACTTGCAATGAAACTACTGCCCAACACTGCCTACACTTCTCTATCATACCCAGTATTTTCCATTACACTCACCCCATTTCACCTTCTGTGACCGACAATAAACATTTTAAATAATGAAGGGAGCACAGGGATGATCAGATTTGGGAAGTGATTTATGATGACGAGGGGGCAGAGGTGACGGCAGGGAGAGGGACGTTCCCTTTTGGCCAGACACCAGCTCTTAATCACTCCCTGTAGTCAGATAATGACATGCATTATTTAACATCAGGCCAATATAATCCCACTTTCACAGCGCTCATGTTTCATCCCTCCTGTGGCGCATGTGACACGTGCGCCGGTCAGTCTGTGTCTCTGATCCCTGCTTTATTAAATCTGTCCCTACAGCTCAGATGGGATTTAGGCTGACAAAGTGTGGGGCTGAAGGTTCTATGACTGAAACTTTTTCTGCTGAAATTGAACTCTGCAAAGGTGTTTTGTCAATCCAGGTTGGGCTGCTATTCCTCCTCTGCTTCAGTGAAAGTTTCACACTTTGTCAATGACATTAATGGTATGACTGGCATTTCAGTAACATTCTCATGAGCTTTTTGGTGGCACATGCTCATTCCTGTTTCCATGTGAGATGTGTAATGAACCACATAATTTTATTTTGCAAACACATTGCTACAGTCATGCAATGTTCGTTGCATGGGAGAAAGCACTCATGAACTGCAATGTCAGAGCACCCAGCCCCTTGAGACATAGAGAAAGATAAAAAAAAAATCAGAATAAGCTTTGAAGAAAGTTAGTAATGTTGTTGGTTTTGTGAATCGTTTTCTGAGGTTAGCTACCAAACCTTGCTGTTGAGCATAATTTAATAAAATTCATAATTAATATTTTCTGATTCCATTATTTTTATTATAATTATTATTATAATTATCATTGCTGGTTTTATAGTTATTATTATAATTAATAGTTGCCTAACAACAACAGTAATAATTCAGCAAATAGGGAGTAGAAATTATTTAGTAGATATGATTTAAATAACATGACATGTAGCCTTTTGTTTTTATATACGTATACACTACCGGTCAAAAGTTTTGAAACACTTGACCGAAATGTTTCACATGATCTTAAAAATCGTTTGATTTAAAGGAGTATGCTTAAATGTTTGAAATTAGTTTTGTAGTCAAAAATATAATTGTGCCACCATATTAATTTATTTCATTATAAATCTAAAATTTAATTAAAAAAAAAACGTTTTTGAAATTGATGACTTGGACCAAATAATAAGAAAAGCAGCCAACAGGTGCCCAGCATATAGATGGGAACTCCTTCAATACTGTTTAAAAAGCATCTCAGGGTGATACCTCAGAAGTTGGTTGAGAAAATGTCAAGAGTACATGTCTGCAAATTCTAGGCAAAGGGTGACTACTTTGAAGATGCTAAAATATAACACAGTTTTGATTTATTTTAGATTTTGTTTAGTCACAACATAATTCCCATAGCTCCATTTATGTTATTCCATAGTTTTAATGACTTTACTATTATTCTAAAATGTGAAAAAAAAAAAAAAAAAAAAAAATTATAATAAAGAATGAGTAAGTGTTTCAAAACTTTTGACCGGTAGTGTATATATTTGCAATGTGAATGATATTTTTGACCTCATAACTATCCAATCTGTAGAAGTAGCAGGCATTTAGAATAAAGTTTAGGACAAAAACTGCCAGTGTTTCTCACTTTGTGCTCATAGTTTTGAATGAATCACATTCAGTCAGACTGTCACATACGGTCTAGTCGCACAAATATTTCAATGTATCCGAAGCTCAAATCAGATCCAAAATTCCGCTTCTGCAGATGGTCGGAACTCCACACAGCCGACGTGCGACACTCCATTTGAAACTACTGACCTCTGGTCTGTCATCTGTCATCTGTCATTTGTCGGATGCAGTGAAAAGGCAGCTTCAGTCCAGTAAGACGAAAGAAAATGATCTGCAAAAATGTAATGAGTACTTTTCAAGTTTAAATAAAATTGTAAGGAGTAAAAAGTAAAAAAAATTCCCTTTCGAAATGTAATTAAGTAAAAGTACAAGAATTCAGTTTAAACTGCACTCGAGTAAAGTACAAATCCCCAAAAATAATACTTAAGTATAATACTTAAACATTTTTACTCAATTACTTTACATCCCAGTTCACTACTGTGCCAAGTTTTCTCCATTTGGAGATAATAGCTCTCATTATGGTTCTTTGGAGTCCCAGAGCCTTTGAAATTGCTTTTTAACTCTTTCCAGACTGATGTATTTAATCTTTTTCCTCATCATTTATGGAATTTCTTTCAACCTTGGCATAGTGTTCTACTTGGTGAGACCTTTTAGCCAGCTTCATGCTGCTGAAAAAGTTATATTTAGGTGATGATTTGATTGAACAGGGCAGTCAGTAATCAGGCCTGGGTGAGTCTGGTCCAGCTGAACCCCATTATGAATGCAGTTTCATAGATTTGGGGATTTAGTAACTAAGGGCAAATACTTTTTCACACAGGTCCAATTGGTATTGGATAACTTTTTGCTTCAATGAGCAACATTATCATTTAAAAACTGCTTTTTGTGTTTACTCAGATTGCCTTTTTTATGTTAGATTTTGTTTGAATTTTTTTAATATGAGATATGCACAAAAACAGAAGAAAACAGGATGGGGGTAAATACTTCTCCACAGCCTTATATTTGAAATGTTCAAATTAATTGGGACTGGATGCCCAACAGCTTTAGCATGCACAAACTCACTGACTTAAAGTGGTAGGAGAGCCAAAAATGGAAATTCTGTCATCCTTTACTCACCCTCATATTGTTCCAAACCTTTTTGACTTTCTTGCATCTGTGGCACATAAAAGGAGATGCTTGGCAATTACAGCCTTAGTCACCATTTACTTTCAATGAAAAAAGTGAATGGTGACTAAGGCTGCCAGTTCATAACTTTCTGCCAAATATCTGATTTTGTGTTCTACAGAGGAAAGAAAGTCATAAAATACAGCACAGCACACATCTCCTTTATTTAGCTCAGCTTATGCCTTCATACTGTATAAAACCATGATGTTTGATTGTTTTAGTATTTGCCAGGCTTCAAAGATATTTCAGCTAAGTAACAGTTTTGGAATAATATTGGATTTTGATACACTGCAAGTGTTAAGCAGGTCTGTAGGAATATTTTTGCAGTAAACATTTGCTTATCTGTACAAGATTTACTATACAACATTTTACTAAGTATACAAGTATGAGGTGTTGAAGAACAATTCTGACACACAAGTGACAGCTCAAAGATTGCTGTAAATTGGTTGGTTTCCCCTCTGCTCTTCCCTTTCTTTCTCTTTCTTTTTCTTTTTCTTTTGTTCTTTGTTTATCCCTCCAAGAATTGTGGGTTGGTGGGTGTGGTTTTAGGGTCTCATCAATAGGAAGGTAATACTATCTGCCCAGACCTGTCTGAACAGCAGAGCTCTAATTAACTATAATGGAAATGTCAATCACAGTAGGAAGACAAGCTGTCCGCAGCTATATATTCTCAGCTGCACTGCACTACCAGCAGAGAAGCCATTCTTACCATTGTTATAACTTTCATGTGCGCAACGTTGTGTCAACACATAAAACATTTCTATGAGGTGCAAACAGATAGATAACTATAACAAAAATTCCTTTGATTGTGAAATGTGCTTTTCTATGTTTTAACAATTTGCTGCTAAAGAGTATCTGAGTTATAGCTATAAGGGGAAGGGTTGCCTCATGTTCTGTTTATGTGTAGTTAATAACCTGAGGTTACTGAATCTGAGATTTGGTTACGTATAATTGATCACATGCTTTGCAACACTGTTAATTAGGGTTGAGGTCAAACAACTGAAGGGCTAATTAGTTGCTGGTTATGTTTTTAATTTAGATCATGGCAAAGACCACTTTGCATAGTATCTAAAATGAATGGCTTCCACAATAATATCTGCAGTTTTTTTGTTTTGTTTTTGTTTTACAAAAAACTCATATAAATAAACATTACATTTACATTTACATTTATTCATTTGGCAGATGCTTTTATCCAAAACGACTTACAAAAGAGGAAAAACATAAGCGAATCATATTAAGGAGACAGTGGTACGAAAAGTGCCATATTTCAAAGTTTCACTAGCATCAGAATAGCATTCAAAACAGATTAAAGTGCAACAAGGAATTTTTTTTTTTTTTTTTTTGACTGGTTAAGTGCTCACAGAAAGCCTTTTTTTGAAGACAGAAAGTGAGTCAGCTTCACGGATGGAGTTGGGAAGGTCATTCCACCAACGTGGTATGATGAAGCTAAAAGTCCGGGAAAATGTTTTGGTGCCTCTTTGTGTTGGTACAATAAGGCGATGTTCCTTAGCTGACCGCAGGCTTCTAGTGGGTGTGTAGCTCTGCAGAAATTATTTTAGGTATGCTGGAGCAGACCCAGTAACTGTTTTGTACGCCAGCATCAGAGCCTTGGACTTGATACGTGCATCAACTGGCAGCCAGTGAAGGGAGACAAGGAGTGGTGTAACATGTGCTCTATTTGGTTGATTAAAGACCAGATGTGCTGCTGCCTTCTGGATCATTTGCAGGGGTCTAATTGCACATGCAGGGAGGCCTGCAATGAGAGCGTTACAGTAGTCCAGTCTACTTATGACAAGTGACTGAACAAGAAGTTATGTGGCATGTTCAGAGAGGAAAGGTCTTATCTTCCTGATACTGTAGAGTGTAAATCTACATGATCTTGCAGTCTTTGAGATGTGTTCTGTGAAATTTAGTTTGTTATTGATGGTTACCCCTAGATTTCTGACCGTTTTGGAAGGCATTACTGTAGTTGCACTCAGCTGCACGTGTTCAACAGCAGTGTTGGCTGGAAAGACAAGTAGTTTGGTCTTGGCTGGGTTAAGTTGTAGGTAGTGTTCCTTCATCCAGGCCGAGATGTCTGCCAGGCAGGCAGAGATTCGAACAGTCACTGTGGTGTCATTGGGCTTGAAAGACAAGTAGAGTTGCATGTCATCAGCATAGCAATGGTAAGAGAAACCATGTGCCTGAATGATGGGTCCCAGTGATGTTGTGTATATAGAGAAGAGAAGTGGCCCAAGCACTGAACCCTGAGGTACCCCAGTAAGTAGCTGATGTGGCTTGGACACCTCACCTCTCCAGGCTACCTTGAAGGAGCTACCTGAGAGATAGGAATTAAACCAGTCAAGCACAGTTCCTGTGCTGCCCAGCGAACAGAGGGTGGAGAGTAAGATCTGATGGTTGACTATGGCTAAGGCTGCAGAAAGGTCCAGTAGAATCAGGATGGATGATCTGGATTCAGCTTTCGCCTGTCTCAGCGACTCAGTGACAGACATCAGGGCAGTCTCGGTGGATTGTCCACTTTTGAAGCCTGACTGATTGTCATCCAGCAGCTTGTTCTACGAGATATAGGCAGATATTTGATTGAAAACTGCCCTTTCAAGTGTTTTTGCCATGAATGGGATGAGAGAGACTGGTCTGTAGTGTTCTGTTTGTGTGGGGTAAAATGCGGGTCTCTTCAGCAGCGGGGTTACTCGAGCCTGCTTAAATGTAGTGGGAAAAGTGCCTGTAAGTAGAGATGTGTTAATTATGTGTGTGAGTGCAGGTAGGACGGCTGGAGAGATGGCCTGGAGAAGGTTGGAAGGAATGGGGCATTGCAGATCCCTTACAGCAAATAGCAATATGTAGAAAAAATTGTATGCAGTTACATATGGCAACTGCGAAAAAGATCCAATGGAGATGAGGCAAAACATCTTATTAAATCTAAATAATGGACTGGTTTAATTTGTTGTCATATTTTTCCACTTCTGCTGTCATGGTAGCTCTCATCAATGTCATATATACTGTATATATATTGTGGAGCGGGACGTAGTCGTGTGTCTGTCACTGGGGAGAGAGGAAGCGGTAAGGGCCATCACCTGGTGATTATTGATACTTAACAACTGTGTCTAATTACAGTGACAACAGAGACAGGCTTGAAAAGGCTGCCGAGAACGGCCGAGAGACAGAGAGAGATTCAGACCAGTGACGTTGTGTGTGCCTACTGGAAAGTGTGATGTTTATGTTATTTGTGAAGCTGAAAAGATAGTGCCGTGTTTGTAAAACTGAAAAGCCATTAAAGGTTGACTTACCTGGACTGCCACCCCGCTTCCCGCTTCCTTCCTTATTGTTGGAACCCTTTACATAAATACACTACCGGTCAAAAGTTTTGAAACACTTGACTGAAATGTTTCTCATGATCTTACAAATCAAAATCAAATCAAATCAAATCATTTTTATTGTAACACAGCCATACACAAGTGCAATGGTGTGTGAAATTCTTGGGTGCAGTTCCGATCAACATAGCAGTCATGACAGTGATGAGACATATACCAATTTACAATAACATCAAATTAACACAGCACAATTTAAAGTCTAATATACACATAATTACACACAACAATATACAAATAATAGCATACACTGTACAGTATACAGTGCATCTGGAAAGTATTCACAGCGCTTCACTTTTTCCACATTTTGTTATGTTACAGCCTTATTCCAAAATTGTTTAAATTCATTATTTTCCTCAAAATTCTACAAACAATACCCCATAATGATAACGTGAAAGAAGTTTGTTTGAAATCTTTGTAAATTTATTACAAATAAAAAGTGAAAAAAATCACATGTACATAAGTATTCACAGCCTTTGCCATGACACTCAAAATTGAGCTCAGGTGCATCCTGTTTCCACTGATCATCCTTGAGATGTTTCTACAACTTGATTGGAGTCCACCTGTGGTAAATTCAGTTGATTGGACATGATTTGGAAAGGCACACGCCTGTCTATATAAGGTTCCATAGTTAACAGTGCATGTCAGAGCACAAACCAAGCCATGAAGTCCAAGGAATTGTCTGTAGACCTCTGAGACAGGATTGTATCAAGGCACAGATCTGGGGAAGGGTACAGAAAAATTTCTGCAGCACTGAAGGTCCCAAGAAGCACAGTAGCCTCCATCATCCATAAATGGAAGAAGTTTAGAACCACCAGGACTCTTCCTAGAGCTGGCCACCTGGCCAAACTGAGCGACTGGGGGAGAAGGGCCTTAGTCAAGGAGGTGACCAAGAACCCGATGGTCACTCTGACAGAGCTCCAGCATTTCTCTGTGGAGAGAGGAGAACCTTCCAGAAGAACAACCATCTCTGCAGCACTCCACCAATCAGGCCTGTATGGTAGAGTGGCCAGACGGAAGCCACTCCTCAGTAAAAGGCACATGACAGCCCGCCTGGAGTTTGCCAAAAGGCACCTGAAGGACTCTCAGACCATGAGAAACAAAGATTGAACTCTTTGGCCTGAATGGCAAGCGTCATGTCTGGAGGAAACCAAGCACCGCTCATCACCTGGCCAATACCATCCCTACAGTGAAGCATGGTGGTGGCAGCATCATGCTGTGGGGATGTTTTTCAGCAGCAGGAACTGGGAGACTAGTCAGGATCAAGGGAAAGATGAATGCAGCAATGTACAGAGACATCCTTGATGAAAACCTGCTCCAGAGCACTCTGGACCTCAGACTGGGGCAAAGGTTCATCTTCCAACAGGACAACAACCCTAAGTACACAGCCAAGATAACAAAGGAGTGGCTCCGGGACAACTCTGTGAATGTCCTTGAGTGGCCCAGCCAGAGCCCAGACTTGAACCAGATTGAACATCTCTGGAGAGATCTGAAAATGGCTGTGCACCGACGCTCCCCTTCCAACCTGATGGAGCTTGAGAGGTCCTGCAAAGAAGAATGGGAGAAACTGCCCAAAAATAGGTGTGCCAAGCTTGTAGCATCATACTCAAAAAGACTTGAGGCTGTAATTGGTGCCAAAGGTGCTTCAACAAAGTATTGCGCAAAGGCTGTGAATACTTATGTACATGTTTTTTTTTTTTTTTCGTTTTTGATTTTTAATAAATTTACAAAGATTTCAAACTTCTTTCACGTTGTCATTATGGGGTATTGTTTGTAGAATTTTGAGGAAAATAATGAATTTGTTTAATGAAAATGAAAATGTTTAAGCCCAGAGCCCTGAGTTTCTCATCTAGCTTGGAGGGCACTATGGTGTTGAATGCTGAGCTGTAGTCTACAAACAGCATTCTCACATAAGTGTTCTTTTTTCCAGGTGGGAGAGAGCAGTGTGTATTGTAGATGCAATGGCATCATCAGTGGAGCGGTTGTTGCGGTAAGCAAACTGCAATGGGTCTAGAGAGAGAGGCAGCACAGAGCAGATGTAATATCTGATTAGTCTCTCAAAGCATTTGCTGATGATGGGGGTCAGACCAACAGGACGCCGGTCATTTAAGCAAGTTATTTTTTATTGCTTTGGAACAGGCACAATGGTGGATGTTTTAAAGCATGTGGGGACTACAGACAAAGAGAGGGAAAGGTTGAAAATGTCTGTAAAAACACCAGCCAGCTTGTTCGCGCACGCTCTGATGACGTGGCCCGGAATGCCGTCTGGGCCTGCAGCTTTGCGGATATTCACCTGTCAGAAGGATCGGGTTACATCCACTACAGAGACATAGAGTGAACTAACCTCTGTAGCTTCGGCCGCGAGAGCTCTCTCCGCGAGGGTGGTGTTATTTCCCTCAAAACGAGCATATAAACAATTTAGCTCATCAGGGAGAGAGGCAGCGGTGTTCATGGCGGAGTTTTTATTCCCTTTGTAGTCCGTGATGATGTTAATTCCCTGCCACATGCTTCTAGAGTCTCAATCTTGTTCCTGTACTGGCGTTTTGCTGTTCTGATAGTTTTTCGGAGAGCATAACTGGCTTGTTTATGTTCCTCCGCGTTCCCGGAATTAAAAGCGGAGGTCCGCACATTAAGTGCCACACGAACATCGCTATTTATCCATGGCTTCTGGTTCGGATAGATCCGTGTTGTTCTGGTCGGAACGACGTTCTCCATGCACTTTTTGATGAAACACATTACGCTATCAGCGTAAAGCTCGATGTCGTCATCAGAGGCGGACCAGAACATCTCCCAGTCTGTGTGATCAAAACAGTCCTGTAGTGTAGAGTCTGATTGGTCCGACCAGCACTGGATCGTTCTGAGGGTGGGTGCTTCCTGTTTCAGTTTCTGCCTGTAAGCGGGCAGAAGCAGAATGGAAGAGTGGTCCGATTTGCCAGATGGTGGGTGGAGGAGGGATTTGTAGCCATCCTGGAAGGGAGAGTAGCAATGGTCCAAAACCCGGTCCCCTCGTGTGTTGAAACTAATATGCTGGTGGTATTTTGGTGCGACTGATTTGAAACTGGCTTTATTAAAGTCCCCGGTCACAATGAACGCGGCCTCAGGGTGCGCGGTTTCCTGCTCACTTATACTCCCATACAGTTCCTTGATTGCCCGGTCTGTGTCGGCTTGTGGGGGGATGTACACAGCTGTGATAATGACCATTGTGAATTCCCTCGGTAGCCAGAATGGTCGACACAGAAGCATGAGAAATTCCAGATCAGGAGAGCAGAAAGACTTCATAGAATGTACGTTCCTCTGATCACTCCAGGATTTGTTGATCATAAAATATACACCACCACATCTGCTTTTACCTGAGAGGTCTTTCGCTCTGTCCGCTCAGTACACGGAGAACCCCACGGGTTCAATGGCTGAGTCTGGAATCTCCACAGACATCCAAGTTTCTGTTAGGCAGATAATGCAGCAGTCCCTCATCTCTCGCTGGAAAGAGATCCGCGCTTTCAGCTCACAGAGCTTGTTATCCAGAGACTGAACATTTGCCAGTAGAATACTGGGTAGCGGGGGTCGATTTGCGCGATGTCATAAAACTGATCGGGCAGAGCAAACCGTGAGGCCTAGAGACTTGAAACTTGTTCAGATGGTAGTAGTATTACTCGCTACTCAGAAACACGGACTCGGCCAAATCGGTCAATAGGGGGCGCTACAGCGATCAAAAACGCGAAACTGCTCATAACTGCTAGTCCGTTTGTCGTAGACTCAAGTGTGGCTCAAAACAAACAAAATGTATATCTCCGATTTCATTTCTGCCTATAAAAATTTTCCGCCATCTTGGATTTTTCATAATACCTACTTTTGCGAACTAGTCCTAGGTTTTTCATCCGATCGGGACCAAACCAGTGCCAAATGATTCTATGGAGTCTCAATATCAAAAGTTATCAAAAAAAGTTTGAACTTTCGACTCGAGCTAGCTACGGTATGCGAAAACATAGGAAGTAGGAGTGGCCAATTTTACGTAAATGGCTATAACTCTTGAAGGAAATGAGATATCTTCACCAAGCTTGGCATTCTTATGTAAGAGGTCAATCTTTGGTCGCCCAGAAAAGTTGGCACGGTTTTGCCACATGGTGGCGTTATAATACCAATTTTTTTTAAATTGGCTGTAACTATGAAACCGTTAATCCTATTGACTTCAAAATTTGCATACATTGTCTTTGTCTTTGCTGCCATCATTGTGTATATGGACATTCATGTATGTTGAAAAACATGGCCGCCATCGGCCAATCAAATTTCAGCAGCTATTACAGAAGGTTAACAATGACTGATCGGAACGAAACTTGGTGGACCTATTTGACTCTTAGTCTGAGAGGGTTGTGCAAATTTTTTAGAAAATCGGCCACTAGGTGGTGCTATCACGATTTATGTAGGTGTTAATGGTTGTATATAATGTAATGTTGTGAAAAAACACAAGTAATATATATCACCTGATAGCGCTTTTCATTCTGAATAACTTTGCCTCAAGAAGCATTGGTGTCTGTCAAACCGTTTGGTACATATTTCAGATAATGTTCAAAACCTACTTTTGTGAACTAGTCCTAGGTTTTTCACCCGATCGGAACCAAACCAGTGCAGAAATATACTCTGGAGTCTGATTATCAATAATTATCAAAAAAAGTTGAAATTTGGACTCACGGTCAGTAAGGGGTGCCAAAACGTTTGAAAAGGGCAGGCCATTTTTACTAAAATGGCTATAACTCCCGAACGAAATTAGATATTTTCACCAAACTCAGTACACATATGAATGAGCTCAATCTAAGAAAAAAAAACCCCACGGAGTTTGGCCACTTGGTGGCGCTGTAACATGAAAAAAACATGAAAACAGCTCTAACTACACAACCGTTAGTCTGACTGAATTGAAATTCGGCATGCAGTGTCTTTGTCCAAGGTGCATGACTGTCTATGAGGACATTGGCATATCTCTAAAAACATGGCCGCCATCGGCCAATGAAGTTTGAGCACCTATTAGACAAGGTTATCGGAGGCCGATTGGCACAAAACTCAGTGGGCCTGTTTGACTCCTGGCCCCAGAGGTCTGTGAGAAATTTGAAAGAAATCGGACACCCTTTACCCTTTGGTAGCTATAACAGTGTCATTTAGAAAATGGGCATGGTCAAGTGTACAAATAAGCCCATAATTCCTAAACAAAAACTCAGAATTTCACGAAATTAGCTGAGCACATGCGACATATGATTCTAAACAAGCATGAAGACTTTTATGGAGATCGGACCATAGTTGGTGCTATGAGCTTTAAAAACCATGTATTTCCTTAGTAAATTGCCTGTATTGATTGTAAATGGTCTATTCCATCTATGATCTAGGTGGTTACATGCTTGCTAAATAAAACATAATACCTTTTTACGCATGTGCTTAAAGGCCTTAAACCACTTGAACCCCTTTAATTGCTGCTCACAGCTATGTTTTTGTTATTTATTTTTATTTTTATTTTTTTGTTCAAATAGGCCTAAACTGAAAAAAAAGTTTTTCACAATATTCTCTTTACACTCTAGATCAGGGGTCGGGAACCTTTTTTCACTGAGGAGCCAATTATTTTATTTTTGGTTGATGCATTTTTTCGAAAGAGCCATAGCACAAACTTATAATTTACTATTTTTTAAAAACAAAGTTTTTAATTAAAATAAAATGTTTATTATGCCCATAGACTACTCAAAAACACAAAAAGAAAATATGCAACCATTAATAGGTAACATGTTGTAATATGGAATTGAGTACATGTGTTTGTGCGGGTCTCCATATAATTACTTCATTTTACAATTGTTCATGAAAAAGCTCACTTCCCTTTTGGGCTGGGTGATATGTAAAAAAATATTTGAAAGATAATCACCTTAAAAAATATTGCAATATCTGATTATATCCTCAACCCCCCTGCCAAGGGTCAGTGAATATTTTTGCTTTGTTGATTTTGCTTTAAAAAGTTAATTAATTTATTGAAACACGAAAAACTTAAACAAAATACATTTGTAAATGAATTTAAATTGCAATTAAAATAACGAAGTGATCAAAAAATATTATTTAACCACCTCCCCGAATCCAAACATTTACCGTCTCCAACGGCCCCATTTGCCATCACGCAAGTACCACAACAGGTGAAAAATTACTAATAGCCTACAAATTAAGAACTAAAGACAATTATAAATGTAAAGATAATAATAATAATCATAATCATAATAAATAAGCCTAACAAATTCCCATGTGTTCCCAGAAAAATGCTGCCAAATGTGTGTTCTTATCGAATGTGTTTGTATTGTGTTTTGGTAATACAGATTATGCTGCCTAAAGAAAATAAAATAGAACTAAATTTTAGGTTCAAGGTTATATTATTTTATGATTTAATCACTACTGTCTTTGTTTCTTCAATACAAATATATATTTTATATACAGTATAACAGAGTTGCGTTCAAAATGCTTAAGACTGAACTGCTCCGTGGAAATAAAGTGAAACTCACAGCACCTTCTGAGACAACACACTCGTCAGGATTCGAACAACTTTTCCAAATTTGGCTAATTCGTATGATATTGTGCGACTGCACTTGTTTTATTTCCCACGACTTTCACTACAGCTGATGACATCACTGGACATCGTTTACATCTAATACGTGACAGTTACTTGCTTCTGTCACACACAACAGCTTCCTATCATGTTTACACACTCTACTGAATGGTTAAGTTTAGATGAGGGGTTTGGGTAAGGGCATAGTATTAATAAGCATGTCCTTAATGCCTTGTGCGTGAAACTTCTGCATTAGACATCCAGGAATTTGCACATGATGAAATCGTAAGGGTTTATGCAAATAAAATTGTGCGACATCCCAAGAAATAGCCACCTCCTAAATTATGTATGACTTTTCATGAGATCGGGGTTGTCTGAGATGATTGGAGATCATTTGTAGCATTCTCATAGACAACATTATTCTTATAATAAGTTTTCAAATGAATGAAACAGAGAAAAAGGAGTGATAACTCTTTTGAGTTCTATGAGACAGGGTCCCGCTGCACTCCTCAGAACAAACAGCAAATCAGACACGAGCAATGACGGCTTTTCTTTTGTCTGTTTTTATATATTAAAAATATAATGAAGTTTCTTCATGCACATGTCTTTGTGACTAATAGCATTTATTGTCATGTGTCACTTCAAGATGTTTTACAGGTCGCCCGCCTGTTGCGGGTAGATGAGCAAAATTACTTGTGCGTGAAATACCTGCATTTGGACAAGGAGCTCACGAACTGGATTGAGTCTCGTCGCATTTGGCGGATGATATTTCACACCCTGGGCTCACATACAAAATAACGAATGTTTGTAAAATCGCTCATAGAAACTGCTCTTAACCGCTAAGATCAATAGTTATTGGGAAACGAGGCCCAGAACTCTATGCATGTGCGTGTCTAGGAGAAGCACTTTCATTGTACTCATAAACAGCAGAGCTCACCGTGCACACATATCAAATCAGATATGCATCAGCGGCCTTTCTATTGTCTGTTCTTCAAAATATAATCACACATGTTTCATCAAACATGTGTCTTTGTGTCTAATTTCTTGTTATACAGTATATCACTCCGAGACTTACAGGTCATCCTTCACAGTGGCTGGTACATCAGCAAAATTGCCCGCCACTGTGTATGAAAAATCCAAATTTGGCGGGTGTTCATTTCAAGCCTTGTTCATCAGGATTAGGATGTACGACAAATTCAGGAGAAAGGAAATCAAAACAGTACCTATGACTTCAAGCTTTGCAATCACACCCACACTTTCTGCAGGAAAATTATATCTAGAAAGTTCTAAACGATCATGTGTTGGTGAATGGTGAGACACCTGGCAAGCCACTTGATGTTTAACAAAGATGCACTTGTGGCTCACGAGCCATAGGTTCCCGACCCCTACTCTAGAGACTGTTGTCCATGAATATCCCAGGAGATCAGCAGTTACAGAAATACTCAAACCAGCCCATCTGGCACCAACAATCATGTCACTGTCTAAATCACTGAGATCACATTTTCTCCCCATTTTGATGGTTGATGTGAACATTAACTGAAGCTCTTGACCCATTTCTGCATGATTTTATACATTACACTGCTACCATACGATTGGCTGATTAAATAATGGCATGAACAAGTCGATGTACAGGTGTACCTAATAAAGTGGCCGGTGAGTGTATTTCATATAGAAAACATTAGATGAAGCACAAAATATTGTGATAACAATGAAAATGAAGGGAACAATTTGCATGGAGATGCAAAAACATGCAAACAACTCTTTTTTTGTTTTGACAGTTTATTCTTTGTTCATAAAGACCTTTAATCCGTTTGAGAGGTGTAATAATGTAAATTAATCCTCAGAGAAGCACGACTGCATAAACGTAGATTCATTTCCATAGAGTGTTTAATTAAAGCATCCCTATCTAGAACTGTCTTAAGGGTGAAGCTCAGTTTCAGCATGTAAGGAGTTAATATAATCTGTCCTCATAAAGGTCAGCGAGTGAGATTTGTGCATATTTATATGTGGGTGTGTGTGTATCCCCGTCTATGAATGTGTGTGTGTGTGTGTGTGTGTGTATATGTGGGTGTGTGGGTGGCTGGGATTGGGTGGTTTACGAGGACATTTTTTTTATATTTCAAACTGGTAATTACAAGGGAATTATGCTATAAATGTGGTTTATGAGGACATTTCTAGTGTCCCCATAATTCAAATCGCTTAAAAAACATACTAAACAATGCTTTTTTTGAAAATGTGTAAATGCAGAAAGTTTTTTGTGAGGGTTAGGCTTAGGGGTAGGGTTAGGGTTTGGGGTATAGAATCTATTGTTCGTACAGTATAAAAACCATTATATCTATGGAGAGTCCTCATAAGGATAGCCACAACGCGTGCGGTGTGTGTGTGTGTGTGTGTGTGTGTGTGTGTGTGTTTGAATTTAAATGCACCTCAGAGATTGAGGTGAGGACAGGGAGAGGTAAGGGAGGTGCTCTCTATGAAAGGCAGTCTGGCCTGTGCTTGGGGAATGGGAATGACATGCTCAGGAGATTGTGTAATTAAAAGGGCTGCCTACTCAGCATCACACATAACATTACACTCAGCTCCTTACTTAACGATTACTCTGCAAACAAGTGTGCAGGAACCTGTCCATCTCTCACTGTTTTCTTCGCTACCTTCATGCATTGACCCATTGGCTGTCGCATTTCACTCTATAGTTTCCTGTGTTGTGAATCAGTATATCTTGAACACAAATTTGGGTACTAGCAAGGGCCTTGCTCCGCTAAACATTGCAACACAGCTGACTCAATTACCTGCGGCACAATTACTAGTTTGAGCATTAGTAGAATGTAGCTGATATTTATTAACAATATAACTGTCTGTATAACATGGCACTGCGCATCTTCGTTGAAGCTGTTAAAATGTACATTGTCATGAAATTTGACTTTCTCATTTACTCACTATGATTTATTCACCCTCACGTTGTTTCAAAATCATCTGACTTTCTTGTTTCTGTGGAACACAAAAGGAGAGGTTAAGTAGAATGTCAGACAGTCACCATTTCTTAAAGCAAAACAGATAATGTCCATTCATAATAGCATTCACATATTAAACAATTATATTAAAAACAAAATGGCAGAATATACTGTATATTATTGAACAAATAAATAAAAAGAGGATCTTACTATTCTGGTTTGCCTTTTATGTATGTATATTTGGTGTGAAAGATAATTAGAAAAGAGACTCTTTGTTAGACAGACAAGTAAGGCTTTGTCTTCATACATTTACAATTTGATGGTTTAGTGCACTGGAACAATTTTGACAGCCTTAGAAATAGTTGACTCCTTGGACACTTACTACTGAACTAGGGAGCGGATTAAGACACACCCTCTGTTTGTAGATGAGACTCTTGAAACAGCCACATGCATTGCAGTCGACCTTATAGAATTCACCCTGTCTACAGGGTAAGTGAGCACACTTGAGAGTGACTGCAGCACTATTTTTGGCTTGTGGTGGAGGAGACCTTATATGGGTGATCGGACAATGACAAAATATCAAGAATGATATACAGAAGGGCTTTGCAAACCGCAAGGAGTTTTGTGAGATTGTAATAAAAATATGCCAAAGCCTAAATTAAATTAAATAAAATTGCATATTTTAAAAGTAATACAAATAACAGTAGAAATATTTCAAAAGTGAACATTCAAATATGTTACATGTATTCTATTTATTTATTTTAAATTAACATTACATGATATCTCAGGGGGACTTCAAGTAAATATTTTATATCTTAGGGGTTCAGCTGACAAAAAAGTTAGGGAATGCCTGCCTTAAATTGGTTGCATCTATTTCATTGCATTGTAATAGCTTTTGTTGTTGTTGTTGTTGTTGTTGTTGTTGTTGTTGTTGTTCCATACAATGAAAGTGAATGGTGACAGAGGCTAACATTCTGCCTACACTGTAAAAAGTGGTAACCTGCAATTGTTACCTCAATGCTCAATTTCTACTAAATCCAACTGTGAAAAAAAAAGAAAATAATAATATCTACTGTATAATATAATAATAAAAAGATCTGCAAGGGCGATCGTCTATGTTCTGCGACTGCTATCGAGTCCTTGAATTATATATTATTTGCGAGGAAGGGCAGTCGGTTGAGTTTCTATTGCCCCCTAGGCAGGGTTGGGGAGTAACGAAATACATGTAACGGGATTACGTATTTAAAATACAAAATATAAGTAACTGTATTCCACTACAGTTACAATTTAAATCATTGGTATTTAGAATACAGTTACATTCAAAATGTATTTTGATTACTGAAGAGATTACTGAAGAGATTACTTTGCATTTTATTGTCATTTGTTTCATTTAATATTTAGTCCTTTTAGATGGAAAAATGTATACATATAAATGATGCGATCTAAAGTGCATTTGAACAGCGGTGAAACACTTTCTTATGATGTGTTACATTCATACGAGCAGACAGAGAAGTAAGTTTGAAGTAAGTTTGGAGCAGAAGAAATAGAAATAAACCTTGTGTAAATTGTCAGCTTTACACTAAGCTAAAATGCTATTTCTAGCCATTTTACATTCACGTAACAGGCACGATCATATTTTTTTATCAAGAAAATTTACGTTGGATCATAATTTCTGTTTTTCTAGTAAGACCTTTGATATTAGGGCAAACATCGTATTCTTGATAATAATTTTTGTATTGTTTTCCTGTAAAAATATCTAAAAATCCTTAAAACAAGATCAGTTTGATTTATCTTGTTTTAGAAACGTCTCGGTTACTGTCGTATCCTCTGTTCCCTGATGGAGGGAACGAGACGTTGTGTCGATGAAGTGACACTAGGGGTCACTCCTGGAGCCCCAGACATCTCTGATCTTTGAGAAAAGGCCAATGAGAATTGGCGAGTGGAATTTGCATGCCACTCCCCCAGTGACAGAAGAACACTGCATAAGATATTTAGGTTTTTCAGAGAATGTATTTTTAACATGTGTATTTTGTTTTACTGTACTGGCAGAGTTTTTATAGTCAAAACAAGTGAAAAAATCTACCAGTGCTGAAGAAGTAATCCAGAGTATTTAGAATACGTTACTGACCTTGAGTAATCTAGCAAAATATGTTACAAATTACATTTTACAGCATGTATTCTGTAATCTGTAGTGAAATACATTTCAAAAGTAACCCTCCCAACCCTGCCCCTAGGGCAAGATGGTGCCCCCCTAGGGAGTTGGCATAATATGCATATAGGGAGCGACTGTACTGAATAAAAGGGTGGTTACTGAGATTAAGTGAGTAGTATTCGGCTGGTCATATGATCCTAACATGGCAGCCTCCATGAGGGGACCCTCTCCATATAAAATAAAACACCATTTACTGTATAAGATTACTGATATGACTGTAGTCTTCATCTCATGTGAGTGGTAATGATTTTATACATACTGTTTGTTTAAAAAGTAAATTAATTTCTTTAGTAGTAAAATTTTTAAATTTAGAACCATGAAAAAAGAGAGTCATATGGGTTTGGAACAACAAAACTCATTAAGTTTACCAGTCAGTGAAACTGATAAAAATTCTGCTGCAAGAACCATTCTGGAATTTTGCAAAAAAGGTAACATCTGATGCTATTATTATAATTTAAAAAAAAGATGTAGATGAGTAGATGCCTAGTTTGGTAATTTACAGCTCACAATCAAATAATTTTGGTTTGCAGGTCTGTGAAGAACAGATGTGGAGGGAAAAAAGAAGCAATGAAACTACATCCGTGAAAAGAAAAATCTGTTGTTATTTGTTATTATTTGGCTTACAAAGCAATATAGTCGATCCTGACATAATGAAAACAACCTGACATTTAACTGGACATAGCAGACACAATAAAGAAGCCTACATGAACTTAGCTGACTAAGCCTGATGTTTACATTTTGGAAATCAGTTTAACTGTTGGCATTGTTTTTATCCCTTACCCAGCTAACGGTGCCTTCTATATATTTAATGAAGCACGAATACAGGACGTTCCTTCTCTTACATGCAGTGCAGTTACATCAGCAGTGCTTTGTAAATGATGAATTCATCATTAGATATTGGTACATTAAGGATGCTTCTTATGTTGCTAGTGTTACCCATGACCGGGTTTGATTAGAATCAATATGGCTTGTGTAAACATGTACATCACTACTTGTCACTCACCATGTCTGTTATTAGGGGTTGGATGAAAGAAATCTATCATATTCCAATCTTGTAGAGTCCCCTTTTTTGCTTGCCTAATAAAATTGAAGGTTAACGATTTCCTGTCTTGCTTCTGAATAATATGACAGGATAATAGGATAAAAGGTAAACCAGCCAAGCTCAGAACAGCTTCTACAATAATATCCAACAAATGAAAATGAACAGTTTCATCAGAATGACAAGACAAAATATACTATATACATTAATACAGTCTAAACTGCCAGAAGTCCAAGGGTGTCTGTAAAATATACTGCAAGTATTGTTGTATTTAGTATGGTCAGTAAAGCCATTATTTACTGTATATGCATGACAAAAATTCCAAAAGTACGCATAGAGTGCATTTCAATTTAATACACTTTTGTTAACTCAGCCACAGCTTAATTACAATGCATGTAAACTACAACTGAAATTTTAATACATTTAGCATTAAGTAACAATGTGATTTCATAAAATCCACCAGAAATTCCATCACTGTCTGCAGCATCCTTTTTAAAGCTTTGCACCCTGCCATTTTTATAAGCTTGTAATTTATGACAGACATCATAACCTTGGCTTGCCTTCACCTCACAGTGATTGGCTGCCACCCAGTGTTTTTCACCTTTCATTTGCATTAAGTTTAGTACTTCCCAACTTTTTGATGCTCTCACAGCTTGCTCTCACAGCAGCTCTACTGTCAATCCTACAATCCCCGACACAAACCTGTTGCTCAGCTCCCATAGAGAACAAATTGCAAAGACCCTCTCATGCTTAACTCGTTCCTAGTAAGTAGACATGTATGTCAAAGACCATTGCTTATTGCATGTCTCATAACTAAATGTGATGCCCCAATTTTTAATATGTGGAAGTGTGAATGAGATAGTTAGAACAGCTCTGGTGGAAGGTAGAGTTACATTTTAAGTAATGTGAGTAACATTTTAAATTCTGATCTGTCACACATATCTATAATCTGGCCTCAGAAGACATGGAATATAGTGCATTTAGTCATTTGGACTTCTGACACCACATTTATGGTGCTTTTTGTGGGTATTTTTGGACATTGACAGCACCTGTTATTTAGGCACATGCTTTATCTTGCTCTATAAAATGTATAGGGGTTCTTGCGCCGGGTTCACACATCCTCTGTGAGCGGGGCGTGAGCAGGGCATGAGCGGCGCATTTTCGTTTCGGCGTCAATATTAACAGATGACACCGTTTACACTGCAAGCGTGAATCGCGAGGTGACGCATTCCAGAAGCTGCCCAGACGCGGCAGTGAGCGGATAGTTTCGGTGTTGAGCCTATTTTTGCCGCGTGGCTCATGCTGGACTAAATGAATAATGAATAAATAAACCGCATTGCTTTTGCCTGTTTATATATAGGGGTTTATGGGCTTTACTGACTCAAGATGGCGCCGAGTATGGCTGCTGCATTGCGAGCTCCGACACAACATTGCAGTTTTTTGTTTGTTTTGTTTACAGTTCTTATGTTTTTTGTCTTGGATGTTGTCTGCCTTATTGTATACGATAGACAAACACTTTTGGACTTGGATGTCTGCTGAGATTCCAGATTCAGCCATCGAACCTGCGGGGTTATCCGTGCACCGAACGGACAGAGCGAAAGACCTCTCAGGTAAAAGCAGAGGTGGTGGTGTATGTTTTATGATCAACAAATCCTGGTGTGATCAGAGGAACATACATTCTATCAAGTCTTTCTACTCTCCTGATCTGGAATTTCTCATGGTTCTGTGTCGACCATTCGGGCTACCGAGGGAATTCACAGCGGTCATTATCACTGCTGTGTACATCCCACCACAAGCCGACACAGACCGGGCACTCAAGGAACTGTATGGGAGTATAAGTGAGCAGGAAAACACGCACCTTGTTCATTGTGACCGGGGACTTTAACAAAGTCAATCTCAAATCAATCGCACCAAAATACCACCAACATATCAGTTTCAACACACGAGGGGACCGGGGTTTGGACCATTGCTACTCTCCCTTCCGGGATTGTTACAAATCCCTCCCCCACCCACCATTTGGCAAATCAGACCACTCTTCTGTTCTCCTTCTGTCCGCTTACAGGCAAAAACTGAAACAGGAAGCACCCACCCTCAGAATGATCCAGTGCTGGTCGGAACAATCAGATTCTACACTACAAGACTGTTTTGATCATGCGGACTGGGAGATGTTCCGGTCTACATCTGATGACGACATCGAGGTTTACGCTGATAGCGTAAAGTGTTTCATCAGAAAGTGTGTAGAGGACGGTGTTCCGACCAAAATAACACGGATCTACGCCAACCAGAAATCATGGATTAATAGCGATATTCGTGCAGCACTTAATGCATGGACCTCCGCTTTTAATTCCGGGAATGCGGAGGAGCATAAACAAGCCAGTTATACCCAAACGCCATATATAGCAAAACGCCAGTACAGGGACAAGATTGAAGGACAATTCAACACCACTGACTCTAGAAGCATGTGGCAGGGAATTATCATCACGGACTACAAAGGGAATAAAAACTCCGGCGTGAACACCGCTGCCTCTCTCCTGGATGAGCTAATTACTTTTTATGCTCGTTTTGAAGGAAATAACACCACCCTCTCGGAGAAAGCTCTCGTGGCCGAAGCTACAGAGGTTAGTTCACTCTTCATCTCTGTAGCGGATGTAACCCGATCCTTCCAACGGGTGAATATCCATAAAGCCGCAGGTCCAGACGGCATTCTGGGCCGTGTCATCAAAGCGTGCGTGAACCAACTGGCTGGTGTCTTTAAGGACATTTTCAACCTTTCCCTCTCCTTGTCTGTAGTCCCCACATGCTTCAAAACGTCTACCATTGTGCCTGTACCAAAACAATCCAAAATCACTTGCTTAAATGAATGGCATCCTGTTGCTCTGACCCCCATCATCAGCAAATGCTTTGAGAGACTAATCAGAGATTACATCTGCTCTGTGCTGCCTGCCTCACTGGACTCACTGCAGTTTGCTTACCGCAACAACTGCTCCACTGATGATGCCATTGCATCTACACTACACACTGCTCTCTCCCACCTGGAAAAAAGGAACACTTTTGTGAGAATGCTGTTTGTAGGCTACAGCTCAGCATTCAACACCATAGTGCCCTCCAAGCTTGATGTGAAACTCTGGGCTCTGGGATTAAACAGCTCGCTGTGCAGCTGGATCCTGGACTTCCTGTCAAGCAGATGCCAGGTGGTTAGAATGGGCAGTAACATCTCAGCTGTGTTCTCAGCCCACTCTTGTATTCCTTGTACACACATGACTGTGTGGCAACACACAGCTCCGATACCATCATTAAGTTTGCTGATGATACGATGGTGGTAGGTCTGATCACTGACAATGATGAAACAGCCTACAGAGAGGAGGTGCACACTCTGACACACTGGTGTCAGGAGCACAACCTCACCCTCAATGTCAGCAAGACCAAGGAGCTTGTGGTTGACTTCAGGAGAAAAGACAGAGAACACAGCCCCATCACCATCAATGGAGCACCAGTGGAGAGAGTCAGCAGCTTCAAGTTCCTCGGTGTCCACATCACAGAGGAACTCACATGGTCCGTCCACACTGGATTGCATAGGTTGGTAAGATTCTAGTTGCATTGATACTGACAGTGATTATTGATTTGAACACCTGGAACATGATTCTACACTGCACACAATTGTGGTAGCTATCTGGTTCTACATGAGAACATCTACTGTACAAAATATCATCACATTAAAAAAGAAGTATCACCAAGTAATCCGGAATTGATATAAAGTTAAATACATGAGGTGCAGTTGCTTAATTCAGCTTTGACTGTGGCAATTCACTATCAGGAATGGTTTAAGGAAGGACCCAAATGCAGAGGTAATTAAAATGAAAACAGTTTTTACTGAAACACAAATTAATGTAATAATGAACTTATGACTGAAAACCCAGTCCTGGTTTCAGAGAGGTGAGTGGCAATGATGGCAGTGATAAACTGGGACACCCGGATGAGGAATGGTGGTGAGGATAATAACAGCGATGAGGTAAGTTGTTCACAGAGTAGTACTGGCTGTGGTGAGCTGAGACACCCAGGCGAGGAATGGTGGAGAGAATGGCAATGTGGTGAGGTGAGTAATCCACAGAGCAGTAACAGTTCAGAGCAAGTGTCCATACGATAATTCCAAAAGGTGAAACCAGGAACAGTAACCACTGAATCAACACTGGAAAATACTGAGAGAAACAAAGGTGAAAACAGACCGACAGGAAGGCAAGACTGCACACCAAAAACAAAGGGGAACAATCTGTCAATTAGACTATGTACAAGAAGGAAATAAATACACAGCGTTAATAACACTAAGGTGGGGGTGATTACCTCGTGAGCGGCGCAAACGAGCATCTCCAAGGAAACACATGAGGTGAACGAAAACACACAGACACACAAAAGGAACTGACAGATAAGCTGGAACCGTGACAGTACCCCCTCCCCTAGGGATGCTTTCTGGCATCCCCTGAAGGTCATTCACGACACTGACGGTATTCGTCGATGAGGGCATGGTCCAGGATTTCACGAGCCAGAACCCAGCATCTCTCCACTGTCCATAGCCCTCCCAGTCTACCAGATACTGATATCCTCTGCCCCTCCGCCTCACGTCAAGAAGACGTCTAACAGAGTAAGCTGAAGACCCATCTATTAGATGAGGAGGCAGGGGAACAGAGGAGTCAGGCTTAAGGGGGGGAGCGGACAACAGGCTTGATTTTAGATACATGTAAGATGGGGTGAATTTTACTAAAACGGGGGTGGGGGGGTGTAATTTGAGATGAACCGCCACCGGATTAAGCACTTTAGAGATTGAAAACAGTCAAAATAAATTTAGGTCCTAGCTTACGTGAGAGAAGTCGGAGAGGAATGTCCTGGGAGGACAACCAGACCTTCTGTCCACACACATAAACCAGAGGCATAGAACGGTGACAGTCTGCTGATGCTTTGTTCCGATCTCCAGTCTGGAGAAGGGTTTCTCTGGCGACCCTCCAGGGGTGACAGCATCTCTGGATGAACATGTGCACGGATGGAACAACAGCATCAGGTTCTTGGGAGGGGAACAACAGGAGCTGGTATCCTAAACAGCACTGGAAGGGTGAAAAACCTGTAGACGAAACCGGGAGGGAATCATGCGCATACTCGACCCAGGATAGTTTGGAACACCAAGTCGACGGTTCCGAGACTCAATGCAGCACAGGACCCTCTCCAAATCCTGATTAATCTGCTCAGCCTGCCCGTTGGTCTGGGGGTGGAATCCAGACAACAAGCTAGAAGTCACCCCAGCTGTCGGCAATTCTGCACAAAACTTGAGGATTTGAGGAACACGAATTGAGGTTCCCTGTCGGAGACCATGTCCACCGGGATGCCATGAATACAGAAGATGTTATCAATGACTACAGGTGCAGTCTCCCTCGCTGAAGGTAATTTGGGGAGGGGAATGAAATGAGCCACCTTCGAGAACCAGTCTCCTACAGTTAAAATAACTCTATTGCCATTGGACGGGGGGTAATCCGGTAATAAAATACATGGCAATGTACGACCAGGGTCTCAAAGGGACTGGCAGTGGCTGAAGGAGCACCGCAGGGGTTGACTGGAAGACTTGTTGCTAGCACAAACTGGACAGGCTGAAACGAAACTCTGTACGTCCCATGCCAATGAGGGCCACCATAACCATTGCTTAACTGATGCCTGGTATGAGTAGCTCCTGGATGACAGGCCAGGTTAGAGGAATGACCCCACCAGAGGACGTGAGTTCAGATCGACTCAGGAATAAACAGCAGGCTCTCTGGACACTTCACGGGAATGGTGACGTCGCACAAAGCAGATCGGACTTTGGAATCGATCTCCCAGGACACTACTGCCACCATCCTGTTGGGTGGAATAACAGTATCCAGGGAGGTCGAGGTGCTCTCAGTCTCAAAACATCAGGTTTACTGTTTTAGGGGTGATACGAGATAGTAAAATCGAATCTGCCAAAGAAAAGTGCCCAGCAAGCCAGCCTAGAATTTAGTCATTACATGGTGCGGATATACTCAAGGTTCTTTTGGTCAGTCCAAAAAACGAATGCAACCCCCAAACCCTCCAACCAGTGATGCCAATCACCCAACACTAATCTGACAGCCAGTAACTCCCTATTCCTGATGTTGTAGTTCCATTCCGCAGGGGTAAGTCAATGAGAAAAGAACATGCAGGAGTGTATCCTACCATCTGATGGAGACCTTTGGGACAAAATTGCCCATACCCCCACCTCTGACGCATCAAATTCCACCACAAACTGACGAGATGGGTGAGGATTTACCAGAATGGGAGCTGAAACAAAGAAGTTCTTTAGCTTTTTAAAAGCAGACTAAGCCTGCTGGGACCAACAGAAATTAGTTTTGGTGGAAGTTAGGTTTGTCAGAGGGGCGGCGGTCTGACTGAAATTCTGGAAGAACCGGTGGTAAAAATGGACAAATCCCAGAAACCGCTGGACCGATTTGCGAGAATCTGGGACTGGCCAATCCGCAACTGCCTTTACCTTGGCCGGGTCCATCCGGTTACCATTAAGGCAAGAGGACGAACCCAGGAACAGAACCGAGCGTGCATGAAACACAATTCTCCACTTTGAAGAACAAACAATTCTCCAGAAATGGCTGAAGCACTCTCCTGACGTGCTGGACATGGTCTCGTAAATTAATAGAAAATATGAGTATATCATCAAGATATACAAAAAGGAATTGATTGACCATGTCATGCAGCACGCCATTGACAAATGCCTGGAAGACGGCCGGGGCATTGGAATGGCCGAAAGGCATGACCAAGTATTCAAAATGCCATATAGGCATGTTAAAAGCTGTCTTCCATTTGTCCCCCTCCATGATCTGAACAAGGTATTGCAAAGGTCCAACATTGTTTAGACAGAAGCTCCCTGCAAGAGATCGAAGGCTGAAGACGTCAATGGCAAAGGATAAAGATTCTTTACCGTGATATCATTCAGCCCCTGAAAATCTATGCAGGGATGCAAAGAGACGTCTTTCTTCCCCACGAAGAAGAACAGACATCCCAGAGGTGAAGTGCCATGAAGGAGGTCAATAGCACAGTCATATGGGTGGTGCGGAGGAAGAGATGCAGCTGAGACTTGCTGAACACTGCCCTCAAATCTTGACCTCAGGTACCCTGGCAAGATCCACCGGCTCCTCCTGCGACACAGAACAGGACACATCTGGGGAGAGAGCAGAAACAACACAATGAGAGAGACAGAAAAGCTCCAGGATGACACAGAACTCTCAGCCCAATTGGATTATGGGTCACCAGCCATGGACATCACAAAACCACTGGAGCAGAGGGAGAGTGGATGATGTAAATTCAAATCTCCTCAACGTGGTTCCCAGAGATGGTGAGCTGGAGAGGTGCCATGATGTGGGTAACAGTAGTGAGAGGAGTGTCACAGAGAGTATTGGTGGTGATGGGTTCATCCAGAAGAGTCTTGGGAGAGACCATTTAGCCATTAGATTGGCATCTATGAAGTTACCCTCTGCTCCAGACTCCACCAGTACCGAGACGGAGTGATGGATGTTGTTGCTGTTCAAGCTTTCTGGCTCTTTAAAGACTTCAATGTAAACGCCCACTGTTATGATTGGCTAACATCATGCAGCCCTTCCAATACTGCCATTTTTTAAATGCAATCCGAAGAAAATGAACAAATTCCACACAACCTTATAAAACTACATTTCAGGGTTAACACATAACATACACCCTGAATATATTAAAATATTTACTCAAGCAGCACCATAAACTATCAGTCATGACATGAAATATTCATGAATTAAATTGTTTACTTACATTTTTGCCATCCAGTGGTGTTTTAAGTGCCCCATCTTTCAATAACAGTCCCTTTGCAAAGCTTGAATCATATTGTGACTGATTCACAAGCAATCCACTCTGATCAGAGCCAAAAACATACAATCCATGCTGAAATGTTCTGAATAAGCAAACGTAATACAGTCCACGGTGATGTTGGGTGCTTCAACCGGCTTCAACAGGCCAAAACAGAGATACTGGTTTTCACAAGAGCGACATCACACATCTTCCGTGTTTGTTTACACACACAGCTGAATGTGTTTCTCCCAGTCAGTGGCCACAGCAGAATGAAACGCGTTTTTAAAAGTTGCGATTGTACCGCTCTTAAAACACGTCGCACATCGCCAGAAACGCATCAAAACGATTAAAGACATCCATATAGTGTACAAAAGACGTCCATATAGTGTCCATATAGTTAACAATTAAAATGCAAAAATAGTCTAGGGTGCCTTCAAAGCAGCACAACAGCAAGACTTCTTTTTTAGAGTAATAACTTGACATGGCATTTTTAAAAGTGGCACGAGATGTATGATAATGGTTAAAGCTGTTCATCTAGTGCATGTCTATGTAGAAAAACATTTAAATCCAGATAGACACATGAAGGTGTCTTGTGTTAGTCTCCTTTGGATGAATCTCCCATGACAGGCCCTCTCTCTCCTCTTCACCTGTGACTGACTGTCTGAGCACCAGTGGTTGGGGCCAAGGGTGCAATGACAAAAAATAGGCATTGATGTCTTGCTGAAGAGGCAGTCCTCTGCAGATGTATTTGGTCCCTGTGACATCACAAGTTCCACAAACTGCAAAAAGGCCTGTTTCTAGAGCCTGGTTTAAATAAATGCTATTTTTCTATTAAGGAGGAAGTTTTCAGTTCTGAAACTTACAGTATGTTTTTATAGTACAATGACCTCTGATATGTCAAAAGATCAAGGAAAATTTGATTCCTCATTTCATGACCCCTTTAAAGCTCACTTTACCATTAGACTGCCTTTGTGCAATGAGACTTATGTCTTGGATGAGACTGTTTTTAAGGCCACAGTAACACAGAAACAGAAGAATCACTTCCTAACACCATAACCATAAGAAGAATCCTGCATAACAAACTAACAGGTGAATGTATAGAGACAATTGCTGACATGTACATGAAAGACAGAGTGAACTCAACTGTTGCAAGACTGAGGACGCTTATGAATGTGTCTTTCAGCAGTGCATCGCACCGGAGCATCCTTGTTAATTATATGCCAGTGCCAATAATTCCCCAACAACACTCTCGGTAGACAGTTGGATAATGAGTCGTGTTTTGCTTTGCACAGTAGAACAGCTGTTAAATTTCTTGAGCAGTTGAACTTCTTGTTAGAGAAACTATGAAATGGTTTGCACTTTTCTGGACACTTCCCTTGTCAAGTCTCGAACAGCAACACTTACAAGACATAAACTGACAACAGTAAAACAAAAACAACCAAAAATCACTCTAGTGAGAGGGTTCTCATTACCACAATACTTGTGGTTTATGTTTTTTATCCTTGGTCTGTTAAAAGTTGTTTGTTTGGGAGCAGTGAACAAATCCTAAGAGGATTTTTCACCACAGCATCCTCAGTAGTCTTTAAGAAGACTCATGAATGTGCTGAATTAATTTTTTTATGGAAGGGAGAAACCTTATTATACGTGTTCATGGGGTGAATAAGTTCTTCAGGAATCCTGAAGGGAGGAACACTAAGGGACTGTAGAGACTATATTAGCTTGCTAAGTGTCAGCTATTGAAGAGATATTTTCAGATTTTTAGACTTAAACTGAGTTTCATTGTTCCCAGAGCCAAACAAACTCATCAAAAAACCATCAAAATTAGGTTTATTTCACTCTGCGTGCAGTTTGAAGATAATTTTAGGAACTGTTTCTAATAGCATTGCTTAATTTTACTATTAAGAGCTAACTAGGTCCTGCTAAATCCAGGGGGATACTTTTTCTACTTATTAAAATGTGAAGGCAATTAATTGGGCTGTAAAACGCTTTAAATATCTCATGCTCATTTGAAGCAAGGTGGCTTTAAGAGGAAGAATGTTCTATTTGCTCTCACTGTGAAAACGAATGGAAAAGAACATGTTGTCAGCACAGTTGTGACACCACCTGCATGGAGTTTGGCCTTGTCCGGAGGTTTAACTAATGCTTGAAAGTGCATGGCTGGTGATATTCTGTGGGGAAAGTCACCGTGGCAATAAAGACATGAACCCTTGTGGTCACACTGACCTAATTTTTCACATTGAACCAGTACACTGCCACCGCTGTGGAAATCTGATAGCATCATGATATTTTTGTGGGAGTGATACGGTTAAATCCCTATATACAGGAGGAAGTTTTTGTTGCTTTTTATGCAAATCACACATTTTTCTGTCATTTCTTTTTTTTTTTTTTTTGTAGTGGTTGCTGTCTTTTCCAAGATTCCCCTTTAAACTAATAGAAATAGCAAAGACTGTGAGTCCAGGAAAGGGATTAACTGCACACTTTCACCTACAACTCTGAGAAGGTGCCATAGGAAGTTGTCAGAAAAGCTTTCTTGCGCATTGTAGTAAATTAATTGCACTATGTTTTGGACAATTAAAGGGATAGTTCACCCAAAAATAAAAATTGTTTCATCATTTACTCACATTTATTACTCATATTCCAAACCATATGACTTTCTTCTGTAGAACACTAAAGGAGATGTTACACATAATGGGCCTCATTCATGAAATACGAGCAGAGCAAATGTTTGTGTAAATTGTTTGTAAAGCCGGTCTGATGTACATTTTTGTATTCATGAAAGTTTTCGTATTTTTTAAATGTTAGTCGATACGAACAAATTGTACACCTGCTCCCGACCATGTGTAAATCATGTGTAAGACATCCGAACGTGTTGTGTTCTTTCAGACAAACTGCCATGACTACATTTTGATAGAAGTCAAATTAAATAAGTAATGAAACTTACAGTTTAAAACTAAAAATTAAATGAGTGAAATTAACCTTAAAAATAACATAAATAATAAAAAAAGAAAAAAGCTTTTATTTAGAGACATTTCTTTGCTGCTTGCATTTATTTTTTCAAAGTAAAGTTTTTTTAAAGTCATAGAGGTGGGTAAATAATTAAAAAATATATATATATTTCTAGGTGAACTATCCCTTTACCAAATGTAAGTTAGCACTTTCTTTCCTATAAACTGTATAGGCCTCCTTGCTGTTGTGATGTAGATCACTGCCGTAAAAACGCAGTAAAAGTAAACAACAATGTCAATATTTTAAACAGTATGTATATTAGATTTCCTCTTCCCCTAAGATTTATTGACATTACTTTATCATGAGCAGATTGCACACTTTGAAAGGACAGTGGTTTCTGAGGGAATGACACACTTTATTACTACAGCATTAATATCCAATCCCATGCCCGTCCGTGCCAGTCATGTTTTTCAACTTGGGATCCTTTCCCAGGATTTATGGGATCATTCACACAGAAAATGTGCACCATTAGGTTTTTCACATGCCGCAATTCAATCACATCTTAAAATCCCTCCGCGGTCACCTCTCTCGCCGTGTGTCATTGTAGGCAGGTATTTCTCCCTGCTGCCATACCACCCCTAGGAGTTAATTCCTTCTCGGGCTCAAGCGGGGAAAATCAGGCCTTGAAAAATCATTACTTTCCAGAATCCTTGCTGTCCATACGCCACCATGCTAATATGTGTATGACAAAAGGGGGGAGGGAAAGAGAGTGATAGGCACATTGGCTGTGGTGGAATAAAAGAAATTGGATTAGAATAAGTCAAGAAAAAGGGAAATCTGTCTCAAAAATTTAATTCCACATTTTAAGTGCCCTTGCCTTGCCAAGGTCTTTCATTGCTCATATTCTAACTTTATTTCCTCTTGCTGGAGCTTTGCTTCTTCTTATGTTTGACATAGTAAGGAGTGAATGCACCTATTCCAGAAACATGGAACATAGTGTCAGCTCACCACTCAGACATTTAGTCACTGGCAGCCTCAAGATTAATGGCGCTGTTGACAGTATATCTGACTCGAAAACAATTGTGTTTGCATTTACCAAATAGCAAATTGATTTACCAAAACCAGCTGATGGAACGTCATTGTCACTGCATGAAGTTGAAGGCAAAGAGGATGTTTTTGCAAAAAATTGATGAGTTTGACAGGACTGTTGGCTGACTACACTTTTTTTTTACTGAAACGTGAGCAGCATTTAGCTCAAAAACAACAACTACTAGGCAGACCGCTGGGAATATAAACTCATTGCAGTTGCAGGTGTTTACTGAGAAAAATTGAAGCTTAGACTCTGTAATAGTCTTTGGCAAGCTGGGCATGGTCATGTTGAAGCAGAAATGCAGTTCTGCAGGGGGGGTTAACAGAGCACACTGATAGCCTTGCCAAACCAAAGACTCACCTGAGAGCAAGAGAGAGATGAAAGAAAGCTCATAGGTCCAAAAACACACAGCATGATCCTGTCCACCAAGCACTCCCGAGAAACTCTGATTATACCGCAAGCAAAGTGGTGGGCAGAGTACGTGGTTGGTAAGAGAGTCAGAAATAACAATGGCAATCAAACTGTTCTCGCTGCATTCAGGGTGATTAGGCCTCGGCATTACAGTGACAAGGGCATGGTGCACTTAATGTACTGTAAGTGGCACTGGCTGGCAATTAAGACAGCAGAATGGAATCTCAGAAAAAGCTGAAGTGGAGAAAATATGCCCTAAAGTGGTTATGATTCACACATATATAACAGTCACTGCACTGAACTTTGCTGGCCTCTCTTGTTGTGCCAGATTTTAAGTGGAACACAAGCTAGAGTCGGAGTCCCTAATATTGTATTTGGCACGCTTTAAAAAGGTCACCGACCATATGTTCTACATCTAATCGTGTAAACAAACAGCTTTTTGTGATTTTTGGCTCAGTGTAATTTTTGTGAGGCTCATACAGCATTATTGATCTGTAAGTGTATAACTGCAGAGAAGGTATCGGTTTCATCAGCCTGGTGTTGATTCTTTCTTCAAACCCTCACCACCTGCCAAGCCACCCTCTGCCATAGCATGTAGGGAGTCTGATCATTATCACACAGCCAGTTTTACTTCCCTGCACCTCAGTATCTCAATAACACATCATATCACACGGACAACCTGTTGAGAGGAAAGGGGAGAAGGAAGAGAGAGCATTGCAGAGAAAGAGTAAAGTCGTGGTTGGTTTTCTAAAGCACTGTCTGGAACCAGTGCAGTAAATAGGATAGGCTTCAAATATTACAGGCTGTTCTTTACAGAAAGAAAGCACCCAGTAGCAGTTATTATATTGGTGCAGTAGTTACATATAAAAGTTGTTTGAAATGCTGTGAATGCATTTGACTCTCTGGACCAGGCACCTCAAAAGTAGTCTGTGCACCATATAATGCTTACCAAGGGTGAATCTATAGGGTAGGTGGATATTCAGGGCTTAGCCAAGACATCTGTGGGTGCATATGGACCATCTTTTGAGGAAATATTGGAATATGATACAGTTTATAATAAATGCTATGGTCATGTTAAGTTTCACTTTATGAAAAAAAAAAAACAAATCATCATCTATTTATTAAAATGGTTTACTAAATCTGGTGTAGAATAACTTGTATATAAATTTTCAACATCCATATATGGGTATGTTGTTTGGTGTTTTCATACTTTTGGCCATGTAGTGTACTTTCCCATGTAGAGACAACATAATGGATTTGAATCAATCTACCAAAACAAAGTAGTGCACACTGTATTCAGCACAATTCAGTACCTGTATGATCCACAGTTCAAGTTGTATGTGTGATTTCATAACAAAAACAATAGCATGCAAATTTTCAAAATATAGCAATCTCTCTGCTGCTTACTAACTCACTAATAGTTATTTATTTTCTGACAGATGAAATTGTGAGAAACTTCCAAAGGAGGCTTCTTTATAAGGATGTTATATCGTAAGAACATCTAAAATGTAATAGCATGAACACAGATCAAATGTACCTTTTCATTTCTATTATAAAGCTCAGTGGTGTGGCTGCTAATTCTCCTCATTCAGATCTAGATAATTATCTAGTGTCTCTCATTCTCATCTGGACACAGAAGAAAACATACAGTATGTCTTGGCTAATATTATTGTATTTATACTGTTGATGTCTTTGTGGTTGGTTGACAGACCGGTCAGTTTGCTCAAAGGACTGAATTTGCGGCTCATTAAACAGACTGACCTGAACAGGCAAAGAAAGAACATGTCAAGAGATGTGATGATTGCCTACCACCCCTGGAGTCGCGAGTTTGAATCCAGGGCATGCTGAGTGACTCCAGCCAGGTCCCCTAAGCAACCAAATTGGCCCAGTTGCTAGGGAGGGTAGAGTCACATGGGGTAACCTCCTCATGGTCACTATAATGTGGTTCGGTCTCGGTGGGGCGTATGGTGAGTTGTGCGTGGATGCCACGGAGAATAGCGTGAAGCCTCCACATACACTATGTCTCCATGGTAACGCGCTCGACAAGTCACATGATAAGATGCGCGGATTGACAATCTCAGAAGCGGAGGCATCTGAGATTCGTCCTGCGCCACCCAGATTGAGATGAGTCACTACACCACCACAAGGACTTAGAGCGCATTGGGAATTGGGCATTCCAAATTAGGAAGAAAAATGGGAGAAAATCAATACTTTAAACAGTATGTTTATTAGTTTTCCTCTTCCCCTAAGATGTATTGACATTAATTTATCATGAGCAGATTGCACACTTTGAAAGGACAGTGGTTTCTGAGGGAATGACACACTTTATTACTACAAAAAAAAAAGAGACGTGATGATTGTTCCATTTGCCGCTGACTCTCTGCGGACACGAATTTTCATATTGGACTGTCATGCATGTCTCTGTATTATAAAATGTGTTCAACATTAGTGCATTTTGTGAGAACTATCTCTTACTCCTGTATATCTGAGTGCATCTAATATCAGTGGGACATGAATAAGTTCTTGATTAATTCCAACAATTTTTCTGTGAGATGTTGAATAGTCAATGAAAGCTCTGTAGTTCATATCTAATTAATGCATTTGAACCTCATCTTAAGCTTGCTGTTTGATCTTATGCCATTTTGTAAATCGGGCTACTCCAGAGATGTGCTTACACGCTTGCTGAGTACATGACTTGATAGTTCTCTCTAAGGTAGACATGAAAATGATCACATGCTTGATCATAAAATGAAGTCTTTTCTTATTTATTTAATTTTGTTCATTCATTTATTTTATTGCCTCTCCATTAAAATAGTTGAGTGAGGGCCTAAGAGTACATTAAGTGTGGAGCTTTAGACAGTGAAAAGTCATAATGCAGTTTATATGAGGTCAAACATTAAGGTTAATTGTCTAGACTAATGATTTAGATGAGGGTGCTAATTACCAGTGCTTGCACCTTAACTTAAGCACAAATGTAACCTTGATATGTTGTCTCTGTTTTTCCATTATAATGTGCTAAGAGTCACCGACTGTTGACGTGCGAGACAAATACAGTGGGTTAAAAAGTCTACAATAAAATTTGACAATCCAAATCTAATTTAAAGCTACAAATAAACAAAGAAGCATTATAACGTAAAATGAAAAGGAATATGAAGAAATATTTAAGATTCTGCACTGTTTCTATAACACTAATCAAATAAGCATATTTGTGACATTGAGCCTTTTTGCATTAGTTCAAAGCACACGACTTGCACAAACTTGTGGAGTCCATGGCAGCTTGAGTGCCTGCTGGCATTAAAGTTAAAGGGGGACATACCAAATACTAAGATTTCTTTTATTTTATTTTTTATTTTTATTTTTCAATTGAACTTTTCATTCAAATTGTTATGCTGAATTATTTTATTTGCAATGGAGAAAAAACTTAAATGTAGTAAATGCAAAATAGAGGCATTTTCACAAGTGAGCTTTTGAAGGCCAATGTATATGTCATGTGTTACTGATTGTCATAGTTTTTGGTGACCAATTTCAAGCTCAGCTCCTTGAATAGGTCAGTTGAGGTTACAACATCACTGTTATAGCACCTGGTATAGATGTATGTTGCTGTCTGACCAGCTGGAGTTCTTTTACCGCCTAACAAAAGGCCTGCCTTCAGTTATACCACACTGTGTCCATACAAAATAATTGCACCTGTGTTACAACACACCTGAATATGCTCATTGATTAATGCTGCACCTGGACTTACTTATCAACCCATTTCAAATACTCTGCATCCTCAGTAAGCAAAGCCAAAGGTATCCACTTGTGTCCTTTGGCTATTTTTAGCCCTAAATGACCACCGTCTCCTCTCTTAGCAAATTTAGTCGCACGGGCCAATTATCCTAACCGCGCTTTCTTTGAGTGTGCAGTATGTGCATGCACCTGGAATAATTTATTTATAATTAGTGGGTCCACAAAGTGACAACACTGTTGAGTCGTTGCTGTCATGAAGAGGCGCTAGATGTAATCGGCGCTAAACAACAGGAGACAAAGGTGTAAACAACAACAGTGGATGTGTACATCAAGAACGCATGTGTGAGGAGGTTATGAGACACCTGCATTTGTAACTCGAGTCTGAAGGAATATAAAGACATCTTTATGGGTCTAAACTCCTGAAGAGAAATAATCCAGTATCTCATAGCAGTCGTAGCGTGCAACACTGTGTATGCACACACAGTTAAATGAAGTGTAAGTTCGACTTTACACAGACACTAAGCATTTGCATCAAAACCGAAGTATACTTTGGGCTTAAGCCAACTCTTCCCCTTTACACTCATTTAACATGAGCTTTATCCTAACCCTAACCCATAAGCAACTTCATGAGAGGCTGTGCGTTCTGGGAAAAATATTTATCCTCTTATTAAGATGTTTAAATGTACTGTATATGTGCTGAAAAAGAAGAAGTTATGGCGAGACACATTTATTGGCTAGTTATGATCCTGTATATAAAAGACAGACTTAAGCAGAAATGGGTATCATTAGAAGTCATATCCAACAGTGTCTGTCTTTCATTATATTATTTAATGTACATCGTCAATGTTAGCACTGATGCCAGATGCATGTGCATTTGTGTGTTTTCAATATCTGCAAAAGTAATTATTTTATTGTTGACAGAATCAGAGATGATATAGTGGAGACACTCAATCAGCGACAACAACAATCATGGATCCACGCAGTTTATTCATCATTCATTATGCCATGTGGCTCATCCAGTTTCCTGTCATAAATGACTAATCATGATTGAATGAATGAGGAGAAGAGACTGCTATTTTCAGCGAATCACAAGACTGGCTGGCTTTTTAAAAAAAGAAGAAAAGAAAGGAGACATTAAGTAAGGTTATAGAATTTTCCCGAGGTTTGAATAATTTGTGGTATTAATTAATGTTTTTTTCTTCTTCTTTTTTTCTTTTTTTTTTGCTTTTCATGTTAATGTTAACTGTCACTAATTAATGGGTGGCACTTCCTTCTCTAATGAGAGTCTGGTGAAGTGATATTGCCCCTGATGTTTTTTACTTGACAATGCTGGAAATTCTTGTCTTCCCAACATGACAAATTACACAGATTTTAAGGAAGTGATTAAGTTCTTAAATTAGATACTACCGTTTTTTGTTTTTTTTTAAATATAGCTTTAATTAATTTTCAGTTTTAAGGAATACATTTAATACTCAGTCCAAATGTACCTCACAGGGCTTGGTCAGAAAAATCTTCTACAGTAATTGTCACATACAAATGGTCTTGAAACCCTGCAAATTCTGCTGTGGTTTCAGCTAAATCATTACTGGAATGCCAACATTTACACCTCTCAGGCATGGCAGCATCTGTTTAATCTCTGAAGGTTTGTGTCTAATGAAATGTTAATTGTTAATTGCTTAATTCGCACTCAGGCAGAGTGCATTTGTGTTGAATATCTAAGTGGGTCATTGTATGTTTTGTTTTTTGGGCAGCACTACATCACTCAATGGGGTATGCATCACTGATAGCCACGGGGTCCCCTGCAGATGATTTATGCGGATAATACTGATGCGAGTAGTAATAATAATAAAAACATTTTTATTGGAATAAGAAATGAAAGTGGGTCAGAGCTAACCGACTGATTCAGTGTCAAACCCAGGCATGCCTTCTGAGGCCAGACACATAAAGACTCATCCATCAATAACATCCATCTAAATTTAGCGGCTGAAATATAGCATCCCATTCCTCTGCCCAGGAATGATTGAAGAAATATGTCTTTTGCCAAAAACTGAGGTATTATTCATAAGATCATAAGGTATTATTCATAAGAAATAGCTCATTTTGTATGTGTAGACAAATGTCTCTATGAATTTCCAACTTAATGGCCATCATTTCTGTCAAAAAGGTGATTTTTTTTTCTATCATTTGAATTTGTTAAGCCACCAATGTCCATTCCCAAGACATGTTTTGCATGTATGTCCATCTCCCCTTACATCATGAGTTCTGCAAAGAGCCATTAATAATGGACAAGCTACATTAGAGTTGTATTCTCTAGATGTTCATTTTTTTCTCTTTCTTATGAAGGTCAAAGTAGACATGATGCTCCATTTGACAACTAGTGCAAGACACTCATCTGTCTACACAAGTGTGTGTGTGTGTGTGTGTGTGTGTGTGTGTGTGTGTGTGTGTGTGTGTGTGTGTGTGTGTGTGTGTGTGTGTAAACAGCCATGTGCACAGTGTTTCTGTTAGAAATAGGATAGCTCGCAGGAGAGCAGTGAGGAAGAGACAGGGGGTAAGAGGTGATGACAGACTCGTGAGGATGAAAGGGTATAACCCTGTTAACAGCCAACCCAAAGCCTCTAAATAAATGGAGTGAAAACTAGGTGACTAAGGAGGAGCTCTACTCTCTCTGCACCAGACCAAACAAGTGCAGACAGATGTATCGCCGAACCTTCTCGTTTCGTTAAACTGCCATCCCTCTGCACAGCCCCATCATCTTCTCTGGATTAATTGTGTCTTAAGTTGTTGTCACTGTGAATTGACTAATCTGTGTCATGTATGCATTATGGTGATAATGAGTGCTCATAAACACAACCTAGCTGAGGGAAGTGAGAACAGCTAAGCTTGTTACAAGTCCTCTGAGAAGTTGGGCTGCCAGTTAATGCATCACTCATGAGATCAACACTGGATATTTGAATGAAACGAAGTAATCAAGGTCAACAGGCTCAGAGCACCAATTTCATGAAAGCTCAATTTAATATGGCCCACATGCCCATTGTGTAATAGTTGTAAGACATCTATCAAGTAATGAACTTACTGTTTTAAATAAGGTAGGTAAGGTAAAGCATGTTGTGACGAGGAGGAAGGCATGGCCGGGCCGTGAGGATGCACGCCCAGCACTGAATCGTCCTAATCAGCTGGAAGGGGGATAAGGATAAGCCGGAGACGCCAGTTGGAGAGAGAGATGCACGTGTCTGTGCATCTATGTTTCGTTGTACTGTTTAAATTTGAGTTTGAAATTAAAGTTCTGTTGATTGTTCACTCCCATTAATGCTTCCTCCTTGGAAGGGAAGGCAGAGTCTGCCACACTTGTCAATCCCAGTTCTCTTTCTATCCATCAATTTGAAGCCTAAGGTAAGGCAGTAACTTGCAAATGGTAAATGGCTGTCTCTTGACATTGTGATGATGAAATGGTTGTGCTGAAATTGAGTAGGGCCTTTGCAACTCAACCCCAGCATCAAAAAAGACAAGTGGAACCTCTAGGGAACAGATCGGTGGAAGGCTGGCTGTATTACTGACATCGCTCACCATCCTTTGGTTTGACTCAATATTCTGTGCAAAATATTATGCACTTAACATTTTATTACAAGCTAAGGCATGGATTCCTTTTTCATTACCTCAGAATACATGATGTGCCATAAATGTGGAGGAAAAGCACCATAAGGCTTTTTGATTTCAGTGTTTGTAAAGGCATGCGTCCACAGCTGCTTTCACAAGGCTGAGTTTAGAGGTGTGGTGTATTGCTCTCTTTTGTTGCTATAGTAAATATGCTAGGGGGAAACTAACAATAGAGAGAGAGAGAACTGGCTCAGAACTGCCTTTTTATAAAACATGAAAATATTTGTGTTTTGCTGGCTCCATTCCACTGAGATGTATATTAGGTGTACTTTAATAAAATAGAGATAATGTGTAAGCAGTATGCTAGTAGTCGTAAGATGTGTCTAAAATAATGAGAACCTATATACCCTACACTATACACTATGTGCTCTGCCCTGTAGTGTATGAATTTTCTAATGGTAGTATTTTTTCTGATATTTTTTCATATAAGGGAAATTTCAAATGCATGCCCTCTCATTTGGTGTTGCCTTGAGATTTATCATGCTAGCTTCAGTCCAAGTTCTATATGAGTGCCCAAAAATGTCTTTTTATGTAGCTCACAAGGAATCATACAACATGATGGAAAAACGTCATGGTTACTTTCGTAACCTCCGTTCCCTGATGGAGGGAACGAGACGTTGTGTCGATGTAGTGACACTAGGGGTCACTCTTGGGAGCCCCAAACACCTCTGCTTTTTTGAAAAAAGGCCAATGAGAATTGGTGAGTGGAATTTGCATGTCACTCCCCCGGACATACGGGTATAAAAGGAGCTGGTATGCAACCACTCATTCAGGTTTTGTGCTGAGGAGCCGAGACCAGGTCCCGGCCATTTCAGCGGGTGGTTCAGTGTTGTGGCAAGAGAGACACAACGTCTCATTCCCTCCATCAGGGAATGGAGGTTACGAAAGTAACCATGACATTCCCTATCTGTCACTCACTCAATATTGTGTCGATATAGTGATACTAGGGGTCATTATACAAAACACCACAACAATCTGAACTGTGTTACAGGAACTGGCGGTGTGTGATGGGCAGACCGCTGTGTGCCTTGTAGCCAGCGCACCAGGCCGTCACATAACCTCCCCCAACGCTCTTATGAGCATCGAATGGTCCTTCAGGAACAAGTCGACTGCCCAACGATAGGGAGAGGCTAGCCCAGCCAAGGCCTCTTTTCCTCTCTTTTCTCCCCAAAAAGAGTGAAATTTGTTAACCGACTGGGAGCCATAAGTGTCTGCGTCGGGGGGTGTCCCTCCCAAGGGGAAGACAGAGACCACACCCTGCCCAAAAAGGGGGGGGGGGGGTATTTTGAGTGGAATACGTCACATGGTCTACCGAGTCTTGTCGGAAGTATGTCATGTGGAGAGGTCCCATGGAAGGTCCTATCCGAAGGGGGAGGAGATTCTACAAAGCATGGCGACCGGGGGCAGAGGGGCCTCTGCCAAAGGAAGACACAGGGAAACGATTTACCGTGGGCAGTGCCCCGAGCCAATCAAGTGGAGGGTTCCACTCTAGCCCGATGCTCGCGGCTGCCCGGGAAAGCATGTCCATCATTTCCACGTCGGCCTGGGACTGGGCAACCATTCCCGAAGGAGGAAGCCCAGTCGAAGCCTCTGCATTCGACTGGCCGAGCCCGCTCTCCGATGCTGCGCTCAATAACTCCGAACAAGAGGTCGAACTCGCCCTAAGATGAGTCGGCGGTCTCGTCTGAGCGCCCGACCGGGGCAAGCGAGCGTTCCGGGGAATGGGAGGTCCGTGGGGGGATACCCGGCAGAGGTGGTCCCATTGATGTCCCCAAATCGCCCCCAGTGCTAACCGGCACGGCCTCATACCCGTAGGTAGACGGACCGATGCGGGGAGCCGTTGGGGTGGCTTGCTTTCTTACGAATGCAAGCCGCGACCACAACATTGCCATGGTCATGTTCTCGCAATGAGGACAAGACCCATCCACGAACGATGTCCCCACGTGGGCAGCGCCCAGACACGTAAGACAGCGATTGTGGCCATCAGAAGCAGAGAGATAACGACCGCAACCAGGAATAACACACTAACGGAAAGGCATCTTTAAAAAGATGTTCCGTGTGTGCCACTCTTTTAGAATGAAAATATACTCTTTTTTTAGAATATACTCTTTTGTTGTTCTGCCGAAGCACCCAGGGGCGTTCTCTGCACTCCGCGGGTTTTGAGGGGGAGAAGCCGCTGAAATGTACCGATAAATCCAGCAGATGAGGTGAATGAACTCGCGGATGAATTCAGCTTCAATGAATAGAACCACTTGGCTCCGAAGACAAAATCTGAATGAGTGGTTGCATACTAGCTCCTTTTATATCCTTATGTCCGGGGGAGTGGCATGCAAATTCCACTCGCCAATTCTCATTGGTCTTTTTTCAAAAAAGCAGAGGTGTTTGGGGCTCCCAAGAGTAATCTCTAGTGTCACTACATCGACACAATGTCGAGTGAGTGACAGATAGGCAACTCATATTTAAAAGGTGTTGTATTCTCCACAGAATTTCGGTAGTTCCCACGCCCACCATCTTGATCATTTTAGTCAGACAAGCACTGCAGCCTGACTGGTTCAATACAAGTTAAGCTCACAGCATTTGTGGCATAATGTTGATTACCACAAAAAATAATTTTGACTCATCCCTCCAGCAAAAATGTCCCTTACATAAATCGAGATTTCATGGCAAATTTGCTGCAAACTTGCCACTAATTCGCCACTGATAATTTTCACATGAAAATTAGCTTTGCAGCAAACTTGCGGCAAATTGTCCATTGTTGCCAAAGGTTTGCCGGAGGTTCACCACTAACAGCGAAGAGCTGCAAACTTTTGGCAAACATTTGCGGCGGATCAAAAGCTCATTTGCATGTGAAAATAACTAGCGGCAAATTTGCTGGAAATTTGCGGCTAGTTTAGTTTTCCGTAAGGGCTGGGTTACAGTGAGGCGCTTATAATGGAAGTGAATGGGGCCAGTTTTTGGAGGGTTTAAAGGGAGAAATGTGATGCTTATAATTTTATAAAAACACTCAAATTAAATCTTCTGTTGTATTTCTTTGAGCTGTAAAGTAAAAATTTTCATTTTTACAGTTGTTTTAGGGTTTAGGGTTTTCAGCATTATTGTGTCATGGCAACGAAGTTGTAAAATTGAATATGACTTTACACAGAAAAGGTTAGTAAGTAATTTTATCACACTTAAATGAATATTATGTGTTCGTTACAAGTTAAGCTTACTTACTACAAAAAAAATATTTTGACTAAAATCTTGGTTCCAGTGAGGCACTTACAATGGAAGTGAATGGGGAACAATTTTTTCAACGTTAAAATACTCACTTTTTCAAACGTATAACCATAAGACATAAACAAAATGTGTGTAAACATACTTTTTGTGTGATATAACCACTCGCTGACCTTTTCTGTGTAAGTTTCAGCCAATTTTACAATTTTGTTGCCATGAAGATGCAATGTCAACAAACCCTAAAACCTTAAAATGACTGAAAAATGTCAATTTAAACAACTTTACAGCTCAAATAACACATGAGTTTTAACAGAAGAATGACTTCAAAATAAGAGTCCTTGAAGAAGAATGAGGGAGACAGACTGTGACAGTTAACATGCGTATTGTTTATGTCTTGTGGCTATACTTTTGTGTATTTTAGCGTTTATCAGCTGGCCCTATTTACTTCCATTTTAAGACCCTTACTGTAATCGTGAATGTTTGCTTTTATTTTTAAATAAACAAGGGATGAGGCAAAATAATTTTTTGTGGAAATCAACATTATGCCACAAAGGACAAAGGACTGAAGTAACCAGTTTAACACAGTAAAAAATGAATTGGGTCATCCATGAAATCAAGCTCTTGTATATTAGTAGGTCTACTGAGGGTGACACTTCCTGTGGGTAGAACAAATATAGCTGAGCCTCCTTCAGGTGTAGGTGTATGCTCACATGTTTGAGATCCTGTCCTGCTCTGTTTTCACCGCTAACTCTAAAACCTATTAATTTAATTTTGTGGTGCAGCCTACACTCCTGTCAGGAGAAATACAGTATAATTAACAGGGTTTTGTTGCTGGTGTCTGCAACCATCTCTCTTACCGTGTAACTCACACATTTATATAATGAGCAGCCTCCAACATGACAGCTTGTGGTTGAGAATTATGACCATAAACAACAGCCCTGTGGTTAAACTTCCACACCGATATAATGAATGTACTCACAGAAACATGATGGGTTGTGGTCTTCAATTAAAGTGCTTGTTTCAGTCCAAAATCTGGTGTGAATAAACAAACAGGACAGGCTTTGTTGAGAGATGTAATCAGGAACAAAGACTGTTTTATGTGCTTGAACTGTGATTATTTGCACGACTGCCTGAACTTCATGTGACATAATTGCCGTTACTGGCAAGCTTTAAGAAGTGCCCTGAAATATCAACAAACTCTTGTAATTCTGTATCGACTCCACCCACAAATTTTCAAACAAAAAGCTTTTGTTGTAGCCTGAGAGCTAACTAAGCAATTGGGAATGGTTCTATAAAAGGGCTCATTTCATTTTGTATTTATTTTTGTGTTTTATAATTTTAATCAAGTTTTCTTGCACCCAAAACAGTAATAATTAAGTTTTATATAACCATTTCCTGCCTTCTCTCTCTCTCTCTCTCTCTCTCTCTCTCTCTCTGACCCTTCGAATTAAACAGGCTGTTTTTACTGCTGTGCATATGAAATTAGTAACAAGTCTATATTATGGGTTACTTACGGGTTGTGGGTTTGCGGTAGGGTTCAATATAGTTGCCACTGGATCTAGTGTGGTTGGCCCCATCCTTCAATAACATCCTCTTTGCAAAGATTGCTTTACATTGTGACAGGTGCACAAAACAATCCATGCTGGAATGTGCTGCACAAACTGCTAAGGTCTGAGAAATTGGTTAAAATGAAACTTTACCCACTTGTTTATAATGTTATAGAACTTCATACCCCACATGCATAAACAGCACAACGTATGAGACCAGATTTAGCGCTATGCGACTAAAAATGTCTGTGATTAGCTACTGGCTGGTAAATGTTCAGAATTCACTCACCAGTGATTGAATAGTATTGGTTAAAAAGAAGTTTAGCATCCTTTCACTGCATGATGTGATGTTTCACTGATAATGTCTCTTTTAATATCCTTTTTGTTCTTCATTGTAAAAAATGTGGTGTAAAATCAACAGTAACTTACTGGCAACAAATAGCCAGCAAGCTGCTGTATTCCATTCCACCGTAAAATTACTGTAAAACAATCTACAGTATTTTACAGCAAGTTGTATAATGATTTACAGTATGTGCTGTACTGTAAAATTAGTTACGGTAGTTGTTTTTATGATGTTAATAAAATATAGTATATTAGCTGTACAGTAAAATTAATTATGGTAATTGTTTGTATATTGTATATTAAATTGCAGTGTCCATACCGTAGATCTAACCACAGTAAGCACAGTTTTACCTTATAGAGAAGAGTAACTAACTTCTATTTATTACAAGTTTATCGTTATCGAAAAAATTATTATAAACTTTTAAAAGATGTCTTGTGTGATTTTAGTGCTCACCTGGTTCAGTCGAAAAGAGATCGCTATGCTTCTGCTCCTCTCAAGGCCGAAGTGACGAGGAGTCGAGTGCAGGGTCAACATCAAGATTGCCAGGTGCATTCACATACAGTTCTAATTTTTATGCGATTGTATGACTAAATCCGATGCAGAGAAGACATCTCCAGGGTTTCATCTTTTTGATAACAGATCACCAAAAAATAATACCACAAATTTCCCCTCTACATTGTGTATGTCCAGGTTTGAGATTGGGCCAGTTCTCATGCAGTTTACCAGTAAATTACTGTCATTACAGTCATTTTTTCCTAAATAATACAGCTCAGTTTGACAGTAACATACTGTAAACAGTTTCCACAGTAAGGCACGGTGGAAAATACAGCAAAATACTGTGAAAACAATTGACAGCAACATACTGTAAACAGTATGTACAGTAAGTTGCAGTTGGAAATACATAATAATACTGACAAAACAACAAAAATAATTTACAGTGGTTACATTCAATTGTTGATCAAAAACAAAACATAAACATTTAATTTTAATAACACTTTAAGAGTCCTCTCTCATTAATATGCTCTCATTGTAAGAGGCTCTTTACAGATTATGCTGAAGATACGGTACTGATTTTTAGGACTTGTTCTACAAATCAGTTTAAATACTTGTAAATAGTACAAATTTTGAATGTAAACAATGAACATGTAACAAAATGTATTCAACAGTGTGACGAGGAGGAGGGCGTGGCCGGGCCTTGAGAGTGCGTGCCTGGCACTGAGTTGGCCAGTGAGCGGGAGAGGGATAAAGGGGAGCCGAAGACACCATTCTGGGAGAGAGAGAGAGAGAGAGAGAGAGAGAGAGAGAGAGAGACGCATGCAGAGTTGTGTGTGTGCGTCAGTGTTTTATGTTGTGTTTCAGTTTGATGTCGTGTCTGATTAAAGTTCGTTGAACGTGCATCAGGCTTCCACTTCCTCCTTTCCCAGACGAACAGAGATCCTTCACACTGGTGCCGAAACCCAGGAAGGAGGAAGTGCACGCTGTCCTGGGAGTACTCATCACTGCCGTCAGCCCGGGGGCGGAGGAGCCCTCTACCATCCGCCAGGAGACGGAAGAGCCGCTGCCGTCCATCAGAGGGTGGAAGAGCCGTTGCCGTCCGCCAGGGGAAGGAGGAGATGCTGCCATCCACCAGGGGGTGAAGGAGCCGCTGCCATCCGCCAGGAGTACATTGCCGTCTGACAGGGGGCAGTGTAGTGGCTGAGGACCAGCTGGGTGGCATGCCTGTGAGCCGAGGAGTGTTGTTTTGTCCCGATTTCTTTCTCTGTCTCTCTCTCTCTCTCTCTCCCTCTCAAACTTGCTCCTTCTCTTGCTTCCCTTCCCCCCTCTCCTTCCCCTTGAGCTGTTCCTAGTTACCGGAGGTGGGGAAAATCATCTGGCACTGGGTTGGCCAGAAGGGCAGCAGTTCCTCCCAGAGTTGGGGGGAGTAAGGTTCAGGCTGGATAGTGTGAGTAGGCGAGGGATAAAGCCAGGAGCAGAGCTGCAGTCGAGAGTGAGACACCGGGGGAGAGAGAAACAATGATGCTGTGAATGTGCGTCAAAGTTTTATGTCTGTGTTTTGTTTAATAAATGTCAAACTTTGGATGTGCACCCGGCTCCCGCTTCCTTCTTACCCAGACAAGTAGAGATCTGTTACAAACATTTAGTTCCAGTCCTCGAATCTGATTAGACGAGAGATGTTCCAAAAGTGCTGATGTCTCAGAACAGCAGCACACGGACGCTTTACTGTTTTGTTCGTGGCATTCTAAACTAAAGTGTAGGAGCAGCACAGATGTGTAAAAGCAGCTAGATGTGTCTTTTCAGTTATCCCTGTAACATTATAGATTTTAGCCAGCAGGTGATGAAAAAAAGAAAATTTTATTGTGTTATGAGCCAGTTGACATTCATTTGAGTGAACACTGCCAGTCAGAAAGTGTATGTCTTTGAAGTCATCTGCATTGTCTCTCACTCCATGATCACTTTAATTACTACTACACTACAGCTGGGAAATATGGTTAAACTAACAGCTTCAGCATTAAGACTTATCACAGCTGAGAGACAAAACACACAAAGTAATCACTCATACTCAAGGTGCTCACCTACCGGAGTTTCCGAGTTGGGAAGAGATGTAAACATTCAACATGGCGGAGGAGAGAATGAAATGGCTACCGCAAAATACTGTGGGAGGACCCACCGCACGTGTGGCTATTTTTACACAGAGAAAAAAGTCTGCATTTGACCAAAAATTCCATTATCTTCACCAAGCTGACTAACACTACATCTGAGGAATACAGTTAAACAACAATAGCTTTACTAATCTCTGCTTGGGAGTCTCGACAGACACAGGTAATCGCACACGCTCAATCGCTCTCTCTCTCACTCTCTCTCTCTCGCTCTCTCTTACACACACACACACACACACACACACACACACACACACATCCTTGTTTCTCCAATAACTTGTAAGTAACAGTTCAAGCCATTGTTACTAGTTCTAAAGTGATGTTTTCTAATTAGTAACGGAGGCTTTTGGACATTGGCTGGGAGATAATTTCTTTGATACGTAGCCGGTGGGTTGTAAATAATCAACACAGGATACAAAACTATTTGGGGGGGGGGGGGGTTTAAACAGCAGTCGATGGGGCCGTAAAAAAAAAAAAACGAATGCTGATCAGTTTCAGCACAATAAAACACAGTAGAATGAAAAACAGTCAAATTAAAAACGGAAATGAAATACATAAATAAAATATGTTACAATGATATACAAAAATGAAATACAAAAATGAAATACGGTACAATGAAATATGAAAATGAAATACAAAAATGAAATACGGTAGAGGCCATTCCTCGCATGTGTGCAAAATGTGGTCAAACTCCACACATGCAGTCCATATGCATCCCAAGAATTCTCAACCAATGAACAAAACTGGGAGCTCTCTTGCGCAATACATGTTCTCGTGTTTCTAACCAGCACACATGCGCAACAGAGAGAGTGCCGGAAAACAGGTGTCGCAAAACTCCTGGTCTTAAAGGGGCCATGTCCAATTTATGATAAGAGTTAAATTTCATGACATTTGTCCACTTGGGTACACATATGTTAGCAAAATGGACATTACAACTGAAATATACCCATATGAATCGATATTGAATCTATATGAATTGGAATTGGAATCCAATTGAATCGAGCTTGTGAGTCAGAATCTAATCAAATCAGGAAATCTGTATCAATACCCAGCCCTAAATTATAGTATCTATCCTGTTTCATCATTACTTCATCATATGGTGGGCCATGTTGCTGAACACTGAATAGTTTATGTATTAATGTAGTATTCATACCATTTAATTTTCTTCTTCTTTAATAAATGGGAATTTTTGGATTTGGGAGGGAGATTTTGAGTTTCTGTTTGCATAGTACATCAAACCTATTTCAAAAGATTAAGGCAAATTCCTTTTAAGATGCTATTACTCATACCATTTACAGCTATACTGTACACTGTATAAGCTTACAGTAAATACAATTAGTGACCACCTGGAAGCCATTTCAAAATTAAATCCGCTCATCAGGACATCATCAACTTGTTTTCCACAAAAATGTTAAACTGCATCCAAAACCACATAAGAAATTTCAGCAGCTGGTGCGATTGCACATCACGCAAACATCTAGCACTGCTTGTCACATCACATAAATATTTGCATAGATTACAGGTGAAAAACCTTTTGAATTGCTTTGATATGATAACGAGTGTCAGTCACTTTCTCCAACAGGAAAGGTGAAATTCTGTAAGCGTCCCTTGTGGTGCGGTGCGGGTTGGGAGAGACCTTGTATCTTTTGCGTCAGTACATTACATATTTGTTCATTTCCATTTCCCCTCTAATTTCAGTTTCTCTTTGTACCTAGGAAATTTAATCCACAATTTGGGATACAGCCATCATGTTGGTAATTATGTTGAAGTCTGGACGTAATTAATTTTATTGGACCAGTTAATCGATTCCTGATGAAAAGGGAGATTAAACAGATAGCTCTCCTCTCCGCTCATTGGGGCTCCTCCTTCCCTGATTCTAATGCGCACGCTTGCTTTGGCTAAGCCTTTACTCCTAAATGAATTTGTAACATGTGGCTGGCTGTGAGCCAGGGCAGATAAAATGCTCAGTCTCTCTCAGCCCCAGAAGTCATCGCTTGATGTTTTAAAGAATGACCAATTCACGTGAGTGTCAGTGGTAAATTCTTTATGCAAAATGTCTAAGCAGGTGTGGTACATCTATTAATCAAGGGCAGGCATAAGTGTACACTGCAGGTTATAATGTAGTTGTTGGCTGAATTGGTGTGATTTTTCATGAAGCAATATTGTGTTCCGTTCAGTCTTTTTGCATCGACTATGTGAGCTAATTGACAAAAGTTACTATTATAATGCCCTAATGCGATATTATACAGATTAAACTTAGTGCTCTATATGATGAAGCACAAAGAGTTACGAGCTAAATTAATTTAGTAAGAGGAGTAGGTTTGGGAAAAGAGGGAAAAAATGACAAGGGAGTTCATGGCGACTGCTGTCGGGAAAGTGCAGATCCTCCTCGAATGTGAATAAATCCGGCAGCTTGGTTTAATGATGAGAGACAGCATTCCAAGTGCCTTCTGGCAGTTTTGTATTACCTGCTAAAATGAGCTGACATTTGCATTTGAAAATCCTCCCTCCTGAAAGATACAATTAATTCTCAACACCTAATGGTATTTGCTTGGCAAATCTGTAGTCAGTCGTGCTCAAATTTAAGCCCTCTGTTGAGTATCTTGGCAGTAAATTTGTTCTGAACATGTGAGATCTTCCAATCGAGTCTCCTTGGAGTTCCTTGTAGCTCCTTTTTTTTTTTAGGCAGTACAGTGAATTTGATTTTCGATGTTTGTCATACTCATTGGCGGATTTGGCCCCATTGTCAGGCTGTTCTCCAGGCACAGGAGGTGATTCTGAGCCAGATTTAGCTGCATAGAAAAATGATGAAATAGCTGTGACATGTCAGGATGTTTCATTATTCCTGTAAACATCTGCTGTCACAATACATTGTCTGGCATGCAGCCAGGTTGTTTTCGAGGTCTCGAAAAATATAGATGGCAATTCACAATCAGACCACTCTGAAATGCCAATACAGGTTTACTTAACCATGTTCATTATGTACAGCTGCTCAGTAATATCAGACAGATTGAAGAATAGCATTTGCTAAAGCCTGAACAGATTGTTCTAAAGCCTTTTATCGAACAAGAGAAAATGAAGAGATTTTCAGAGACAATATCTTGATGATTTAAATGAGAGGTAGTTTGGGAAATGCAATATCTCAGTAGCACAAAGATTCAACTATTTACACAGAAAACACTTTACATACAGTTTCTAAGAAAACTTGCCTTTCCTTTTGCTTGAACTACACAACAGTATATCTAGGGAGAAACATCAGAGGCTCTTTTCTGACAGAAGAACTATAGCCTGCAGATGAATACAGTTTCCAGATACGTTTACTCAGGTATTGTGTTTTTTAATGGGCAAAAACAAGACTTTATGTCAAAAAGTGCTGGAATTTTTGCAAGCACGGGTTACAGTTAAATCTCAAGATTTGCCTTGGGTCAGACTCAGTCTTATTATTCCAATCTTCCTTTGCAACTACCTCATACAACCAAACAGACAGGTGTTTTCCTCTTATTCTCTAACCAGTTCACAAACTGATACAAAAGTGTGCTGTCTTAATCTGTCTAGAACTGGAATCCAAACAAAAACAGCTCTGTGAAACAATCGTCACTCCCACGTATGGGAACACTGCAGGGACCTCATGTTTTTCTCTCAACATCATGAAAAACAGGACTTATATGGTAGTGCTTAATAAAGTCAGTGAGAGGGCCAGGATAGAATTATAGGACATTTCTATCTCAGCTGTAACAGTGCCAAAAAGGTGTCAAGCTGATATCGATGGCAAAGGTGCCCACAAGAACTATGAATAGCAAATGCATTTCTGCATTTATACTCTGAATTTGAATTACTCCTGGAAGGATGAGTTTGCAAAAATCTAATCTGCGGTTATCAGTGTCCTGGGTTAAGCATGACACTGCTCCATAATCCCGCCAATCCATATTCATGCATCATTCTGCCAGGTTTCATCAGGAAGAATTCTATTACCAGAGCCAAGGAAGCAGAGCCTCAATAATACATTTTAGATAGGTCATTATTATGTTTTAAACTTTAATATATAAGTTGGTAATAGTTTAAGCCTGCACAGTGATTGTCTTACAGTGTCTCTTACTACAGCTTCTCATGTGGTTGATGGAATTGACTGAATCTGTAAGGCAAATTCTCTGACAATAAAACTAATGGTTCTACTTTCATTTCACTGTAAAAAAAAAAAAAAAAAGATTTATGCTAAAAAAAAAAAAAAAGAAAATGGAAGTTGTGGTTGACAATAATTAATGTTACAAACACATTTACAGTGTTTCAGGCTTCAAATGGCATGAGGAATCCAATTTACCTTGATCTTTTGACATATATGAGTTCATTGTACAAGAAAAACATACTGTACATTTCAGAACTCAAAACTTCCTCCTCACTGCAAAAAAAAAAAAAAAAAAAAAAAAAAGCATTTGTTGAAACCAAGCTACCAAAACGACTCGTTCTCTACTTCCTCCATATTGTGATGTCACATTGTGATAGACATTTGCATCTGACCACCTCCACAACAACACATCAAAGCCTACTTTACCTTATCACTTCCACAGCCCAGTCCACTAGCGATAAGCAATAAGATGGCAAGGAGAAAGCAGGTCAGTCAAGAGCCAGTCAAAACAGTGGGCGTTTACCATCAAGCCTTAAAGGAGAAGCAGCACTAAAACTGAACGTTTCTGACAAAGGGTCAGAATAAGGGTGGAAAATTACCATGTTTTACAAATATATATAAACCTCAAGGAACACATTAAAATAATAATAAAAAAAGGCATCAAGACCCCTTTAAGAAATGGCATTCTGGTTCCTGTATATTTTAAAATTCATAACCGTATAAACTGATACATCCTAATGTTAATTTGCAAACATACTTAAAATACTAAAATCTGAGTTGTACTTTCAAATATACTGATAACCACCATAATAATTCAGGTGGTTAAATAGAAGGCCATATGATGACTTAAGGTTCATCAGAATTGGCCTTTTTAAGAACAATGGTGAATAAACATACATGGACCATGCATAGTGTCACACAAAAACAAAGCGCCATCAGGGTAGCACACACAACTAACCCTAATGTACATGACTGATATTAAATTAAATTATATTAGTTCAATAATGTGATGCATCACACAGGGACTTATTCACTGTACATTATAAGGTGAAACTATATTTTACTGTAAAAAGAACAGACAATTAAATTTATTCTGTACATTTTTTTTTTGTTTGTTTGTTTGTTTTTTGTTTTTTTTTTTGTTTTTTTGGGGTAAGGTGACTGACCATTAACCATTTAATAGTCTTTACTTTTGCATTTTCACATTCTTATTCTACTTAAATAAACAAATAAAAATAAGAAAAAAAAATCGTATGCTGTTGCTGCAGAACTTCACGGTTGTGTTAAAATATTTCTCTAACAGCTCTCTGTCCATTTGAGGTCTGACTCATTCGTGAAGAAAGTCGGTCATCTCAGCAAGATGTGGTTGAGTCATGACAGTGAAAAATTTGCTCTCACTCACACATGTAGTCCACATGAGCACACATTACCTTTAGGATCAGGAAGCTGCTTTATGTAGCATTAGCTTTTGTTATTTGCTCCAACACAGTTGTGTAGGTGGCTCACTTTTTGTGCTGCTTGGGTCTTTTTCCTCCTCTTATATAAAGCAATTTGTCAAGAGCTGTGATAGAACTGTTTTGAATAGCAGAGCAAATTAGCGTAATCAACTTTGCAGTTGCAACTGACCCATTTGTATTCATAAGGTATTCTGTCTTTTGTTGTTTGGGATGAGGTGGTACTGGGGTTTTCAGAGTACTGTAGTTATGAAAGGTAGGCCTGATGTAAACTTTACTTGTCACTTAAAGGAATAGTTCACCCAAAAATTTAAATTCTGTCATCATTTACTCACCCTTTTGTTGTTCCAAACCTGTATGACTTTCTTTCTTCTGTCCTTACAATTCATGGCAGCTGATAGTACTTTTAATTATACTTTTGGGTTCTTTTTAAGCTTCAAATTTGAGGTGCAATTCACTGAAATTGTTTTGAAAAACAGACAGAGATATTCATTCAAATGTTTCCTTTTGTTTTCTTTTTTTTTTTTTTTTTTTTTTTGCATAAGAATGAAAGTCTGATGTGTTGGAACGACAGGAGGGAGAGTAAGCATAAATTATGACAAAATGTTATTTTTTTGGGTGAACTATTTCTTTAAACCTCAAACCATACTTTTCAGTGTTGAAGTACTTTCATCCTAGCTTAGAGTAATATACAGCGATTTACAAGTAAGAAATTCGTAGGTTGATTTCCCCATAAGTGTAAATAATTTGGCTCTATGGCACTATCAAAACATTGCTCTCTTTGTCTGAGTATCCCGACCAGCCTGACACAGCAACATTGGCTCAACCAATGGCATGAGTTTGGGGCGGGACTATCTGTTTTTTGACCAATGGAATATGGTGGGGGAGCGTTTGGAAAATCTGTTTAATATGTACACTACCGGTCAAAAGTTTTGAAACACTTGACTGAAATGTTTCTCATGATCTTAAAAATCTTTTGATCTGAAGGCGTATGCTTAAATGCTTGAAATAAGTTTTGTAGACAAAAATATAATTGTGTCACCATATTCATTTATTTCATTATTAAACTAAAATTTAATTAAAAAAAAAAAAAAAACGTTTTTGAAATTGATGACTTGGACCAAATAATAAAGAAAAGCAGCCAGCAGTGCTTAACATAGATGGGAACTCCTTCAATACTGTTTAAAAAGCATCCCAGGGTGATACCTCAAGAAGTTGGTTGAGAAAATGTCAAGAGTACATGTCTGCAAATTCTAGGCAAAGGGTGACTACTTTGAAGATGCTAAAATATAACACAGTTTTGATTTATTTTGAATTTTGTTTAGTCACAACATAATTCCCATAGCTCCATTTATGTTATTCCATAGTTTTGATGACTTTACTATTATTCTAAAATGTGAAGAAAATAATAATAATAATAATAATAATAATAATAATAATAATAAAATAAAAAAATGAGTAAGGGTTTCAAAACGTTTGACCGGTAGTGTATATGTACACTTTTTTTTTTTTTTTTTGGCATATATGTTTGGTGGGACTTGTGACAGAAATTATTTCTGTTTTAAACATGGCTAAACTAAATGCACATTTGTGTCTTACAAGCATGTCTATTTGGGTCTAATAGGCTAGTTTATACAGATTCTTCTCTTTGAACAAACATAATTTGTGTGTTATAGTAATTTTAGAGTTTGAGCAGAATGACCAGAAAAAACAGTGCAGAAATAACTAGCACTTTTTGCAGTGCTTAGATATTCTTTTTCTGAAACAAGAAGCTCATGCATAATTACAAATAAAAAGGGTTATCATGAACATGGTGTGGTCCGTTTTACTTAATAAGCTTACAGAGCAAAATATGAATAATGCATTATATTTTTTTTCTTTTTATCTTTGTCTCAAAGGAACCAATGGATAATTCAATTACTTTTAGAAAAGACCAGACCAAATAATGCAATTAGATTTTTATAAGACACACAGAATATAAAACCTCTAATAAAGTCATAATGCAGCACGGTATGCTATCCGATACAAATCCATTGCTGGGTGTATTTAAAAAACAAACATCTGAAACAGTCGATGCACCTAGCTATTGAGTTGCTGGACACACAAGCGCTCTTGTTGCTCTTGCATTTGAAAGATACAGAAATGAATGAATTGTGAAAGTCAGATTTGTTTGTTCATACTGAGCTCTGGTCATTTAGTTTGCAAATACTGTATGTAAGAGTGAATGTCTGTTGCAGGGGAGGACAATAAAAAAGGGGAGGAAATAGGCCTTTCATGTATAAATGGATGGGAGAAATTGTAGCTCTAAATATGGTGCCTGTAGACCCACCCTTCTTTTAAAAGAGCCAATTGCCTGTTTGTTGCCTCAACTGCCTGCAATTATCTAGACCGGCCTGAAAAATATATTTTTTCGGTATGATTTGAGCTAAAGAAGCACAATTCATGTTGCCATTGCTGTTAAATTGTATTCCTGATTCCAAATATGTTTTTGTAGAAATTTTTATTTTTTTATTTATTTTTTCCAGTCAGCCATGAATAATTTATTCTGTGAAAGAAAGTGTCCGCTAATAGAGGGTAACTGAATTTAAATGAATATTTGCCTGTTCATGTGATCTCAACATGGCAGCCCCACAAGAAGACCCGATCTATGTAAAATAAAACAACTTTGATTAGGCTACAGATTCTTCATCTCGTGTGTGCATACATGATTTAAAACACATTTCAAAATTACTATTCATATCTTTAGAGGTAAACCCTTTTTATGAGGAAAATTTTAAAATCTCCACAAACTAATCCAAAAAAGTCAAAGTATGCTCAAAGTATGGTTTGAAATATGACAGCAGAGTACAATGTCTACTGCAAATGCCAATCATCACAATTATTATTTATACCTGAAATCATTTAATAATCCTCATGAAAAAAACATCTGAAGCATGAGAGATGGAATTTTGCTTTGCTGTGTACGACATTTGCTCTTGGGACCTTCAAGCTCAGTGCACAGTGAACCAGAAGGCTAGTGCAGCTCTTTAACTGAAATTATGCTTAATTCTCATGGGTGAATCTGTCTACCATGACAGCTTATATACTACAACTGACAAAATAGCTTCTATCCCTGCACATCATTTGAGGTCTTGCACCACTGTGATGGATCCTGTTTTTCACTGATCAGCCTTCAGAATGATAGGCATACAAGCAAGCTATTAAGCCTAGCCTGGCCACAGCTCACCAGTGCTTTTTGATTCTTAAAGGAACCATGTTTTCCATGACAGCCTAGGTACTGTAACTGTCAAACAGGAAATATTTTTTCATTTTCTTCTTTAAGAATAATTAAGAACTGCTCTCATTAGTTCAAAAACATCAGTCATGTAATTTGATTACATTTCCAGAATTATAGATAATGATCTGAAATGCTCTTTAAGGAATAGTTCATCCAAAAATGACAAATCTGACATTATTTACTCACCCTCACATCATTCCAAACCATTTTATTCTGTGGAACAAAAAAGTACACTGTAAAAAATGTAATTTTAACGGTAAAAGACTGTAAAAATGCTACAGTAAAAAACGTCAATTGGTTAATGAGTAGTTACCGTAAAATATACATAAACAATTTTTAATATATTTAAAAAGACAATACACGTAGTTTTACAGTAAAATGTTGTAATAATGAATTTTTTTAGATGTAAAAAGTATGATTTTCCCGTATAATAAACGGTAAAAAATTATATTATGTTCAACAAGAGTGTACATGTACTTTTTATTGTAAATTATTGTTAAAATTATGGTAAAGAAATGTAATCGGGCATTCCCAGAATTCCCTGCGTGACTCATTACATTTCATTATATTTTATGGGAATAGTTATGTTTGTTCTTATTTTTAATATCAGTACATTGGGGTGTTCTGTGTTATATCTGATGTAGTTTAGTTAATGTTTATTGCATAATTTTTATTTCACATGTGTTACCCTGTTGGTGTTAAGTGTTTGTGTGAGTGACACTGAGCACTGTCTCTACATGTTTATTGGTCATTGCTCCTGGAAGGGCCACTATTGATGAACTTCATGTCATCATGTGCCCTTCTATAATTACTACAGTGATTAACAATACATTAGAAAGTGAAAAGCAGATTTTTACAGTTTCAGAAGTTTAATATATTAAGTTTATCATTTAATTATATAAACCGTAAAATATACCGTAAAAACAACAGTTTTAAACTGTAAAATCTACAGGTTTTTCTGTAAAGTTGTTTATATTTTTACTGTATTTGATACATAATTATTCTGGCAACCACAGTTGCCAGTTATTTATTTTAATTTTTAATTTTTTTTATTTATTTTCTTTTATATATTTTAGAATCATTACAAAGCTCTTTCCATACGACAAAAATTCATAGTGACCAAGTCTGTTAAGCTCCAAAAGGGAAAAAAGAAAACATCATAAAGCACCATAAAAGTAGTCTTACTGTATGTGCTATATTGTGCACCAAGTCCTCTAAAGCCATACGATAGCATGAGCAATAAACATAGTTAAAAATAGTTGGGTTTTCAGGTCAGAAAGTCTCCAAATCTACAATCAGATGTCACCTACATCACCACAAGTTGGTGGCAGTGGTGGCTCAGTGGTTAAGGCTCTGGGTTAGTGATCAGAAGGTCAGGGGTTCAAGCCCCAGCACCACCAAAATGCCACTGTTGGGCCCTTGAGCAAGGCCCTTGACCCTATCTGCTCTAGGGGTGCTGTATCATGGCTGACTCTGCACTCTGACCCCAGCTTAGCTGGGATATGTGAAAAAAAAGAATTGCACTGTATATGTATAATGTGTGATAAATAAATATAATAGTTAATTATTATTAAGTTGTTTGGGAGGGTTTCAAGGAAAAAGCCTCTACTCTCATCCAACAACAAACTCAAGCATCTTTAGTTTGCCAGACACAACTGGAACTTTAAATAGGACCAGGTTCTATGGTCAGATAAAACAAAAATAGAGCTTTTTGGCAGTAAACACCAGAGATGGATTTGGTAGCCATATGGAAAAGTACCTCAAACCCATGGTTAAATATGGTGGTGGATCTTTAATGTTGTGGGGCTGTTTTTATGCCAGAGGCCCTGTACATGGCATCATGGACTCTATCAAATACCAAAAGATAAAAAATCAAAACCTGATTGCCTCTGCCAGAAAGCTTAAAATGGGCTGTTGTTGGATATTCCAGCAGGACAATAATACAAAACACACATCAAAATCAACACAAAAATGGTTCACTGACCACAAAATCAAGGTTCTGCCATGGCCATCCCAGTCCCCTGACCTGAACCCCATAGAAAACCTGTGGGGTGAACTGAAGAGGAGAGTCCACCAGCGTGGACCTCGGAATTTGAAGGATCTGGAGAGATTCTGTATGGAGGAATGGTCTCAGATCACTTGTCATGTGTTCTCCAACCTCATTAGGCATTATAGGAGAAAACTCAGAGCTGTTATCTTGGCATAGGGAGGTTGCACAAAGTATTGAAGGGTGCCAATAATTGTGTCACACATATATTTGACAAAAATATTTGTTTTTTGATCAAACTTGTGTTGTGTTTGGAATTGTTTGATATCTTTTTGAGGATAGATTTTTGTGAATATTTTGAATGAAAGACCAAAAGGATAAACAAAAAGGATATATTTTTCACAGCCATCTTTTCTCATATTTACCAAGGGTGCCAATATAATCAGTCAGTTTACTTTTTCTCTATATATTGTGTCTTAAATATAGTTTATTATTTATCTTACTATGTTTATTGTTTATTGTTATTGTATGCATCAAACACCAAGGCAAATTCCTTGTATGTGAAAACTTACTTGGCAATAAAGTAAATTCTGATTCTGATTCTGATTCTGATTCTGAATATTCTGTATGTAGGGCCTATAATAAATATAAAATACAGATTGAAATTCAGTTTGAAATAAATTGCATTATTGTGGCAGATGAATAAAGCATTGATTAGACAATACAAAAAGTGACTTAAGAACTCAATCCATTGTTTGTTTTATTCTCATATCATTGAACAAGCCTACGGTTGACAGCGATCTGTTTTGCAGTTTTTCAATGTGTCCAGTTCTCACAGTACGCGTTCTTGCATTCCGTCAGCTATATTTTTAATTGTCGCTCTATGCACATGTGTGTGCCTCAGATGGACACATTTGGAGTGTCTCACTGGTATTCAGTATCATAAACGCTACATTTTTAGGACACTGTGTCAAGTTAAAAGTTGTGGATACTTTAAAAAAAATGCGTATCAAGATTCCTGTATTCTGTTGTGTTTCTCCCACATGTTGTACTTCCTTCTAGGAAAGCGATTCTCATTCTGTAGCTGCGCTGCTTCTGGCGTTTGTTGAGGCGGGCTTCCACCTATTGACACGGCTCATAAAAACAGATGTACTTCAAGCTTAAATTGCTTGGATGCTAAGAAAATCCATACTTTTTAATTGTTTTAATTTTAGCGTTTTAATTTATTGCGATCATATAAAAATCTCTGGCACGTATGTCAATTCCAATAAATTGACAGCCCAAGTTGTAACTGAGCGTGTGTACAACGTTTGTCAGAGACCCATTATGGCGGATGAAAGAGCCAATCACCTTTGAGATACAGACATCCCCTGTTAGTTAACAAGAGAATGTGCATGCGCATTCACTGAAGCAGCCTAAAATGTTTTTTTTTTTTTTGTTTTTTTTTTTCGTTATCTAAGATGAAGAGGCACAATTTATGATACCATTGTTGTCAGATTTTACTAGATTTGAAACATGTTATTTGATCATAATCTTGAAAAACCATTTTGAAAATTTGTCTTTCTCCATTCAAGTAGAAAGAAGCTGTACTTTTATGCAAAGATGACTGTCGAGTCAACAGACTTGCCTGGAACAGGACTTTGATGTTTGTCCTTTTTTAGGAGCTTGCTTTTGTTTTTCACAGAAGAGAAAAAATATCAGCTTACATGTTTGGAACAACAATTTTCATTTTTGTGTGAACTATTAATTTAATGAAAGGATGATAGGCCACATAATGACGTGTCATGATTCAAAAAAGATAATAGTGACTTCATGTTTATTGTTTGGTGTTTGGTAGCAAGTTAATCCCTTCTCCCTGAACAGCATGTTACACTGAATCGTTGTGCACCACACTCTTAGCAGCCTGTGCTGAAGGAGAGAGAAACCATGGAATATGAAAGTGGAGGAAAGGGGGATGAAGAATGAGAGGGAGTCGGCTCTGGAAAGAAGCAAAAAAGGAGGGGAATATAAAGGAAATGGGAAGGAGAAAGGGAGGGAAGCACACAACAGAGTGCGATCGCCTCTGGCCTCCTCCTAGCTCTTGCTGGCATCTCACGCTTCATTAGTTTTCAACCATTATGAACAGTGTTTGTCATCTTCTTTGCCCCCTGGAGCTGTTAGTTTACAAGCCACCTGATAGAAATAAGTACAAGACTTCACATGGAATTACATGTGCCTCGCTTTTCTCCTTTCTTCCAAAGGCCATTTCTCTGTTTCCCCATTTTTCATGTTTCGTCTCCTGCATGAATATTTTGTTGAGGGGATTTAGAGCATTTGCCCTGTGGTCTCCAGGGCCAACATTGCCTGAGCTGCGCTGCACGCTCTGCAGTGAGGGGACGTGACAGCCCTGTAGCAGCTCAATTACAGTATAATCTCTCTAATTAAAAGTGTAACCGGCATGAAAATCATCTCAGTTAAGGGTCAGGCAGACAAACACCAACAACTTCTCTGCTGGTGTCACATCCGTATAATAAGTGTTCTATTTAAAAAATCCCACAGAGCATATAATACCTTAAAACATAATTGATTTAATAAATACCCTTTCACTCTTAAAGGAACTCAATCTAAACCTTTAGTTTCTCTGGAGCTGCCTGTAATATGCTTTACTTTAAGACTGAGTGAACCAGTTGTAGCAGATGGAAACCAACTGTTGTCTGTATTTACACCCTAAGCCTAAACATTTCAGGGAACACAACAGATGATCAATAAGACAGAAAACCCATAAGATTATGCTCTTCAGGATAATATCTTCTGACTCTGCAAATTGATTGAGGAAATCTATTAGACTTGTCGCTTGTAGTTGCTGAGAATTTATGAAAATGTGTCTATCGGAATAGCAGCTTATTCTCTGGGGGTTTATGCACCACCTTCCAATGTGATGACACTGACTTGATTTACTCTGCACACACTGAGTTGATTCCGTTGTGTGACATGGGGGAAGATTTTAAAAGATGTCTTTACTAACTTCATCTGCAAAATTACACTCTAAGCAATTCTTCAGGATGGATGTTATATTTTCTTATTGGACAAAATTTGATAAAAAGTGAATATGATCTATAATATCATAATAAAGGACTGTAATCTTATAGACGAGACATATAGAGACGTTTTTCCTTAGAAGAATTCTGAAAAAAGTGGGGAACAACACAAAATGGAGGACAAATTGGACATAAAATTGAAGAAGACGAAACCCATTTGAAGAGAGGCCAGTGCGCTGGGAAAACTATTGGTCTAGAATTGAAATTTTCCTATTACAAAGCTAAATAGTCCTTATATTGCCGATCAAAATCCCATGTTACTGATGGAAGAAACCCATAAGAGTATGCAACATTCACAGTTCCAGAGAGAGGAGAATAATAAGAAATTCATAACATACATATCAGGAGACACATTAGGTGTCTGCTGTTTTAATCTTCAGTGTACCACTGCATGGCTATTGCTTTGATTCATGTTGTTGAGGATTTTGAAGCTGCTAACTTTAAACACCAATTTCTGAAAAATCTAATAACAAGATCTCATCATACTTTCATCATCATTTTATGATTATGAATTACAATTTTGAGTTAAAGAGGCTTGCCGGTTTGCCCATATTGAAAGGGGATCAGTTCTTCCTATGTTCTCTTGATATACTCTTCCAGGGATTTACCGTGCATAAGGCCTGAAATAGTGGACAGACTGTCTGTTATTCACCTTATCATCACTTACAGTCACCCTACCTTAACTTACAGTAGCTTTTGTGATTGCATGTTTGCTATGAAGATGCAAAACAATATCAACCCACAAGCACTTTAAACAGTGCTGTGTTGAAAACAGTACTTATTTTAAGATTGATTTGTTTACATTTGATAGAGCAATGTCTATTTATTTTATTTTTTTATGAAATTCACACTGAAATATGTTGCCTTGGCAACACACCTGATGCAGCAACTTTTTCAAGACACAAAGTAAAGCACCTATGCCAGCTCTCTGTGACAATAGGGCAGCTTGTGAAAAGATTTCAGTTTCACAAGTTGAGTGAGTCATCCACCGGAGGGCCATGAGTGCCGTAGAGCAGGATAGAGTCCCTACCATTACAGATGGGCTTTAAAGGAGTGTATGAATCCCCTCACCCGGTGAACTGCTGTGTTCCACAATAGACTCAGTTTTATCCACAATATTCTTATGTTCCATGGCACAACTTCCGGCAAACTGTAAACAATCAGCGATTATGAATAAACTTGTTTTACGCAAGCAATAATAACAATTTGTGAAACTGATTCTAGTGTAAAATTTCTCACCACTCATCAAACGAAGGATAGAATGAAACATTAAAAAAAGTAACCACAAATTACTACCTGTAGTTGGAACATTATTGAAAGCATTGCTATTGACTGGCATGCCATAGATAAAATGTGAGTGAGTTTGGGGTGGGACTATCTGTCTGTCAAGTTGATCTCAGTATGAACAAGGTAGGTTGAAAGTTCTGCTACTGAAATTGGTCTGTTTACCGGAATTCAAATCACTAATCCCATTGTTGAAACTGGAAGTGTTGTTGAACGTATGGGCATGTTGTTGAACATGATCATACAGGAAGCTTGCATGTTTTTTCCAAGAGTTCCAGTACCCTAAGATCAGCCACATTATGCTGACACACTGGCAAGTGCCATCTCCTATCAGACATTTTTGCATTGGCTCAGGTATGTTTTTTTTCCCTTTGGGCACGACCAGTAGCACGTTGCTTGAGCAGCATGGGAAAGCCAGGTATGGATACTACATTGAAACCAGGAAGTAATCACGTTCACATAATCACTGACGACTGCGATCAGGAGGTTGAATTTTTCCCTCAGAAAATTATATTTTTACTCCACTGATGGTTAGGTTTAGGTTGGGGGTTACAGTTTATAATATATGCATTCCTCTCCACTGTATTACAGCCTGGACAGCAGAAAATAATTTTACAACTCACTTTTGGCGCCCCTCCGTAAACATTACACCTGGAAAGTGAAGCTTACACATGCCCATACACTCAATAACACTTGCCGCTTTCGCCACTGAGGGCAGTGTATTGCATTTTGGTAAACACAGAGTACAGACTGATTTTAGCAAACGAAAAGTCAACCTTCTGTTTCCAATTTCAGAGATCAGTGAGATCAGTCTAAGTACGGGTGAAATGTCCACAAAAAGGCACCTAAAAATGGCTTTCAGATAAAGGTGATTACAAATTGTTTTCACAGAGAAGCTATTATTTAGGCAGGTAAACTTTACCTTTCCGAAATATATATATACACAGTATATACACACACACACACACACACACACACACACACACACAGTGCATTCATAAAGTATTTAGACCCCTTCCTTTTTTCTACATTTTGTTATGTTGCAGCCTGATGCTAAAATACTTTAAATTCTTTTTTTCACATCAATCTTCACTCCATACCACATAATGACAAAGCAAAAACCAGATTTTTGATAACTTTGCAAATTTATTAAAAATAAAAAACTGAAATAACACATTGACATAAGTATTCTGACCCTTAGCTCAATACTTAGTTGAAGCACCTTTGGTAGCGATTACAGTCTCAAGTCTTTTTGGGTATGATGCAACAAGCTTTGAACACCTGGATTTGGGGATTTTCTGCCATTATTCTCTGCAGATCCTCTCAAGCTCAGGTTGGATGGGGACTGTCGGTGGACAGCCATTTTCAGGTTTCTCCAGAGATGTTCGATTAGGTTCAAGTCTGGGCTCTGGCTGGGCCACTCAAGGACATTCACAGAGTTGTCCCTAAGCCACTCTTGTGCTGTCTTGGCTGTGTGCTTAGGGTCATTGTCCTGTTGGAAGGTGAACCTTCAGCTCAGTCTGAGGTCCTGAGTGCTCTGATGAATCTTCGTTTCATCAGACCAGAGAATCTTTGGAGAGTCCTTTATGTGCTTTTTTGCAAATTCCAACCGGGCTTTCGTGTGTCTTGCACTGAGGAGAGGCTTCCATCTGGCCACTCTGCCATTAAGCCCAGATCGGTGGAGTGTTGCAGTGATGATTGTCCTTCTGCAAGTTACTCCCATCTCCACACATGATCTCTGGAGCTCAACCAGAGTGACCATCGGGTTCTTGGTCACCTCTCTTACCAAGGCCCTTCTCCCCCGATTGCTCAGTTTGGCCGGGCGGCCAGCTCTAGGAAGTGTCCTCGCTGTTCCAAACTTCTTCCATTTAAGAATTATGGAGGCCACTGTCCCCACTCTCAGCTGCGCAGCAGGCCAAGGTCATGTTACCCACAGAGACGGTATAGGACATGCTGTCTCCACTTTGCAAAGGAACAGAAACACACTGAGATGGTTTAAGACAGGGACGTAGATTACCCCCCTCCCCCCCAAGCAAGTACAACACCCTCATTTATACAATGATCGATGGATAAATATGTAGAATTTTTGTTTGCTGTGTCTTGGTTCTCCTTTATGTCTCTTTACTTATTTAAGTGATGAATTATAGCTCTGTGGACACAATATATAAAATCATTTTAAAAAAAAATGAGCTTGCAAACTGTCACTTTGTTAAAAATAAAAGTGATTTGCCGGTTTCTTTGAATTCCTTTTGTTTGTTTATGACTTGTCACAATTCACCAGCATGGCTGCAAAGTGCTTGAAGTGTAATAGGAAACAGATCACCCCATCTACTATATAACCTGTCTCATTTGGGAACGCACTTCCAACATATGTGGTAAAAGCAGCATTATGGTTCAAAAGTGCAACATCCACCAGGTAGAGTGCGCCATACAAGTGACCCATAACTTTGATGTGCAGAGGTACCACTGAGTGAGTGGATGTGTTGAGCACTCATCACAAGTTGTGATTGATAGGTGCGCAGGGGTAGTTCTGGCCAGAGGAGTGCAGCTCACACTCAAACAACTACCATGCCACAGCATCTCTGTTTACTCTGATGAATTACTAACGCTGCTGCCACCAGTCACTAGCTCTCAGTGTACTGCTGAGACCCGATGCTCTTTTCAAAGTGAAAGCTTTTAGAGAGCTCAGTTTAAAGATCAAACGGTTGTGATCCTGAAATTGCGGTGTGATTGCTGTATAAATATTACAAACTAGTATCTCTTTGTCATGACATTTTACATTTCACCAGATGCAGAGTAGTTATGACAGTGGTATTGAAATGTGCGATGCTTAATATTTTTGTCTATAGAAAAGGAGGCGGGTACACTTCTTGGAGATTTATTTAAAGGAATAGTTTACACAAAAATGAAAATCCTGTCATTATTTACTCACCCTCATATCGTTCCAAATCCGTATGACTTTCTTTCTTCTGCACAGAACAAATGGATACATTTTAAAGAATGTTACAATCACTGATTTCTATACAATAGCAGTGGATAGTGCCTCATTTTAAAGCTTACAAAAGCACCTAAAAGTGTCATAAAAGTAGTCCATGCAAGTTGTGCATCATATTCCAAGTCTTCTGAAGGCATGTGTCATTACCAAATGCCATGGCATCATGATACAAAAACCTATGAGGTATGATGTTATTAAAGTGTCTCCATATTTGATTTGGACTGTGTATACATGGGTTGATCAATGATTTGATTTGATATTGAATGATGTCTTAAATTTCGATCCGACAAAGTGTTTGTATCCCTTCAGAACACTTGTTAAAAGATATACATGTAAGTCACATGGACTACTTTTAATTACACTTTTCTGTGCTTTTTTAAGCTTTAAAGGGATAGTTCACCCAAAAATGGAAATTCTCTCATCATTTACTCACCCTTATGCCATCCTAGTTATGTATGAGTTTCTTTCATCTGCTGAACTCTAATGAAGATTTTTAGAAGAATTTATCAGCTCTTTTGGTCCATACAATGCAAGTGCATGATTGCCAAAAATGTTAAGCTCCAAAAATCACATAGGTCAGCATAAAAGTAATCCATAAGGCTCCAGTGGTTAAATCAATATCTTCAGAAGCGATATGATAGGTGTGGGTGAGAAACAGATCACTTTGACACTCTTTTTGTTGTTTTGGATGATTCCCATTCTTCTTGCATCCCACCCCCTACTGGGCATGAAGAAGAATTTCAAGCAAAAAAGACTTAAATATTGATCTGTTTCTCACCCACACCTTTCATATCACTTCAGAAAATATGGATTAAAACACTGGAGTCATTTGGATTACTTTTATGATGCCTTTATTTGATTTTTGAAGCATCAAAACTTTGGCACCCATTCACTCTTATTGTATGGACCTACAGAGCTGAGTTATTCTTCTAAAAATCGTCATTAGAGTTCAGCAGATGAAAGAAACTCAAACATATCTAGGATGGCATAAGGGTGAGTAAATGATGAGAGAATTTCCATTTTTGGGTGAACTATCCCTTTAAAGTGAGTCACTATCAAATAATATTGTACAGAAATCAGCGATCATGGCATTTTAAAAAAATATATCCTTTTGTTTTCAACAGAACAAAGCAAGTCAAATGAGTTTGGAATGACACAAGGGTGAGTAAATAATAAAAAAAAAAATCAGTTTTGGGTAAATTATCCTTTAATTTAGAAGCATAAGTTTATAGATGTCATAGCTTTGATTATTTGAGAGTAGCACATAACGCATGTTATTCATCCAGACTGTAATACCAAAGTCCCTTTAGGGTAAGTCTGTTCACTTGGTGGGCATCTAGCTATTTTCTATATAACAATAGGCAGACTTGTACAACTCCTACCTAAAAACAAACAAACAAACAAAAAACATTCTGGCTGGTCCAGCAAATGCTAATACACGCTCTGGAGTAAACAAAAAGGCAACTGGCTCTTTTCACATAAAGACTCCCCTTCTATTCATAAAGCCTCCATATTGAGCGTTACAATAACTCCTATTCATTTTTCTGAGTGGTCCATCTCCTCCCCCTTGTACTGCTTCTGATAATACTGTCTGTAAGAATTATTTTTATTTTTTCATGACCCCATTGAAACTCTCTCTTTGTGTTAGTTTATCATTGTGTTTAATAGAATAAAGTGTTATTTGCTGGAAAGATGTGTGTAGATGTGTGAAGCAGGTAATTGCTGTTAGATTGGTGGGAGGCAGTTTGAGTCTCTGGGGTCATCCAATGGTTTTGTGAGAGTGACAGAGGAAAGCTTTGTTCTAACGTCTGCTAGAGTCTCTGTGAGCAGAGGTGAGGGTTGGTGAGATCTTGATGAAATATTAAAGGCCCGTGAGCTGACGCAGGGCCAGGACGAGGGCACACTTAGGGGCCACTGTCTCCTTAATTACTGTGTGCGGTGGTTTCACTATTCCATTTGGGAAAAATCCTAGATTGAGGTTATGTTCAATTTGCCCTTCTTCTGGCACAGTGCGAACTGGACTACTGTGCCTAGGGGACAAGGCTGCTGATTTAATTAATGCTGGCCGTGTTGTACCTCATGTTAGTGGGGGATTAGACAATTCTGAATCATTAGGTAATAATAATGGTCCAATCTTCTTTAAATTGCATATTTAGGAAACAATGAACTCTAATCAACAGAGTAAAGATGGAATCAGTAATGTGGTGAATTTGCAAGGTAAACATAGCTTTCTCACAATAACGTTAATTACAAAGTTGAAATAAAGCAGTGTGCTGAGTTTCGGAGATTGGCATAGATAAAGGCCCAGCCTTGGTTATTAGTGTTATTAGTGTAATCTCTCTCTCCTCATGGTCTCCTGGAGCATTGATCCTCCAAAATGGAGTATGGATCCCACTTTATCCACTACACAGCTCTACCTCACCTTGTGTGCTCTGCTTGTCTCTTCTTCACGGACACTAGATATTTAAAGCTACAATAACTTATGTAGTAAAATATGTGCTCTACAGCAGTGGTTCTAAACTGGTGGGTCACAGTTCTCTGATAGATTCATGGGCAACAGATAATAAAATGCAATTAATAAAATGCTAACCATAACATAAAAAAATAAGTAAGCTTATTACTAAGAGAGGAGTGAATGGAGGAGTGAATGGTTCCCATTTCTTTAGTTGTTGATGTCCACTAACTCTGCATCCAATCAATCTTACAGTATTTTGGTGCAAATTCTTGGTAACTTGGTTACACACTAAATACAGTAGGCTACTTGCAGTAAGGATAAACATTGTTTGTGCCAACCACAATTTGCTTTAAAATAAAAATTATTTTAAGATTTACGCATTTCAATTTCATAACAAGATTCCATAAAATTGAATTGAGTGTTATTTAACAAAAATACAATTAAAAAAAAAGATAATATTTTAAGTTTTGTTCATTTATTTTTGTTAAACATTACACAATTAAATTTGATGGAATTTTGTGATGAAATTGAAAAGTGTAACTCTTATCCACCTTTTCCTGAACGCGGAAGTGTTCCAGATTCGACTGTTTTCAATTTCCGGTCTCCAGTGTTTTCACTCGCATCGGCGTATATTCTTAGCGGGTTATGTAATGTTTAAGGTCAAAATTGTAAAAAAAAAAATTTTAAAACATGCCGATACTTCACAGATGAGTACAGGTGACTGTTAGACACTGCCTCACCTGAGTGTGTAGATGATACAAAGTGATTGTGGAGTGGTGGTGGTGTAGTGGACTAAAGCACTGAACTAGTAAGCAGAAGGTTGTTGGTTCAATCCCCACAGCCATCACCACTGTGTCCTTGAGCAAGGCACTTAACTCCAGGTTGCTCCAGGGGGATTGTCCCTGTAATCAGGGCACTGTAAGTTGCTTTGGATAAAAGTGTCTGCCAAATGCATAAAAATGTAAACAATTGTCCAAGGTTAGTTACATTGATATCATTAATTATTCTGAGTTGTTATGACAGCCAACAATGGCAAGTTGAGCCTGAAATTAATTTTTACACCAGGTAACACTTAAATGGTTGTTGTTCTCCTCTGGATCACTCATTTTTGCAGTTTTTACTTTGCGTCTTGTAACCAGAAATACAATACAGGCAATTAGAATCATCGTGGCAGCTTCCAGTGGTTGGTCAGGAAAACTGTGGATATGCTGAAAAAGTAATGTAACACTTACATTACTATAAATGTACTTTTAAAATCATTACAAAGTCTTATGAAAATGTTTCCATACCCTTATAATGATACATGGTAGGAGATGGAAGCACATATAGTGAAACTTTTTATTCCCTAAAGATATGTGTTAAGGTTTGCTGATCTCTAGTACTGCAACAAAGTCTCATCATTTTGGTCCCCCTGGACAATCCGTCAGCCCTAAAAGGGCTTGTTGCTGAAATTGATTAGCATTTAGATTGTTTCTAGTTTCATTCAAAGGAGGGGAGGCTACAGATGGTTTGAAAGATTTAGAAGTAGATTTTAAAAACTGTCAGTAAATGGATGCATTTACACGGAACTCATTTTATGTTTTCCTTAAGGTCTGCGTATTCTCCAGCCCCAGTGTTGTTGTTGTTTTTTTGTTTTTTATAAAAACTGGTCTGTTACCCCAAGCTCTCTGAGGCCTGCCTTTACTCACTAATCATATTTTTAGTTCATAGTGTTTAACAGTGCTTTGATAAACCACTTCATGAGATTCCACTTTTGGGAACAGCCTAGACCACTAGGTTTGATCTCAGATGCTAATTTTATCATATGTTACATTTATTAAAATATATATAACATCCAGTAAACCACATGAACATAAACCAAATAAAGTTCATTCATCTTCTCTTTTGAAGCCCATGTGGATTCTTCATTGCAATAGATAATGCTAAAACATGCTTCTATCGGTATGCTCTTTCCAAGGGCTTGACATTAAGAAGAATAAATAGCACTGGTTTCCCAACACCACCTAATTCATCAAAGTCGCTGCCACGGGTACATGCCCAGTGTGAATGATCAAACACTTGCAGGGCTCTTGGCTCGCTCTGAAGGCACCGGTGCATTTAAGGCAGGAGAACTGTCTGCTAATCAGGAAAACTATTAATCCCTTTCTTTAGATGCATTAGATGTGCACAGTTTTAGGGTTTCAATACAATAATCGGAAAACAAATACATTTTTATGGCAAAATTAAGCAAGATATATTTAGCTTAGAGGTGAGATTTGATATTAAGTTGTTTTAATAAAAAAAATTAAATAATACATTGCATGGCATTGGATCTGTATTTATCTGCTGCCCTCTACTGGATTCATATTTATGACTCACAATTCTAGGTCTTGTGCAAAATGTAAAAATTGAAGACAAAATCTTTCATTTCCTCCTTTTGTGCACACCAGAGATCTGCTACTGACTTTAAACTATTTTTATCCCCAGAAACCAACAGCTAATACTATTTTTACCTGCATTGTGCTAATTGAATCATTTATATACGAATTATAACAAAGGTATTATTCATCACTTTCATTTTTATGGCTAAAAGCAAAATGACACTAAAGACACTAAAAAACATCTATAGATATCACTTGGAATAAATAAAAATGTTTAAGCTTAAAATTTAATAGAAAGTAATAAAGTTTGCCTCAACTGTTGCCTCTACAATATAATATTTGATATTATCATCTTTTTTTAATACTTTTAGAATTTTAAAGCAATAATGCTATATACTATTCAGGGTCAATAACATTGTGTGTATTAATAACTCATAGACAATATTGTGTCTCAGTCTGCACTCTTATAATGAGGAAGATGCTGGTGCTGTTGCACAAACACTTAGCTCAGAGTATCCATCATTTTGAAAGAATAATTAAAAATAAATCAGGTAGCTTACATATAGAGCCAGGACATGGGTTTGCAGAGCCTTGGGTCCACCAGTGTAAAAACTATAATTACATAGAAACATTCATAAAACCACTGCAAACGTGAAGAGTGCTTTCTGTGTAAAACATGCATAGTATTAGTTCAATCAAATTTAGTGCAAACAAATGAATGTGCACATTCAGTTAAATATACAGCAAAGTGGGAAAATTTAATTAATAAAACATTGTAGACTAGTCTTATTTGTTTTCTCTGTCACCCTAGGTAACTTATTTGCAGAAAAGTCATTTCAAAAAGTCACTCATTGAAATGTGAGTCTTTGAACTGTTAATGTTGTAATTTAACAAGAACCGGAATTGCAAGGTTTCATGCTTATTAGCCAGGGTATTAACACATTTCAGATACTGAGAACGCAGTACAAACAGACTACATTAGTGTCCAGAATCCATGGTAAACAACGAAACAATGTGATTTTAAAGTTATTGGGAAAGTGGACATTCAGTAGGATTGCTATGAGAATAACTTTGGAAATGGGAGTTTATTCCAAACCAATTTTGATGATATGCTATATAATTATTAGGGTCATTTTTTCCCCACAAAAAACAAAAACAAAACAAAAAACAATAATCATAATGTTATTGTAATAAAGTTATATTTGAGTTGCTGAGCTATAGTTACTCACTTCAAAATTCATATCACACTGTTCACACTTGCCTTGCAACACTGTTGAACTGGTTGCTCAGTAATGCCTTTTTGATGGAACTACAATGGCTACATGGCTCTGCTTGCATGTAACTCAATATTCTCCATACAGATTCTGTTCTTTGAAGAATTGCTTGCTGAGTTAAGTTCAAAACTCTAAAAAATAACCTCACCACACACACACACACACACACACACACACACACACACACACATAAAGCAGACTCTGCAGATGTATTGAAAATATCACATAAATTGTCTTTATTTTTCTTCATTTCAGTTATCCCACAGTGATGATTACACTCCATATACATGTGGTGCCATTTGCATTGTGGCTTTGAAAACATTTCGCATAGTCGCCTATTCAGACTGCATTAATATGCTTCTGCATTAAGATGAGAAATGTGATGTCTTGTGATTTTACTTATTTGAGTTGTGAAATGTTCCATGTATGATTACATGAGAAAAGGATACAATTTAAGACAAGTAAAACAAGTCAATGTTTGTTATATAGTTTATATGAGGATACGTTTATCCGAAGAAAAAAAGATACAAAAGCAAAAAGACGTTGATGTGTCAAGACAAGTATTTTTCTTTTTTCCATTCAGTTAATTTGCTTTGATATAATCACAGAATAACCATCTTTTAGCACATTTTTAAAATAATTTTTACACTTTGTTTTACACACTTTTGCACCTCACATCATTTGTCATAGTAGTTTACTTAGAAGTGCTGGTGAGACAGACTTTCACTAAAACTGGACACAAATGAGCCTTTACCTGATCATCTAACTATGAATTATTTTTAATTTGTATGTTCTTTTCACATAATTCTTAAAATTGCAAACAATTCGGCCTCTTGGTGAAAAAATAACTTTGCAGCACAATCACAATACTGTAATACCATAAAAATCAAAGTCTCATAACAGAACAGAAAAATACTGATGGAAGCCCATCTGGTGGGAAGTAAAAAAATTAAAAATAAAAATACTCGTCTTGGCACATCAATGATGTATTTTTTGTTTTGTATCTTTTTTTTTTTTTTTTTTTTTTTGGATAAACTTATCCTCATATAAACTATATAACAAACACTGACTCGTTTTACTTGTCTTAAATTGTATCCTGCTTCCAAAATCTTGTCCTCCAGTCAGACTGGATGCTTTTAAGGTCCAAGCTTTGCAGCTGTTTCTTAATGTCAACAGGGAATGACCACTACTTGTTCTTTAGCACATTTGCTAGACATTCATGACGCATAGTTTCGTCTCTAACATTTTTGTGATGTATACATTATTTAAATGTACTGTAATCAAAGCATAACTGAACTGAACAGAACTGTCTAATCTTTGGAAATATTTCATATGGTGAATCTCTTCACATGAACTGTTAGCAAAGACTAACTGACTAAGAAAAAAATGTAATCTATAGTCACATTATTAAAAAAATTTATAAAACACTGGCATTGATTTACAAAAAAGAGTTACTGTCTGTATGTCGTTTATAACCCAGCATCTTTATAACAGGCCAGCATGTATCCTCAATGTCTTTAATTTCTAACACATATTGATTTTGGCAGGTGATATATCTCCTTCGTCTATTAGATTATACAGCTTTGTGGATGTAGCAAACGCCAGTTGATTTAAGGCAGCTGGTGCAACAGGTATTCCAAGAAAGTTGTGTATCCTTTCTGCTGTCTCTTCAGGAAAATAAACAATATCCTCAAATTTGACTATAAGGTAATTGTGTATAGGGAGACTTTTGCTCACTCTGAGTCTTGCTGAATTGTGTGCAAGCCATAACTGAGAAAGCAGCTGTATAGGATTTGGATCTGGCAAGAGAGGATATTTTTTAAAGGAAGAAACTCTGGGTCCATTGCAATACACCCTTGGTCCACACCATCACTGTTCTATTTAAAAATGTTGCTGTGGCAGGGTGGAGGGTGGAGGGTGAAGGGCGGAGGGCGGGACCGGGTCGTGATTCCACACACCTGGCCCCTAATAAGGCTGATTAAGCCAGAGAGGGATAAAGCCGACCAGAGATGGCAGTGCGACAGAGAGAGAGAGAGTTACAGACAGCTGTCCGACACCTGTGTGTGTTTGTTCTTTTGGTTAAGTTCATTATTAAAATATTATTTATATTGTCAAGCCGGTTCTCGCCTCCTCCTTTCCATTGAGAGTGTTACAGTTGCCTATGTGCTTTTTAATCTTCTTAAGCAAGTACAGGCTTGGCTTACTGCTGTACAGCATTAGATAAATCCATGCACGTGGGTCTCTGACCACATGAACTGAGTGAAGAGAGTGACCAATGACCTCTTGATGAAACGGCAGCTTTAAAAACCAGCCGCCACTGCCCATTCTCAACACCAGCCGGGCATTTGGGTACATGACCAGGTGCTGCCTCAGCTCCTGTATGTATCCTCTGTATAAGTGGACAACCCGGCTGCCACCAGTCCTTGTTTGCTCTGAAAGCAGCATCCTTCTTTTTCTTCGATAATTTTTTTCTCTGATTTTATTCCCTAACTCAACACTACTCTTGTACAACTCAATGTTCTGCAGGTGCAGCTTCACATTGTGGACTACAGAGTGGAACATCCTTGAATTACTCTAAATTGTCCATTCTGTGCATCTGCTCTGGACCACTTGCAAGAGTCCACCAGTGAGACTAATGGGGACGTGGGGAATCACAGGTAAGTGGAAGGGATTCTGAGGTAGACAAAGTCAGAGCTGTTATCAAAAAGGTGATGAAGGATCTCAGCGCCTGAACCTGGCATGGATGTGATGGAGATGACAGGGAGGATGTTCGGGATCTCTCCAGAGACAATAGTGTTGTAATATGCGCTGTTGTCTCTCCATTTAACATCGCAAAGGAGCTGTTTGCAGTTATAAAAAATTGACAAAAGTTCAGTCACTCATAAGAACAGCACACAGATCAGAGTGCAATGGAAGAGCATATTGAATGACACATTAAGCCTTCTTTTTCTTATCACGAAAGCCAAGTTAAACACAGAGTAAGAACTGCAGAGATATTAACCAGCAATCCAAAGTCAAATACTAAATCTTTTGTAATTTGACCTGGCAAGGTTTGAATTCCCTGGCCAAACTGGACTAGTCTATGTTTTAGCAAAGCCTAAGTAGCTGTGTCTAGCCTCAATATACTTATAGTTTGTTGCAAATGACACAATAGTTTCTGTGTCATTTAAGATCACTGATAGCCTTACTCCATTTTTACTGTTGTCTGTGAATCTACACTCTGACACCTTGACATATGGGCCATGCATCAGGTAAGCCACTCTGGTGACATGGCTCTTCATGGGAAAGGTCATGTTTATGAACCGTGTCCATCTCTTCTTGAATTCTGCTGCCTGCTCTGCCTCTTGTATCCTGGCAACTGGGCTTGATCCTTGCGTGTCAAGCCAAAACATTTTGTAATGGGCATCCCACACATCCATCAGCGCTCCATTGTACTTTTCTAAAGACCTGTGTGGAACGTACCTGAAATCGATGTCAAGATTGTGGAAAAACACACTGAGAGAACTGAGAGGGGAGTGCTCTTGTTTCTCAACATGGTCTTACACTAGTAACGTTTGAGAGTTAAGAAGCACCAGGGCCTGATACACGCTCTTTAGCTTCATGGCAGATGAATAAGCTGACACAGACTCTCCACTCACAAACAACATGTCCTGATGAAATGGCCTCCCCGGCAGTAACTCCAACTTCTTTTTCTCCCCATCGCAGCCACTTTGAACATTCCCCCAACTGCCCCTCCCATGATTGATTACACTGGCAAGTGGGAGAGGGGGCAAACACTAGTACATTGTTAAGATAGCTGTATTTAGTCCCATACAAGGCCTCTGCAACAAAAACCTGTCCATTTGGAGCAAATGTGAAGGAGTTCTGATCAGGGTGCTCGTGCCCTGGATTGAAGTTTGCCCAGCCTTCCACCCAGGAATAAGGTCGAGCATGCACAATATCATACACAGCTCGCCCTCCTAATTTTCCAGATTTAAAGGAGACAAATGCACCCTGGGCTTGAGGTAATCCTGCCCTATATGTCACCACACCCCAGTCAGAGAAAATGTGCATGTTTGCTTTGTTGAAGTCAGGCAGAGGCTGTGGAAGTAACTCAGAATCATACCATATGTACTCTGTATGTAAAGTAGCCCAGCACTTGGCTGCCGATGCATCATGGGTCCATCTTTAGGATGATGTCTCCTAATCTGCTGTACCATCCAGTTCCCCGAGTCATTTCGAAGCACATATGCATCTAAAAAAACAAGTTGACTCTCTGGCCCATAGAACCAGTTGTAGTTGGAGTCTGCAATGTCGACAGTTCTTTGAAAACCAGGAAGCAACGTAGCATAGTAAAACATGAAATGAGCTCTCAGCCAGTTGTTTTGCATGTTGTCTATCTGAAAATTATGCAATGCTGTGTACGTATTGAGTAATGGATTTTGCTGTGTAGCTACCATACACAACACCCTCGTCAAAGGAGCCATCAACAATGTGGCTGATGAGAAACATGGTCTTTTCCATGTAGTTTACAGCTACTTGCTTCCATATCATGGTTATGGGGTCATTATGCTTCCCTGTCACAATGAGGATGGCTAATAAATTAGTTGTCTGGTGGTTCTGTAAAAACTTCTTTCCCCACCCTTTGTGCTTGGACAGCTCGAAAAGCTCCTCTGTAACTGATCATACTTTCTCATGATATCAGAATCATCTCTTTGTGTCAAGAAAGGTGTAAATGAAATTGTACGCTGTGGCAAACCCAGTGAGGAAGTGAGCCATCGATACCTCATCATTTGGGGCACTGGACACCATCCAGTCCAGGTACTCCACCATTCGGTCCATGTACTCAATCAAAACCTGAGAGGCAGCAGCATCCTCAAGATGAAGCAAACAGTAAAGATCAAGAGGGGGCAAATTGTTGTCATAAATCTCATTCCATTTCTTGCCAAAGTCCTGATGGTTTACTGGTGGCTGGTAAATGTCAACATGGTAGAAACAGCATCTCGGATAACTTTAAAAATGTGTCTGTGTGTAGAGGTGACCCTCTTTTTCATCAAATGCACCTGTGTTTGATCAAAGTATAGTTTGGGGTGAAGGTGTGCTGACATGGTGATATGTTCAATTTGTTCTGTGCCCTCATTTAAAGACACATATCTTACTGAGGCAGATGAAAGTCCAAAGAAAGCTAGTTGCACAGCCAAGAGACAGAGCAAGCCACAGACCTCTTGGTGCACTTCATAGCCAAGATCCAAGAAAAAGATGTGTACTGTTTTTCTCTTGGAAAGCTCCTCCTTCGCAACCCCCCCAAAATGTGTTATTACTCAAACATTAGTACACACCTAGGGCAGCAGATATTTTCCAATTTCAATACTTTTTCCTCGAGTGTCTATGGCTGTGTTTATGTAGCCAGTAAGCAGTGTTCATATTTCGTTAGGATATCATGCCTCAAAGTTGAATAAAATGGCTCACAAGTTTGCATATTCACGTAGGCCTAATCCTTGTATATGATAAAGGTAAACATATTTGGGTTGCTGTACAGATAGAGCTCGAGCCTCGACTACTTAATAAATGAAGTTAGTAATTATGGATAAAATAAGGCAGGAGATGGTGGAGGGTGTTTATACACTCTTGCACAATGATTGTCACGATTAGATGAATTAGCTCCTCTCAAACTTTCGTTTAGAGTTACATTTATTGCCGTCTTGAGTGTTTGGAGAAAACAAAAGTAGATACCACCACGTGTCTTTGAACAATCGTGCAGAGCGCATTCTCTCGCATTAATTTGTACATTCTTGTATTATTTAAAAATAATAATAACAATAATACAATTATTTTCAGGCTCACTAATAATTACAACGATCCAAAATATTTATAATCCACGTACCGTCACGGAAAAATCAATGGATAAAATGTAATCAATGCAGCGATAAGTCATAAAATCAGTCATTTTAGAATAAATGTTCTGTTACCCGTTGATTTTATGGAAGACCGTTTCCAGAGAAAAAAAAAACTTGCAGTGTTCGGCGGTAGTTCTTTCCCATCGCTGTTCATAACACTGTTAACGCCATTTACTCATCTTGTAACATGAAAGGCGAGGTTATCCACTTATCCACTTTTTAAAGTAAAGGCATCTCGCCGCCTGATGAGATGTTTGTCCAAAGAGTGCATAGGAATCTCTTCGTTTTTAATAGTAGTCAATACGTTTTTCTTTCTTTCTTTCATTCTTTCTTTAACGTTTAATGTACGTAAAATTATTCCTTTTTAGTTTTTGTAATAATTTGCAATCAATAATTTTGCCCCTCCTCACAGAACTGTCTAAATTTGTTATGGCTAATGCAGGTCAATTTTCCATCTTTCAAATTGTCTAGTAGGCTAGTAAAACTATCACTTTCAGCATTAGTGGTCTTTATTGTTGTCGACAGATGGCGCGTTAATACCACATTGAATTGTTTCGTTGTCAGATTTCAGGTATTTAGGTCGTTTGATGAGGAGTTATCACTGATAAATCAAATGAAAATGAATTTAAAGTAGAGTTTATATTACTAATTAAATTTATTTTAGGCACAAGTCAGAATTATGCAGTTTGAATAAGTATGAAACATGCACAGAATACACAAACTGTGCTTTGTGCACTCTTTGACACGTGGCCTAAATGGAATAGTTCACCCAAAAATGGAAATTCCCTCATCATTTACTCAACACCCCATGGCATCCCAGATGTGTATGACTTTCTTTCATCTGCTGAAACACAAATTAAGATTTTTAATAGAATTTCTCAGCTCTGTAGGTCTTTACAATGCAAGTGAGTGGGTGCCAAACATTTTGAAGCTCCAAAATTTAAGGTCCAAAAGGGAAACATAAATATAATCCAGATGACTCCAGTGGTTAAATCAGTGTCTTCTGAAGCGACATGATAGGTGTGGGTGAGAAACAGATCAATATTTAAGCCCTTTTTTTCCCTTTTTTTTTTAATATAAATTCTCTTCTTTCTAAAATTCCTCAAAACTTCTCACTTTCCAATTCTTCTTCTTCTGTTTTTGGTGATTCACAGTCTTAATGCATATCACCCCCTACTTGGCAGAGAGGAGAATATATAATAAAAAAGACTTAAATATTGATCTGTTTTTCACCCACACCTATCACATCGTGTCTGAACCAGAGGTTGCGCTAGAAAAAAATCTTTATCCATCACTCTGACAGACTGAGTTGAAAAATTTCCATCATGATCTTTTTTTAATCGTCATAGCCTACTTCTTTTCATTTCATAAATAATGAAGCTTCAGGGGTGTAGCATCCATTATAATAGCATATACAGTACATATCATTACATATCATATCTAACATATTTATGACTCAAGCGTATTTTGAATCAGGAGTTCTAGGGTGAAAATTCTACCTGTCAATCAACCACTGCGATAAAACATGATTTTTATGACTTTACCAGTTATGTGTGGCTTGAAAAGGAAATAACCGCCTGGTCGGAAAATTTGAAAAGCACAAACACTCATGTGCAGACATCCCTGAACTTCAGTGTGTCTGATATCAAGCACATCAGCTCAGTTAAAACAGGTTCTCCATTAAAATAACATAGATTCCCACTCTAAATTTAATGTTTGCAATGCACCAAGATTAAATGCAATTATAATTGGCAGGAACGGTAAGCATCCCCCCCCCCCCCCCAATACTATAATGACTGATGTATGGAGTGACACTCCAAAAAGATACGAAAAGATTTGGTCAAAAGAGATGCATATAAGACCAGGTGTAAATGGTGATGTGTCTGTCAAAGGCAATGCCTCCTGTCCACTTGTGATAGGATCATCCTAAATGCAAGTTGATACCAGGCAATAAACAGGGGCAGGACATACACACCCAAAGCGGGAGTGAGAGAATGAAATCAAAACAGATGCGCTAGGTTTAAGTGGTTTTCTTGTTTATTTTTTTTATCTGTCAAAATGACGGAAAGCATTTGAAATTATCGTCAATGTTTCAAAAAATCGGTAAATGATGGAGAATTTTCGGTTAATGCAACCCCTGGTCTGAACACATGGATTTAAGCACTGGAGTCATATGGATTACTTTTATGCTCCCTTTATGTGGATTTTGGAGCTTCACAATTTTGGCACCCATTCACTTCCATTGTGAGGACCTACAGAGCTTAAATATTCTTTTAAAAATCATAATTTGTGTTCTGCAGAAGAAAGAAAGTCATACACATCTGGGATGCCAGGAGGGTGAGTAAATTATGAGAGAATTTTCATTTGGGTGAACAATCCCTTTAATGGGTGAAAAAACTGCAATACACAGAGAGCGCCAACAAAAAGTACAATGAAATGATAAACATGTACAGTGTATAAACAACTAGAGAACTTGTTTCATATTCATTTGATTTCAAAGATTTAGTCTTGTTTTAAATGATGGATGCCAAACAAAGCAAATTTGGTTCTCCCAGGTTATCTGACCATAAGTTAACAGTTCATGTTAATCCTGTTTCTTTTCTTCTGAGGTCTTCTCTCTGCTGTCAGGCTACAATTCTATTGCCTTCTTTCCATCTGAATCTACAGCAGTACTGCCTGTGGCCAAGCGAGCGCCTTCCTCCGGTCTCTCATCATCTGCTGGTACAGCAGTGCACGTACCCAAGATTACAAGTACAACAATACCCGATGGCAGTCCAAACAGAAAAGAGGAGAAGACTGGGGCTGTCTGGAACACTGATTAAGATCGGAGAGATTTATATTAGTTACTAGGACAACATACAACAGTGACCTAAATATTAGCCTCAAGTAATTATTTGATGAGGATGTGATCAGCAGTGTGTTTTGGTTTTAGTGATCCGTGCTTGTTGTGTCAGTAAATATTTGGGGGAAAAATTAATAAGAGTGAATCTATCCTTCTGCTATAATAATAAAGAGTGTGAGTCAGTCTTACCACCACAGAAGCCTTTGCTATATGAAAAAGTCTCAGAGCGTGCTGCAATAATCCATTTCCTCTGAGTAACTGTTTGGGTTAAAAGAAATGTTATCAGAAGTGACCCATTGTATTAAACAAGTAGGAAGTTATATGACAAAAAGTACAAAGAGTAAAGTCTTACTTCTAATACCTTTTCTCTGCCATCCAGAACACTGTTGAGGAAATTAAGTAAATCCTCAATAGCCTCAATATTACTTTGTGGCAGAAAGTATCCATCAGTGGACAAATTCATCACAATAATGGAGGGCATCACAACTTCTCTAAGGAAAGGAAACAAAATAAAATTATATATTTTGGATATATACATGATATTTATAGTTATAGTCATATATACAGTATATATGTTTATAGTTAAACTGAGAAATCAGACCACTGTAGTATATCTATTATTTTATATGCATCTGTAAATGGCTTTAAATATGGTTCTTGCACTTTGTATCCACTGAAGTAGCCCATTTAACACACCCCATGATTAAACCGTTGATGTAGTCATTACCATCCATATAACCGAACTGGTATTCACTAGCGGAAAACAAAGGACATTTTCAATATTGATTGTCTTAGTTTATATTAAAGAAATAGCTAACATAACATGATAGAATCACATTCTCTTCACCGGTCTCTATTATATATGCATTTGGTACTTACTTTTTGTAATGATCTCTGTATTCTTTAGCCAACCTTTCCATCAGAGTTAATTTAACTAGAAGGAAAGCATTTTTTAGTTTTGGTGTGAAAATAGGGAACAACTGGCTATTGTCATGGTTTTGAGGTTTTCTATGTACATTTTATATAAGACCTGTTGTCTTTTTGCATCAATAGTCTCTTGCCGAATGCTTTCTTCAGAAGGATTCTTTTCTACTACTGCCAATCCCACAAGTTTATCTTTGAGGGAAGTGTGAGGAATGTTAAATATTGTAGCTATACAACAGATTATCCACGTATGCAAATGCTCACACAAGCACAATCTGTCAAAGCATCATTTTCACACGTTTTGGATGAATGTCATATCTTAATTGGCAACATTATGCCTTATTACCTAGTGGCAGAAAGATAGCAATCATGGAAATGGTGATGACAATGCAGTGTGTGTTAATTATGATGGGTTATAGTACAAATAAATGTATGAACACACACACACACACACACACACACACAGACTGATTTATATAAACCAATCAGTAATCTTCATGTTTTAGCTCATGCTGAGATGATAAAAAAAGCTTACTTAGTTCTCCCATCTGGTAGAGACTGTAGCTATCAATTTGAAAGTATGAGGGGAAACACAGACAGATCGCCATCAAGAAATTCTATATAAATGTTCAGAAAAGGGACATTAGACTTTTTTAACTTTGTCATCATCAGGCCACATTATATGCAAAGTACTTAAAAATGTTTTACACCCACATGAAACAATTAATCTCACATTTTATTACCAGACAAGTTGTTTCTGTTCACTGATTATGCATTCAATTATGCAAAATATCTTATACGCACACACTGAAGCTGTTGACTTAAAGGGAGGGTTTTGGATGATAGCCTAGACAAAATAAGCTACATGACAGAACAAAGCTGGAGCACTGTCTCTGTATTTTCATCATTTGAAGAAGAATGGTAACAACCCCATTTTTATAGTGATAGTGATAATGAAACCTATTTAAAACTTTGGGTACTCACTTTCCAATTCTTCTTCTTCTGTTTTTGGTGATTCACAGTCTTAATGCATATCGCCCCCTATTGGGCAGAGAGGAGAATATATGATAAAAAAGACTTAAATATTGATCTGTTTTTCACCCACACCTATCATATCGTGTCTGAACCAGAAGTTGCGCTAGAAAAAAATCTTTATCACTCTGACAGTGAGACCTTCTTCAACAATGGGGAAGTGCAGCAGATCAACACCCTCAGGATACACAGCTGCCTTGGGCTAGTGTTTGTTCTGAGGGTGCTGCATCGTTCTTCACGCCTCTCAAATTCCCATTATTGGTGCCCTTTCCTAGACACACTCTGCCTTGATGCCCTGGCATTCCACTACCACCTGCCCTCTGTGCCACAGTGGAATGGCACCCTTCGAGAAGCAATGAGAGGAAACAGCCTGGAGCTGAGACGCTATGAGACAAAGACATTTTGCTGCTTACAGCCCTTATCAGTTTCTGATGTTCACCTGTTGAAGTTATGTCCTGCAAATGCACTGTTGGAAATCTAACCATTGTACAGGTAGTACGTCCCTGAACACAGCAACGACAGGAATTTCCTGCAGAGTCACTGCCTATGATGACAAGAAATAATAAGATTGATGTGTTTGTTTGTTTGTTTTTTTTGTTTTGTTTTGTTTTGTTTTTTTATGTTTTTTTAAGTAATTAATCTGATTACGTTTAAGTATAATCAGTTTTTATGTTTTTTTATTATTTTATTATTATTATTATTATTATTATTATTATTATTATTATAATTTTAAGACAAATCTTACTTTTGGAAGAATTTCCTCTGAGGCAGTGAAGAAATATGTGTGGACAATATACTCATTCACAGCTTTATAGTATTCCTCCTGAAATGAGTATGACTATAATGAGTATACACTAAAACTAATTTAGTTGCAATTTAGTTTAGCTGCAAGCTCATGGTCTATTTGGTCATCAAAATGCATTTGGCAGTTAATTTCAAATACATTTAATTCATAATTACTTTATAATTGTACAACCACAATTCCGAAAAAGTTGGGACAGTATAAAAAATGCTAATAAATACAAAATGGAATGATTTGTAAACTATATTCACCCTTTACTATATTGAAAGCATTACAACTACACATTATATGATGTATTTCCTTGTGAATTTCATTGTTTTTTGAAAATGTACATTCATTTCAAATCATTTGATTGCAACACTGAAAAGCGCTATACAAATGACTTGACTAAGGAAAAGATGCTTCAGTCTGCTGAATAAACTGCTTTTGTGAGGAAACAGCTCATCACTTAATTAACTGACGGACTTTACACTAATCTTCAACATGTTTTACACTAAAAATATTTGTGGAATGAACGATATGTGGAGTTTACAACGATAAAATTGCTGTTTTATAAGAGAAGACGCCGACCATTTTGCGACAGGTAATTGTCAGTTTACGGCTCTCCTCATTTGTTTGTAAGGTCTCCGCAAATGGCGACTTACTGTCGTAACACGCTGGTTGACCATTTGCCATTACGCTCTGGCAATACTCCCATGAAATGCTGCTTTGTCTCCCAATAGATGGCGCCATTACAATCCATTTGCAATTCGGAATCGTTTTCAATTCAAAGGCACAACTGTGCTAAAAGAAGCATACGCCATTAGATTAATCCTGTGTGCATTACGATTTACACATAGTTAATTAGTCTTATGTTTTGCTTTGTTTATTACTTAATTAAATGTTTGAAATATTGTCAGTGGATTTCATTTTTTACCCCTGAATGTGTATCCTTCTTATCAGGACTATCATAATGCTTTATATATATATATTTTCCCCCAAAGAAACCAAAAATCGCAGGACTTAATGACTACAGACCTGTCGCCCTGACGTCTGTGGTTATGAAATCATTTGAGAGACTGGTGTTGGCCCACCTGAAGGACATCACTGGACCCTTTCTGGATCCCCTTCAATTTGCTCATGGAGCAAACAGGTCTGTTGATGATGCAGTCAACATAGGATTGCATCATATTCTGCAACATCTGGACAGACCAGGGACATATTCAAGGATCCTTTTTGTGGACTTCAGCTCGGCTTTCAACACCATCATCCCAGCTATACTCCAGAATGAATTAACCCAACTCTCTGTTCCCACCTCTATCTGTCAGTGGATTACCAGCTTTCTGATGGACAGGCAGCAGCTTGTGAGACAGGGGAAATTCACTTCCAGCACCTGTACAATCAGCACTGGTGCCCCCCAGGGATGTGTGCTCTCCTCACTACTCTTCTCCCTCTACACCAATGACTGCATTGCCAAAGACCCCTCTGTCAAGCTCCTGAAGTTTGCAGATGACACCACTGTCATCGGCCTCATCCGAGATGATGATGAGTCTGCATACAGAAGGGAGGTTAAACAGCTGGCTGTCTGGTGCAGTCAAAACAACCTGGAGCTGAACACGCTCAAAACGGTGGAAATGACTGTAGACTTTAGGAAGAACACCCCAACACTGACCCTCCTCACCATTCTAAACAGCACTGAGGCAGCAGTGGAGTCATTCAGGTTCTTGGGCTCTACCATCTCACAGGACCTGAAGTGGGAGACCCACATTGACCCCATTGTGAAAAAGGCCCAGCAGAGGTCGTACTTCCTTCACCAGTTGAGGAAGTTCAAACTGCCACAGGCGCTGCTGATACAGTTCTACTCATTAGTCATTGAGTCTGTCCTCTGCACTTCAGTAACTGTCTGGTTTGGTTCAGCACCGAAATCGGATATCAGAAGACTACAAAGGACAGTTCGGACTGCTTAGAGTATTATTGGTTGCCCCCTGCCCCCTGCCCTCTGGACCCCACTCACCCTGCCCACTACCTTTTTGAACAGTTGCCTTCTGGCCGACGCTTCAGAGCTCTGAGCACCTGAACCGTCAGGCACAGGAACAGTTTTTTCCCTCAGGCTATCCATCTCATGAACAGTTAAAACTGCCCCATTGAGCAATAACTATGTGCAATTCACAGTCTATTCAGATTTGTATTTAGATTTGCACTATGTATGTGTGTATGTATGTATGTATGTGTATGTCTGTGTGTATATGTGTATATATGTATGTATGTATGTATATATGTGTATGTATGTATGTATGTATATATATATATATATATATATATATATATATATAGGGTTGGGGAGTAACAGAATACATGTAACGGGATTACGTATTTAAAATACAAAATATAAGTAACTGTATTCCACTACAGTTGCAATTTAAATCATTGGTAATTAGAATACAGTTACATTCAAAAATAATTTTGATTACTGAAGAGATTACTTTGCATTTAATTGTCACTTGTTTAATTTAATATTTAGTCCTTTCAGATGGAAAACATTTATACATATAAATGATGCGATCCAAAGAGCGTTTGAACAGTGGTGAAACACTTTCTCATGATGTGTTACATTCATACGAGCAGACAGAGAAGTAAGTTTGAAGTAAGTTTGGAGCAGAAGAAATAGAAATAAACCTTGTGTAAATTGTCAGCTTTACGCTAAGCTAAAATGCTATTTCTAGCCATTTTACATTCATGTAACCAGACACAATCATATTTTTTTATCAAGAAAATTCACGTTGGATCATAATTTCTTTTTTTCTAGTAAGACCTTTGATATTAGGGCAAAAATCATATTCTTGATAATAATTTTTGTATCGTTATCCTGAAAAAATATACAAAAAATCCTTGTTTTAGAAACAACACTGCATAAGATATTTAGGTTTTTCAGAGAATGAAAACGTGTTTAACATGTGTATTTTGTCTTACTGTTCTGGCAGTTTTTATAGTCAAAACAAGAGAAAAAAATCTATCAGCACTGGTAGAAGTAATCCAAAGTATTTAGAATATGTTACTGACCTTGAGTAATCTAACAGAATACGTTACAAATTACATTTTACAGCATGTATTCTGTAATCTGTAGTGAAATACATTTCAAAAGTAACCCTCCCAACCCTGTGTGTGTCTCTGTGTGTGTATATATATATATATACATACAGGTGCATCTCAATAAATTAGAATGTCGTGGAAAAGTTCATTTATTTCAGTAATTCAACTCAAATTGTGAAACTGGTCTATTAAATAAATTCAATGCACACAGACTGAAGTAGTTTAAGTCTTTGGTTCTTTTAATTGTGATGATTTTGGCTCACATTTAACAAAAACCCACCAATTCACTATCTCAAATTAGAATACATCATAAGACCAATTTAAAAAAAAAAAAAAAAAAAAAGAAACATTTTTAGTGAATTGTTGGCCTTCAGGAAAGTATGTTCATTTACTGTATATGTACTCAATACTTGGTAGGGGCTCCTTTTGCTTTAATTACTGCCTCAATTCGGCATGGCATGGAGGTGATCAGTTTGTGGCACTGCTGAGGTGGTATGGAAGCCCAGGTTTCTTTGACAGTGGCCTTCAGCTCATCTGCATTTTTTGGTCTCTTGTTTCTCATTTTCCTCTTGACAATACCCCATAGATTCTCTATGGGGTTCAGGTCTGGTGAGTTTGCTGGCCAGTCAAGCACACCAACACCATGGTCATTTAACCAACTTTTGGTGCTTTTGGCAGTGTGGGCAGGTGCCAAATCCTGCTGGGAAATGAAATCAGCATCTTTTAAAAGCTAGTCAGCAGAAGGAAGCATGAAGTGCTCCAACATTTCTTGGTAAACGGGTGCAGTGACTTTGGTCCATTGTGTTTTTTGAAAACCAACACCAGCAGATGACATTGCACCCCAAATCGTCACAGACTGTGGAAACTTAACACTGGACTTCAAGCAACTTGGGCTAAGAGCTTCTCCACCCTTCCTCCAGACTCTAGGACCTTGGTTTCCAAATGAAATACAAAACTTGCTCTCATCTGAAAAGAGGACTTTGGACCACTGGGCAACAGTCCAGTTCTTCTGCTTAGCCCAGGTAAGACGCCTCTGACGTTGTCTGTGGTTCAGGAGTGGCTTAACAAGAGGAATACGACAACTGTAGCCAAATTCCTTGACATGTCTGTGTGTGGTGGCTCTTGATGCCTTGACCCCAGCCTCAGTCCATTCCTTGTGAAGTTCACCCAAATTCATGAATCGATTGTGCTTGACAATCCTCATAAGGCTGCGGTTCTCTCGGTTGGTTGTGCATCTTTTTCTTCAACACTTTTTCCTTCCACTCAACTTTCTGTTAACATGCTTGGATACAGCACTCTGTGAACAGCCAGCTTCTTTGGCAATGAATGTTTGTGGCTTACCCTCCTTGTGAAGGGTGTCAATGATTGTCTTCTGGACAACTGTCAGATCAGCAGTCTTCCCCATGATTGTGTAGCCTAGTGAACCAAACTGAGAGACCATTTTGAAGGCTCAGGAAACCTTTGCAGGTGTTTTGAGTTGATTAGCTGATTGGCATGTCACCATATTCTAATTTGTTGAGATAGTGAATTGGTGGGTTTTTGTTAAATGTGAGCCAAAATCATCACAATTAAAAGAACCAAAGACTTAAACTACTTCAGTCTGTGTGCATTGAATTTATTTAATACACGAGTTTCACAATTTGAGTTGTATTACTGAAATAAATGAACTTTTTCACGACATTCTAATTTGAGATGCACCTGTGTATATATATAGTCTTATTGTGTATTCTATGTATACTTTATTTCTATTCAATAAAAAAAAAAAAAACATTTTGAATTACATTTTTTATTATCTATGTCTTGTTGCTGTTTTGTATTGTTGTGCACTGGAAGCTCCTGTCACCAAGACACATTCCTTGTATGTGTAAGCATATTGAGACTAAAGCTGATTCTTCTTCTTCTGATATAAAAGCCTACAGAGATGCTGAAGACGGCCTCAACATTTATTTGTTTATTTCGTGATAGTAGAATGCCAAACCATCAAACCTATCATTTGTCAACTGCCCCTGTAGGGAACATTTTGATTCGCGGAAAGACAAATCAATCAATTGAAGTACACGCCCATGGTTAGGTCTTCCTCCCCGCTGATTGGTTCAAAACAATACAGTGAAAGTCTCGAAGCTGACGTCTGTCTTCAAGTTTGGTCTATGGGGAGAGGCAACTGTTATGGAAGTGGCTGTCTCTTGAATTTACTTCACTGTTTTTTGTTTTTTTTTCATTTACTCTAAGTGGAATAACGTCTTTGGGGATGCACTTCTTACCAAATTAGTTATAGAGATGCTGGCGAGAGCTGAGCCTGACAGGATACAGAAAGAACTCTCTGGAAAGGGTTCGCGCGTTATTTATTTCCTATTGACCACTTCATTTTTGTGGACAGCGCGACAAAACACACAGTTTTCCGCTTGTGCACGTTTAACATTCAGACTTGCGTTTCAGTCGGTTTGACTACGGAAAGTTAGTGATACTCGCCATAAATTAAGTTTTAAGGAGCTCACGCGGTGTCTGTGTTTAATTCGTGTGGGGGGAGTTCAGCCTAACTGACGCTCTGTCAAAACAAGCAATTACATCTGCCTGCATGTAAATAAATGGATACCAGAGTGTGGGCCTCGACGACTTGAAATGAAACAGAGTGAGGCCTTTCGACCGTCAGTATATCTTTGCTTCGGTTTCAAGACTGATGACCAGGTAAGACTTTGAACTTTGAGAGGGAATAAAAGGGTGTCTTGCTCTTGGTTTTAAAGTGCGTTAAACTGGCACCCGATCGCTTGTGTCAGTAAACAATTAAAACACGATTTGGGATCCGCCTGTGTATGCAGCAGTTTAATGACAGCATGCAGTTGCACCTGATCGCTATTCTCAGCGGTATTCTGGCGCTTATTTTTTTGCAGCTCAGGCGACAGAGATGCTGCAACTGAGTTTACTTTCGGTCGGCATCAATTATGCGATCTCGGGTTGCAGCAACTCGCACTTTCGAGTTGTTTTCGCCTCTGCTGTTGGCTTCCCTAGTAACTACTGTATAACTGTGAAACCTGTGTAAAAACATTACCATGTTTGACTGGTTTATCCTTCACCCATTGTGAAGTATGCCAAATGCATGCAGAAGTTTCTGGTATGAGCAGAAAAATATCCTGGCTCTACAAGGCAGCTAAGTCCTTCTCATTTCTTATTTAAAATCTCTGGAATGTCGGGCATGCTGTTGTTCACATCCTCCTCAGTTAAAATAAGTTGATCGAGTGATTTAAAATACCTGTGACCTTTTGTCATTACAGCCTCTATTGGAATTTATGTTCGTCCTTTTGATCCTAGTTAACTGTCTTGCCTGCTTGGCTGTTAGATACCATGAGTCAGATATTGGAGTAATGTTAGATCAAAATAACTGTGCAATGTTTTTTTTGTTTCAGAGGAACCCGTTTGTAGTTCCGTATCATTGTTGCCTCCCTGTGTGACATCTTCATTTCAAGGTTTAGAATGTGTTATTTTGAGAAAATTAAACATCAGTAAAAAAGCTGGACATTACATTTTTGACTGTATTTTTCTGCCTTTAAGTCCGACCTTAAATTTGGTTAATTGATAGTCAAGTTTGAAATTAGCTTTGTGGAAATTTGCCACTGGAACTGTGATCAAAACAACTGTTTTGTGCCTCTCTTTAATGGCCCAACCTATGACACTCATACCCTAAATGTGCAGCAGTTTTGGTTGCTTTCTGCTGCAAATCACATATCTTAGTGAATGTTTTCTGAAGCAGAAAGTGAGAGAGACAGCCCACCTGGATTTTTATCATTGGTTTGCCAATATGATTTGCTCCTTTATTACAACATTGAAAACCACATGAGACATCTACAGAAATGTACTAGGTTGATTTATCACACTGTAGAGAGTAGAGCCAGCTGTTGAGCGGCCTAGTGCCTGCATGGATGTTTGTTTTTAAGTGGCTTTTTACTGGGGTGCGGCACTCCACTGCAAAAGTAGAAAGGCAGATATTAGCAGAGTTCTGTGTTATTTTTTTAATTTTTTTTCATTGTTTCATTCCCAGGCTTAGAAATGGAACGTTGAAGGGACAATTTATCAATTTATACCATATCCATCCTCTGTTTTCCCTTTTTTTTTTAGATAAAATAGGGGAAAAGAGTGTGAAAAGCTTGATTATGTGATCTGTTTAAAGAAACAAAGCATAGAAGCTGGCTAGGATGGTAATTTCTTTTCATGCCAATGGAAGTTATGATTATTTGGACATTGTAAATAATTTAAAATGTAATGTTTGTGTTGCACTAGACTAGGGATGGGCACGGTACTCGGACCTGGCAGCAATGATCGATCATGAAAACGATGATCATGCATGATGTGACTTTTCACTTAATTTGAAATTCAGTGACAATTACCTGACAACTAAACACAAACGTGTCAAAGAGGAAGCTTATTTTTAATTTTGAGATTGATTACGTTGTGATTTTGAGGGGTACATTGATTATCAGAGTTGTCTCATAGCAACCAAACTGATATACGACGCTGCAATGCTATCGTTGCCATAATCAAAAGAGAGTGTAATTAACCGTGTTTTGAACACCTGTCTCTGCAAAATGTTTGCTAAACACGTTTTATTATCATTTAATGTAAGAACTTTGACTCGTTAATGGACATTATTTAATAAAAGTGAACATTTGTCACTGACTGTAAACCTCCCTGCCCTGGGTGGCGTCATGTTTGCATGATGTAACACACACCTGCATCTTGATGAATTTCAACACGAGTTTCTAAGTTAGATATCCGATATAAAGTGTCATTCTGTTGCACTTTTCCCAGTTGAAAGGTGGAAATTCCGACTCTCTGAGTTGAAAGGAATGCTTCATGAATCACAGCAAACACAATACGGAGCATCGAGGCTTTCCCCACAAGAGCGAACACTTGGACGCACGCACACACACTTACACATGCACACACACACACCAGGCAGTATGGCAGTGGACTCAACACGCTGAAGCAATGCATATACAGCAGGCAAGTGTTTCAAACACTGACAGAGCGCAGCTAAATGGAACAGAACGCAGCGTCTTCAAAACTGAACTTCAAATTAACGTGCATATTAAAAACGCGATGTTATAGTCTCTCCTGTTAAGCCAAATGCGATTTGAAAATAGACGGTTCAGACAGTCACTAAAAAAAACTGGTGCACGCTTACAAAGATTACTATGATAACCTGAAGGAAGAACAGACAGACACACATTGTGCACATTCTTCCCGAGCTGGGCAGTGAATCTTCACATAATGACAAAATATGATGCATTATATTTTGATTATGCAATCTTTTGTACATTTTGTAACATTTTATTTTATAACAGCCTATAACAATGAACGGACAATACAATGGAACAACAAGACACAATGCAGCAGCTATAGATGTTTGTCAAACATGTTATTATATATAAAGTTATGAACATGTCATTTCCCCTCAAGTACTCGTCGTGTACTCGAGTAATTAGTCCGAGTACTCGAGTAGACAAAATGACCAAAATGCCCATCCGTACACTACACAGCACTGTGTATCTGCTCTGTAGATCTGATTGCAGACGTTCCTTGATGTTTCCACTTAGAAAGACGATGCTCAATTCCTACTTATTGTTTACCAGGTTTTTTTTTAGTCCTGCTTTCACCTATTCATCTCAGATCTTTAATAATTTATTGCTTTAATTTGGCACATAGTCTTTAGTAGTGTGAATGGTTATCCAATCAAACGGGTATTTAGAACAAAATTTTCTCAAAAGGTTTAAAGAGATTGACCCTTAGTTTCTTTCTCTATGAAAACAGAGGCCATATTCTTTTCAAGATAAAGCTTGTTTCATAATCTGCTGTTTCTGTTTGGCCTTCTTTGACTAGATTGCCTCACTATTTGAATCAAAATAATGCAAGTAGTCAAATATCCAGTGATTGTAAGAATGGCTTATTTGGGAAATCACACATTTAACATAAATATTTAACTTTTCGATCCTTTCTAGGTCTGCCAAGGACAGTCAAAAATGTGAATGGGTGATTGAGGGGTACTCTTCCAGATTAGTTGTCTACCAGTAGCAATGGAGCGGAGCAAACGCAACTCCATTGCTGGGTTCCCCACACGGCCAGATCGTCTGGAGGACCTGGATGGCGGAGGAGGAGGGGCAGAAGTGGGCTCAGCACAGCTGGACAGAGTGTGTCCCTCTTCCTACAGGGCCCTCATCAGTGCCTTTTCTTGCCTGACCCGACTTGATGACTTTGTCTGCGAATGGATTGGCTCTGGGTTTTTTTCAGAGGTCTACAAGGTAAGATGGTTGTCTGATGACAACGATTCAGTGACATTAAAGTTCTAAGCCACGTCGACACTGTGTTACTGAAATGACTTGCAGAAAGGTGCACATATCCCCAGGAAGAACACCAAGTGCTCAGTAGGCTCCCGGAGAACCACCTCCATAGTTTATTTCCAACCCTGCTGTGGCACACTTGCCTGTAATTTTCAAGTGAACATGAAGATGTTGATAAGCTTTTTCATCTGTTTGAGAGTTGGAACAAATTTTTGTTATCTAGAATAACTCTTACAGTTATTAAGCACCTTCAGTTGACAGTTGTTTTGCATTTCTCAAAGATGGAGAGAGATTAAAGGCCTGAGTATACTAGTAGTAAGCATGCATCAAACGCGTCCATCTGCACTCAGGTTCCATGGAGTATACTCAGGAAAGCAACACGGTCGACTGGGCATGATGAGTTATTGGCGCGTGGTTCAAAGGTTCAAATCCGGCCTGCATCATATCCCGATCCCATTTCCTACTCCCTAACCCCAATTGTTTCCTGTCTCTGACTACTCGTCCTTGCATATAAAGCCCATTAAAAGTCTTTTTAAATAATTTATGTTAGAGGATTGTTTTAGTTCGTCCCTTTTCTTTTTAAAGTAGGTTTGCTTAAAGAATATTTTGCAGTTTTTGAGAACCAGTACTGTTTCACACCCCTTCATGATAGTGGCTGCTCTGAGTTTTTCGAGCTAAAGTAGCAAGCTGGTGATTTGGTGGCTTTTACTCGAAATGACCAGTATCTTCACAGTTCTCAGTGTGTGTTATTCATGGTACAGGGTTATTTTTTTTATTTTTTTGTGCCTGGAAACAAAGGACTGTCTTTATTACCAGGGGAAGTGTATAACAGTGACAAGTCAAAGAATTGTCATTCCTGTGTTATAACACAGATGTTGTATACAAAGAGCTCTGTAGAGTTTATTCGAGTGGCTAAACCTCATCTCTTGTAATGTGGCATTGTGTAGCTGTTTTCTGCATATAAAATCCAGATGACCTCCAATGTTGAATTAAACTGTACTACCCTTTAGTACTACCCTGATTGTAAGCATCAGTAGTAAAGTAAGCTCTATGGCATGGGTCGGGAAAATGTTTTCACTAAGGAGCCATTTTTAAAATTTTTGGTTGATGCATCGAAAGAGCCATAGCACAAACTAATAATTTACTATTTTCAAAAACAAAGTTTTTCAATAAAATAAAATGTTTTTATTGCCCATAGACTATACTCAAAAACAAACAAATATGCAAAAATTAATAGGTAACATGTTGTAATATGTAATTTATTTCATTTTACAATTGTTCATGAAAAAGTTCACTTCCCTTTTGGGCTGGGTGATATGTAAAAAAAATATTTTAACGATAATCGCCTTTAAAATATCGCGATATCCGATTATATGGTCAACACCCCTGCCAAGGGTCAGTGAATATTTTTGCTTTATTGATTTAGCTTTAAAAATTAAATTAATTGAAACATGAAAAACTTAAAAGACATTTCCAAATTCAAATTGCACTTTAAACGAAATGAAAAAAGCAATTAAAATAATGAAGTGATTAAAAAAATCTTATATATAACCACCTCCCCAAATCCAAACATTTACCGTCTACAACGGCCCCATTTGCTATCACGCAAGCATCTGTCAATGACACCAGATGAAAAATTACTAATAGCCTACAAATTAAGATCTAAAGACAATTATAAATGTAAAGATAATAATAATCATAATAAATAAGCCTCATAAATTCGCTTGTGTTCCCAAAAAATGCTGCCAAATGTGTGTTCTTATCGAATGTGTTTGTATTGCGTTTTGGTAATACAGTTAATTCTGCCTAAAGAAAATAAAATAGAACTCAATTTTAGGTTCAAGGTGAACGTGTCTTGTATTACTTTATGATTTAATCACTTCCGTCTTTTTTTTCTTTAAAACAAAGATACCTGTATATATTACTGAACCTGCAGTTGTGTTCACAATGTGTAAGAGCGAACTGCTCCGTGGAAATAAAGCGAAACTTGCAGCACCTCTCGAGGTGATTGGAGATCATTTGCAGCATTTTCATAGTCTACATTATTCTTGCAAACAGTTTACATTCGAATGAAACAGAGAAAAAGGAGTGAAAACTCTTTACATGCGCGTGTTCCACTAGACAGTGTCCTGCTGCACGCCTCTGAACAAACAGCGAATCAGACACAAGCATTGATGGCTTTTCTTTTGTCTGTTCATAAAAATATAATTAAGTGTGTTTCTTCAAGCTTGATAATGGGCTTTGTGACCAACAGCATTTCTTTCATGTGTCACTCCGAGACATCTTACAGGTCACCCGCCTGTTGCGGGTAGATGAGCAAAATTACTCGCGCATGAAACGAGGAGCCCGCGAGCTGGATTGAGCCTCGTCGCATTTGGAATGTGGCGGGTGCTATTTCACACCCTGGGCGCACACAAAAAAATAACGAATGTTCATAAAATCGCTTATAGAAAATGCTCTTAACAGCTAAGATCAATAGTTATTGGGAAACGAGGCCCAGAACTCTATGCATGTTAATGTCTTGGAAAAGTGCATTCTTGCACTCGTGAATAGCAGAGCTCACATCAAATCAGACGCGCATCTTGCATCTGTTCTTCAAAATATAATCATACGTTTCGTCAAACGTGCGTCTTTGTGTCTAATTTCTTGTAATATATCACTCCTAGAAGTCTTACAGGTCGCTTTCCACACTGGCCGGTACATCAGCAAAATACTCCGCATGAAAAATCCGCATTTGGCGGGTGTTCATTTCAAACCTTGTTCACCAGGAGTAGGCTGTATGACAAATTCAGGAGAAAGGAAATCAAAACAGTTTGCAATTGCACCCACACTTTCTGCAGGAAAATTATCTCTAGAAAGTTTTAAACGATCATGTGTTTGTGAATGGTGAGACACCCGGAAAGTCACTTGATTTTTAACAAAGAGCCACTTGTAGCTTGTGAGCCATAGGTTCCCGACCTCTGCTCTAAGGGTTTATATTTACTGAATAACACAATGAAGTAGAGGTCGGTCGATATATTGGTTTTGCCGATTAATCGGCACCGATAACAGATTTCTGGAACTATCGGTTATTGTCAAAAATCCATACCGATCGTTTATCCCCATTGTGGCCGGTGCTGGAGCGGCTGGGAAGAGTCTGCCGTCGTTATACGGTATGAGAGCGGCCTCTAGAGGTGAAATTATCAAACTCACTTCACTGATGCCTTGTGGTGTTTGTTTTGACACGTGAGACTACACTGCATGGAGGGGAACACTTCAGATGCAGATTTAAAACATCAACAATGAAAAGGTATGTATACAGTGCACTACAGTACACGTTGTCATATCATTATAAAGTAATTAATTTGTTGACTAGATTCTGCATTAGTAAAGAACAGCAGTATGTTTGCCGACAAGGCTGAGAGGACATTAACATTAAAGCTAACCTCAAGCGGTTAGAACAATGTAACAAAAATGCACGCAAGTCCTACCCAAATGTTTAAATGTCACGATTGTTGCCATCTATTTGCATTAGTTTATATCCAGCTGGTCACGTTTATGCATTCATTAGCCAGCTAAGTTGCATATTTAAAGCTAGTGATGTGAGAAAGCAAATTAATTTCCTCTTGCAGCCGAGAGAAATGTATAACCAAATCAGAAACTCATCTGATTTCAATTTAATATTTTTTATCCTCACTGTAATACGATGACTTCAGATCGATCACATTCTTGTGCTAAAAAAGGCTAGACACAGTGCAACAAATACAGTTTAACAGAAAGCAGGTGTCACAATATGCTTTTAAAGGTCTTTTTAATTAGATACATCATCTAAAAAACAAAATAAACAAAAACAAATGAAAAATAAACATTCGTCTAGTGCACGTTTACATAGAAAAACTAATGGATGGTTGCAAAAGCGTTCAGTGTGAACAGCCCCTTACAGGTGGTGGAGGTCTTTGGACGTTACGTGTACCCCTGGGGGTATGTGAGGTGACAATGGGGGTACGTGAATAAAATTCTGAGATTTACCGTTCTTTTAATTTCATCACAGTCTAAAAAACATTCAAACCCAGTTCATGTATTTCTCACTGGCAAAAATTATTTTGTCTGCCCTCTAGTGTAGAAACACCATAATTGTTGTCATAAATGTCAGATAAATATGCAATGAAATAATCCTATCTTTTGCGGTTAAAAAAAATGCATCTACTCCTGTGTCGTGGGTCACACAAGTATCTTTTTTCACACTGCTAGGTGGTGTAGTTTAGTGATAGCAAGTAAAATTTGATATTGTTTTACCAGACTCGCACATGTCAGTCATCCATGATTTTAGTTTGTCTGTTTTTTTTTTTTTGTTTTTTTTTGCAGTTTAAAACATTAGTATTTTAGGTTAGATGCATAGGGAGTTTTGATTCTGATGTTAAAAGTTCATAAGCTTTGATGACAGGTGTCAGACATCCGGTGCGGCCAAATAATTTTCACTTACATTTGCTTGCACGCTAGAGACCTGTTTTTACATTGTTGCATGATGTGTTTTCTGCAAAAGAGTTCAACCTTGCTAACAGTGTCTATTGTGCCTTGAGCTGACCACGCAATTGCACAGATACTTACCCGCAATGGTTGTCTGCCGGCAATGCTGTACCTGCAAAGAAGCGCAATTCCAGGCACAGAACTGCTATTCTTGCGTACTGCGATGCGATGAGGGGAGAGTTCTCAGTCAGTAAGCCATTTATTCAGTTTGTACAAAACATGTTGTGTTAAATATACATATTTTCAAAATACCTTGTGTGAATGTTATCTATGCGTTAGAAAGGGGGTACGCGAAAGGATGTTGAATGATTGGAGGGGTACGCCACTGTAAAAAGTTTGAGAACCACTGTTCTGTGCAATAATATAATGACTTTAAAATTTGAATATTAGTTCATATATATTCATATTTATATATTTATTTCATTTAGAAATGTACAATACATTTTCATGGTTCAGTCAGTACTGTTTTATTTTTGTAATAAAGTTCAGCACTATTTTGTGTGTTATTTTTTCATTCAGTATAAATTTTAAAAACTATCGGTTGATTAATCGGTTATTAGGTACTGCCCAACTTAGTGATCGGTATCGGTAAAATCCACTATCGGCCAACCACTACAATGAAGTGTGGAGGTCAGAAGAGTCCTGGGAGAACATTGTCTCATCATGCTGCCCAAACCAAGATCAATTTCTCTGTCATAGCAGTCAGTCCTTTCACACATCCCTGCATCAGTTTATCTTATGGCAAGTTGTTTGTATCTGTAGAGCTTTTATGTAAATGCACATGCTGCATCAGTCTTTATTTTAGCTTCTGTGTTTATTTGCAAGAAGTGTAGGTCCACATTAGGGCTGTAAAAACGAATCGATAAAATAGATAATTGTCAATAATGGAAATCATCAACAACTAATTCCATTATCAATTAATTAGATATGTATGTGGCGAGCATGGAGGAGCTCCATCAGTGACGTAACTTAAAAGCCCGGTGAAAAATGTGTTGCATGATAACTCATTTGAAAAAACGGAGACAAGTTCGAAAAAAACACGACGAGTTGTCCAGTGCACAAAAGCACTTTATAAACCCTCCAGAGATCATAGTAAGCATACAGTTTTTTGTGTAGTGGTTGCTGCATCGGTACGTTAACAGAATGTTAGGTCTGTTTGATGTGCTTAAGGGTTGTTTCCAGTGATTAACTTACATTTTACTGCTATTTTCTATGTTTTATAATGTAGACATTCTAAACCATACACGTATTTCGCAAATCTGTTTTGTTTTTACCACATGCGAGACTCCGTTTAACTTGACTGAGCAAGCGAGCGCTTATCCACGTCAATCAAACTGATCGCAATGGAGAAGGGAGTACAATAATTTTTATTAAACTGTCCTTTGTGGTTTAGCAATCATGCAACATCATACCATGATTACAGTTTCAATGTAATCAATTGTGCAGCTTTCATGGAAATCACACTGATGTCTCGGAGGTCCAATTGTGCAAAAGTGTTTCAGATGGTTTCTCCTCATCCTGTCAGTGCATGTAATACAATGACTATATTTACATGGATACCAGAAAGCAGCTTATTGCGAGAAAGCGGATTATTGCTAGAAAACAGGGTTCCTGTTTACATGCACTGTGTAAGCGGCATATACATGCAGCTCGGTCAGTAAGCAGCTTTCTCCACAGCAATGTAATTTTCCTGTGACACTTGTGTAAATAATAAACGTGGGATCCAAGGAAGACTTCACTATTTTATTTTCTGTTGCTTCGCTTTATTTCCAGGTATTCCAGAGTTGTTGCTGTGCTTGTTTCCTTTCGATTGCGACCTGCAGCGGAATTGTGATAGTAGTACTGGGGTTTCCCTCTTATGCAAAACTCTGGGATTTCCCCAATGTACTTGAACACATACTCAAACGTGAGGTGCAGTAGATATTTTACATTTGTGTGTATAAATGGGTATAGTATTTTGTAGTGTTTGGGATTTTCCCACTGTACTCCCAGAAATGTTGAATTCTTTCTGCTGTGCTGACTTGATCCATCCTATGACGTTTGTTGTCCCAGTCTGTTCCATGCAAGTGCACTCTTCAAACCCCCACCAGAATGCAGTTTATGCAAACACATGACCACATTAAGCCGTTTTCTCCAAGAGAAACCTTGGTGTGTTAAAGGGGTCATGAAATGCTCTTTTTTTTTATTATTATTATTATTTATAGTTTTATTAGCTTCCCTGAGGTCCACTGATAATTTTAGTGAAGTTTTTTTTCTCTCACCATAACAGTCATAATTTAGTAATATATGATCATATTCCACCATGTTTCTGGCCCTATGTCTAAACGCTTGGTTTTGGCCTCAACTCCTTTAAACTTCAGTGTAAACACCCACTGTTCTGATTTGCTGACATTGTGCAGCCCCTCAAATAGATTGAAACTCAATCGGCAAAGAATGACCATCTCATAATTTTATAAAACTACATTTCAGGTATTGCACAAAATGCACATCTAACACATTGCATCTGAATATATTAAACTGTTCATCTTGAGCACAGCTGTTAACACTCCCACCCTGTCTACACCAGACATGAGAGACGCATCGCGTCAAAAGCAATAGAACCCATTATAATCGATGCTGTCTACCATGGAAGCATCAGTTGCAGTGCATCACACCAACAGTAAACAGGTGTCCCGTTCCATTTTGCGCTGGTGTTACTATTGCAAACAAAACAAATAAACGATTTAGAAAGTTTGTGTCGATGCCACCAGTGTAAACAGCCTCAAGCCGTCACGTCAATGAACACGCCCGGTGTAGACAATGTGTCAGCACCATAAACTAAAGAACAGTCATGACATTTTATATATTAATGAATGGAACTGTTTACTTACGTTTTTGATTGGGTCCAGGTGTTTTTAACTGCCCCATATCCTTCAATAACAATTCCTTGGCAAAGCTTAAGTCGTTTTATGACTGGTTCACAAGCAATCCAAGTTGATATCAGTCAACAAAACATGCAATCCATGCTGAAATACGCAGATGACACATCCACATTATGCACATGCATAGTCCAAAGCACTCTGAAGATGCACACATCCAGTTTTCAGTATCATCTTGCACTGAGGTGCACATCTCCGGAAATGCATCAAAACGGTCAAAGACGTCACCAACCTACACCAACAATTAAAAATAGCACAGATTGACGAAATAACAGTTTGTTGAACAGTTTATGCACAGAACAACAAGAGGCAGAGCAGTAGGCCTATATCCTGCTCTCTCACACTCTCTTTATGAACTGAGCCACCAGTGGGAGGGGCCAAGTGTGCGATGATGTGAAGTAGGCATTAATGATTTTACAATAGAGGTGGTCAAGAATTAATGAGTACCCTTTGTGACATCACTAATATACGGATGTAGAGGCAGCGGCGTTTGGCAGCTTGTTCTCAAAAAATGCTTTTATTGCATTGGGGATTAAGTTTTGAGTTCTGAAATTTACAGTATGTTTTTATAGTAGAAAGATCTCTTGTATGTCAAAATATCAAGGAACATTTGATTCCTCATGAGATGACCCCTTTAAACCCATTTCTCTTAATCCTTTAAATGGCGTATGGAAATCGGCGTTCTTGTTTACATGACAGTTCAGAATACTGCAAAAACCCTGAAATAAACTTAAAGTAGCGTTTCATTGCACTTTTCCTTGTAGGAAGTTGGAAGCTAATTTTCAAGTTGAATGGAATGCAGCATTTGATGTTGAGGCTTGCAGATGTTTGTTTTTTATATGGTACTGCATTGTACTTGTGCTACTAATAAACTTTGAAGTCCTATTTTACAATTTGCACCTGAACATGTCTTTGCGGACAAAATTATCCCACAGCGCACACATCATATTTTCAGACTCTTCATATCAGACTTGGGCAAGCTAGTGGTTTACGTGTTAACAACGCTCTTGTGTGTACATAACATGCCCTGTATGTAAAACCCATCAAATCACGTCTCTGTCATTTATTTTTTTTAACCGATATTATTAGTCGAACAAATTGTTAATGCTTGTTAACCAGTTAATCGTCTACATCCCTAGTCCTGAATGCCAGATGTAATGTCTGATTTCACCAGTAAATTTTACTGGATAAGCATACACATATTTTTGAAAATAATAATTTAAAAAATGTAATCAGTGACGATACTATTTTAAAACGTATCATTTATTGAAATTACTTCAAATCTCTAACGAACGGTACTTTTTGTTACGTTTTAAAAGTAATGAAAGGAACTCTTTCATATGTCCTGAAAGTACTATTACTAATAATAAGTTCAAACTTAAATTAAATGTTCGTTCCAAATTTTGTGAGTATAGAATCGTGACTCTAAATCAAACCAAATCCTTACACCCTTTATAATTTTTGTTTTTAAAAATCATATTTTAATAAAATACAGGAAATAAAATTTAGGTTTTTATCTGATTAATTGAAAAAATTATCAAAGATTAATAATTTATTAAAAGAATTGTTAGTTGCAGCCCTAATCTGCATTAATTAAATGGTCATGAACTTTGAAGCCTGTATTGGCTTATGGTGCTTAAGCGATAGGCCGGAGTTGATTCACAAAACTGCTTGACAAGTGTTTTTATTCCCTCCTTGATTGTGATAACAGTATATCCACAAACAACATATTGCAAGCATAGTTCCATCCATAGGCATTTCATCAGAATTTCTTTCTTCATGGTTGCGATTACATCTCTTGTGCTTTGCATGCCCGAATCTATGCTTCGCCATCGAATCTTCACCTCTACAGCGATTGGATTATTTTTCTACAGCCTGTTATGCTCCGGTGGACATTGTGTATCTTTCTCAAGCTTGCATGTTTGATATGCTCTTATGTTGAGCTGAGTATGCCTGTGATGACCTGAGCCCCACCATCAGCGCTCAAGGTACGATCACGTTCAGCGATTACGATGAGGAGGGTGACATGGTATTGCATGCCATGTCTGAAGGCACGATAAGTCTATGGTCTGGTCACGCTCAGCAGATGAGTCTGTGTATTTCCTCCTGCACAGTTGAAAGTGCATTAAGATTAAGAGTAAAACCAGGTTCTCTCCCGGGCTGTTGAGAAATTCTGTCTTCATTGGCCTTCGCCTGATGAATCGGAGCGTTCTCGGCTTGATGAGCTGTTTTTATCAAAACGGCATGACTCTGCGTCCCGCCGTCTAGTACCATTCATCCCGGAGCTGCACGGTCAGCAGGTCATAAAACGTGCCGTGCCGTGCCCCTTACTCGGTGCGCTCGAAGAAGGGTTATGTGGAGATCCTCCTGGATGTGGAAAGCCCATCCGGACCTTCCATCAAAATAATCACGTCCGTGCTTGTGGGCAAGGCCTACACGGCGGCAGGCCAGGCCAGAAATTGCTTTTATTTGTAAGCAAAATTTACATTATAACTGAAAAATACCCAAATTATTCAGAATCTAATCAAATCAAGAGCTTGTGAATCAAATTGTATCGATATCCAGCCTTAAGAATCTGATAGACATTACTGCTCAGGGATTTATCCTTTTAAGTATATCTATTTTACTTGTATTCTCCCTTCCCCACACAGGTGGCTGAGATTTAAATTAGAGTGGTTGTCTTTAGGGTGGTAGGCAGGGGGTGTCTGCATGTGGCACAGGAAGGATAATGCGGTGAGCCAAATGCCAGCTGCAGGAACCTGTCTGCGAAGCTAATACAATTATATTCTTTCTTAGTCAATTTAAACAAATTAGTCTGATTCTTACAGACATTATCATGAGCTTGTACAAACATCTTCAGCACCCCCACAGGAAGTTGGAGAAGCCCTGAATAATCATATTGCTCAGTGCTGTAGTCGATCTTCATTTGAGGAACTGAAAAGTTTTCCTATGACACTGGATTTGTTGCATGGAAACAAGATGTGGCATGATAATAGCAGAACAGATTGTGAGTCTGGGTTGTGTTGTGGAGGCAGCATGTGGGCCTGTGTGTCTCGCAGGCGGCTCTCACGGCAGGTGGGCAGCTAGGTGGTTGCACAGGACAGACTCCTCCTTGGCTTCTCGGGCTAGAAGTGGGGTTGGTTTCAATTCAGGAAACAAAGTATCATTCGCATTTCATGTTATATCAGTTTCATGCATTTAAAGTAAGAGGTAACACTCTTGAAAACATGGCTATACATTTACTGCTTCAGTAGTGGCAAACATTTAGCACATTTTTCAGTGTTTTGGCTTCTTGGCACTGAATTTGTGTACTTCAAATGCTTTGTAGTAATCCTTCAGCTGTGTTGTGTCTTTCCAGCGCTGCATACAGCTTGAGGAAGTCAGCATTTTACAGATATAGGAGATGAATAATTTTTCACTCATGAGGACATCCTGTGGTTGACTTTTTTTTTTTTTTTTTTCTTAAATGACTTTTAATTGGTCAGCTCAATGAAAGCACAAAGAGGAAAGTAGAGGAGAGTTCTGCAGAAGCACATTTCAGAGATGTTGCAAAACCCCTAACTGGCGTATTTGTCATTGAGCTTATCTTCACAAAGTCAGTGTTTGTGTTGATTTCCTTTCTTCAGCTCATGCTAGAATATTGCTTGTGCAATACATTTTTAAAAACAATCTCTTTTTTTTTTTTTTGTCAGAGCTCATTTGAAATGTTATTGCAATGTATGACATTTCAGTGGTATTTTTGGTCTAATGCAGGTGACGGGAACCTTTTTTTCACTAAGGAGCCAATTTTCAAATTTTTGGTTGATGCATTTTTTCAAAAGAGCCATAGCAATAATTTACTATTTTCCAAAACAAATTTTTTTTAATAAAATAACATTTTTATGTTGCCCATAGTCTACTCAAAAGCAAACAAATATGCAAAAATTAATAGGTAACATGTTGCAATATGGAATTAAGTACACGCGTTTGTGTGGGTTTCCATAAAATTACTTCATTTTACAATTGTTCATGAAAACTTTAACTTCCCTTTTGGGCTGGGTGATATGTAAAACATATTTTAATGATAATCACCTTTAAAATATCGCAATATCCGATTATATGGTCAACCCCCCCTGCCAAGGGTCAGTGAATATTTTTGCTTTATTGATTTTGCTTTAAAAAAAATAAATACATTTATTGAAAAATGAAAAACTTAAAAGAAATTTCTAAATTCAAATTGCACTTTAAAGGAAACGAAAAAAGCTATTAAAATAGCGAAGTAATTAAAAAATCTTATATATAACCACCTCCCCAAATCCAAACATTTACCGTCTACAACGGCCACCATTTGCTATCACGCAAGCATCTGTCAATGACACCAGATGAAAAATTACTAATAGCCTACAAATTAAGAACTAAAGACAATTATAAATATAAAGATAATTATAATAATCATCATAATAAATAAGCCTAATAAATTCGCTTGTGTTCCCAAAAAATGCTGCCAAATGTGTGTGCTTATCGAATGTGTTTGTATTGCGTTTTGGTAATACAGTTAATTCTGCCTAAAGAAAATAAAATAGAACTCAATTTTAGGTTCAAGGTGAACGTGTCTTGTATTACTTTATGATTTAATCACTTCCGTCTTTTTTTTCTTTAAAACAAAGATACCTGTATATATTACTGAACCTGCAGTTGTGTTCACAATGTGTAAGAGCGAACTGCTCCGTGGAAATAAAGCGAAACTCACAGCACCTCACGAGGGGATTGGAGATCATTTGCAGCATTTTCATAGTATACATTATTCTTGCAAACAGTTTACATTCGAATGAAACAGAGAAAAAGGAGTGAAAACTCTTTAAATGTGGGGAGCAAATTTGGGAGAAAGGAAATCAAAACAGTGTCATTGACTTCAAGCTTTGCAGTCGCACCCACACTTTCTGTTTGAAAATTATCTCTAGAAAGTTTTAAACGATCATATGTTGATGAATGGTGAGACACACGGCGAGCCACTTGATTTTTAACAAAGAGCCACTTGTGGTTCGCGAGCCATAGGTTCCCGACCCCTGCTCTAATGTGATGAGTTTCATATGGGTTTTACTTTTTTCTCATGCAATTTAGGGACAATCCTTGAAATCATAGTACCACATGAAAAGCAATCTGCCAAGATTCACTGAACACAATGCATTATACGACCTTTCAGATTATATGACAACATTTAATCAGTTTTAATCATATGCTTTAGTACTATTATATTATGGAGTGTGGCTTACTATATAATTGCCCATTGGTCTGTGTTTGTGTGTTTTAGGTGCGTCACAGAGCCTCAGACCAGGTAATGGCTCTGAAGATGAACAAGCTGAGCAGTAACCGTGCCAACATGTTACGAGAGGTTCAGCTCATGAACAGACTCTCCCACCCCAACATCCTCAGGTTTGCTCACTCTCAAATCCATTGCACTCACTGTAACCAGGGGTTGCGTTAACCAAAAACTCTCTGTCATTTACCGCTGCTCCTTTGGGTGGATGGCAGTGGCGAGGACTCCACGACAGTGCATCCCTCCTCCTTCCTGGGTTTCGGCACCAATGTAACGCGAGGAAAAAGGCGGCCAGAGGCGACAGTTCGAGAGAGAGCTACAGGCAGCTGCCCTGTATGCGTTAGTGTTTTTGTGTTAAGTTGATCATTAAATTATTATTTATATTGTCAAGCCAATTCTCACCTCTTCCTTCCCCTTTTACCTCGCGTTACAGCGTATAAACAGGCGTCATCACCATTAACACCTGGTAGTATGTGTCTCTTTTGACCAATTGTGTTTGGATTTTGAGGAGAGGTCTGAATAATTGACTGCATATCAGTCCGGAGTTAGTGTGTTACTGCATGATCAGTGTGTCACTATTTTATTTAATTATTTTTTATTTCTCCCTTTTTCTCTCCAATTTGGAATGCCCAGTTCCCAATGCACCAGTAAAGTTTAAAATCTTGGTTTAGCGCAGTGGTTGATTTGTTGTCGTATTTATTTTGGATTTAAAAAGTGCATAATTGATCACGGAATAGAAATCCAATCCTTTTTTATAAAGTATTACAAAATTCCCCAAAATAACAAATACAAAACTTAATGAAAAATAGTTTGGGTTGGTTTAAAAATGTTTGTCTGTTATTGCGCCTTGTGTAGCCTAACTTGTATTATTCTGAATGAAGGAGTGCATGCCCGAAATTAGTAATTTGCGTAAAACACAGCCAAACCATCTCCATAGAAGGGCTTTCAGCACCACTGGACCTGTACAGTTTCAAACGTGAAGAGAAAAATGCCAGCAAAGCAAAAAGCCAAAAAACAAACATAGAAAATACACACAATAAAACAGTGCAGTACAATATTACAGTTTAGAATGATTTTATAGTATGTACTGTGTACCTGAACTGAAGGCCTGAAGCGCTGCTTGAGCAGGAGGATTTATCTGTGCCTCATCCTCAACTAAGCTGTGCTTGTCAATACGGCAGTTCTTGATGTGGTAAGAAATCTGTGGCGGTTCTCCCCCTTCACTTGAACTTTGCACGAACAGGCACCTTATAAGAGTTAGATTTGCTGCTGGTACAGTGACACAAATTGCGCACTTCGAGTACTGCCACAAGGAAGTAACTTCCAGTGCCTTTGCGATGTTGTGCAGTACACAACATGCTAAATCCATCTGACAAAACCTTTCTGGGCTGTAAATGAGCATTCCACCAGCTGCATCTAAGCACATCCAATGGCTCACTGAGTGTGCATGAAAATAATTTTAGTTACCTTGAAATAAGACGATATAATAAGACTATTTTATACTTGCATGCGTGTGTGTGTGTGTATATGTACATATACTGTATATGCTTATAAACAGTGTGTGTTTCATTCATCTCGTGTTAATTCCATGTTTCTAAGGACAACGGGAGTATGTGATTTTTGCGTACGTGTAGTTTCAGTTGTTCCTAAATTTTTTCGGAATTTAGAATAAATTTTAATATGAAAATTGATTAATCATGATTTGTTTGTGAAAACATTCATATGCAGATTTCAAGCACCAGTACATGTGTACGCATGGTTAGTGTATGAGGCCCACTGTCTGGTTTTACAGAGGACCTCACTGGGGTTATGATGTTTCCAGCTGCACTGAATACACGCTAAAGCTGTTCTAATCTCATAAACAAAATTAAACCAAAGTGATTTACAGGTGGTTTAATCACCATACTTAAATGCATCCTATATATGAGATGAATCAGCTAGATGAACAACATAAATATAATATTACAACTTACAGTACATCGGTACAGACCATTAAGCGAATGCACAGCTGATCTTGAATTACCAGTAATTTGCATGCAAAATTAGTAACTTGCGTTGCGAATAGGCCGTTGGCCGTTGATCCACTTACATGCACATAATCGCTGGTGACACTCCACCACCACAGTGGGGCGGTTATCACAGTGATCCTTGCAGCCCTAAAACTGTGTATAAAGTAATCATGCAGAGAGTATTTTTGCCATTTTTATTGATAGGCTTGAGAAAGAGAGAGTAAAAAATTATGGCGAGAGAGGTGCAAGAAGATTGGGAAATGTTGTGATCAGGGTAGGGTTGCACCAGCTGTGCATAAGTTCTCACATAAATTAGGACGTAAAGTTCACACTAAGGGCTTAGTAACTACTAGTTAGTTTGTAACTAAGTCAGTGCTTAATTTGGTTGCACCACCTTTTCTTAATGCAAGACTTAACTAGTAGGTCGTAAGATCTCCGTAAAGTAATGCGTAGTTGCATAATATGACGTTTACCTGTATTTATCCAATAAGCAGCCTTCAGTTTTGTACACAGAAGTGTTAAAAAGCCGTGAATTTCAGTTTGATCTTGTTACGGAAGTTTGATGTTCGAACCTCGTTTGTTCACGTAACTGTCAGCTGTAATAAATTATATCCCCATTAAAAAACAATACATAATAAAAATTACATTTAATAAATAGTATATTTGCCCTGTGTAAATAACAGTATATAGGAACTGTATCTAAAATAAATAAGGAGTGATAAATAAATACTAATACAACAGGCTGGAAAAATAGACATTTATTCATTTTAATATCTTATATATTTTGAATGTGTTGAAACTTGCCACCGGGCGATGCATCCTGAAAACTGCACCGTTAGAACGCTTTCATGCTGAAGAGCCGATTAAAAGTACGTTTTTTTTCTCTCGTAAATGTAAACGAGTGTAAATGCCAACATCATCATATATGTCAAAAGGACTGAAGCCTGTCACGCAAAACATGAGCTCACTGATGTCATTAAATATCATTCTGCTTTTTTATTCCATCCGTTACGCTTGGTCGGAGCTTCTGTAAATATTTAGTTTATACATAGTTACGTTCTAACCCTATGTTTAATGGTGCAATGCTCAAATATTTAGTAGTGCGTAAATTGTGACTTAGTGCCCATTTACGCCACAACTAGGCTAAGTTCTAACATACGTATAGCTGGTGCAACCGGCCCCTGGAGTCTTATCACCAGTATAAGCTTTGCTCAATGTGTCAGGGCATGTGAGTAAACTCTAGGCCAAGGCTCCAACGTGCAGAGAGGTTTTTAATCGTAAATGCCAATCAGGTCTCCTTGATTTCTGTACTTCAACGAGTCACTGTGTGGTTAACTTGCAAAGTTGGTGCTTTTATTGCATTTTATTGCATATTGTGGTTTACACAAACAACTATGGAAACTATGGAGCTGATGTAAAAAAATAAATAAATAAATAAAAAATTAACAAGCTTATAAATAAATGGCTAAATGAAAATAACATGTGGTTCAATAAAAAAACACGGCACCAGTGTTCATTTTAAAGCAGTAACTGATGTAGCTTAATATTAATATTAAGTTTCATACTCTTTGAACAGGGAGTGTGTCTCCCTTTATGTACTGCCAGTAGTTCAATAATTAATTTACTCTTTCACACAGTGAGTCTTGGGAGTGGTGCTTTCAACTTGAATCTCTCTCGCTTTCTGTCCTTTGTGATGGAAACGCAGGGATGACCTCTTCATCCCCGTTACATCAGAAGTCAGGTCAGAAATCCATTAAGAATAGATGGACTGCAATGACATCCATTGTTTAGATTTCATTGAGGTCGCTGTCCTTGGCAAAACTGTTGGTTCTTTATGTCAGCTCTTGAAGGCTAGTGAGTTTTGTCAGATAAGATTGCTCATACCTGTGGGTTGAAATGGGGAATGGGTTCCATAAGTTGGTCAAGTTTTTGTTTTTATTACCATTTATTTTTTCATTTTTATATACGTATATATATATTTGAATAATTTAACGGAATAATTTTTTTCAGTGCAATATAACTCTTTTTGTATAAAGCTCACCCTAATTAGTACGAAAAGGTTAATATACCAGCAAGTAGGTAGTCATTTAGTTGATGATTTTATGTACAGTACTGTGCAAAAATTTTGCATAGTGAGGATGTCTTCAAAAATAATTTCATAAATAGTTTTAATTTATCAGTTAACGTACAAAGTCCAGTAAACAAACAAATCTAAATCAATATTTGGTGTGACCACCTTTGCTTTCAAAACAGCACCAATTCTCCTAGGTACACCTGGACACAGTTTTTCTTGGTTGTTGGCAGATAGGATGTTCCAAGCTTCCTGGAGAATTCGCCACAGCTCTTCTATCTAATTTAGTCTCAATTGTTTCTGTCTCTTCTGTGGGGGCCATGTCATCTGTTGCTGGACTCCCTGTTCTTCTGTTCTATTCTATTCTATTAGCAAAAGGAATATTTGGGAGTCTAAAATGTATATTTACTATTGACACACTAAAGCTGAAAATATAAATAACCATCTTTAGACAAATATTTTTTGAAACATCTTTTCAATGCTGAAATGAATTTGTTCGTCTGATGATAGGCCACTTATAATGGTAAACTATTATATAATGTCCTACAAACACTGTAGATGTACACATTTGAATCTGTTTAAATGCATTTGGTATTCTTTTCATTTTTGTAATTCTTGGCTTAGTGTTTGTACTGCAGAATTTGAGTTTGTGTGTGGACGAGAGGGGACATAAGAAAAAGAGAGAGGGTTTGTGTGTGTTTTACAATTGTACCACTGTTGTGTCTTGTTGAATGGGGGTGGAAGGTCTCTAGGATATCTTTGTTAAAGAAATCCCAACACAGACCTGCAATAAAAGCCAGGCCTGCAGTTTATGGGGCCATAACTCTAAAAAGAAACAGGCAAGTTTGTATCCTGTGCAATGACTTGTGTAGGATGGCCATTCAGAGACATTGATACGTTGTATCATGGCTATGAACAAATTAGTGAAAGGCTACTGCATTTCTGTGTCTGTTAGTGGAAGAGCTCTACTGCATATATAGTAGGACACATGTACACTAAAGATGTAGGTTACATATATATATATATATATATATATATATATATATATATATATATATATATATATATATATATATATATATAGGGATGTGCGAGACTAGTCGACTAAACGGTTCTGATGCTGCTAGTCGACACTGGAATTACTAGTCGGTTAATATTTCCCCCCATTAAACTGATCATAATTTTTACACATTTACATTTGGCTTTATATTTTTACAGAGGCTGCACTTATTACTGTCATATTAATGTTACATATTTTAAATAGAATTAATAATACAAATATTATTTAAAAAAGAGGATATCTGGAGCAGATACAGAGTTTAATTTCACCTCAGACTGCGCGTGCTTCTTCCTCTCGCTAGACAAGCAAACTCAGCAAAGTAGTTATGAAATCACTTCGGTGGTGCGGGAATCGGCTTTCCAAATGTTTGAAAGTCCCTAAGGATGTTTTTACATTTGAGTCTATTTAAATCTGTGCATGCTTCTACATTATTTTTCTGCTGAGCTGGCTTTTTCAAGTGGAGGATAGATGCCTCAGGCGAGTCAAGTCCCGTCTTTAACCGGACCATGTCGACGTGTTAATTTTGCTCATCCAAAAAATTATGCTTTTGAGTAAGCAGCCTAGAAAATAACTATTTTAGGCTAGGTATGCCATTTTTAAATCTGCTGATTAAGAAGGCTATTTTCAACAAGGTGCCGACTGCTGAATGGTTTAAACTATATTTGATTCTGTGTATAAGTCATGTTTAGAATACATTAGGTTTATTGTAGGATACATCACAGGCCTATTTTTTTCAATCCTATAGCTACCTTTTTTTTTATACATCGAAACTGTTGTTGGTTAACATTCTTTACCGAACAGCTGTCATATTAGATCAATGGTTAATGCACGACTGCACGTTGTGAAATACGCGCAACTTTTCAGAGCATTTTTTTCTCTCTCATAGATTTGGTTTAGTCTACCTGTTAATTATTTTCAACAATGTCCTGACTGTTTTAATATGTTAAGTAACTTGGTGATTTCCGTTTAGAACAGGCTTTTAATGGTTGTTCCATTGATCCTGCACTATTCATTCAATTGTTTTCAATAAATATGTTAAATATTTGCAAACGTTGATTCAGTGAATGCGTGTCGTGTTCTATATTTAATGTACAATGATCATAATTCAAGGCGAGGATGTCGCAGATAAATGCCCCTTTTCTGTGGAATTTAGCATCGGATTTGGAATAGATTAAGTATTTTAAATGGGTTGCATAAACACATTTTTTTTTTTTTACTGTTTTCTGAAGGTTGGTTTCTCATTAGACTAGTCGACTTGTCGGTTACAAAACTTCCGTTTAAACGACAGTCAAATTAGTCGTAGCGCACATCCCTAATACACACACATACACACAGTACTGTGCAAAAGTCTTAGGCACATAAGATGCTTAACAAAAACATTTGTCTTAAGATGGTTATTTATATTTTCAGCTTTAGTGTGTCAATAGAAAATATACATTTTAGACTCCCAAACATTTCTTTTGCAAATAGAATAGAAGAACAGGGAGCCCTGCAACAAATGGCATGGTACCCACAGAGCCCCCCCCCACTGATTATTGAGTCAGTCTGGGATTACAAGAAGAGACCGAAGCAATTGAGACAGCCGAAATAGATAGAAGAGCTGTGGCAAATTCTCCAAGAATCTTGGAACATCCTATCTGCCAACAACCAAGAAAAACTGTGTCCAGGTGTACCTAGGCAAATTGGTGCTGTTTTGAAGGCAAAGGTGGTCACACCAAATATTGATTTAGCTTTTTTTTTTTTTTTTTTTTTTTTATGTTTACTGGACTTTGTTGACGTTAATTGATAAGTGAAAACTATTTATGGCATTATTTTTGAAGTCATCCTCACTATGCAACATTTTTCACAATTGCCTAAAACTTTGCACAGTACTGTATATACTGTACAGTGGCATGCAAAAGTTTGGGCACCCCTGGTCAAAATTTCTGTTGCTGTGAATAGTTAAGTGAGTAGATGATGAACTGATCTCCAAAAGGCATAAAGTTAAAGATGAAACATTCTTTTCAACATTTTAAGCAATATTAGTGTATTATTTCTATTTTGTAAAATTTTAGAGTGAAAAAAAAGGAAAGGAGCACCATGCAAAGTTTGGGCACCCCATGAGATTTGAGCTCTCAGATAACTTTTACCAAGGTCTCAGACCTTAATTAGCTTGTTAGGGCTATGGCTTGTTCACAATCATCGTTTGGAAAGGCCAGGTGATGCAAATTTCCAAGCTTTATACATACTCTGACTCCTCAAATCTTGTCCCAACAATCAGCAGCCATGGGCTCCTCTAAGCAGCTGCCTAGCACTCTGAAAATAAAAATAATTGATGCCCACAAAGCAGGAGAAGGCTATAAGAAGATAGCAAAGCGTTTTCAGGTAGCCGTTTCCTCAGTTTGTAATGTAATTAAGAAATGGCAGTTAACAGGAACGGTGGAGTTCAAGTTGAGGTCTGGAAGACCAACAAAACTTTCAGAGAGAACTCCTCATAGGATTGCTAGAAAGGCAAATCAAAACCCCTGTTTGACTGCAAAAGACCTTAAGGAAGATTTAGCAGACTCTGGAGTAGTGGTGTACTGTTCTACTGTGCAGCGACACCTGCACAAATATGACCTTCATGGAAGAGTCATGAGAAGAAAACCTTTCCTGCATCCTCACCACAAATTTCAGTGTTAGAAGTTTGCAAATGAACATCTAAACAAGCCTGATGCATTTTGGAAACAAGTCCTGCAGACTGATGAAGTTAAAATATAACTTTTTGGCCACAATGAGCAAAGGTATGTTTGGAGAAAAAAGGGTGCAGAATTTCATGAAAAGAACACCTCTCCAACTGTTAAGCACGGGGGTGGATCGATCATTCTTTGGGCTTGTGTTGATACCAGTGGCACAGGGAAACATTTCACTGGTAGAGGAAAGAATGGATTAAATTAAATACCAGCAAATTCTGGAAGCAAACATCACACCATCTGTAAAAAAGCTGAAGATGAAAAGAGGATTGCTTCAACAACAGGATAATGATCATAAACACACCTCAAAATCCACAATGGACTACCTCAAGAGAAGCAAGCTGAAGGTTTTGCCATGGCCCTCACAGTCCCCTGACCTAAACATCATCGAAAATCTGTGGATAGACCTCAAAAGAGCAGTGCATGCAAGACGGCCCAAGAATCTCACAGAACTAGAAGCCTTTTGCAAGGATGGGCGAAAATCCCCCAAACAAAAATTGAAAGACACTTAGCTGGCTACAAAAAGCTTTTACAAGCTGTGATACTTGCCAGGGGGTGTTACTAAGTACTGACCATGTAGGGTGCCCAAACTTTTGCTTCGGGCCCTTTTCCTTTTTTGTTATTTTGAAACTGTAAAAGATGAAATACAAAGAAGTAAAATTGCTTAAAATATTAAAGAAATGTGTCATTTTTAACTTTATGCCTTTTGGAAATCAGGCCATCTTTTGCTCACTTAGCTATTCACAGCAACAGAAATTTTGATCAGTGGTGACCAAATTTTGCATGCCACTGTATATGTACAAATGACGATTTTGATTTTGTCTCCCACAACACTAAAACAACAAACTTCATCACAGCACTTTTCTAATCACCTGTTTGTTTACTGAAAAAAAAAAAATAAAAAAAAAAAGAAAATGCTTGAGATATTATTAAATGGCATAAGTATTTTGACATATTTAGGCAATGGTACACCCTGTAGTTTGAAGTAATGTTACTCCAAAATAACATCTTGTTATATCGAAAGTATTTGCATATGGTGACACATTTTGCCTTATCATTGTAGGCCCTGGAGGCCTTTTGCCCCATAAACAAAACAACTTCTTTTATCATGTCTGTTCACACACATTGTGTTTAGCCATCAATGTTCAATAAAATGTAATACAAATCTTATGTCATACTATAAAAGCACACTTTCATTCGAGAAAAAAGCACACTTACATTATAGAACTTTTAATCCCGAAATCTTGCTTTACCATGTTTACCTTGCTTTCACCTTCCTGTTAAATGGAAACAAACTCACATTTTTTAGCTAATGTTGATGTACCGCACCATAAACCTGTCTGATTTTGTGGTGTAATTTGTAAAAGCTGTGTTTAACAGATGAAATTAACATAAGAGCATAGAATGTCAACACTAGTGTACACCGTAACAGCTCGTGCCTGGTTTATATTTGGCGCAGGCGCTCGGGATCGCGCCAACAAAGTGATGTCATCGCGGCTGTCGCCTGGCCTCCATAAAGCTCTGTTTCATGCGGTTGCGCACTTTTCGCAGTGTAGAGCTATTGCAAATAAAGTTTTTACAGTGAAATTACCTGTTGCAGCTCCTCAATTGTTCTTTTTCAGAAAGACAAGTAAACCTATTTATCCATGACCTTTTGTACACTGAATAAAAAGGTCTAAACAATACACTAAAGTTTAGTTTCATTAATATATAATATAATAGATATATAATATAACAACTCTTGTTTATTTATACCGTGTAAACAAAAATATTATCGTGTGTTTAAATGTAATTAGTGTCATATAATTATTTTAAATGTAAAAGACATCTTGACTAGGTTTTAAAATTATAAAACTTGTTCAGCAAAGCACTTCTTCACTGCTGTTTCTTGGTGGATTAGCTGATATTTGCACTGCTGTCTGTCGTTTGAAGAAGGGTGCAACCGCGATGCGTGTCAAGTGTACTGTAAATGTCTCGGGCCACAAAAAGCTGCGTGCAGGACGTGCTGCGTGCTAGGCAAAACTATAAGCAAGGCTTCAGTCTAGTAGGCAATAATGCTGAATGTCCTTACACCTGTTGCACACTGCATACCGGGTCAGAAGCAGTGCGTAATTTTTTTCACAAGAGTTTTCACATCGTAAGCACTTCTGGTCTTCAATCAGCAAAAAGGACTCATGTCACCCCACTCTAGATTTAACTCCACTGGCTACATGTAGCTGCCCGCATCAAATTAAAGGCTTTGACTTTGGCTTTCAGGACAGCCAATGGAAACGCACCCTCTTCAATTCACTTCTTCGGGTCTATGCTCCAACTCGCTCTCTGCTGTCTATGAACGAGCGACGCCTTGTGGTCCCATCACAAAGAGATTCAAAGTCTATTTCATGATTGTTCAATTTCTCTGCTCCTCTGTGGTGGAATGAACTTCCAACCTGTCAGATTTGGAGTGAGACAGAGACCCAATAGTAGAAGAACAGTTCAAAGGATTTATTAACAACAAATGTCAACAAAAACTGTGCTGGCGATGAATAGGAATCCCAGCAGCGGCTGCATAGGCAGGAGGCGAGGAAACGAGGATGAGTGTGTTTGTAGACCGGTTTATGCGTTATGGTTGTGAAGAGCAGATTCGAAGAGTCCGTTGAGGTATGGTGTGGTGCAGAGAGCAAAGCCTGGACAAAGAAGGGCAGTCGTATTCCCAACACGTGGGCAGAGACGAAGAATCCTCCACTGGCGATTCGTGGGCGGCGAGGACAGGCGTACGGCAAACTGGAAGGTAACCACATTTCCCAACACACGGGCGGAGACAGACAACCAACAGATACACGAGACAGCACCAACTAGACAAAGAGAGCAAGGTTAGTCGCTTGACCACAAAAGCAATAATCTAGCAAAGATAGTGAGGGCACACAAGGATTAAGTAGGGAGTGCAATTAGAGTGGAACAGGTGTAGCTAGCACGTTAATCAGCGGCATGATCAGAGCCTCCCTGGGAACGATCAGCGTGCCGGCACCGCCTGCGAGACATGAGGGAGAGTGAAATAAAACAGCAGAATAAACCGCCGAATTTACCAGGGCCGTGACACAACCTCCACAATCTGCTGTTACCTTCTCAACATTTAAGAACCAGCTGAAAACACATCTGATCCGTGAGCACTTAACCAACCCACACTAATTACATTTACTACTGCACTTAACCTACACTTGATGTACAGAGAGAGGAAAAAATATTCCTTGTATGTCTCTTTCTTCTGTGCTAGCATCTTTACTCCAACCACTGAGAACTTGGCAGTCCTATACTGCAGATGTTGTTAAACCTTGTATGGCAAATTGCTCGCTATGTGTCTCATTTTTAAGTCCCATTGGATAAAACCGTCTGCTAAATGACTAAATGTAAATGTAAGCAGAAGCAGCGCGGCAGAAGCAGCACTGCTGCGATTGTTTCAGTGCCGAGTCTGTTTTTGCTGCGCTGCTCGTGCTGCATTAAAATGACAGTGCACTGTTGATCAGTAAATTCAGAACTTACCACAGTCTTGTATTGATGGATGACACAATAATTTATTGTGGAGAAAAAAAAAGTGCTCTATGACCCTCAACTTTTTATAAGAATTAATTAACAAAGGAAAAAGTGTGGGATGGAGTTACCTCTGCTGTTGTGGCACATGGCAAGTAAACCTCTTTTTTGGAACACATCTTTTTTTAAGAGGAAAGTTCTCAACACTTTAACGTTTTGGCTGGTGATTGAACAAAGAGATATGGCTATTTAATGATATAATTACTTATTTCTGACTATATTATTAAGCTATTATTAAGAATATTCGAGCCAAACCAAGTGATCAAACCATCTTCTTTTGTGTAAAACAAAATTCAATGGCTCATCGTCCTTCCCCTCCCTGTTCCACTTAATGATGTTTCAAATGAGCAGAGCTACACCAGCATCATGTAAATAAGATTTAATGATGATCAGGTTTGTAATACTTATCAATGGCTCACTCCTGATAACATTTTATAACTTTATTTATAAAAGAAACGCTGCCAGTGTAAAACCACAAGCGTTGTTTGCTGCTGAAGTTTTCCTTTATGTACCACTTCAGAGCTGCACACGCACTGCTTCGGCTTGCTGTGTGCAACAGGCATGTATGCAATTGCACAAAGGTTTTTTTAATTGAGGATATACCTGCTGTTCTCACACTGTTTTTACATTGATTTTAGGTGCCTTGAAATTTGTTCAAACTTGTAGCAGCTGCTGTTTCAGAGCAATCCTTATGTGAGAGAGCATTAAATAACATCTATCTGTGTTCTTTTCTTTTTTCATGATCTTGTAGATTCATGGGTGTGTGTGTGCAGGAAGGTCAGCTCCATGCTCTCACAGAGGTAAGTACCATTAGCAGACAGGCTCGGATATGTTTCATCCACCACACATCTCCTCATCAACAAGAGGCTTTTGACCCTTCTGCATGGGCAGCAGCTTGAGCAAGACTACAGTTTCACATTCACTGCACTTTAAAGAAATATAACAGGTCCTTTTGAGTAAGCTAAAACAGGAAAACGGAATTAAATAAACAATAAAATCCTATGATAGTATTTCTACTAGTTATTTGACAAAAACCTAGTGAGCTGCCTCCCTGCATACTGCCTGCATAGGTAGCTGCCTCCTAAGACAGCATCCTGACCATCATGGAACCTCATAAGTGACTGACTTGGAATGCACTACCTAGGTAGCAACTCTGGGACAGGACTTTCTGTAGATCGCTTGGATTCTATTTCTGCGGCATGGTGTCAGGTAGCCCTGCCTTCTGTAAAATGTCATTGGACCAAATTTTGCATTATGTAAATAAAATATCTGTGATTAGACACTGTCTGATAAATGTTCAGATTTCACTCACCAGTGATTGAGTGGTATAGTGGCAAAATAGTTAAGCACCGAGTAACTTTCACTGCATGTTTGTCCTGAGACAAGATTCACGCAATTTGTCATTGAATGATGTCTCTTTTAAAATCCTTTATGTTCTTATGGTCAGACACAGTGCGAATATTGGGGGGTCTCAGACCTCCCGAAAGGAACCGGAGACCCCCCCCCCCGGAAAGTTATTTTGCTGATAACCTGATTGGAGTCTTAGCCAATGCAGATCTGAGCAGATCCCCTCCTGTTTGCTGTAACTGCCTCAGCACATGCTTCAAGCACCGTAACTTCGGCTTCAAGCCCACGCAAAACCGCATCTCCCCCTGAGCAGTGAATCAGGAATCTGTACCAATACTCAGCCCTATTTCATGGAGAAATCAGTTATAGAATGTATCTTGATAAATGCTTGCACTGCTGAAAAAAATAGTTGATCTTAGAGTGCTCGCAGTAACCTTTGATTCCTAAACCAGTGGCATTTCCTCCTTTGAATCAAATGACTTGCTGTGACATTGAACAGTTTAGTCTTTGTTCAGAATGGCCAGAGGGGAAGTTTTCTATTAGAGATCCCACCGGCAGTCCCCCAAGGCATGATGTATTTTTTACCATCTCAGACTGTGTGGGTGTTATGCCTGTATGAATGTTCTATAAGGCAACACTGTACGGTAATGGGTAGTCTTATGCTAAAGATTATCAATGATTACACAGGAAAAGATCTTAGAGGGGTTTATGCAGGAAACAGAATAATAATGAAGAGGAGAATATAACCTTTAAAAACTATGCAGTTGCAGAAAGATCCAGTTTTAGTAACACTAAAAACATCTACAGACATGCTGAAAAAACACTAAATACATGTCAGTGACACCTGTTCTAGATACGTGTGTAACACGGTCAATTTACACTGACACCTTTGTCCGTTGATGCAACATCATTCAAACACAATAATTTTCAGTTACCAGTGCCAGTGTAAAAATTCACTATTCACAGTCAGACATGATTAATTCAATCCATGAGTGAAAGTGTCCATTAACAGGGAGGTTACTGAGATTAAGCGAGTAGTATTTGGCTAGTCATGTGATCCGAACTTACAGCCCCGATGAGGGGACCCTCTCCAGATAGAATAAACTAGCTTTTATAAGGTTACTGATATGACTGATGTCTTCATCTCTTGTAAGTGGTCATGATTTATACATACTCTATGTTTTATATTCATATTTCTTTTGGAGTAAAATGTTTTAATGAGGGAAAAATTACTTTGTGCAACTTTAACTCGTATAGAAAGTACAAATCCTCTGGTTTAAGCAGTGGAGTTCTTGCTCTTGCCCCATTTGACCTTTGCTCCACTTTCCTGATGCGGGTTGATGGAAAGAGGTATTTGTGCAATAGTAATCGTGGGTAATGATCACTGGCCTGCTGAGGGATTATTCTGTTGTTCAAAGCCACTACTACGGTCTTATGTTGCTCATGCCATTAAGAAATTTCAGTCATTTTTTTCAGGGAGGCCATCTCATTTAAAGGCTGTTGAGTGAGTTGATGGTGTATTAATTGAGCTCTCTCATCACTCAACAGCTAAGAAATAAGCCCTGCATGAAGGTTTTTACCATCCTCTGCATTAACCTGCATCAACACCCAACAACTTTCATGCACTCAAGGTTACTGGTCACTGAGAGGATTAGCTCAGAGTAGGTGGACACGCATCAGTGATCAAATCACCTTGAATAGCATAGCTTTAGACCTTACCTCGGCCATGATGCTCTGCTTAGTTTGACCAATCAAACAGTACATTGGATAGTCAATGCTGATCAAATGGGGTAATGCAGGCAACAGGATTAATCTGAGTTTTAACCCTTTGAGAGTGCAGCCAGACAGCAGAAGCAGGTTAGCTCCAGAGGAAAGAGTTCCTGAGCTAGAATGAGGATAGATGTTGGAAGAGAGAGAGAAATGGGATTAGAGAGGTCAGCCAGCCACATGGTGTGATTTGGCTAAGCTGAACGTTTAGCATGCACATAGACATGTCTCACAGACAGGTCTTGGCATACACCCAAACGATGTGAAGGTGCAGTGCAGGTTCTCATTAGCCCAAAAAAAATGATTTTGAGATAGCTAATATATGTATTTTATGAGTGTTTCTTCATCTTCGGGCACTTTTAACAATGTGGACATCTAGAAAGTAAAGTCTTGTCCAAAACAAATCACTCTCCTACCAGTTTATTCAATTTGTCTACTAACAATTTCCAACAGTATATGTATGTGCATCACAGGAGATTGTTTTTCATGAACATTCCCACCACAGTGTCTTTTCCACCACATCTCATTCACATTCTGTAGTGTGTAAAATACCATATAAAATTGACAATGATGAAAATATTATTATTATGTTTTTTTTGTTTTTTTATAAAACAGCCGACTCCTTTGTCTTGCTAAGGCTAATTTCATAGCTAACATTTTATTAGTGTCCTAAATAAACTCAAATAATATTTTCACACTTTATGCATAATTTGGCAAAATTACAGCTTGATTGGAAATAACACCCAATAACAATATTCTGCTTACAAGTGATATTTACCTTTTATTTTTCTTTGTTTTCTTCAGACATCACTTGTCTCATGTTTTATCTCAAGCACACTCTTCACTAACACTTGACTTGGTTAACAAGTAAACTAAGTTTCATCATAGTTTTAAATATGTAATAATTTATATTTTTATAGTTGATTTTCATATTTTAAAGGAATACCTGGGTTACAAGTAAGACACTTACAATGGAAGTGAATGGGGCCTGTAAACATTAAAATACTCACTGTTTCAAAAGTATAGGCACAAGACGTAAACAATATGCGTGTTAACGTGATTTTAGTGTGATCAACTCGTGCACTAACCTTTCTGTGTAAAGTTTCATCCAATTTTAGAATGCTGTAAAAAACCCTAAATTGACATTAAGAAAAGTAAAAAAAAAAATTATTTTTTTTTTTTTTGTGGTATTCAACATTTTGCCACAAATGCTGTTGATTTAGCTTAACTTGTATTGAACACAGAACATTTCTTTAAGATTGAAAGTCTGGGGTCTCTAAAAATCTAATAAAAAAACTCTAATAAATTAGTTTTAATAAAAATCAACACCGGGGACATGGAAATTGGCTGAAGTTGAAAAAACATCCATACTATATACAGTGCAAGCCAATGAGTGGCAGAAGTGCAGTATTCTTCCTGTGCTTGTTTGAGACTCAGAATAGTTAACTGATTGGCTGTGTTTTAGAAAATTCTTAGAAAGTGATTAAGAGTGATGATTTTTACCTTGGTTTTGCATTGTCATAATAATAATGAGTCCTCAGACCACAAGCACACACCCTATTTGGTGATATTATTTATTTTGATTATATGGTAGGAGGGATTAGAATAAATGAAGGGCTAAGGAGCTGGTCTATGGACAACCTGAGCTCCTGGGTCATGGCACCAACATTTTATGGGAAATTGGATGGTGCTCTCATTTCAACTTATTCGTCTTTCTGTTGATGTCTCACCAGAGTGACCGCATACTATGGTCTCCTCAGTTTAGTCATCCATGGCTAATTTTGGTAGTTAAATGTGGAGCCCTGTATGTGTCAGCACAGATCATTTCAGGCAAGCCAAAATTAGGACAACGATGAGAACAGTGCCTGTGGTGAACGCATCAAGCCCCTAGTTAACAGCATGTGTGCCACATTAACTAAGCTCTGAAGAACTTGTTTCAAAGATGCCACATAAACCATACACTGCTGCAAAGGGATTGTTATAATGTCTCTTACAGAATAATTAGATAATTTTTGGATGGTGCTGTCTTGCAAATACACTATGTGAAACATAACATGAATATCAAGAACTGAAAAGGCTCCTACTGGGCTCTGCTATTTTGCATGCTCTTGTGACTCCTTAAATCCAGTCCACTGGAGAGTTGGAATAGACTGCTGTATTTAGCCATGGGAAATTGATTGGATTCAGTTCTGTATTGTAAACACAAAGTACTGTGACCAGCTAAATTATAATCCCCACGTTGCCAAGATTAGAGTCGCAACAGATTTCATTATCGCCCTATATTGTTCATATTTCGTTTTATCTGAGTTACTTTGATTCAAAGACTTGTGCATGTGTTTATTTATTTATTTATTTATTGTTGTTTTTCTGATATTCCTTTTCCTAATTATCCTATCATTCTATCTATTGCACCCTCTTATCGTGAATATAATATGGTCCCTTTGAGTACTCCAGAAAGGATTGTCAGGTGCCATGTCCTCTGTTGTTTGTCATTTGATGTGTCTTTCTGTTTCTCAGTACATTAATGGTGGCAACTTGGAGCAGCTCCTGGACAGCAATAAGTACCTGAGCTGGGCCACACGGGTCAAGCTGGCCTTAGAGATTGCTATGGGCCTTAGTTATCTTCACTCCAAGGGCATTTTCCACAGAGATCTCACCTCCAAGGTACAGGACTCTTGTCATCTTTGTTATTGCTCTTACTCACAATGTCATCAATACAAAGGATCTTTATGATTGTCTTTAAATTGACAGTCATTACATTGATTGATGATATAAATGTCATGAAGAGCCTTGATAAGGAAGCATAATTGATTTATCCCTGTAGGACAGGGGCTAATTCAATATACTCAAAGTACTACAAGATACACTTGTCCTCTGGCATTAAATGTGCACTTTGTTTATGCTGCACTGGGCTATATGGTGTGGATGCAGCATCATGCAAAAACAATAGTTTTCAGTCACTGATACCACTGTAGAAATGCCCTATTCACAGTCAGTCATGATTAATTTATTTTGTAAGCAAAAGTTTCCATCAAGCAGTATTCGGCTGGTTATTTGATCCCAACATGGCGGTTCACATGAGGTAGCCCAGCTCCATGTAGAATAAAACCATTTCTATTAGGCTACTGATATGTCTGAAGCAGATTTTTAAAGCTCTATTAATTTCTTTGAGGGTAAATGTTTCTTAATGAGGAGTAAATATATCCTTATTAAAAAAGGTGCTATGATTTATTACTGGCATGCATTGACATGTCTCTACCTTCAGCTGTTGTGTTCTCCCTTTGCAGCACTTAAGGGAATTTACATAATTATAAGCTCTGGGAATCACCCCTTGGCTTCGACATATACTACATCATTACTTTCTGTATAAGTGATTTTAATTGACTCCAGCATAAATCTCAAGTGTAAGGTGTGCTGTGGGAGGAGCACTATGTTCTCTTAGTCATTGTTTCTTCCTTTTGATGTTATCGCAGAACTGCCTGATCAAATCAGATGAGAATGGTTACACTGCAGTTGTTGGAGACTTCGGCCTTGCTGAGAAAATCCCAAGTCATGAGTGAGTAACAGGAAATGTGGAGATTATGCTTTTCCCCCAATTCAGAAAAAGAGTTAAATATGCACCGATGATAATTCCAGTGTCACCTATGCACTGGTTAATCTGGTATTTTGCTGTGTAAAATGGCAGTGTTAGCACCCCTGTGTTTTGCTCATGGCAATTAGAAAGCAAAAGTGGTGGTGAGATGCAAGCGATATGGGCAGAAGGGGTGGGGCCATTTGATTCGGAGAGAACTTGCTGTCCAAAGTAAACTTTTAGAAAGCTAATAATACCAAAGCAGCTCAAGGAAGACTCTTTCTATCCCATGACCTGCTTACCACAGATTAGTTTGATCAAAGACTTCCCTTTTCAAAGTACTGATGGCCTAACTGAAATTTCAGGTGCCAAAAATCTATCGTCATTTACTCATACTCGTTCCAAACCTGTATGACTTTTGTCTGTGGAGCATGACGAAAAATTCTAATGAAAGTGATAGTTGATGAAAGTGAATTTATTTTTGTGTCCCACGGAATAAAGTCATGCAGGTTTGGAACAACATGAGGGTGAGCAAATGATTACAGAATTTACATTTGGGACGACTATCCCATTAATAGCTGCATTTATGTAATCTGTTTAAGCATTCTGACATTGGAAATTTCTCTGTTAGTGTTTGAACACCATTATTCTGTATGTCCCTGTGTGTTCAGTTATGAAGGGGAGAAGCTGTCCGTTGTGGGTTCTCCTTTCTGGATGGCTCCAGAGGTGTTGAGAGACGAGCCTTACAACGAAAAGGTCAGATTCTCAGCTGAACTCTGCACTTTTACAAGGCTGAGTTATAGTTGAAGTCAGAAGTTTACATACACCTTAGCCAAATAAATTTAAACTCAGTTTTTCACAATTCCTGACATTTAAACGTAGAAAACATTCCCTGTCTTAGGTCAGTTAGGATCACTATTTTAAGAATGTGAAATGTCCGAATAATAGTAGAGAGAATTATTTATTTTAGCTTTTATTACTTTCATCACATTTGCAGTGGGTCAGCAGTTTACTTACACTTTGTTAGTATTTGGTAGCATTGCCTTTTAAATTGTTTAACTTGGGTCAAAATGTTTGGGTAGCCTTCCACAAGCTTCTCACAATAAGTTGCTGGAATTTTGGCCCATTCCTCGAGACATAACTGGTGTAACTGGAGTCAGGTTTTTAGGCCTCCTTGCTTGTACACGCTTTTTGAGTTCTGCCCACAAATTTTCTATCGGATGGAGGTCAGGGCTTTGTGATGGCCACTCCAGTACCTTGACTTTGTTGTCCTTAAGCCATTTTGCCACAACTTTGGAGGTATGCTTGGGGTCATTGTCCATTTGGAAGACCCATTTGCGACCGAGCTTTAACTTCCTGGTTGATGTCTTGAGATGTTGCTTCAATAAATCCACATAATTTTCCTTCCTCGTGATGCCATCTATTTTGTGAAGTGCACCAGTCCCTCCTGCAGCAAAGCACCCCCACAACATGATGCTGCCACTCCCATGCTTCACGGTTGGGATGGTGTTCTTCGGCTTGCAAGCCTCACCCTTTTTTCTCCAAGCATAATGATGGTCATTATGGCCAAACAGCTAAAACAAAAATTTCATCAGACCAGAGGACATTTCTCCAAAAAGTAAGATCTTTGTATCCATATGCACTTGCAAACACAAGGTCCTTTGCTGTTGTTCTAGGATTGATTTGCACTTTTCCCACCGAACTACGTTCATTTCTAGGAGATCGAATGTGTCTCCTTCCTGAGCAGTATGATGGCTGCGTGGTCCCATGGTGTTTATACTTGTGTACTATTGTTTGTACAGATGAACGTGGTACCTTCAGGTGTTTGTAAATTGCTCCCAAGGATGAACCAGACTTGTGGAGGTCCACAATTTTTTTCTGAGGTCTTGGCTGATTTCTTTTTATTTTTATCCATGATGTCAAGCAAAGAGGTACTGATTTTGAAGGTAGGCCTTAAAATACTTCCATAGGTACACCTCCAGTTGACTCCAATTAGCCTATCAGAAGCTAATTGGCTAATTGCCTAAAAGCTTGACATAATTTTCTGGAATTTTCCAAGCTGCTTAAAGGCACAGATAACTTGGTGTATGTAAACTTCTGACCCATTGGAATTGTGATATAGTCAATTAAAAGTGAAACAGTCTGTCTGTAAACAATTGTTGGAAAAATTACTCGTGTCATGCACAAAGTAGATGTCCTAAAAGACTTGCCAAAACTATAGTCTGCTAATTTGAAATCTGTGGAGTGGTTAGAAAATGAGTTTTAATGACTTTAACCTAAGTGTATGTAAACTTCTGACTTCAACTGTATTTCCAGCATCTAGCAGCACTTATTTGAATTCTTCTGTATTCATTTCTAGGCTGATGTCTTTTCGTATGGCATTATTTTATGCGAGATCATTGCAAGGATACAGGCTGATCCAGACTTCCTACCACGCACTGAAGTGAGTCCACAACAGCACTATAAGAATTTATTCAGCTTATGTTATGCTATCCAGCACTATGATAAACATCTTACGAAGTCCAGTAATTGTTTTGCAGAGGAACTACAGTGCTGTTAAAAAGTATTTGCCCCCATCCTGATTTCTTCTGTTTTTGTGTATATCTCATACTAAATTTTTCAGAAATGTAAACAAAATCTAGCATAAAACAAAGGCAATCTGAGTAAACACAAAATACTTTTTTTTTATATTATTTTATTTTAATATTTTTTATATACAATATACAGTATAATACAATGTTGAAGCAAAAAAGTTATACAATACCAACTGGGCCTGTGTGGATAAAGTATTTGCCCCCTTAGTTACTAAATCCCCAAATCTATGAAACTGCATTCATAATGGGGTTCAGCTGGACTAGACACACCCAGGCTTGATTACTGACAGCCCTGTTCAATCAAATCATCACCTAAATAGAACTTTTTCAGCAGCATGAAGTTGGCTAGAAGGTTTCACCCAGTAGCACACTATGCCATGGTCGAAAGAAATTCCAGAAATGATGAGTCTGATGAAGTGATCATCACCATTGCGAACGGCAGCACTGGCTTTACACACACACACACACTCGCCTCAACCACGCTCCATTTTTCCCCCTTCCGCTATTGGAGGAGTGGGTGCACATGCGATTCCGGTAGCACAAAGACATTACACCCACATACATGCCCCTCCCTACAGTCTGACATACATGGATAAATAACATTTACACGTGTTGTCTTGTTTCATGTGATTGTCTTGTCTTTGTGGCTTGTGTGGGTATAGTCGGTCTTCCATGTTGCTGAGCTGTGCCAGCCAAACTAAGTAGCTGAATGGTGAATGGTTATGACAGCATTGAACTGCGTCGCGCAGGCGCAGTGCAGCCAGAAACCGACAAAACCATCTGTGTTGTCAAAAGGGGAATAAGGGGGAAATATACCTGAACAACAAGGGGGTTTGTTAAAAAGGTATATTGTTAATTGTTATGTTTGATGTCAGTATTTCATATGATAATGAGGACATTTATTGTTTCTGTGTTTCTAAATAAGTATATGTAGTAATTAAGGTGATTGATGCTTACCTGATCAATGGTATGCTCCTGAGAGGGAGGAGTCTGTGGCTATAAGAGGGGACCCCATACTCCATATATGGGCTTTTTGAGTGAGCCAGGCGAGCATGCAGAAGTAGTGCCTTGAGCAACTTCAAAGAGTGTATAGTGTGTATACCCATTTGTATATTTAACTTTTTTTTTTTTTGTGGTACTTTGGGTTTTTGGTCTGCATTTGTTGTGAATATTACTTCATGTTTTGCAGTAGCGCTCTGTAAATAAAATTCCGTCTTGCAACTAAGTGCATCTGCGGGTTAAGCCATAATTTTTCCTAATTTTTTCCCCTTGAACATTTCAACATCTACCAGTAGGCCCGAGTGGACTCAGCTCTACTCATTCATTGAGCTAATTAGTGGGAATTTGGGTCCACAAAGGCCAGCTGCATCACAATGAGGAAAAAGGTGATTGAAATCAGGGACTAAAAATGAAATGTTTTTCATTTCGGTTCGTTCTGAACAAAACCTGTATTTTTATTTTTTTTGTTCCAGTTCAGAACTTCCGCAGCCTCCTTTCCACAAGGTTACTGGTTAGAATAAAATAAAAGAATGGGTAATAACGTTCTTTTAAAATGACAGTACTCTGCGCTAAGGGGTGGGTGAAATACCAATTGCAGTGTTGCCAGATCTCGCAAGAGAAACAAGCAACATGGTCTGGAAAAACAAGCCCAAAATAAGCAAAAATAAGCAATAATTTATTTTTTTTGGCATAGAAATCATAACAAACAGTTAATTAACAATTAAGAATGGGGGGTCTGGGTAGCTCAGCGAGTACTGATGATGACTACCACCCCTGTAGTTGCGAGTTCGAATCCAGGGCATGCTGAGTGACTCCAGTCAGGTCTCCTAAGCAACCAAATTGGCCCAGTTGCTAAGGAGGGTAGAGGCACATGGGGTAACCTCCTCGTGGTCGCGATCAGAGGTTCTCACTCTCAATGTGGCGTGTGGTAAGTTGTGCATGGATCGCGGAGAGTAGCATGAGTCTCCACGTGCTGTGAGTCTCCGCGGTGTCATGCACAGCGAGCCACGTGATAAGATGCAATTAAGAATAATTTTATTTACAGATCTGCATCAAAACCCGGCAGCATTAAATCTGAATTAATGCATCATATCTAACAATAATTCAGTGAAGACTTGGAAATAACTGAGAAATGCACTTTTGACCTCTAATAATGTTTTCCTTGTATCTGGATTAGCTGTGCTTGTACAGTATATGTAGTAATCATACATAGTTGTTAAAAAGGTCTTCATTCAGAGAATGCAACATCCACTACAGGCAATACTTTTTACTACATACAAAGTAATGTGTGATGCAGCAGTTTCCTTCAGTCTCAAAGCACATGTTTAATTTTTTCGGGCAACATGAAGTGGTGTAGTTCCAAAAATTTACTGTGATAAACTCTTTGGCCTTTAGTGTCATGAAACAATTATCAGAATTAACCGGTTACCAGCATTTAAATATAACGTTTTCACTCCGGAACAATTGAAAATCACTTTGTTCCGGTTTTTGGTTACGATCTGCAAAAAATTGTTAATTTTCGATTTTCGTACCTTGAACTGTTTTTAGTCCCTGATTGAAATACATTACTCTGGGAAGGGTTACAAAGCTATTTCAAATGATCTGGGACTCCAAATAACCACAGTGAGAGCCATTAACTCCAAATGGAGAAAACTTGGCACAGTGAACCTTCCCAGAAGTGAGGCTCGCAAGCCGAAGACAAGAGCACAGCGACGACTCATCCACAAAAAAAGCCAAGGACAACATCCAAGGAACTACAGGCCTTGCATCGGAAAGACACTAGCCAAAAATGCTATCCATGGAAGAGTGGCAAGGCGAAAACCACTGCTAACCCAGAAGAACATTAAATCTCACCTAAATTTTGCCAAAACACACCTTGATGATCCTCAAAACTTTTGGGAGAATGTTCTGTGGACTGATGTGTCGAAAGTGGAACGGGTCCCATTACATCTGGCGTAAATCAACACAGAAGTCCGCAAAAAGAACATTATACCTACGGTCAAGCATGGTGGTGGTAGTGTGATGGTGTGGGGATGCTTTGATGCTTCAGGGCCAGGGCGACTTGCAATAACTGAGGGAAACATGAATTCCACTCTCTACCAGAAAATCCTAAAGGAGAATGTCCGGTCATCAGTCCGTGAGTTAAAGTTCAATCGCACCTGGTTTATGCAGCAAGACAATAATCCAAAGCATAGGAGTAAGTCCACCTCTGAATGGCTCAAAAGTGGCCTAGCCAAAGTCCTGACTTGAACCCGATTGAGATGCTGTGACAGGACCTTAAAGGGAAGTTCATGCTCAAACCCTCCAACGTGGCTGAACTAAAGCAGTTCTGCAAAGAAGAGTGGGCCAATATTCCACCACAGCATTGTGAAAGACTGATCACCAGTTATTGGAAGCGTTTGGTTGTAGTCGTTGCTGCTAAAGGTGACACAACCAGCTATTAAGTTTAAGGGGGCAGTTAGTTTTTTGCATGGGTAAAATAGATTAATAATATATCTTTTAATAACTTTTTTGCTTCAATAAAAATATATATATTTGAAAACTGTATTTCGTGTGTACTCAGGTTGCTTTTGTTTTATGTTATACCTCGTTTGAAGATCTGAAACAATTTAGTATGAAAAATACACAAAAATAGAAGAAATCAGGAAGGGGCAAATACTTTTTCACAGCACTGTACATGGCTTGCTCATGAAAGGACAAAGTAGAGGTGTAATGACTGTTTTCTAAGAATGAAGCTTTTTTTTTTCTTCTTCTTTTTTTCTCCATGCACTCCTTGCAGAACTTTGGCCTGGATTACCTCGCCTTCCAGCACATGGTTGGAGATTGTCCTCCTGACTTCCTACAGCTCGCCTTCAACTGTTGCAATGTGAGAAAGCACTTTTCTTTACCAAGCCATATCTTACTGTTGGTGATGGGAATCAAATAGTGTTGCATAGCCTGACCTTTGACTGTATAGTAAAAGGTCTGGGGTGTATTGCAGCTTATTCTGGCCTTGAAGTGCTCTTTAAGACTGGAAGAGCCACCTGACTGACATTTAAAGTAATGAATCAGTTTGTTTCATTCCTACTTGCCGTTTAGGGGCGAGCTTATCTGATATATATATATATTATACCACAATAATAGGCTGGTGTAGAGAAAAAAAAAGAAAACCTATGTGCCCCTACTCACAACGTTTAGTCCAACCAGCTGTCTGAGGCTGAGACTAAGAATCAAAATAATTTTTCTGGTTAAGATTTCACTTAATTTAATTAACGATTCCATTTACAATTCTATTAGTACTTTTGAGTTTTTTTTTTTTTTTTTTTTTTCAGTAATTCTCATTTATTACAACAAAACTGTCTTCTCTATCTTGAACTACATGTTATCTTTTGAACAACCAGTCTTTAAGTACACCTTTAAGTGTCACAACCTTCAGCTGAAACAATTTATTTTGCTTTGATGCTGTGGATTCAGTGGCATTACAGAAAACACTGGTACAATAATTTAGTACAGAGATATAGTTCAAGAACTGTTAGCGAAACCAAACATCATGAAAAGCATTTGCGTAAAGTATTTAAAAAAACTGGAACTGGTTCTGAATAATAACCTGTTCTTGATTTCCAACTCTACTCTGAATGGTTCTCCGTTTATTGTATTTATTTATTTTATTCAGAATTGAAATAAAATCACTTAGTTTACAACAGAGCAACTACTTGGATGTTAGCACTTTATTCTGTTTTGAATACTATTAAAATGCTAGTGATACTTTGTAATACAGCACTTTTCATACCACTGTCTCCTAAGATGATTCGCTTATGTTTTCCTCTCTTGTAAGTCGCTTGGATAAAGCATCTGCCAAATGAATAAATGTAAATGTAAATGTAAATATTAGAATTTACTGATAGTTTCAGCATGAAAACAAAACTGTCCCACCATAATTTCTGTGGAGTGTAGCATTCTTGGTATAGAAGCCACAGGGTTTAATTTTTAGGATAGAACACGCAGCGACTCCAGATCAGGGACTAAAAACAGTTCAAGAAACGAAAACGAACTTTTTAGCAGAACGTAAATGAAAATCGGAACAAAGTGATTTTCAATTGTTCCGGAGTGAAAACATTATTTTTAAATGCTGGTAACCAGTTATAACTGGTTAATTTTGTTCCGATAATTTTTTTTTTTTATGAAACCAAAGGCCATATGGTTTATCACAGTGGAACTATTTTTGGAACTACGCCAATTCATATTGCCCGAAAAAATGCTTTGATTTTGAAGGAAACTGCTGCATCACACATTACTTTGTATGTAGTAAAAAGTATTGCCTGTAGTGGATGTTGCATTCTCTGAATGAAGACCTTTTTAACAACTATGTATGATTACTACATATACTGTACATGCACGGCTAATCCAGATACAAGAAAAACATTATTAGAGGTAAAAAATACTTTTCTCAGTTGTTTCCAAGTCTTCTGAATTATTGTTAGATATGATGCATTAATACAGATTTGATGCTGTCGGGTTTTGACTCCGAAGCAGATCTGTAAATGAGATTATACTTAGCTGTTAATTAACTGTTTGTTATTATTTCTATGCCAATAAATCCACCACACACAGGAAAATATTCGCTTATTTTGGTGAGGCAAGTGGCTTATTTTGGGCTTGTTATTTCAGACCAGATTGCTTGTTTCCTTTGCGAGATCTGGCAACACTTCAATTGGTATTTCAGCCACCCCTTAGCGCAGAGTACTGTCATTTAAAAAAGAACATTATTAACCGTTCTTTTATTTTGATCCAACCGGTAACCTTTTGGAAAGGAGGGTGCGGAACCTCTGAACTGGAACAAAAAAAATATAGGATTTGCTCAGAACGAACTGAACTGAAATGAAAAATATTTTGTGTTTAGTCCCTGCTCCAGATATAGAGGATTATAATTTTTTTTTGGGTGTTGTTGCCTCAACATATATCCCAGATGGATCCAAAGTTCAGACCCTCATTTCCAGACATAGGAAAGAGACTGGAGGAGATCCAGAAAAAGCTGAAAGCTGAAGATTCTGAGAGGGAGAGGATGCTGTTAGCTGCAGTGGAGGTGGAGAAAAAACCCATCCCGAAAGGTGTGTTTTGTGGGGGCAGTTCAGTTATTTACACACATATTCAAACACAAATTAATATGTCTGCAAATATTGATTTGACTAAACTGAAATGCTTTGTCACCTGCCGGTTGAACTGCGATGCACCTCATTGATCTCTGCCTGCATCACCTTTGTCTATTGATGGACTACACTCTTAAAATGGAATACACAGACTATCATTTAATTGGCAACAAAAGCCTTCATCAGCCAACTAACAAAGGACGGTGCATCTATGTGAACTTCTGCAATTAATCCAGGATTGACTTCAGAGACATTAGTCATTGATCTTACAGTTCATCAAACATCTTTTTTTTTTTTTTTTTTAAACACTGGACCTTAACACTTACTTAGTTTACTCATTTTAAACCATGACCTGCATTGCATAACTAATATTGGAATTATATTCATGCTGGTTAGCCAGAGGGGAACTGGCCCCCACAGTGAATCTGGTTTCTCCCAAGGTTATTATTCTCCATTAACCAGCATCTTATGGCATTTTATGTTCCTTGCCACAGTCGCCTTCAGCTTGCTTACTGGGGTTCTGAAAATAATTATAATTTAATTATTTATTTTTGTACACAATTTACAATCATATTTAATCAATCTACACAATGATCATTCTAAGACTTTATAGATATTACAGTTCCATTTTTTTAATGCATGATTTTCTGTAAAGCTGCTTTGAAATGATGTGTGTTGTGAAAAGCACTATACAAATAAAAATGACTTGAACATATCACCCTGCAGCTCTTGCCTGGTTGCCCTCTAAAGCTAAGCAGGGTTGAGCCTGTCCAGTACCTGGATGGGAGACCTCTTAGGGAAAACTAAGGTTGCTGCAGGACGTGGTATTAGGGAGGCCAGCAGGGGGTGCTCACCCTGACATGTGCGTGTGTCCTAATGCCTCAGTATAGTGACGGGGACACTATACTGTTAAAAAGCTTTTGGATGAGACGTTAAACCGAGGTCCTGACTCTCTGTGGTCATTAAAAATCCCAGTGTCCTGGCCAAAATTACCCCCATTGGCCCTTATCTATCATGGCCTCCTAATAATCTCCATTCCTGAATTGGCTATATCACTCTACTCTCCTCTCCACCAACAGCTAGTGTGTGGTGGGTGTTCTGGTGCACTATGGCTGCCGTCGCATCATCCAGGTGGATGCTGCACACTGGTGGTGGTTGAGGAGATTCCCCCTATACTATGTAAAGTGCTTTGAGTGCCTAGAAAAGCGCTATATAAATGTAAGGAATTATTATTATTATTTGCAAATTTTCAAAATGATTATGAATTCTATAGGTTTCGATTTCTGGCACTGAACCAAAAGCTTTATGCATTAAACATATGCATGATTTTACAAGTAATAAATCCCTGTGTGTTACATTGACAGAGAGCTTGTACATGAAGTCATACCTAAGGATTTGAGAAAAGTGTACCATCCAACACCCTAGGTAATATCCCAGGGCCAATGATTTTTTAGAACAAGGATGCACAGTGTCTGGTTGCAGGCTTTACTTACTCCCAATCTGCTCAGCATTCTTGCAGCCCAATTTCCATTTAGCACTAATTCATATCTGAACAAATGAGGAGTAAGTCATGCAACAAGTCATGTGTGGCTGGAAGAGATTAGAGCCTCGTTGAAAGCTTCAGATATCAAGCAATCACTTCATGCAGGCTCCCTTTTAAATTTGGGTCTATTTCTAATTCAGGAAGTTTTACACTTGAGAAGCCGTCTGGGTTTCTTTTTATCATGCCGCAAACATACACTTAGCTGTAGTTGAGACGTATCATTATCTCGCCTGAACTACTAAGATTATGATGCTCTTTCTCTGAAAAACTTTAATGCATAGAAGAACCTTTAGGTCTCCATGTAACACTATATTTTTGAATTTTGGTATGTGTAAATAAGATTTATGTTCTTTGCCCTGCACAAATTCCATCTCAGTCAAATGAACATTACAGGTTTTGGCACCCCCTAGTGTTCAAGATTGTTCCTCCTTAAAGTTAAAGAGTAATTTGTTTTGCCATTAGCGTTACCAAAGGGTATTGTAAAAATTATTGTGGGGGGAAAAAACTTTGGCACACCCATCAGGGGTGATAACAGATTTTTCAACAGATAACAGATTTCTTCTGATAGTCCTGCCCCAAATTCTCATCATTGGTCTGATCAGATGCTCAAACAAACAGAGGGATTTTTTGATAGCATCACTAAGGTTTACTTACAGTTGTCTGTGCTTATTAATCTGGAATACAACAAACTATTTGAGTAGATAAAATTACACACTTGAGCGTTAAATGTGAATAGAAACACTAATGTGGTCTCAATCTCTCATTCTTGTTGTAGGTCCTGGTGATAAGGGCATAAAGAGGTTAAATTCTCTTGGTTTTCAGAACAAGATTCCACCCAAGTCGCCCCGGCCACATCGCAACATCTGGCTCTCCCGCAGCCAGTCGGACATCTTCTCTCGTAAGCCCGGCCGCAAAGTGAACGTCCAGGACCCTTACTACAACCCCGGACCCAGGGGGTTCATAGATGGGGTACCAAAAGTCAACCCTTTCAGTGCCAGAGAGGACCTCAAAGGTGGCAAGATCAAATTTTACGACATGCCCAGCAAGTCAGTCTTCTCGCTCATGTTTGATTTGCACTCGCCCCACGGCAGTCAGAGTTCATACCAGCCTCACCCCAATATCAGCACAGGAGCCTCTGGCATCAACTGCTCCACATCTTCCTGGCAAGAACCATGGCAGGTGCCAGTTCGGCAGTGTCACTCTCTCCCCGTCTCTCCCCAGCTTCCCCACTCAGAGGCCGCCTTCTCATTTCAAACCGCATTCAGAAGTGAGGCAGGACAGGCTATCGGTGAAAGCAGGCAGAGAGCTGCGAGTGGCTGGGCTAAGAAGTATGCAGTAATGGAGATTCCTCCATACAGACCGCGAGGTGAAAGAGAGGAAGAAGGGTCGGTGGAGAGCTGGTCTTCTCTGGTCCCCTCTGATGGGGGAGTCCCAGAGGCCATGGACTGCTCCAGCAGCAGAGGAAGCCCTTTGAATGATAAGGAGACAGTCCTCAGCCAGATGCAGAACAGAAGGATCGGTGGCTTCTGTGAGGACATGGAGGCAGAAGACCAGGAGGACGTGTTGATCGCAAATGATAATGCCCTCACTCCGAGCATGACTGGGGAACCCCAGGAACTCTGTGCGATAGTCCTTACAGCCTGCAAAGCCTCCACATCAGCAGACCTTCTCTCCAGGTGTGATATCTAGATGGCTGTAGAGAGCACACCAGCATGACTGAGGAGATTGTTGTCTTAGAACAGAGGGACACTTACTCGAGCTTGAACTGATCAGATGTCATGCGAACAAAGATTAATTTCATGTTTAATATGTAATACACCTAAAGATGTAAATATTGTTTCTTGGAAGAAAGGAAGTCCTTGTAACTTAAGCTTACAGGGCTTGGACTGTACGATAGAAATGAGTCTGAAATGACAGCTGGAAACAGAGGTGTGAAACACTGATCTGGTCCATGCAGTAGTTGTCCCCCATCACACTATGAAGAACTCCAAATGAAGGAAGACAGAATGGACATCACCGGGGCTAATGATAAGACACAATCTGTGACTTTTTTGTTGTTGTTTAAAGTGTGATATGCTATTGTTTGCACATACCACAAATGCTGTTTTGTTGTTTTTTTAACTTGCTTGGAATTTGTCCACAAACTGTAAACTATATCCAGCACATATTTCAGTGAGCAGCTTTGGCCATCTCTATGTGTTGGCTTTTGTTTCAGAAGAGAATGAAGAAGAAATCTCTAGGAGAAAGGTGATTGCATATCTTTTCTCATGTTTTTTGCACTGCGTGGGCCTAGCAAAAAAAAATCTGTGACAAACATTCCATGTTTTCATTGTGTTGTTATCCATCCTACTCGCATCTTAAAAGCTCCTGTGAGTTTCGATCCTCTACTAATAGTGCGTGCCAGTCATTTCAGAACAAGTTGGATCATTTTCAGTCTTTGACCTCTCAGGTCTTCAAAAAAGTCCATGTCTGTATCTACTTAAAATTGTAATTGCACTTGAAATGAGAAATAAGTTAATGGTTTGAAATTTTTAATTATTGTTTGTCACTACATTTCTATGCAATAAATTTAACCAAGGCATTATAGTTTTATAGAGAGGATTTATTTTAATATTTATGAGAAAAAAAGTTATTTTACTGTCTTCATGTCTGTGAATTGTTTAAACTATGTTGTTTATATGATTTGATTGTAAATATTGAAAACTGTCAGTCTCTTTCTAGTTTATTCTTAACTCCATTTTTCTGCATTTTTGGTCCTGACTGTTTTCTGAACTATTGTAGATTATAGATTTGTAACTAAATTAAAAAATTATATTTATACCAAAGACAGATAAGTACTCCCCCCCCCCCAAAATTTTTTTTATATGGCTTTAATTGTTTAAATGCATGTGTGTACTCCTATATGTTTAAAATAAATTCAAAATGTCCTATTTAATTGTACTGTTTTCTATGATCCATGTAGCAGGCTTAAAGAAATGTTTCAGGTTCAATTCAAGTTAAGCCTATTCATTTTGTCATCTTAACTATGCATGATTTGCAAATTATTTGCATTGTTTTTTTCCAGCTGTCCGTGACCCCAGGGCCATTTCTAGGCTTAGGTGAACTAGGCAGTCGCATAGGGAGCCAGCAGCTGGAGGGAGGTGCCAATGAGGAGGCCCGTCGCAACGCCCCCCTCAGCTTCCCACCCCCCGATGGGTGTGCCAATAGGCATCTCGCCTAGGGCGTCAATATGGCGTGCAATTGGAAGGGCATGACCTTTTCAGAACAGCCCTGTGACCCACTTTTGGGTTGCAACCCACCAGTTGAGATCCACTGCATTAGACCAGAGACGCATTATTTTGAAATATAAGTTGGACCATGAAAGAGCCATAAAAAACAAGACTGATGATGGTTTCAAAGGAATGTTCCATGTTTAATACAAGTTTTCAGCCAGCTGCATTTGTAGCATAATGTTGATTACCACAAAAAAATATTTTTGACCTGCCCCTCGATTCTTAAAAATCAATTACAGTAATATACTTACAATGGAAGTGAATGGGGCCAGTACATAAACGTTAAAATACTCACCGTTTCAAAATTATAGCCACAAGAAGTAAACATACATGCTAACGTGACTTTAGTTTGATAAAATCTCTATTCTACATGATTTTAGCACTATAAAATCACTTCATGGGTTTATCAGCATTTTTATCACACTAATATCATGTTGTGACTGAACTTTTGAAACGATGTTTACTTCAGCGTTTACAGATTGGCCCATTCACTTGCATTCAAAGTGCCTTACTGTAAGAGATTATTATTTTTATTTTTTATTTTTTTTTGAGAAAATGTGATTTTTTTTAATTTTTTTTTTATGGGTCTTTCATGAAACTACTTATCTTTTCAATGTAATGCTTTTTTGGACTGATGCAGTGCATCACATCTGGTTGATTGCAACCCAAAAGTGGGGTTGCAAGTCTGTTCTGAAAGGGTCATGAACAGCTGGGAAAAAAACAATGTAAACAATTTGCAAATCATGCATAAATAGGGCGGCAAAATAAATAGGTTTCTCAATTTTTAAAAGGGAAGAGAAAACACTTCCCATATCAAAGGCTGTGTGCGTCCAAACAAACTACAGTATTTTGCTGTAAATTAATCTGTCATTTGGAATCATGGCTAATATTAATACAATATTTAGCCCAGTGTTTGTTCCAGGTGTTGGGCTGGTAAATCACACTTCTGCTGTTTATGCATTTAAACATTTTAAATGTTCCTATTCAGCCTGTTTTATGTTAATAATTTTGCATACATCTGAGCTTTTAGCAGACACTTTTAACCAAAGCTACATACAAATGAGGAACATCACAAGCAATTTGTCTTACAAGAGTAAGCTAGAGTAGTAAAGATGCTGGAGCAGAAGAAAATATGAACAAAATTGGAGAAGATTTTTAAGTTCATAGGAAGATGCTTTTATGAGTAATATTAATTTTAATGTTTGATATTAAGTATGTATGCTAAACAATTTTGGTACTTTGTTAGGTCATCACTTGATATCCAATGTAGAATATGGGTCCTGAGAACTGCTGGTCTAATAGTCTATATTACCTTAACTTTTAGTCAGAAGGCAAAAAAAAAAAAAAAAAACCTTGTCAGACCAAATAAAAGGAAAATTAAAATTGATTTTTTTTTTTTTACACTGAATAGAAACCTAAAAAAAGTTTTTATGCACTGCCTTGAGTTTTAACAGCAGTGATTTTTCCCCCAGACATAGTCCATCTTGTGCACATGGGCCTTTGAAGACTTGGAGAAGGTGCTTTTGGCTACATTTAGAGGAACAGACTTGCCACTGAGGTACAGCTTATTGAGACATCCATGGATAAGGGGAGCAGTGGGGGATTCCTCTGTATTTGCTGTCAGAGTTCTGGCAAAAGCAAAAATATAGCCTGTCATGAAAGCGTCAAAGCCTGCTCTGTGGGTTCCTCCTTCAACTTTCTTCTCTTTTGGTTTATCAGGAGCTTCAGAAGATGCTTGTGGCTGAGATACATAACTTTCATTCTTGCTGGCTGTTTTCCCAGGCTCAAATGCATGCGCACCATCTGCTGTCTTTTCTTCATGTTCTAGTGGTGTGGGTTCAGATCTGGCCTGGTCCTGCTGGTCCACCTCTGCCTCAAGCTCCATGCCTTCCAAGTGCTTCCTTTTGCCTTGTGGAGACTCACATGTTTCAGAGGGTGCATCTGCTTGTCCTTGAGAATCTCTCTTTTTATTCTTGCGCTTCCTCTTTTTTCTCTTGTCTTCTCTGGTCTTTTCATCATGCTGGATTATAAGGTCTGTGACATGTGACATGGGGCACTGAGAGCCATTAGGACACCATCCATAAGCCTTCCAACACAGCAGAGCAGAAAACAATTACCAGATGTCACGTGCAAAATTTCTTAGAAGAGAAATACTAGTTTAAGCCGGTTTCTGCCACAGCTAAATAAAAAATGTGATTATGTGAGTCACAATAATGAAATACTAAGTCAATATTAGTAGATGCTATCTTATAATAATGTGAAAATTTCTCATAATAATGAAAAACTTTCTTATAATTATGACTTACGTTGTCATAATAATGATAAACTTTCTCGTAATGTGTTAATGTCATATTATTATTATTATTTTTTTTACAAATTCTCATAATTATGACAGTGTCTCATTATGAGATACTAAGTCATTATTATGAGATACTAAGTCATTATTATGAGATACTATCATTATTATGAGATATTAAGTCATTAATATGAGATATTAAGTCATTATTATGAGATAGTATCTCATAATAATGACTTACTAAGTCATTATTATGAGATATTAAGTCATTATTATGAGATACTAAGTCATTAATATGAGATACTAAGTCATTATTATGAGATATTAAGTCATTATTATGAGATACTAAGTCATTAATATGAGATACTAAGTCATTATTATGAGATACTAAGTCATTAATATGATATATTAAGTCATTATTATGAGATACTAAGCCATTATTATGAGATATTAAGTCATTATTATGAGATACTAAGTCATTATTATGAGATACTAAGTCATTATTATGAGATACTAAGTCATTAATATGAGATACTAAGTCATTATTATGAGATACTAAGTCATTAATATGAGATACTAAGTCATTATTATGAGATATTAAGTCATTAGTATGAGATACTAAGTCATTATTATGAGATACTAAGTCATTAATATGAGATACTAAGTCATTAATATGAGATACTAAGTCATTATTATGAGATATTAAGTCATTATTATGAGATACTAAGTCATTAATATGATATATTAAGTCATTATTATGAGATACTAAGTCATTATTATGAGATACTATCATTATTATGAGATACTAAGTCATTATTATGAGATATTAAGTCATTAGTATGAGATACTAAGTCATTAGTATGAGATACTAAGTCATTATTATGAGATACTAAGTCATTAATATGAGATACTAAGTCATTATGAGATACTAAGTCATTAATATGAGATACTAAGTCATTATTATGAGATACTAAGTCATTAATATGAGATATTAAGTCATTACTATGAGATACTATCATTATTATGAGATACTATCATTATTATGAGATACTAAGTCATTAATATGAGATACTAAGTCATTACTATGAGATACTAAGTCATTAATATGAGATACTAAGTCATTATTATGAGATACTAAGTCATTACTATGAGATACTAAGTCATTATTATGAGATACTAAGTCATTAATATGAGATATTAAGTCATTACTATGAGATACTAAGCCATTATTATGAGATACTATCATTATTATGAGATACTAAGTCATTATTATGAGATACTAAGTCATTATTATGAGATACTAAGTCATTAATATGAGATACTAAGTCATTATTATGAGATATTAAGTCATTATTATGAGATACTAAGTCATTAATATGATATATTAAGTCATTATTATGAGATACTAAGCCATTATTATGAGATATTAAGTCATTATTATGAGATACTAAGTCATTATTATGAGATACTATCATTATTATGAGATACTAAGTCATTATTATGAGATATTAAGTCATTAGTATGAGATACTAAGTCATTAATATGAGATACTAAGTCATTATGAGATACTAAGTCATTAATATGAGATACTAAGTCATTATTATGAGATACTAAGTCATTAATATGAGATATTAAGTCATTACTATGAGATACTATCATTATTATGAGATACTATCATTATTATGAGATACTAAGTCATTAATATGAGATACTAAGTCATTACTATGAGATACTAAGTCATTAATATGAGATACTAAGTCATTATTATGAGATACTAAGTCATTACTATGAGATACTAAGTCATTATTATGAGATACTAAGTCATTAATATGAGATATTAAGTCATTACTATGAGATACTAAGCCATTATTATGAGATACTATCATTATTATGAGATACTAAGTCATTATTATGAGATACTAAGTCATTAATATGAGATACTAAGTCATTATTATGAGATACTAAGTCATTAATATGATATATTAAGTCATTATTATGAGATACTAAGCCATTATTATGAGATATTAAGTCATTATTATGAGATACTAAGTCATTATTATGAGATACTAAGTCATTATTATGAGATACTAAGTCATTAATATGAGATACTAAGTCATTATTATGAGATATTAAGTCATTATTATGAGATACTAAGTCATTATATATGATATATTAAGTCATTAATATGAGATACTAAGTCATTATTATGAGATACTAAGCCATTATTATGAGATATTAAGTCATTATTATGAGATACTAAGTCATTATTATGAGATACTATCATTATTATGAGATACTAAGTCATTATTATGAGATATTAAGTCATTAGTATGAGATACTAAGTCATTAGTATGAGATACTAAGTCATTATTATGAGATACTAAGTCATTATGAGATACTAAGTCATTAATATGAGATACTAAGTCATTATTATGAGATACTAAGTCATTAATATGAGATATTAAGTCATTACTATGAGATACTATCATTATTATGAGATACTATCATTATTATGAGATACTAAGTCATTAATATGAGATACTAAGTCATTACTATGAGATACTAAGTCATTAATATGAGATACTAAGTCATTATTATGAGATACTAAGTCATTACTATGAGATACTAAGTCATTATTATGAGATACTAAGTCATTAATATGAGATATTAAGTCATTACTATGAGATACTAAGCCATTATTATGAGATACTATCATTATTATGAGATACTAAGTCATTATTATGAGATACTAAGTCATTATTATGAGATACTAAGTCATTAATATGAGATACTAAGTCATTATTATGAGATATTAAGTCATTATTATGAGATACTAAGTCATTAATATGATATATTAAGTCATTATTATGAGATACTAAGCCATTATTATGAGATATTAAGTCATTATTATGAGATACTAAGTCATTATTATGAGATACTATCATTATTATGAGATACTAAGTCATTATTATGAGATATTAAGTCATTAGTATGAGATACTAAGTCATTAGTATGAGATACTAAGTCATTATTATGAGATACTAAGTCATTAATATGAGATACTAAGTCATTATGAGATACTAAGTCATTAATATGAGATACTAAGTCATTATTATGAGATACTAAGTCATTAATATGAGATATTAAGTCATTACTATGAGATACTATCATTATTATGAGATACTATCATTATTATGAGATACTAAGTCATTAATATGAGATACTAAGTCATTACTATGAGATACTAAGTCATTAATATGAGATACTAAGTCATTATTATGAGATACTAAGTCATTACTATGAGATTCTAAGTCATTATTATGAGATACTAAGTCATTAATATGAGATACTAAGTCATTATTATGAGATACTAAGTCATTAATATGAGATATTAAGTCATTACTATGAGATACTAAGCCATTATTATGAGATACTATCATTATTATGAGATACTATCATTATTATGAGATACTATCATTATTATGAAATACTAAGTCATTACTATGAGATACTAAGTCATTATTATGAGATTCTAAGTCATTAATATGAGATACTAAGTCATTACTATGAGATACTAAGTCATTATTATGAGATTCTCAGTCATTATTATGAGATACTAAGTCATTATTATGAGATACTAAGTCATTACTATGAGATACTAAGTCATTATTATGAGATACTAAGTCATTACTATGAGATACTAAGTCATTATTAAAAGATTCTAAGTCATTATTATGAGATATTAAGTCATTACTATGAGATACTAAGTCATTACTATGAGATACTAAGTCATTATTATGAGATACTAAGTCATTACTATGAGTTACTAAGTCATTATTGAGATACTAAGCCATTATTATGAGATACTAAGTCATTACTATGAGATACTAAGTCATTACTATGAGATACTAAGCCATTATTATGAGATACTATCATTACTATGAGATACTAAGTCATTATTATGAGATACTAAGTCATTACTATGAGATATTAAGTCATTATTATGAGATACTATCATTATTATGAGATACTAAGTCATTATTATGAGATACTAAGTCATTACTATGAGATACTAAGTCATTATTATGAGATATTAAGTCATTATTATGAGATACTAAGTCATTATTATGAGATACTATCATTATTATGAGATACTAAGTCATTATTATGAGATACTAAGTCATTACTATGAGATACTAAGTCATTACTATGAGATATTAAGTCATTATTATGAGATACTAAGTCATTAATATGAGATATTAAGTCATTATTATGAGATACTAAGTCATTAATATGAGATATTAAGTCATTATTATGAGATATTAAGTCATTATTATGAGATACTATCATTATTATGAGATACTAAGTCATTATTATGAGATACTAAGTCATTATTATGAGATACTAAGTCATTAATATGAGATACTAAGTCATTATTATGAGATACTAAGTCATTATTATGAGATACTATCATTATTATGAGATATTAAGTCATTATTATGAGATACTAAGTCATTATTATGAGACACTATCATTATTATGAGATATTAAGTCATTATTATGAGATACTAAGTCATTATTATGAGATACTAAGTCATTAATATGAGATATTAAGTCATTATTATGAGATACTAAGTCATTATTATGAGATACTAAGTCATTACTATGAGATACTAAGTCATTACTATGAGATATTAAGTCATTATTATGAGATACTAAGTCATTAATATGAGATAAGTCATTATTATGAGATACTAAGTCATTATTATGAGATACTAAGTCATTATTATGAGATATTAAGTCATTAGTATGAGATATTAAGTCATTAGTATGAGATACTAAGTCATTATTATGAGATACTAAGTCATTATTATGAGATACTAAGCCATTATTATGAGATACTAAGTCATTATTATGAGAAACTATCATTATTATGAGATATTAAGTCATTATTAAGAGATACTATCATTATTATGAGATACTATCATTACTATGAGATACTATCATTATTATGAGATACTAAGTCATTACTATGAGATACTAAGTCATTATTATGAGATTCTAAGTCATTATTATGAGATACTAAGTCATTACTATGAGATACTAAGTCATTATTATGAGATACTAAGCCATTATTATTAGATACTAAGTCATTATTATGAGATAATATCATTACTATGAGATATTAAGTAATTATTATGAGATATTAAGTCATTATTATGAGATATTATCATTATTATGAGATACTATCATTATTATGAGATACTATCATTATTATGAGATACTAAGTCATTATTATGAGATACTATCATTATTATGAGATACTAAGTCATTATTATGAGATACTATCATTATTATGAGATATTAAGTCATTATTATGAGATACTAAGTCATTATTATGAGATACTATCATTATTATGAGATACTAAGTCATTATTATGAGATACTATCATTATTATGAGATATTAAGTCATTATTATGAGATACTAAGTCATTAATATGAGATACTATCATTATTATGAGATACTAAGTCATTATTATGAGATACTAAGTCATTATTATGAGATACTAAGTCATTAATATGAGATATTAAGTCATTATTAAGAGATACTAAGCCATTATTATGAGATACTATCATTATTATGAGATACTATCATTACTATGAGATACTATCATTACTATGAGATACTAAGTCATTAATATGAGATACTAAGTCATTACTATGAGATACTAAGTCATTACTATGAGATACTAAGTCATTATTATGAGATTCTAAGTCATTATTATGAGATACTTATTAATTACTATGAGATACTAAGTCATTATTATGAGATACTAAGTCATTATTATGAGATACTAAGTCATTACTATGAGATACTAAGTCATTACTATGAGATATTAAGTCATTATTATGAGATACTAAGTCATTAATATGAGATAAGTCATTATTATGAGATACTAAGTCATTATTATGAGATACTAAGTCATTATTATGAGATATTAAGTCATTAGTATGAGATACTAAGTCATTATTATGAGATACTAAGTCATTATTATGAGATACTAAGTCATTATTATGAGATATTTAGTCATTATTATGATATACTATCATTATTATGAGATACTAAGTCATTATTATGAGAAACTATCATTATTATGAGATATTAAGTCATTATTAAGAGATACTATCATTATTATGAGATACTATCATTACTATGAGATACTATCATTATTATGAGATACTAAGTCATTACTATGAGATACTAAGTCATTATTATGAGATTCTAAGTCATTATTATGAGATACTAAGTCATTACTATGAGATACTAAGTCATTATTATGAGATACTAAGCCATTATTATGAGATACTAAGTCATTATTATGAGATACTATCATTACTATGAGATATTAAGTCATTATTATGAGATATTAAGTCATTATTATGAGATATTATCATTATTATGAGATACTAAGTCATTATTATGAGATACTAAGTCATTATTATGAGATACTATCATTATTATGAGATACTAAGTCATTATTATGAGATACTATCATTATTATGAGATATTAAGTCATTATTATGAGATACTAAGTCATTAATATGAGATACTATCATTATTATGAGATACTAAGTCATTATTATGAGATACTAAGTCATTATTATGAGATACTAAGTCATTAATATGAGATATTAAGTCATTATTAAGAGATACTAAGCCATTATTATGAGATACTATCATTATTATGAGATACTATCATTACTATGAGATACTATCATTACTATGAGATACTAAGTCATTAATATGAGATACCAAGTCATTACTATGAGATACTAAGTCATTACTATGAGATACTAAGTCATTATTCTGAGATTCTAAGTCATTATTATGAGATACTTATTAATTACTATGAGATACTAAGTCATTATTATGAGATACTAAGTCATTATTATGAGATACTCTCATTATTATGAGATACTATCATTACTATGAGATACTAAGTCATTATTATGAGATACTAAGTCATTAATATGAGATACTATCATTATTATGAGATATTAAGTCATTATTATGAGATACTAAGTCATTAATATGAGATACTATCATTATTATGAGATACTAAGTCATTATTACGAGATACTATCATTATTATGAGATACTAAGTCATTATTATGAGATACTATCATTATTATGAGATATTAAGTCATTATTATGAGATACTAAGTCATTAATATGAGATACTATCATTATTATGAGATACTATCATTATTATGAGATACTAAGTCATTATTATGAGATACTAAGTCATTATTATGAGATACTATCATTATTATGAGATACTATCATTATTATGAGATACTAAGTCATTATTATGAGATACTAAGTCATTAATATGAGATACTATCATTATTATGAGATACTAAGTCATTATTATGAGATACTAAGTCATTATTATGAGATACTATCATTATTATGAGATACTATCATAACTATGAGATACTAAGTCATTATTATGAGATACTAAGTCATTAATATGAGATACTATCATTATTATGAGATATTAAGTCATTATTATGAGATACTATCATTATTATGAGATACTAAGTCATTATTATGAGATACTATCATTATTATGAGATACTAAGTCATTATTATGAGATACTATCATTATTATGAGATATTAAGTCATTATTATGAGATACTAAGTCATTAATATGAGATACTATTATTATTATGAGATACTATCATTATTATGAGATACTAAGTCATTATTATGAGATACTAAGTCATTATTATGAGATATTAAGTCATTATTATGAGATACTAAGTCATTATTATGAGATACTATCATTATTATGAGATACTATCATTATTATGAGATACTAAGTCATTATTATGAGATACTAAGTCATTATTATGAGATATTAAGTCATTATTACGAGATTCTAAGTCATTACTATGAAATACTAAGTCATTACTATGAGATATTAAGTCATTATTATGAGATACTAAGTCATTATTATGAGATACTAATTCATTACTATGAGATACTAAGTCATTATTATGAGATACTAAGTCATTATTATGAGATACTAAGTCATTACTATGAGATATGAAGTCATTATTATGAGATACTAAGTCATTACTATGAGATATTAAGTCATTATTATGAGATACTATGTCATTACTATGAGATATGAAGTCATTATTATGAGATACTAAGTCATTACTATGAGATATTAAGTCATTATTATGAGATACTATCATTATTATGAGATACTAAGTCATTATTATGAGATACTATCATTATTATGAGATATTAAGTCATTATTATGAGATACTAAGTCATTATTATGAGATACTAAGTCATTAATATGAGATATTAAGTCATTATTAAGAGATACTAAGCCATTATTATGAGATACTATCATTATTATGAGATACTATCATTACTATGAGATACTATCATTACTATGAGATACTAAGTCATTAATATGAGATACTAAGTCATTACTATGAGATACTAAGTCATTACTATGAGATACTAAGTCATTATTATGAGATTCTAAGTCATTATTATGAGATACTTATTAATTACTATGAGATACTAAGTCATTATTATGAGATACTAAGTCATTATTATGAGATACTCAGTCATTATTATGAGATACTAAGTCATTACTATGAGATACTAAGTCATTATTATGAGATACTAAGTCATTAATATGAGATACTAGTCATTATTATGAGATATTAAGTCATTATTATGAGATACTAAGTCATTAATATGAGATACTAGTCATTATTATGAGATACTAAGTCATTATTATGAGATACTAAGTCATTATTATGAGATACTAAGTCATTATTATGAGATACTAAGTCATTATTATGAGATATTAAGTCATTATTATGAGATACTAAGTCATTAATATGAGATACTATCATTATTATGAGATACTATCATTATTATGAGATACTAAGTCATTATTATGAGATACTAAGTCATTATTATGAGATACTATCATTATTATGAGATACTATCATTATTATGAGATACTAAGTCATTATTATGAGATACTAAGTCATTAATATGAGATACTATCATTATTATGAGATACTAAGTCATTATTATGAGATACTAAGTCATTATTATGAGATACTATCATTATTATGAGATACTATCATTACTATGAGATACTAAGTCATTATTATGAGATACTAAGTCATTAATATGAGATACTAAGTCATTATTATGAGATACTAAGTCATTATTATGAGATACTAAGTCATTATTATGAGATATTAAGTCATTATTATGAGATACTAAGTCATTATTATGAGATACTAAGTCATTATTATGAGATACTATCATTATTATGAGATACTAAGTCATTATTATGAGATACTATCATTATTATGAGATACTAAGTCATTATTATGAGATACTATCATTATTATGAGATACTAAGTCATTATTATGAGATACTATCATTATTATGAGATATTAAGTCATTATTATGAGATACTAAGTCATTAATATGAGATACTATCATTATTATGAGATACTAAGTCATTATTATGAGATACTAAGTCATTATTATGAGATACTAAGTCATTATTATGAGATATTAAGTCATTATTATGAGATACTAAGTCATTATTATGAGATACTATCATTATTATGAGATACTATCATTATTATGAGATATTAAGTCATTATTATGAGATACTAAGTCATTAATATGAGATACTAAGTCATTATTATGAGATACTAAGTCATTATTATGAGATACTAAGTCATTATTATGAGATACTAAGTCATTATTATGAGATACTTATCAATTATTATGAGATACTAAGTCATTATTATGAGATACTAAGTCATTATTATGAGATACTAAGTCATTAATATGAGATACTAAGTCATTATTATGAGATACTAAGTCATTATTATGAGATACTAAGTCATTATTATGAGATACTAGTCATTATTATGAGATACTAAGTCATAACTATGAGATACTAAGTCATTATTATGAGATACTAAGTCATTAATATGAGATACTAAGTCATTATTATGAGATATTAAGTCATTATTATGAGATACTAGTCATTATTATGAGATACTAAGTCATTATTATGAGATACTAAGTCATTATTATGAGATACTAAGTCATTATTATGAGATACTAGTCATTATTATGAGATATTAAGTCATTATTATGAGATACTAAGTCATTAATATGAGATACTTAGTTATTATTATGAGATACTATCATTATTATGAGATACTAAGTCATTATTATGAGATACTAAGTCATTATTATGAGATATTAAGTCATTATTATGAGATACTAAGTCATTATTATGAGATACTATCATTATTATGAGATACTATCATTATTATGAGATACTAAGTCATTATTATGAGATACTAAGTCATTATTATGAGATATTAAGTCATTATTACGAGATTCTAAGTCATTACTATGAAATACTAAGTCATTACTATGAGATATTAAGTCATTATTATGAGATACTAAGTCATTATTATGAGATACTAATTCATTACTATGAGATACTAAGTCATTATTATGAGATACTAAGTCATTATTATGAGATACTAAGTCATTACTATGAGATATGAAGTCATTATTATGAGATACTAAGTCATTACTATGAGATACTAAGTCATTATTATGAGATACTATGTCATTACTATGAGATACTGAAGTCATTATTATGAGATACTAAGTCATTACTATGAGATATTAAGTCATTATTATGAGATACTATCATTATTATGAGATACTAAGTCATTATTATGAGATACTATCATTATTATGAGATATTAAGTCATTATTATGAGATACTAAGTCATTATTATGAGATACTAAGTCATTAATATGAGATATTAAGTCATTATTAAGAGATACTAAGCCATTATTATGAGATACTATCATTATTATGAGATACTATCATTACTATGAGATACTATCATTACTATGAGATACTAAGTCATTAATATGAGATACTAAGTCATTACTATGAGATACTAAGTCATTACTATGAGATACTAAGTCATTATTATGAGATTCTAAGTCATTATTATGAGATACTTATTAATTACTATGAGATACTAAGTCATTATTATGAGATACTAAGTCATTATTATGAGATACTCTCATTATTATGAGATACTATCATTACTATGAGATACTAAGTCATTATTATGAGATACTAAGTCATTAATATGAGATACTATCATTATTATGAGATATTAAGTCATTATTATGAGATACTAAGTCATTAATATGAGATACTATCATTATTATGAGATACTAAGTCATTATTATGAGATACTATCATTATTATGAGATACTAAGTCATTATTATGAGATACTATCATTATTATGAGATATTAAGTCATTATTATGAGATACTAAGTCATTAATATGAGATACTATCATTATTATGAGATACTATCATTATTATGAGATACTAAGTCATTATTATGAGATACTAAGTCATTATTATGAGATACTATCATTATTATGAGATACTATCATTATTATGAGATACTAAGTCATTATTATGAGATACTAAGTCATTAATATGAGATACTATCATTATTATGAGATACTAAGTCATTATTATGAGATACTAAGTCATTATTATGAGATACTATCATTATTATGAGATACTATCATTACTATGAGATACTAAGTCATTATTATGAGATACTAAGTCATTAATATGAGATACTATCATTATTATGAGATACTAAGTCATTATTATGAGATACTAAGTCATTATTATGAGATATTAAGTCATTATTATGAGATACTAAGTCATTATTATGAGATACTATCATTATTATGAGATACTATCATTATTATGAGATACTAAGTCATTATTATGAGATACTATCATTATTATGAGATACTAAGTCATTATTATGAGATACTATCATTATTATGAGATACTAAGTCATTATTATGAGATACTATCATTATTATGAGATATTAAGTCATTATTATGAGATACTAAGTCATTAATATGAGATACTATCATTATTATGAGATACTATCATTATTATGAGATACTAAGTCATTATTATGAGATACTAAGTCATTATTATGAGATATTAAGTCATTATTATGAGATACTAAGTCATTATTATGAGATACTATCATTATTATGAGATACTATCATTATTATGAGATACTAAGTCATTATTATGAGATACTAAGTCATTATTATGAGATACTAAGTCATTATTATGAGATACTAAGTCATTATTATGAGATACTAAGTCATTATTATGAGATATTAAGTCATTATTATGAGATACTAAGTCATTATTATGAGATACTAATTCATTATTATGAGATACTAAGTCATTATTATGAGATACTAAGTCATTATTATGAGATATTAAGTCATTATTATGAGATTCTAAGTCATTACTATGAAATACTAAGTCATTACTATGAGATATTAAGTCATTATTATGAGATACTAAGTCATTATTATGAGATACTATGTCATTACTATGAGATATGAAGTCATTATTATGAGATACTAAGTCATTACTATGAGATATTAAGTCATTATTATGAGATACTATCATTATTATGAGATACTAAGTCATTATTATGAGATACTATCATTATTATGAGATATTAAGTCATTATTATGAGATACTAAGTCATTATTATGAGATACTAAGTCATTAATATGAGATATTAAGTCATTATTAAGAGATACTAAGCCATTATTATGAGATACTATCATTATTATGAGATACTATCATTACTATGAGATACTATCATTACTATGAGATACTAAGTCATTAATATGAGATACTAAGTCATTACTATGAGATACTAAGTCATTACTATGAGATACTAAGTCATTATTATGAGATTCTAAGTCATTATTATGAGATACTTATTAATTACTATGAGATACTAAGTCATTATTATGAGATACTAAGTCATTATTATGAGATACTCTCATTATTATGAGATACTATCATTACTATGAGATACTAAGTCATTATTATGAGATACTAAGTCATTAATATGAGATACTATCATTATTATGAGATATTAAGTCATTATTATGAGATACTAAGTCATTAATATGAGATACTATCATTATTATGAGATACTAAGTCATTATTATGAGATACTATCATTATTATGAGATACTAAGTCATTATTATGAGATACTATCATTATTATGAGATATTAAGTCATTATTATGAGATACTAAGTCATTAATATGAGATACTATCATTATTATGAGATACTATCATTATTATGAGATACTAAGTCATTATTATGAGATACTAAGTCATTATTATGAGATACTATCATTATTATGAGATACTATCATTATTATGAGATACTAAGTCATTATTATGAGATACTAAGTCATTAATATGAGATACTATCATTATTATGAGATACTAAGTCATTATTATGAGATACTAAGTCATTATTATGAGATACTATCATTATTATGAGATACTATCATTACTATGAGATACTAAGTCATTATTATGAGATACTAAGTCATTAATATGAGATACTATCATTATTATGAGATATTAAGTCATTATTATGAGATACTATCATTATTATGAGATACTAAGTCATTATTATGAGATACTATCATTATTATGAGATACTAAGTCATTATTATGAGATACTATCATTATTATGAGATACTAAGTCATTATTATGAGATACTAAGTCATTAATATGAGATACTATCATTATTATGAGATACTAAGTCATTATTATGAGATACTAAGTCATTATTATGAGATATTAAGTCATTATTATGAGATACTAAGTCATTATTATGAGATACTATCATTATTATGAGATACTATCATTATTATGAGATACTAAGTCATTATTATGAGATACTATCATTATTATGAGATACTAAGTCATTATTATGAGATACTATCATTATTATGAGATACTAAGTCATTATTATGAGATACTATCATTATTATGAGATATTAAGTCATTATTATGAGATACTAAGTCATTAATATGAGATACTATCATTATTATGAGATACTATCATTATTATGAGATACTAAGTCATTATTATGAGATACTAAGTCATTATTATGAGATATTAAGTCATTATTATGAGATACTAAGTCATTATTATGAGATACTATCATTATTATGAGATACTATCATTATTATGAGATATTAAGTCATTATTATGAGATACTAAGTCATTAATATGAGATACTATCATTATTATGAGATACTATCATTATTATGAGATACTAAGTCATTATTATGAGATATTAAGTCATTATTATGAGATACTAAGTCATTATTATGAGATACTATCATTATTATGAGATACTATCATTATTATGAGATACTAAGTCATTATTATGAGATACTAAGTCATTATTATGAGATATTAAGTCATTATTATGAGATTCTAAGTCATTACTATGAAATACTAAGTCATTACTATGAGATATTAAGTCATTATTATGAGATACTAAGTCATTACTATGAGATACTAAGTCATTACTATGAGATACTAAGTCATTATTATGAGATACTAAGTCATTATTATGAGATACTAAGTCATTACTATGAGATATGAAGTCATTATTATGAGATACTAAGTCATTACTATGAGATATTAAGTCATTATTATGAGATACTATGTCATTACTATGAGATATGAAGTCATTATTATGAGATACTAAGTCATTACTATGAGATATTAAGTCATTATTATGAGATACTATGTCATTACTATGAGATACTAAGTCATTATTATGAGATACTATCATTATTATGAGATATTAAGTTATTATTATGAGATACTAAGTCATTACTATGAGATATTAAGTCATTACTATGAGATATTAAGTCATTACTATGAGATATTAAGTCATTATGAGAAAGCATCTCATAATAATTACTTAGTATCTCATTATTATGACTTACAGAATCAAATTTTTTATTTAACAGTGGTGTAAACCGGCTTCCATAAATATTTTTCTTTCACATCTTAAGATGATGTGTTAGATGAGCTAATCTGAGAGCGCTATTAATAACGTTTAAAGTTATATAATGCCGGCTACTATACACTGGTGGCCAAAATTGTGGAAACAATTTAAAATACTGTTTTACTATATTCATTGTATACTTCTATTCATTTACTAACCAGCACTAATGTAATGTATGTGTTTATTACTGTGTTTAATGGCTCATTATTAGTTGTTAGGACCACTGGTTCCTTTAATGCATAGTTGTAAGAATATTTTGAGGAAGCACAAGTATCTTTTACTTTGGTGTGCTTTCGTGTCAACCGTTGGGCAAATGAACTTTCATTAAACTTTTATCTTTAATTCTGATATCTTTACTTAAAACTGCAAAAGGAAGTATAGAACAAGGTATTTACATACTTTTTCCATCACTCTAGGTGCATGAAAATAAATATTCGTTGGGGGTTTGTTATAAGTTTCTAGCTTTCATGGATAAGCAAAATGAACTGAATTAACTCACAGAGAACTGAATACAGACACTGTGGGCACCATCCTGACTCTGGTTGTCCAAGCAAGACCTGTAGTCTATGTAGCTCTGCATGTTCCCAGTATATTTACAAAACTCCAGGAACAAATGAGTCCCATTTCCACCAATTTCAATAGCTCTGGAATTTTCCAGCTTACTGTTAAAGATAAATAAAATACATCAGAGTTTAGGCACTGAACAGAAGCTTACAGTGCTTTGGGGTCAGTACATTTCTAATAACTTCCGTTTAACATGGGCATATTGAGGCGTTACACTTACCACTTCTTATAGGCATATTCCAGGTATGAAGCTGTAAACCGCAGCTCATACTCAGTTGCGTACTTGGTGTCATAGATGCCTGAGGGAAACATTTGGGATAGATCTGCAGTGAAGGTACCCAGGCGCTCAGGTAAATGGGCATAGAAGCACTGGTACAAGAAGACCATGTCTATCAGACCGTTATGAACCACCAAGGGCTTATTTGCCCTAAGCAGTTCTATGAACAAGGATCGCATGTTTACCCCATGTGCATCACCTCCCTAAAGAAAACAAGTGTAGAAAGACAAAACACAACTTCTTAATTTTTACTTATTAAAAAAGTTTTACATCTTAAGAAATGAATAGTAATTTTGAAACTTATGTATAAAATCATGACCACTCACTCCAGTCATATCAGTAACCTTATAAAAGCTGTTTTATTCTACATGGAATGGGTCCCCTCAAGGGGGCTGCCATGTTGGGATCACATGACCAGCTGATTACTACAAACTTTATCTCAGTAACTGACCTGTTGTTAGACACTTTCACTCATGGATTAAATGTATAATGGCTGTATGTCAATTAAAATTGGAATATTTGTCAAATTTAAGCTAATAACGTTCATTCTAATGTAAGCAGCCATTTCACCCTGTAGCTCTGCACCGATTGCCCACTGAAGCTAAGCAGAGCTGAGCCTGGTCGGTACCTGGATGGGAGACCTCCTGGGGAAAATTAAGGTTGCTGCTGGAAGAGGTGTTAGTGAGGTAGTTAGTGCTCACCCTGCAGTTTATGTGGGTCCTAATGCCCCAGTATAGTGATGGGGACACAACACTGTAAAAAGGCACCGTCTTTCGGATGAGACATTAAACCAAGGTCCTTACACTCTGTGGTCATTAAAAATCCCAGGGCACTTCTCGTAAAAAGAAGGGGTGTAACCCCGGGGTCCTGGCCAAATTCCCCCCATTGCTCTTATCATCATGACCTCCTAATAATCCCCATCCACTAATTGGCTCTACAACTCTACTCTCTCCTCTCCACCAATAGCTGGTGTGTGGTGAGCGTTCTGGTGCACTATGGCTGCCGTCGCATCATCCAGGTGGATGCTGCATACTGGTCGTGGTTGAGAAGAGTCCCCTGTTCACTGTAAAGCGCTTTGAGTGTAGTGTCAGAAAAGCACTATATAAGTGTAACGTTCATTCATTCATTCATTAATAATACTAAAATTGCGCATTCAAATATTGGATGTGTGCCAAGCACTGACAATGACTTCAGACAGATCGCATTCTTGCGCTGAAAAAAAGGCTAGATACAGGGCAAAAAACAGCTTAACAGAACGCAGGTGTCTCGAGGCACGTTTTTAAAGGCTGAAGTTCTTTTTAACTTGACACGGCATTTTAAAAAACACTGCGCTCCTGCACGAGATGCTAAATAAATGACAAAACGAGTTCAGCCGAATACCACTACTATCTGTGAATACTGCTATCTTACATACAACTGTAATGAATGAAAAACACTGTGGTATGGCTGTTATTATGAACATTTTTTTCTGCTCATTTTACTTTTTACTTAACATATGGGAATATGAACTGGCTAAATATTTTTATTTCTATTTTATGCACTTTATTTTCAAATGGAATGCACTTTTTTTAACAGCCAGAAATGTTCTTTGCAATAATATAACACGGTGCTGTTTGGCTTAAAGGTTTTCGCTGTGCCCTCTTGTGGACAAAGGAAACAAAGTCAATTTAAAAATCTGGTGTCTTTGAAATTCAAATTTAATTTTAATTTTGTTTCTCAGACTAGTTGACAGCCCTAAATGGTGGTGAATAGTGAATTTCTCTGCAAAAAAAATAAAATAACTATTGCATTTGAATGATGCTGCATCCATACCCCTAGGTGTCAGTGTAAGTCCAAGATGGCATTAACAAAACAAAAACAAAAATGACTGAGTGCCCCATAATTTTCTTAAACCTTTTAAATCATATGGAGATGGTACTACTTCAGTAATACTGTTTCAGGTAATTTGACAGAAAGTGTCCGTCTATTACATCCACGTTTTCCTCATACATTCAAAGACACTCACTTTGTCATTACCCTTGTAATAGGGAATGCCTTGGGCATATTGCTTGTTGAAGTCAAATCCATGTTGCACAAGGAACTGCACTGATTGGGGTTCAATGATGTATTCCTCTGAGCAAAGCAGGGTTAGATTGTAAACCTGGACCAGGTATGTGTTGTCTGCCTAGAAATTAGAAAGCATCAATGCAATGGCACGTCAGTTTACAAGTTTTAAAGTGAAAATATATATGTGTTGAATGCAGATCCTTACTTTGTTGTTAAGTTCTTTATAACAAGCAATCCCCAGTGAAAGTATTGAGCGTGTGCGAGCTGCATGACATATGGTTTTGTATCTGTCTTCAATGGATCTTTAAAGAGAAAAACAAAATACAGGTGATCATTTCATCACAGTCATTAATTCACATAGCAATATGGAGGACGAAAAGTGACATCCCAAACATACAACTTACTCTGCTAGAAGAGCTTTTCTTGATCCAAGGCCACTCAGTTCCTAAAAGAGACCAGAGAACAGTCATAAAGTGAATGCACTAATGGAATAAAATGTGACCAAAATATTTTTCATTTACACATTCAGCTTAGTTTCTAAACAGAGAGTGGCAATTCTCACCGTATCAAGGGCAATGAATGAAGATGTTTTAATGGCTAACACTACTGCTCCCCAAAGCTCCTTAAAATTGTTGCCTTGCACATCTATTACTGGGACCATCATTGAGGACGTCATAATTTAAATCCACTGAATGAAATAACCAATATCAGACATCTGTTGAAAACAGCAATCCTTGGAAATGACTCCGATTGTGTTTACTGAATTATCACTAGTTCAGTAAACACTCTCTTTAAACAACAGTAATGTCTAAACGCTCTACGCCAGTGTTTTTCTTTTTAAGTACAAATGTGTTTGCTGTTAGTGCAAATACTGAGCCTTGTCATATATTAGACAACTAATCGACATGCTAACAAACCATAACCGAATATATCTATTATTTACATAGTCTCATCACAATAACTCTTTGGCTTTGACTTTTTCCCTGTCTGTTTCTTTGTTTACTGCACTGAATGAACGTCAAATTCATAACTTTGTTGCGCACACTTTGATCAGAGTCACCGCCTGTACACCATGTCAGTCTATTTTCTTTCCTTTTAGAGTTTACGTCACTGGTAAAGGTAACATCCATTTTTGACGATTGTTTTTATTTCATGGCAAACAGACGAAAAATCGCGATGCAAGTTTTTAACTCATTAATACACATTAACACGCGAATTTTACACAGGCAACTGTAAAGACAGCGCCCACATTATACGTCATCACAATTGCCCATTGAAGTTTCAGGCGCCAATTTGGCTCAAACAAACAACGCATTTCACTTACTAGTAAAGCATATTCGTGAGACGTATTTGCATTTTATTTTCAATGCACCAGAGAGATAGCCTGTATAGTCATTGTTTACGTCCGTTAAAGCTACTGTTATCTCTTTTTCTGAAGTGGAAAGTTTTTTAGAATACCCCTGCTAAATCTTATGCTAGCAGTCAGCGACGTGTCATCGTTGTTTTGCTCCGATGATAAATTACACCTTGAGAAAGTGTTTATAAACATGGGTGGATGCTCCGCTCCCAACTGCTCGAACTCTACAACTATTGGAAAGCAGCTATTTCGCTTTCCGAAAGACCCCGTGCGCATGAGAAAGTGGTTTGTAAACTGTCGGCGTGATTTTGTGCCAACCCCCTGCTACAGATTGTGCCAGGCAAGTGGAAACCATGAATCCACAAGGCTTTGAAAGTTTCGCGTAGTGTTTTATATTGTGCAAAATAAAACGACTAAGCCGCCTTCCAGATATATTCCCGATTTACCGGTCTATTTTCTGATCATAGATCTTTAAATGACTTGCAGGATCATTTTGAGGAGATTGCCAGATCACCAGCAGGGGGAAGGAAACTCAAACCTAATGCTATACCCACACTTTTCAATGTGCCTGACCCTCCCTCTCCTGTAACCCCACAAACAGTATTGCCCATTAAAAATGAGCCAGGTAAAGTTATTTGGACCATTTGACTGAACACAAATGTAAAAGCTCAAGAAGTCCATTTATTTGTTTATGTTTCCAAATGTCCATTGGCAAGAAAATCATTCAATTTTAAATGATGTCATATTTAATGGTTTGTATATACAATAAAATGATAGTTATAAATACATTATATATAATATATTATATTCAGTACTGTGCAAAAGTTTTAGACAGTTGTGAAAAATGTATAGTGAGTATGTATCAGAGCATATGAGCGGAGCGGTGATAATTTCACCTGAGTGGAGAGGTCCTTTTTGAAGATTCCGCTCCGCTCTCTCAGGCCCCTCAGTGCTGCTCGCTCAACCCAGAATGCGCTTTGCGAGATGCTGGTTTGAGAATCTGCAAAGTAAGCAATAGATCCAAGTTCATGGAGTTCAAATATTGTTTGAAAAACAATATACAACAAGTTGAAAACATTATACATAAATGCGCAGTAATAATCATAGTTAAGAACGAGGAAGGAGAAGAAATTGAAAGGGAGTGTGGAGAGACTGTGAGAGTTAGTAAAGATCCGTTTTGGAATCTTAAGCGTCACATTGCCAGAAAGCACGAGGATGTGCTACCAAAACATAGTGCAGCAAAAAGTGAGCTAGTAGGCTATATACCATTTGATAATAAATGAATAGATAAGTAGGTAGTAAGGTATCTTGTTATGCATTCGTGTCAGTGCAGCTAGAAGTAAGCAATAGCCAACAAACAACTGTAATAAGAATACTTAGCCTATTGAAAGGTAGTTTATAGGCAATGTTAAAGTTAGACTACAAAAGTTATAACAACACTTTTTTAATTATTTTGAAAACTGAACAGAGTAATTAGGCATAGAATTTAGATTGTGTCCAGTAAATGGTACGCTAATGTAATGTATGCAAATTTGTTCTTTACAGAAGAAATTGCAATCAATCAAAAGGAGATAAATAATTTTTTTCCTCTCCGGTGTCCCCAGTTCTCTGTTTCAAATGCACGGAAGAAAGAATTAGATGACGCATTTTTTAAGATGGTTTACTTGGATTATGAACCTGTTACAAAAGGTGAACGAGAGGGTATGCGTCATTTTGCCAGCGTTGCCCAGCCCGGCTATACCACACCATGTTACAGCACAGTACGTGATACGCTGATGCCAAATGCTTTCAGCGAGATGGAAGGCAGACTTAGAAAGCTGTTGCGGTTAGGAGATGGCTTTGTGCTTACTTTAGACATTTGGACAAACAGAAGAGGACACAACTTTCTGGGTGTTGTGGCAAGTTTTCTTGATGAAGTATTTAATGGTCACACAGTGCTGCTGGGCTGCGAACATCTTAAAGGGCACCACACAGCAGAGCATATTTTCAATAAATATGAAAGTGTCTTGCAACACTGGAATTTACAACAAAGAGTTGTGAGGGTGGTGACCTACAGCGCCAGCAATATGGTAAAGGCTTTCGACCTCCCAGGGTTTGAGGAGGGTGCAGCTGAAGAGGAGGGTGAGGAAGAGGTGCTTGAGGAAGATGGCACAGAGGAAGGTCCACTCTCGCCATTCCAGCCGGATTGTGTTGCGCAGATCATGGAGAACATGTGCGCCGCATATATCACCGAAGCTAACCTCCATATGCAATGCCCCATACATTTACTTCAACTCACCATAAAGGATGCAATAAACAATCATGCTGATATAGACAACATTTTCACACGAACGGCAAAACTTATAAAGAGTGTTAGGAAAAGCACCTTAAACACTGAGGAGGCTGATAAACTAGGTGTGCGTACCACCCCAGCATGTGTCACCAGGTGGAGCAGTCAGCTGCGCATGATTGAATCAGTATTAAAGATGTTTGAAAGAGACCCGCAATTCCAAAACAAACTGACCATTCCCGAACACGTTAAGCTGACCATGAATGACGTACATCAACTCCAAGCCCTGACTGAGGTGCTATTGCCACTGGCAGAACTTACTAATTATATGCAAAAAGAGCTTGGAAACCTGGGCATTATTCTTCCAGCTGTTATGGAAATTAAACAGCTTTTGTCCAGTGTGCATGAGACCCACTCCCTCTCCATTCGTGCATTTGCAGAGACACTGTCAGATAATGTCTCTACTCGTTTTAACAGATTCTATTCTGACAAGCACCTTGTGTTGGCGGCTGTATTGGACCCACGTTTTAAAACTGAATGGATCATTAGGGATGGTACAGTGAGCAATCAATTTGCAGAGATTCGCGAACTTTTGGTGAAGGAGGCAGAATGCAGTGCCTTTGGAACAAGTGTGGGCACAGCAGCTGAGCCCAGAAGCGCTCCGAAGAAGGCCCGCATATTCGGCTCATATGAGAGCAGCTCGAGTGTAGTTGACAATGCCAGAGGTGAGATGGAGGTGTACCTGGGCTCAATGAGAAAGGGCATGCAGGAAGATGTCCTAGGATTTTGGAAAACCAATGCTGGATCCCTCCCTCGACTGGCCAGGGTCGCCCGCAAAATCTTCAGCATCCCCAGTGGTTCTTCCAGTGCTGAGCGTGTGTTCTCTGCCGCTGGATTACTGTCCCGGGCACACCGCATGAGCCTGAAGCCTGAGACTTTGTCCAAGCTAATATTTCTAAAAGTAAATTCTAAAGTGCTGTAAAGATTGAGACATTTTTCAATAGACCGCATTTCCCCGCAGTTTTGGTCTATTTTAATTTTAGAAAGTGTTTTTCTTTTATTATCACCAGAAAATAATCCAGGTGTGTTTTATTTTGAAAGTTCTATGTGCATTTCATCATGTGTTTTTTTTTTTATTTCATAGGCCTGTTTTGAATGGTCTGTTGCTCAACCAACAACAGTTATGTTGACTGAAATAAAATAGCAAATTTCAAATATTCTTTTTCAGTTATTGTCTTTCATACAAGTTTACCAAGGGGCTAGACGTCTTTTAAATTAATAAATTTAATAAATTAATTTAATAAAATTAATAAAAGGTACAGACTGTAACAGAATGTCACTCACAAATATCATAACTGTTATCTACAACTGTAATTGAGGCATTTATTCAAGAAATGTATACAAACAGAAACAAGTATACTACAGAGAAATTTCATGTCGGAGCAGGATTTGAGCGAACACTTTTTTACTGTTGAGCGTGAGCGGTAGTTGAGTGGAGTGTCTGCTTGTGCCGTGAGCGGTTGTGCGGCGCGCACATGCATGGAGCGGGTTATTGAGCGGAGTGTCACACCTCTCCGCTTTGCTCACATGCTCTGGTATGTATACAAAAATAATGCCATGAATAATTTTTATTTATCAATTAAATGAATGTTCCAGGTTAAATACAAGTTAAGCTCAATCAACAGCATTTGTGTCATGTTGATTACCACAAAAATTAATTTCGACTCGTCCCTCCTTTTCTTAAAAAAAAAATATATATATAAAAATGCAAAATCGGGGTTACAGTGAGACACTTACAATAAGTGAATGGGGCCAAATTTTTTAGGGTTTAAAGGCAGAAATGTGAAGCTTATAATTTTATAAAAGCACTTTCATTCTTCTGTTAAAACTCATGTATTATATGAGCTGTAAAGTTGTTTAAATTGTACTTTACAGTCATTTTAGGGGTTGTTGACATTACATCATCATGGCAATGAAGTTTTAAAATTGGCTGTAACTTTACACAGAAATGGTTAGTAAGTGATTTTATCACACTAAAATCATGATCACAAGCATATTGTTTATGTCTTGTGGCTATACTTTTGAAACTGAGTATTTTTACGTTCCAAAATTGGCCCCATACACTTCCATTGTAAGTGCCTCACAATAACCCAGATGTTATTGCCACAAATTCTGTCGATTGAGTTTAACTTGTATTGAACCTGGAATATTTATTTAACTTCATACAAAGGGCAGTAAATATATATATATATATATATATATATATATATATATATATATATATATATATATATATATGTTTAAAAAAATAACAACAAAAAAAAAAAAAAACGGCCACCCGTGCACCAATTCTCTAAGGTACACTGGTTCACAGTTTTTCAAGGTTGCTGGCAAATAGGTTGTTCCAAACATCTTCAAGTCAAGTCAAGTGGGCTTTTATTGTCCTTCCTCTAAATAGCTTGTATACATTGGAACAAAATGTCATTTCTCCAGGACCATGGTGCAACACAGAACAGAATACAAGACAACATAAAGTGCAATACACAACAGTGTGAGACGAGTGCAGGATAATATATACACAGAACAGAACAATAGATACACAGGACAATAAATGCACAGGACAGAACAATAGATACACATGACAATAAATACACTGGATAGAACAACAGATACACATGACAATAAATACACAGAACATGAGCTGTAAACTATTTTGTAGTGTAGTGCAATAAGTATAGCAGCAATATTGGCAGAAAAAACGAGTTCCATAATAAAAAGTGCAGGTGTGCTGTGTTTTGAGTCATACTGGGTTAGGTGTTTGACTGGCCCAAGTGAGCATTGGGAGGCAGTAGGGTGACTGCCTCAGGGAAGAAACTGTTGCGGAGTCTGTTGGTAGTGGCACGGATGCTCCTGTACCTTCTGCCAGATGACAGGAGGGTGAAGAGTCCATGAGAGGGGTGGGAGGGGTTGTCTGCAATACTGGTGGCTTTGCGGAAGCAGCGGTTGTTGTATGTGGTGTCGATGGTGGGTAGAGAGACTCCGATGAGCTTATCAGCTGTTCTCACAATTCGCTGTTGGGTCTTGCGGTCAGAAGCTGTGCAGTTACTGTGCCACACGGTGAGGCAGCTGGTCAGGATGCTTTCTATCGTCCCTCTGTAGAAGGTGGTGAGGATGCGAGAGGGGAGTTTGGCTCTCTTCGGCCTCCTCAGTAAGTGGAGGTGCTGCTGGGCCTTCTTGGCTAGGCAGGTGTTGTTGAGAGTCCAGGAGAGGTCCTCCGTCATGTACACACCAAGAAACTTGGCGCTTCTGACTCTCTCCACAGTTGTTCTGTTGATGTGCAGTGGTGAGTGGGCTGCTCGGGTCCTCCTGACGTCAACAATAATCTCTTTAGTCTTATCAACATTAAAATATAGATTGTTGTCTCTACACCATTCTGCGAGCTGGTTCACCTCCTCTCTGTATGCTGAGTCATCATTGCTGCTGATGAGGCCCACAACTGTAGTGTCATCAGCAAACTTTAGGATGTGACTTGAACTGTACTTTGCAGCACAGTCATGAGACAGCAGGGTAAACAGCAGTGGACTGAGCATACAGCCCTGGGGAGCGCCGGTGGTCAGTGTGGTGGTGCTGGAGGTGGTGTTGCCGATCTTGATGGACTGGGGTCTCCCAGTCAAAAAGTCCAGAATCCAATTGTAGAGGGAGGTGGTCAGACCCAGCATGTTCAGCTTTGTTATCAGTTGTGGGATGATTGTGTTGAATGCTGAACTGAAGTCTATGTACAACAATAGACTTACATAGTTGTCCTTTTTGTCCAGATGGGTCAGAGAAAGGTGGATGTTAGCAGATCTGGTGTTCTCTGTTGGGTGGCTGGGATGGTAGGCATACTGAAATGGGTCCAGTGTGGTGGAAAGATTGCTCTTTTTGTGTTTCATGACTAGCCACTCAAAGCACTTCATGATGGTAGGTGTGAGTGCAATGGGCCGGTAGTCATTCAGGCAGGACACAGATGATTTCTTCAGCACAGGGATGATGGTGGTCGTCTTGAAGTACACAGGAACAACTGCTTGGCTCAGGGAAATGTTGAAGATTTCTGTGAGGATATCTGCAAGCTGATCAGCACATTCCCTGAGCACCCGGCCAGGTATGTTGTCAGGACCTGCAGCTTTCCGTGGGTTAACTCTGGACAGAGTCTTCCTGACATCTACTGCAGATAGACAAAGTACTTGGTTGGTGGGCGTTGGGGTGGTCTTCCCCACTGGCATGTTGTTCTGTGCTTCGAACCGTGTGTAGAAATCATTCAGTGCTTCTGGGAGCGAGGCGTCACCATCACAGACAAGTGGTGTAGCTTTGTAGTCTGTGATGGCCTGAATGCCTTGCCACATGCACTTTGTGTCCTTGGTATTTAGGAAGTGACCGTGGATTCTTTCTGCGTAGTTGTGCTTCGCCTCTTTGATAGCCTGGACAGACTGGCCCTTGCTGTGTGGAGGGCTGCATTGTCGTCAGACTTGAAGGCAGTGTCTCAGGTTTTCAGCAGTGAGCACACTTCAGCAGTCATCCACGGTTTCTGGTTTTCACCTGTGGTGATGGTCTTGAAGGAAGTCACATCATCTATGCTAAGTCTGTTGTGTTGTGGTACACTGTAAAAAATGTTTGTAATTTTAATGGTAAAAGACTGTAAAAATGCTACAGTAAAAAAATGCTAATTGGTTAAAGGGTAGTAACCTTAAAATATACGGTAAAAATATATTTTTAATGTAAAAAGTATGATTTTCTGTATAATTAACAGTAAAAATGTATATTATGTTTAACAAGGGAGTACATGTACTTTTTACGGTAAATTATTGTTAAAATTACGGTAAAAAAACAATAATCGGGCGTTCCCAGAATTCCCCGTTTGACCCAGTTCATTTCATTATATTTTATGGGAATAGTTATGTTTCTTCTTATTTTTAATATCAGTTATGTACATTGGGGTGTTCTGTGTTATATTTGATGTAGTTTAGTTAATGTTTATTACATTATTATAATTACATTGAATAATATGTAATTACTACGGTGATTAACAATACATTATAAAGTGAAAAGCAGATTTTTACAGTTTCAGAAGGTTAATATATCAAGTTTATTATTTAATAATATAAACGACGGTAATGCACCGTAAAATATACAGGCATCAAAATTACATCCCGTAAAGCCTGAAACATGGTTACCATATTTACGGTGAATTTCTGGCAACCACAGCTGCCAGTATTTTACTGTAAATTTAACAGGATTTTTTTTTTTACAGTATATGTAACATATTCCAGTCTGTGTGACCTGCGATGGCTCCCTCAGACCAGGTTCTCACCTGTTTCAGAACCGGTTTGGCACGTTTCATGAGTGGTCTGTATTCTGGGATTAGCATAACAGAGATGTGGTCTGAGCAGCCGAGGTGGGGGTGGGGTGCAGCCTTGTAAGCACCGTGAATGTTTGTGTAAACAAAGTCTAAAGTGTTTGTACCACGGGTTGCGAAATCAGCATGATGGTGGAATTTTGGCAGCACTGATTTCAGTTTTGCATGGTTAAAGGAGAACTCACAGTTCTGTGTATTTAAGATGTCTCAATTGCTTCTGTCTCTTCATATAATCCCAGACTGTCTCTATAATGTTGAGATCCAAGCTCTGTGTGGGTCATACCATCTGTTGCAGGACTTCTTGTTCTATTTCTATTCTATTCGAGTTGCAAAGTAAATGTGTACACTGGCGGCCAAAAGTTTGGAATAATGTACAGATTTAGCTGTTTTGGAAGGAAATTGGTACATTAATTCACCAAAGTGGCCTTCAACTGATCACAAAGTATAGTCAGGACATTACTGATGTAAAAAAAACAGCACCATCACTTTTTGAAAAAAGTCATTTTTGATCAAATCTAGACAGGCCCCATTTCCAGCAGCCATCACTCCAACACCTTATCCTGGAGTAATCATGCTAAATTGCTAATTTGGTACCAGAAAATCACTTGCCATTATATCGAACACAGTTGAAAGCTATTTGGATCATTTAATGAAGCTTAACATTGTCTTTGTTTTTGAGTTGCCACAGTATGCAATAGACAGGCATGTCTTAAGGTCAATATTAGGTCAAAAATGGCAAAAAAGAAATGGCTTTCTCTAGAAACTCATCGGTCAATCATTGTTTTGAGGAATGAAGGCTATACAATGCTTGAAGCTGCCAAATAAAACTGAAGATTTCATACAAAGGTGTACACTACAGTCTTCAAAGACAAAGGACAACTGGCTCTAACAAGGACAGAAAGAGATGTGTAAGGCCCAGATGTACAACTAAACAAGAGGATGAGTACATCAGAGTCTCTAGTTTGAGAAATAGACGCATCACATGTCCTCAGCTGACAGCTTCATTGAATTCTACCCGCTCAACACCAGTTTCATGTACAACAGTAAAGAGAAGACTCAGAGGTGCAGGCCTTATGGGAAGAATTGCAAAGAAAAAGCCACTTTTGAAACAGAAAAACAAAAAGAAAAGGTTAGAGTGGGCAAAGAAACACAGACATTGGATGACAGATAACTCTTTGAAGTAGAGTAAAACAAATTTTTCAAACTGTAATAGTAATTTTTCACGTTATTAATGTCCTGACTATACATTGTGATCAATTGAATGCCACTTTGGTAAATAAAAGTACCAATTTGTTTCCATAAGAGCAAAATCTGTACATTAATCCAAAAGTTTGGCCACCAGTGTATATATATGTCAGTATGCTCTTGATGTCACTTTGTATGCTGCAACAGAATATATCATATTGTTTATGTAGTGGAGAAGGACTTGAAAATGGGGTATCATGGTTATGCCTGCCGACAGCCCCCTGTGGATTCAGAAGAAGATGGAGTCTAGAGGGCAGAAGAGGAGCGACCCTGCTCTTTCTGTCAGCATTACAAATCCAAGCTGGAACAGCAACAGCAGCATACAATCAGACTACAAAGAGAGGTCACTTTTTATCATTATGAATCATATTTATCCTGTCCACCAATAGATTACTCTGATCACCCAAATAGTTACTGAAAGTACAGGTAACGTTTTGTTAAATGGATTTTATCATTGTTACTTTGTTATACAGGCAGAGGAGATGAAGAAACGTCTTTACAAACTGAGCAAAATAGAAAAGGGGCTGCGTGTGTTCCTGTATGAGGATCAGATACGTGCACTAACATTAGCCAAGCGCTCTCGGAGAGCAGTGTGTTCCCGTGACACTTTAATGACTGCCCAAAAAATCTGCTGCGCAGTGGGAGTTAAAGGATATGAATACCTCAGGGAACTTGGCTACCCTTTGCCTTCTTACAGGACACTATGCAATCGACTGGAGCCCAAAATGATGGTGACCACAAGTATGCAGGATGAATTAGCAGAGCTAGGCCTAGGCATTATTACTGCTTGTGACAGTCCAGAGGGCAACGTAACAAGTGATGGACTCATTGGAGTTTTGACGTGAGACAGTGTCTATGTAAGAGACTGCACTAATGCTTGAGTTGACTCTTAAACCAGCCAAAAGGACTCACAGATGGGATTTTTTTTAATTTTACTGGGTTAAGTTTTATCGAGTTGTTTCATTTTATAAACCGTTAGCATTAATACTTCAACAGTCTGCAGTTGGTTCACTCGTTTCTGTGTTTTTGTTTTCTTTTTCCATGATGAAATGAAAATTTCTGCCTTGCTACATTTGTCTAAATATTTGCACTCCCTTAATGCAAATATTAAAAAGAATTTAATAAATTGTTGGTAGAATAATTTTAGCCGTTAACAGTCGAATATGGACACCAAAACTCTAATCATTCCGGCTTGGACAACCGACTTAGATGTGTTATTAAATCGATAATGTACCCCAAAATTAAAATTCTGTCATCATTTAGTCACACTCATGTTGTTTCACACCTATATGACTTCCTATTTTCCATGGAACACATAAGGAGATGTTAGGGACTGACAGCCTCACCATTCACTTTCACAGTTTTTTTTTTTTTTCTCCATACAATCAAAGTGAATTGTGACTGAGGCTAACATTCTGCCTAACATCTCCTTTTGTGTTCCAAGAAAGAAAGTCAGATGGGTTTGAAACAACATGATTGTGAATAAATAATGACCGAATTTTCATTTTCAGATGATCTATCCCTATAAAGAAGTGCAGGCTTTTTTTCCGTGAGTGAGATGGCAGAATGATACGTTGTAAATGTTAGAATAGGCAAGATGATCACTGTAAAGTTACTATTTTAAAGTGTAATGCTATGTCTGATTATTACTTTTCCCATATAACATGTTGTGTGTTACAAGTGTTTAGCAGTCAGATAGATTCCATCTCATATCATAGACCCACCACACAAATGACTCATGCAGCTGCCAAACTGAGGGTACTAAATAATAAACTTCTGTCAGGAAACCAGAATTTCTGGTTACAACTTCCCTTTGTAGTCATTTGAACATTTTCCTTTCATAAGGTGATTATTGCCATAGAAATGGCTCTCATGTATTCCTTGACATTGGTAGAATAACCGCATGTCAAAAATGTAAAGTTGTGCTCCCTACAGACTAGTTTTATCATCACCTTGACTGTTTTTCTGAGATGTTTTTCACAAAGAACACATTAAAGGGGATATTGGGGGATTAAATCATGTTAAAATACAGTTTCTATTCATTAAATGATTAATTAATACATTGGGTTGTTTGTTCTAATTAACAACATGTGTTTTGGTTAAAAGTTCCATTTTGGTTGGCTCATGTCTGTTTGGATATTTTGACTTTAGTTGTTGCTCCACAATTTGAAGTCTGCACTTTGACCCAAATCAAGGGTGAAACACTGCTGTTTGCTAAACTAAAATCAATTCCACTATTCATGCAATTGAGTAAGACCTTTCAAGAATTTTTGGTCAGTGTAAATCTGAAATTATATGAACTTTTGTGGATCCACAGCAGGGCCAGACGAAAGATGCTCTAAAAGTCTGGCGTCTTATTTATGTTCTCATATATATATATATATATATATATATATATATATATATATATATATATATATATATATATATATATTTGTATTGTTTAATTATATTTTCATAGGCTTTATAAGGGGAGTTCACCCAAAATGAACAATGCCATTATTTACACCTTGTCATGTTATTCCAAACCCATATGACTTTCAAGAGGAGACATTAGGCAGAATGTAAGTCTCAGTAACCATTCATTTTCACTGTATGGAAAAATGCATTCAATGGAAATGGTGTCTGAAGCTAACATTCTGCCTAACATCTCTTGTGTTCCACGGAAGAATTAATGCATAAATAATGACAGAATTTTCATTTTGGGTGAACTATGCCTTTAAAAATAACCGTGATGAATAATGTTTTATGGTAAACATTGGTGACTGATATTTCAATTGCATCATTTGAACAAATCAGTAAAGTTAAGGAGACATGCACTTGTTTTCCACATGATGTGATAACCAAATGTTTAGCTCAAGCAAACAGAATTGCATGGCTAACAAACTGTGCCAGAGAGTAGGAAACCCAAACAAAATGTTCACTCATGAACCAGCAACAGTTTTTGAATTATTTTTTCCCAGTCTTTACATTTCAATCTATCTTTAAATTTTCAATCTATCTTTAAATGTCAACTAAAAATATCCAGGGGGTCAAAAAAAGCACTCAAATCACTCCATGTCTTGAGTGTTAAAAAAAAGATACTTTTGGAGGCATAAAGCGCTGGTTCTAAGAACCATTCTACAAGAATGCTTCTTTCATAGCATGCTTTTCTCCTCTTGTAAAAGTCATATAAATGAAAAAAGGATATAGAACAAGTTAAACATCCCTGCTAAATAACACCTCATAATAAGCTGTGTGTGCTACACTAAACTGCCACTGCCCAAACTGTTAACATGTAATTTACAAGTATTTTTAATATTCTTTAGCCATGGCAACTGAAATGTACTTTTTTTTAATCATGGGAAGTATTTGCCCCTTTCATTTGATTTTCAGTGGCATTTTGTACTATTATGAGGGCATATTTGTCTCTAAACATAAAAAAATATGAATATACCATATCGTCCTTTCATTTCAAAACTTTAATAAATTAATTTATATATTCTCTGTGTAATTATATTGAGAAAATATAACCTCTAACCCATAAAATTGAATCAACTTTAACTCAGATGTTACTATTAAAAAACAGGAATTCATTACATTTCTTTCCCCACATTTTAAACTCTGTGGGCATTTTTGACCAGAGATCCCCTAAATTTCTGACTTTGCATGGCAACATATGAAAGCAAATTTGTTCTATATTTTGGAAAAACCGAAGATGTCACTAAAATCTTGTTCATTATCATAGTCTCATATGTTATCAACAAAGTTTGTTTATCTTGGATCCCTCACATACACGAAAGACACCCCTGAAAACTTAGTATGACCAAGGCCAATCCACTCAAACTGTCTTTACTGGTTTGTTCTGTTTGTTGAGGGGGAGGGCCATGCCCAGTGAGACCTTAAAAAGTGTGGAGCAAACAACTTACCCTTGTTTCTTTTATTTTTTAACCTTAAGGAGGCCAAGGGACAGAGGTTGAGGTTTGTTTATCCACTCTAACTCTTCTATTCTTGTGTGTTGTAAAATGAAATGTGTGGAATTCATTAGGTATGACCCAATGAGGAGCTGATTGTCTTCGTTTTTTAGGTGTTGCATTGGGCGAAGTACAGCAGGCATGATGCAGGCTGTCTGGGCCCTGTGGTTGTCTGCTTTTCCAGCTCTGCTGGGGGCTTCATCTCTGTTTGTGGAGAAGGAAAATACTAGCTCGAAGATCTGCAAGCCTGCGCCACAGTGGGAGATCGATGGCAAGACTCCAATGAAGGAGCTTTTGGGAAATGTAGTCGTCGTGGCTCTTCTTAAAGCGAGCTGATTCTTCTGTCTCACGCAGGCTACCAGGTAGGAGCAACAGTTGTTGTGCTGTGTAATGCTCTCATTCAGAGTGAGATATTATTATTACTGGTACAACTGGCCAAGTACTTTATATTTGTACAGTATTTTGTCAACTTATAATTAGAAGAAAATGTAAGCTACTTTGGAAAAGTTATGAATGAAAACCCTGGAAATACCAGGGACTTTTTAAAATGTTATTTCCAGGACTGGAAAAGTCATGGAAATTAAAATAAAACTAATACAATAAAACTTATGGTAGAGTTATTTTTTTATATAATTGTTTGTTGCTGTGCTCAGCTCTGAATTTTTTATTAGCCTGTTATTATAGTACTTTAGTATAATATTTTTAATTATTAAAATGATCAATAATTAATCACAACTGGAAAAGTAATAGAAATTCATTCAATCTATTAAATTTATTTGTTTTCTCCTCTATTTGCTTGGAAGGTTGGGAGACCTGCGTGACAAGTTGGCCAAGGGCAAGCTGACTAATGTATCTTTCCTGATTGTCAATGAGCAGGAGGCACAGTCCAGAGCTATGTACTGGGAGCTCAAGAGGAGGGCCGCACAGGGTATCCCTGTGTATCAACAGAACCCACTGCAAAATGACATCTGGGAAATTTTAGATGGTGACAAGGATGATTTCTTGGTGTATGACAGGTATAAACAAGACATTTCTAACTCCAACACATACTGACCAGTTTGACTAGTTACTCTTTATTTCTTTTGACTGATTTGTTTTCATATGAAGGTTAACCTGAAGAGTGAGGTCTGTAAGAGTTCATCTGAGGGTTTCTTTAAGCATTTCATGCTGCCTTTAATGTTATGGTCTTCCTCTTCTCCACAGATGTGGATATCTGACCTTCCATATTGTCCTGCCATTCAGCTTTCTTCACTACCCTTACGTAGAGGCTGCCATTATGGCCACATACCATAAAGATATATGCAACTGCTCAGTGAGTGAAAATATGCAACAATATACAGTGATTTTCAAAAGTACACTTAAGCCACACTTAAAATTGTGCATTTATTTTAAAGAAAGATAGCATAAGTACACTTTTCAAGCAAAACATTTCACAAAAAGAAATGTTTGTTGTTAAATTGTGAAACAAATGTTATACTGTTAAAAAACAAACAAACAAACAAACAAACAAAAAAACTATTTGGACACCTTTTGGTTAGTGGAACATTTCCATAGTTAATGGTAGTTTGATTACACACACACACACACACACACACACACACAAAAAAAATACAATAAATAAATAAATAAAAAACTCTTAATTCAATAATATACAGTGGTTCCACATATTTGAAATCAGTTTTCTTAAATTAAAATTTCCATGTAACTGAATCAAGTAAACCCAACAAAACTAGACTAAAGGAACTTTAATCAATCTCTTTCAGTTACATACTAGCTAGTGACATTAAATGATAGCATGCTAAATACATGCTAGTGAGAAACATTTCTGAGTTTAATTTGTTCACTATGCTATGCTTACCACAGCAATTGCTCAATGTATCAAGCAATAAGTTGAAAACACAATGTATATTTGTCCTCATGCAAAGCATGCTGGAAACTATAAATCCCCTGCCCAGTTTCAGTCAACCAAACCAAATATGTCAATGTTGCCGCAAAGCTAATGGATTAAGCAGACAAGAAACTTTTTCTTGTTAAAAAAAACTCAGTTAAATTTGTTTACATGCATTTTTGAGTAATATGAACATGGGAGGATTAAGTAAAGCTGACGATAGTGAAAGTTAATTTTTTAGTGTATTTGGGGCACCCATGGGCAAGAACATAAATCGGCGCCCATGTGATGAACTACACCTGTGGTTACAATGCCAGGACAGCTGTGTGAACTTGAGGGGAACTGACTTCATACATCCACTAAAATCACCTTCAGACCAGTTAGTTAAAGTCACTGTGAAAATGACTAAGAAAAGTGAAATTAGATCTGAAAAAAGGTCTAGCATCATTTGTTTACAGATGCCACTTGGTTTTATGTATTTGTATCTAATGCAATGACATTCAGACATTTTTAAGTGTGGCTTCAGTGTCCAGATACTTTTGTGGCCATGTACTGTAAATGTACAACACTGTGGTTTTCAAAAAATGTTAAGTCATATCCCTTAAATGTTCAAAATGTTGATTAATTCAAACTCTGTTTTAGCTAAATGGCAACTCCATCATATCAGGAGGCTTTGACAGCAGCAAAAACAATGATACTGCGCTCACTGGAGAGAACAGTAAACAGGCTGCAGAACCCACTAAACAGCATCATCATCATCATCATCATCATGATAATAATAATGAACAACAGCATCATCATCATCATTTTCTTCATGTTCCAAATAATAAAAGTCGTGCAGGTGATTCTGAAGAGCCAAAGGACCCAACCCAGCATTCTCATCGAGAACCGATTTACTACAATACAGGGACGTAAAGCCTACAGAATTCACTCACACATAGTCATTCCAAGTAACAGATAAGGTTCGTAACAGACACTAAAGCAGAGGAGAAGAGACAGAGACACAAGCATCCATGTACAGTAGGCTATATGTAAAGTATCACTTTGTGACTGTGCAAATGGTCTTACTTTTTTGGAATTTTTACAATAATTGTTCTATTTTGATTTAAAAACAATGTTTTAGAAAACTTAAAGCTGCACTTGTGTCAGAATTGTATGTTGAACTTAAAGTGGGAGTTCTGATGGTTCTTTGTCTTTGGAATATCAAGTGTTTTTCTTCACTGTTCTTAATGAAGTGTGCACTGTAAACCTGAGTCAGGGGTCTGCATACGGATGCTGAGCAAAGGAGACATTTACACTGTACATCTGTTTTTCCTGTTCTTTTAGGGAATATCTAAAAGTACTGAACCAAAGAGTTATGCCTTTTTTTTTTCTTTTCTTTTTTTTTTGCACATTGTCATTTAGTACCAGCTGAAATTTTTATGTTAATAAAGGGAATGTACCATTTGTTCACAATGTGTGTGGTCAATATGCAAAGCTGTGTAGAGTAAATTCACATCAGCACATTACTGTTCCTTTCATAATAATAATAAAAAAAGATAATAATAATAAATATAGCTGCGAGCAGCAATTAACGGGGTTCAAGCGGTTTAAGGTCTTTAAGCACATGCGTAAAAAGGTATAATGTTTTATTTAGCAAGCATGTAACCACCTAGATTATAGATGGAATAGACCATTTACAGCCAATACAGGCAATTTACTAAGTAAATACATGGTTTTTAAAGCTCATAGCGCCACCTATGGTCCGATCTCCATAAAAGTCTGCATGCTTGTTTAGAATAATATGTTGCATGTACTCACCTAAGTTCTGAGTTTTTGTATAGGAATTATGGGCTTATTTGTACACTTGACCATGCCCATTTTCTAAATGACTGTTATAGCTACCCAAAGGGTAAAATTCAACATTTTTTTAAATATAATTATTGACCTATAGAGTCCAAAGAATTGTACTGCATTGGTTTTATTGAGGTTGAGCGAAAAACCTAGGACTAGTTCATAAAAGTAGGTTTTTTACATAATCGTGAATATTTAATGAACGACAGCAGTGGTTCTTGAGGCAAAGTTGCTCAGTATGAGGAGATCTAACAAATGATATGAATTATAGCTGCGTCCCAATTCAGAGGCTGCATCCTTCAAAGGTCGCATTCGAAGGCCGATTGCATCACTGCTGCACGACAAAGGCTGTCGCAATTCGAAGACTCCTTCAAATGCGGCCTCCAAATGCATTCTTCTTTTCCCGTGAAATGAAGGATATAACAGATGGATCCTTTGCGGCCTTGCCTACCCCAGAATTCATTGCGCGCCAGTGATGACAGGATGTTTTTGAGAGAAATTGCTGAATTACTCTTAAAACGTAAGTATTGGGTTTCAGCTTACTCAAATATCAAATGGTACAAATGTAAAAAAAATAAAAAATAAATACATTTTAAAGTGGTTCAATTGTTGACATATCTTACTAAGATGCGATTATATATAGTTTATACTCTTTATTATAAACAGAAATGGACCATGGTGAAAATATTTAGACAGTTTGTGAACCCTGTTTTGTTTTCAGACAGTTTAATATAACTTTCAAAAAAGTCAAGAACAAACTTTACAGTCACTCGGCAGCTGTCACAGTTGTTAGGCGACAAGAACAGTCCTCCGTAGGCTAGACTGTCCCAATTAACAATATTCAATCTGACCTTCACGGCCTTCGAAGTCGTAGCCTTTGAAGTCTGATTCCTTTGAAGGATGCTGCCTTTGAATTGGGACACAGCCATTGTGTGTGTGTGTGTGAAACACCACGTGATTACAGATGTGTAAAACTCGTTAGCGCCATCCATTAGCCGATTTCTTTCAAATTTCTCACAGACCTCTAGGGCCAGGAGTCAAACAGGCTCACTGAGTTTTGTGCCGATTGGCCTCCGTTAACCTTATCTAATAAGTGCTCAAACTTCATTGGCCAATGGTGGCCATGTTTTTTTAGATATGCCAATGTCCTCATAGGCAGTCATGGCACCTTGGACAAAGACAGTTACCAAGGTGATACTCAAAAGGCTCCTTGCTACCCTGAGTCAAATGAAAGGAACCTGAAGTATCTACAAAGTTCTGGTGTATAGATATGTGATTTGTTACATAGTTGCTAGGGTAACCCCATCTGGTTGCTAGACAATTACCAAGGTGATACTCAAAAGGGTCCTTGCTACCCTGTATCCAATGAACGAAACCAGAAATCTCTATGATGTTCTGGTGAACAGATCAGAATCAGAATCAGCTTTATTGCCAAGTATGCTTACACATACAAGGAATTGGTCTTGGTGACAGGAGCTTCCAGTGTACAACAATACAAAAACAATACAAAAACAGCAGCAAGACATAGATAATAATAATTTAAAAAAAAAAAAATAGTTATAATTATACACATACGTACAGACATACACACACATAGGTAGTGCAAATCTAATACAATCTGTTTAGATATGTCACAGATATGTGATTTGTTACTTGGTTGCTAGGGTAACTCCATCTGGTTGCTAGGCAGTTACCAAGGTGATACTCAAAAGGGTCCTTGCTATTTTGAGTCCAATGAACAAAACCAGAAGTCTCTACGGCATTCTGATCCTGAGATCCCCATCTAAGCATTTTGAATGGAAGTCAATGGGGTTTGGTTGATAGTGTGGTCTATATGGTTGCTAGGGCATGGCAAAGTAGTTTCCATGATGATACTTCAAGAATGATTGCCCACCCAAGTAAAACAAGCCGACTGTCATTTCTCTAGGACATTGTGATCCAAAGATATCACTCTCAGCCATTTTGAATGGAAGTCAATGGGGTTTGGTTGCTAGGGCATGGCAAAGTACTTTCCATGATGATACCTGAAGTCTGATTGCTCACCCAAGTATAAGAAGCCAACTGTCATTTCTCTAGGACATACTGATCCAAAGATACCACTCTCAGCCTTTTTGAATGGAAGTCAATGGGGTTTGGTTTCTAGGGTGCTCTAAATGGTTGCTAGGGCGTGGCTAAGTAGTTTCCATGATGATACTTGAAGTATGATTGCTTACCCAAGCATAACAGACCAACTGTCATTTCTCTAGGACATTCTGATCCAAAGTTAACACTCTCAGCCTTTTTGAATGGAAGTCAATGGGGTTTTGGTTGCTAGGGTGCTCTAAATAGTTGCTAGGGCATGGCTAAGTAGTTTTTCAAGTAGATACATGAAGTCTGATTGCTCACCTAAGTAAAAGAAGCCAACTGTCATTTCTCTAGGACATTCTGATCCAAAGAAATCACTCTCAGCCATTTTGAATGGAAGTCAATGGGGTTTGGTTTCTAGGGTGCTCTAAATGTCGGTTGTAACGCTCATTCCTTCGACGATAAACACGAGTCCAACCATCACCCCTGGTGAGACAAAACCGCGACTCGTCAGTGAAGAGCACTTTTTGCCAGTCTTGTCTGGTCCAGCGAAGGAGGGTTTGTGCCCATAGTCGACGTTGTTGCTGGTGATGTCTGGTAAGGACCTGCCTTACAACAGGCCTACAAGCCCTCAGTCCAGCCTCTCTCAGCCTATTGCGGACCGTCTGAGCACTAATGGAGGGATTTTGCATTCCTGGTGTACCTCGGGCAGTTGTGGTTGCCATCCTGTACCTGTCCCGCAGGAAGTGATATTCAGATGTGATCCTGTGCAGGTGTTGTTACATGTGGTCTGCCACTGTGAGGATGATCAGCTGTCCTTCCTGTCTCCCTGTAGCGCTGTCTTAGGCGTCTCACAATATGGACATTGCAATTTATTGCCCTGGCCACATCTGCAGTCCTCGTGCCTCCATGCAGCATGCCTAAGGCATGTTCATGCAGATGAACAGGGAGCCTGGGCATCTTTCTTTTGGTGTTTGGAGTCAGTAGAATGGTCTCTTTAGTGTCCTAAGTTTTTATAACTGTGACCTTAATTGCCTACTGTCTGTAAGCTGTTAGTGTCTTAACAATCGTTCCACAGGTGCATGTTCATTAATTGTTTATGGTTCATTGAACAAGCATGGAAAACATTGTTTAAACCTTTACAATAAAGATCTCTAAAGTTATTTGGATTTTTACAAAATTATCTTTAAAATAAAGTGTCCTGAAAAAGGGACGTTTCTTCTTTTGCTGAGTAAACACAAGATACACAAATGATCCACTGACATCAGTGTATTATTAACATCAACTTTGAACACTATCTTTTATTAGTTTATCTTATGTAGACAAAATACTGTAAACTAAAAACTGAAGTCTAAGTTTTTAAATATCCCGTAAGAAATTTTCCAGGAGTTCAATGGATCTCTTCAGTTATTAGTTTACAGCTAAATGTATATTGTCTTAATAACTTCTTACCGATGGGTGGCGTCGACGAGCTAAAAGTTGTTGCTCTTTGTGTAATACGCCTTTTTATTCTCCTCAGGAAAATAAAATTCACCAGAACCAAAACCAACAAGACGGAGTACATTTTTGCGTCAAGTTTGCCTCCGGACTTGGGTGAAGGACACCGACAAGAAGAACCCCTTGAAAATGTGTGCTTGTGCACTTGTGTTCGTTTTTGTTGGTAGTTTACTTTTCTACAATTTGTTTTAATAATAATAATAATAATAATAATAATAATAATAATAATAATAATAATTATATATATAAACAGTAGCGTTTTCATTCTTTTTATCTTTAATAGAGTAAACAGTTCTATTAACTTTTTATGAAAAATAAAATATAAACTTGACAAGTTGAAGTATTTTCTCTTTATCATTAATGTAATAATCATAACAAATGAACAGTTGTGAAAAGATTCATTGTATTATGATTCATCTTTTATTAATGTAAAACAGTAAAACATTTAACTGCATATTATAAATATATATAAACTATATAAAGATGATAAAATTCATGAAGCCACACAGGTGAAATGTTTATGACAAAATGTCTGCGACAGCTCCCGAGTGCTCTCTGACGCATGGAATTTACGTCAGCGTCTGAAATCGCTCACTCAATTCGTTCAGTCACTGCTTAAATATAGTGCACTCACTGCATAGGAAATAGTGAATGAGTGAAGGAGTGGGCGATTTCAGACACAGCTCGTGTAGCTGACTAGCGTAATCTGCGTTGCCATGGAAGCCGTAACTGTTTCCATAGTAACGCTGATCATGCCAGCTTTCTACCAACGAGCGGCACCTGATCACCATTAGTTCCCTGGCTATATCTACCTCCCTCATATCAACATGGAATTAGTGCTAAATACAAAACAGCACTTAAAATGGACTCCAACTAATATTAATAATCCATAGGTACATGAATAATGTATTGCAAAATACAAGAGCACTTGAACAGACTACAAATACTTTTAATAGCAATCCATATGAACATGAGATGCATTCATACAAACAATACAAACATTCATGTATTAATATAAATAGCCAAATAGAAGTGGAAGTTATTTTATTTTTATTTTATTTTTTTAAATGAAAGAAACACGAGCACGGATTTTACGCATGTGCAGCTACAAAACAATGAACGAATCACTCTCTGAGACTACTCTTACTTAAACGTGATGTAGTAATTTGACACTGACGGTACTCCACTACTTGTTGAAAAAGCTGCACAACTTTAAGAGTATAGACGTCTCACACTACTACTGCACTCACAGTATTAACTTAACTGCTCCGTACCTGTTCTCTCGCATGTGATGGAGGTCCCACAAAGTCACGAATTGAAGACGATCCAACGTCATGTGGCTCTTCAGTGGCCTTCCCCAAACTCGACAGCCCAAAGTCATTTTTGCATAACTTACAACGAGCTAAATGCCAAAATATTTCAATATTAACTGTTAATACTCTTTGAAGACATTTCATGTCGTGTGGCTCCCTCTGGTGGACAAAAATGCAACAGCCTATTTTGAATGGAAGTCAATGGAATTTGGTTGTTAGGGTGCTCTAAATGGTTGCTAGGGCGTGGCTAAGTAGTTTCCATGATGATATCTGAAGTCTGATTGCTCACCCAGATGAAACTAGCCAACTGTCATGTCTGTAGTCCATTCTGTTCCAAAGATATCCCTCTCAACCATTTTTAATGAGAGTCAATATGGCTGGTTGCTAGGGCGTGGCTAGCCATTGACCAGAGAGATTCTTATTGGCTGATTACTAACCTGACTCAAAAGATCCAATCGCCAAGTGTCTACAAAATTCTGTTCTGAAGATATCCCTCTTAGCCATTTTTAATGGAAGTTAATAAGGCTGGTTGCTAGGGTGCTTAAACAGTTGCTAGGGGGTGGTTACGCCATTTCCAAGGTGATACTTAAAGATTGATTGGTAGCCCGAGTGAAATGACATTCTGATCCCACAAAATTCATTGTCTTGTCATAGACGGAAACAATTGTTTTCAAGGGCAAGAGCTTTGCCATAGCATGCCTATGGTGCACTTTTGGGCTGGTTTTAAGGCAGCATTTTACAGTTTTCGGATGCAGCCATATAGAATGACGAGACAGAAATGGGGATAATGGAAAAATAAACACATAATATAATTCCAGACATATGTAAACATATCCCTAAAACAACGTGACAGTTAATCTTGTCTGGCAGCTTGACAAATGTTTTCAATATTTTTAGGATATGTAAAAATTAAGGTGACATTTGATTATCTATAATCATTTTGGAAATCACAGATTTATTTGCAAACTAATATTTTAAAAGTCAGAAGACATTGTCAGTGTACCACGTTTCTTCAAATAAATTTATATGCATTCATCCACCTATGAAAGCCTTAGACTTAAAAGATTTCTTATACTGTGGGTCCCTCTGGTGTACAATAAATAGTATTACAACTTTCATTATGGCTGATTATTTAAAATTTGCTGTTAGCAACAGGGGGTTCATCATAAATCCATGAAATTTAGTATGATTCATCAGAATGTCCTGTTTTCCATATTTATACAGTTTTGAGAAGATTAGCATTTGTGTACACAATATACAGGAATATTAGTCATAATGGGCCACACTAGTCAACTATATCAGACTGTATCTTCTAGACGATCAAAATTCTTTTGATAACTTTTTGCCTGCGTGGTCTAGCGCTGACCTGGTCCAAGTTTGGTGAAGATCTGATTAACGCCCTAGCGCCACCTATAGGCGGAATTTGACGCAACTTGGGGTGCAGCCTCAGAATGTTGTGTTGTCTATGTATATGAAGTTTCGCTACATTTGGACTTTTAATTTGGTAGATATAGGTCAGTTTTGATTACATGGATGATGCCTGACCAGTTCTTTGGCTTATATCTTCATAACACTTTGACGTTTTTGTCAGGAGATTCCATAGATGATGCATACCAAATTTCGTGCGAATCGGACGTACGGCCTTGGAGGAGTTCGAAAAAGTAAATTTTCCCGAAAATTCAAAATGGCGAAACATTTTTATAGACGGCAATGAAATCGGAAATCAGTACGAATACCTTCGGTGCTTGGACCCCTAATAATAATACAAATCATAACAATTACAATAGGATTTCAGCGCTAAGCGCTTGAACCCCTAATAATAAGTGGCGCCTGCAGCTGTACAGCAGTATGCACTGTGCGTACCATGAGCGCTCCGGCTGACCTGAGAAATATTTACTCTCAAAATATTTCACCAATCATGCAATGTGTCCCGTATTTCTGCTGGCTGTTTAAAAGAACTAACAATGCCCAATTTGCGAATGAGAAATTCTTTTGAGTCGGTTCTTTTCAGTGAACTGGCCAAACGGTCTTGAAAAACGGTCTGAATCGATTCGTGATTCAGTACAATTGGTTCAGAGCGCTCTCTCACTGAATCATTTGGAGCTGTTTCTCACTCAGTAAAACAGTCTTGGGATATTTACGAATACAGAGAACAAACAGCGCTGAATAAAGTGGAAATGTACCTACAGTCAACTGAAACTGAGAAAAGTCTGTCTTTTTGAGAAGTAACTTTGAGAAACTTCAGCTAGTGCTGTGTCATGTGAACAAGGAGCTGTTCAAACTGAACGTGTTTTTGCGTCCGCTCGCGCTGTTTTTCAGTCGTTTTCCTTGTAAACATTCGCTAGATGGATGTCTTTTGACAACTATGTCACGTTTCACTGTGTTTTTAGCATCTCTCACAGGAGCGCTGCATTTTTAGACGCTGTGTCAAGTTAAAAAGATAACTTCAACTGAAAAAACGCGTATCGAGACACCTATGTTCTGCTCTATTCTTTGTGGTGCGTTTTTTATTTTTTTTTATTTTTATTTTTATTTATTTTATTTTATTTTTTTTGCGCGCGAAAACGCGTCTGTCTGAACGGTAACTGGAAGGGGAAAAAATGCTTTTGCCAGTAAGTACATGAATGCTACTCATACTCGAATAAAAATAAAACAAATGTCTCAAAGTCACCAGAATTGAACTCTTTGGTGTTGTTTTTTTGCAACAAAAAATAAAATAAATAAATAAATCTCCCGGGGGAGCATGATGGTATTAGGTTTATTAGGCAGATTTCTGTGCGTACCCTCAGATTAAATCCTGCAGGCGCCCCTGATAATAATAATGAAATGACAAATGAAAAATATTGTTGTTATTATTATTATTATTATTATTATTATTATTATTATTATTATTATTTGTTGTTGTTACTTTTGAATATATGAGCCTAGTTCAAATAATAATAATACATAATTTAAACGTGTGTTTAATTAATTATTTATTATTTGAATTATTTATTGAATTATTTTAATTTTAACCCGACACTTCATTGTGACTAAACAAAAACGTTATCACAAAATTGCTGTTATGGCAGATTCACCGCTGAAAACAGTTGCGGTAAACAATAAGGTTATCCCGGGGATTTTGGTAATCCGTCTTGGATAAGGATGTTAAGTGTAAACTAGGCCTCTTAACTCATCAGTGACTTATGTTGAACGAGTGCTCTGCGTCGTAACTCCATATTTTTTCTCTATCTGTCTGTTGTGGAACTTCAGTATTGATCATAATAATTGACATTTTAAAGCAGTTACGCCCTTCAACGATTTCTCACGCTGTTGCATGAGCCATCTGATAGATGGCACTATTTGAGCATTCCTAAATGAACAGAGCAAGTGCAATGGTAAGTCATTCACGCTTTTATACATCCTAAGTATTTTTACATAGCCTAAAAGACACTTTTAATCAAAAGACCCCCACACCCGCCCACCCCCATTTTTGTAACATGTCCATTAATTATTTGTTGTTCGTTGTGCTGGTTCATCCATTGTTAATCGCTCTGTACTCAGGTGTCCGTTTTACCGTCGAGATGGCAAAGGCTCCAGATATTTTATCAATGGGTCTTAGAAAACGGAGGTATTTTTCAAATAATTTCTTGTCTGCCAGTATGAAATTGTTTGTTCAAAGTACTTTAACCGTTACATAATGTAGTTTAAGGGGCTAATGAAGCATTTCTTACATTCCCACAGACAAGAGGACAGATGGATGGTTATTGGTCTATTCTCCGGTGCCTCTCAGTTGCATATTCCTGTGTTACCTTTTCATCGTCTGGCTTGGCCCAAAACTAATGCGACACAGGCAGCCAGTCAACATTAAGACGATCCTTATCATTTACAATTTCTCCATGGTGTGCGTCTCCGCTTATATGTTCTATGAGGTATGGACCAAAATTCACAAGCCTTATATAGTTTTCCCTTTTGTTTCAGTTTAATTATTTTATTTTTATTTATTTATATATTCATTTATGAGACCTTAAAGTTAAACCTAATTTAAAATGGATAAACTTTAATGTCATTTAATGTTGTTTGTTTTACTCTTAGTTCACAGCATCATCTTGGTTGGCAAATTACAGTTTGTTGTGTCAGCCCGTTGATTACTCTGAAAGTCCCCTGGCAATGCGGGTAACCTAAAAAAAATGTTTTAAAATTATTATTTATTTATTTTTGTATAAATTATTTGTAAGAAATGCATATTTTTGTAATACTAAATTATTTCTAGGATGTAGCATTATGTAACCGCATACTACTCAAGAACTTATTTACATTGCTTTTGTTTGTGTAACATTGATGCCCTGCAGATGGCAAGAGTGTGTTGGTGGTTTTACTTCTCTAAAGTTATTGAACTTAGTGATACAGTAAGTAAATTATCTTGTAGTTTTGCTCCCAAAATGCACTCTTTATGAATGTCTTATGATGTTTTTGTGAGCATTAATGAGTAAATGTCATTATCATCAGATGTTCTTCATTCTGAGAAAGAAGAACAATCAGCTGACCTTTTTGCATGTCTACCATCATTGCACAATGATTTTCAACTGGTGGGCAGGAGTCAAGTACGTTGCAGGAGGGCAGTGTAAGTGTTCTTTCCTTGGAATTAAAGCAGATTATTGCAATTGCCACATACTGTATGTTTACATTCACCATGCACATTCTAAGTAGCAACAGTCCACTTAGAACTGCGTAACAATACGTGTCTTACTATCAATTTTGAAAAGTTATTGAATAGAGATGCAGTTGACTCTTTAATCAGATTGTAAATTTAAGTATTAGATTATTGTGTTGTAGATAAGTAACAGTTTGAGGTATATGGATGAATCAGAAACATTTCATATAGACCTACATCATTACTGAGAAAGACGAGCACTGTCTTTGTATCACAATAAAGTAATTCATTAAGAAATTATTAATGCCTTACAGATCTTATTCACGCTAGCGCCATCTTTGATTTTTAATGGGAATGACAACAAGGCTGTGAGGGATAGACTTACCATCTCTTTAATAGCACGAACGGTATAAAGCTGTAAAATCTCCTAGATCACATCTGATTTTCCACAACTCATGTTGTCTGGAGAACTTTGTATACTGATGTTCTTGGACAGATATTTATAAATGTTTTGTCTGCAGAACGATCCAAAAACACTTTAAACTGCAGTACAGCCCACTGTCATTCCCATTAAAATCAAAGATGGCGCTAGCGTGAATAAGGCATGAACCCACATATTAGGTTTGTTTTGGTTTTGCAGTTGCTTTCTGGCACCACTAGGTGATATATTGCTTCAAAAATGAATAATTCTGAATTCAGAAGTAAGGTACTGGTGTTAGGCAGTTAATAAAATGCTTAACATCTCATGAATGTTTTATGTTTTAGAGTTTCACACATTTTAAAGTGTCAAGGCTTGATTCAGGATGAGCATTGTTTGCCCAAGCCGATGAGAATTAATTAGAACTTTACCAATACATTCTTTCTCCCTCAGCGTTCCTCATTGGCCTCATAAACTCTTTTGTTCATGTGGTGATGTACATGTATTATTGTCTGGCCGCATTGGGCCCTGGAATGCAGAAATACTTGTGGTGGAAACGCTACCTCACTTCTCTCCAGCTGGTGAGTCTGAGTCTGATGTGTTGAGTAAATCTAACTAAAAAGAAAATCACAGTAGTATATATTAGTAATATTCCACCGTATCATGAAATAGCCATAACATTCTTCACAGCCTTGCTTCCATTGAAATAACTTGCTGCATTTCTCTACTTGTCCCCTCATGCAGCTCCAGTTCTTTATTGTGACCATTCACACTGCGGTCAACCTCTTTGCTGACTGTGACTTCCCTGACTCCATGAATATTGTGGTGCTTGCCTACGCCCTCAGCCTAATCGCTTTGTTTAGTAACTTTTATTATCAGAACTACCTCACCAAGAAGACCAAGAGTACATGATGACTGTAAAAGTAGAAACATTATAATCCATTGCACTCCTTGGGTTGTTTGAATAATAATGCTATTCAACGATGCCTCACTCTGAACGTGGCAGTTGATACTCTTGTCGTAAAGACTCCCTTTAATCCTTTATCTCACAACCATTTGTATGTGTTTGCTCCCCTCCTCCAAACAGTGGGGTTGTCCACACAATTTCTATATTCCCACCCTTTCCCATCCCCCTTTGGTCATTAGAGACTGAGACCCTGCAACGCTCTAGTGATCTGGTCAAATTGAAATAAACCCGAGTCCACCTTCTGCTCCTCACTCACATATTTATCTAATCTCCCACTGTGACACTTCATTTGTTTTTCCACTCATTGGATCAGGTCGACCAATCACGGTGCAGCTGGAGGGAGTGTCTTATTTAGGGCTCTGCCTCTTCCACAGCTGTCCTTTACTACCTTATTCCTAATACTGAGTTCAGTACAAGTCAGTGCGAGTCCATAAATGTTAAAATACACACTGTTTAAAAATTATAGCCTATATAAAATCTCTAACTAACCTTATTTGTGTAAAGTTATATTCACAATTCAAACTTTTATCACATTAAATGTATAAGTATAATCAGGGTTGGGGAGTAACAGAATACATGTAACGGTAATACGTATTTAAAATACAAAATATAAATAACTGTATTCCACTACAGTTACAATTTAAATAATCTGTAATTAGAATACAGTTACATTCAAAAATCATTTTGATTACTGAAGAAATTACTTATTTCATACTCATTTAATACTTAGTCCTTTCAGATGGAAAACATTTATTCATATAAACGATGCGATCCAAAGTGCATTTGAACAGCGGTGAAACACGTTCTTATGATGCGTTACATTCATACTAGCAGACAGAGAAGTAAGTTTGAAGTAAGTTTGGAGCAGAAGAAATAGAAATAAACCTTGTGTAAATTGTCATCTTTACGCTAAGCTAAAATGCTATTTCTAGCCATTTTACATGCACGTTACCAGGCACGATCGTATTTTTTTCTCAAGAAAATTCACATTGGATCATAATTTCTTTTTTTCTAGTAAGACCTTTGATATTAGGGCAAAAATCTTATTCTTGATAATAATTTTTGTATTATCAATAAATAAAATATATTTTAGATATAAAAATATCTAAAAATCCTTAAAACAAGATCAATTAGTTTGATCTTGTTTTAGAAACAAAACTGCATAAGATATTTAGGTTTTTCAGAGAATGAAAACATGTGTTTAGCATGTGTATTTTGTCTGGCAGAGTTTTTATAGTCAAAACAAGAGAAAAAATCTACCAGTGCTGAAGAAGTAATCCAAAGTATTTAGAATACGTTACTGACCTTGAGTAATCTAATGAAATACATTACAAATTACATTTTACAGCATGTATTCTGAATTCTGTAGAAATTCTTCAAATGTAACCCTCCCAACCCTGAGTATCATAAGTATAATGATTACGTCTTGTGGCTATACTTTTGACACAGTGTGTATTTTAACGTTTATGGATTGGCCCCATTAACGTCTATTGTCAAAGCCTTGCTTTAACCACACATTTTGCTTCTTTTTTAATAAACAAGTGACAAGTTAAAATAATATTTTGGAGTAATCAGCATAATGCCACAAATGCTGTTGTTTGAGCTTGACTTATACTGAAACTGGAACATTTCTTAAGTCTATGCCTTTTTAAATATACATTAGCTGTGACAAACACAAACATTATTATTTTTATATATATATATATATATATATATATATATATATATATATATATATATATATATATATATATATATATATATATATATATATATATATATATATATATATATATATATATATATATATATATATATATATATATATATATATATATATATATATATATAGTGTAGATTAAATGATTCAAGCTTAAATCATAATATAGCTTTATAAAACATTTCAGCATTAAAACCTAACTGATTGTGTACAATTGTAACAATTATATTTCTTATCGAACTGAAAAATTGGTAGTGTAGGCAAGTAGGTTGTTCTTGGAAAATTGGTCAAGTCCGCTCTGTGCAGAACTGAATAGCAAGTGTTCTCCAGAAATACTAGGTTGGCACCTTGTCACCTGAGTGACGTGTCAAAACAGTAAAAATGGCCTTTCATTGATGGGGAAGGTAATGGCATGGAATTGCAGACTATTTTGCACCTGTGTATTCCTAACTCCTGCATAAAATTAGACATTGTTATGGGCACTTAAAATTGCAGTGCTCTTCTAAATTACCTTTTAAATGTAATACAGTTTTAACATTTGTACTATTGACAGCCTCTCAAATACCATTTCTCCTGTGAGCAATGTATTAACATAATTGCAAAGAACTGGCATAGTTTAACACAGTATGTGGAATTCATTTCATTCACATGAATGCCCGAAAGCTTTCCCCTGTCTTTCATTCTAATGAAACCAACAACTCCTCTCCAACATGTCACTTATCTGACAGAAAGTGCCCAAGTAGCATTTCACCTATTGAAATGAATGCTTTCTGCAATGCCATCAACTTGTTTTAAAATGGGCACTCTGTTCATGTTTTGCATAGTCCATTGCAGTAAACAGACAGTTTTCAGGGTACACCTCTAAATGTCACTTTCCCTGCAAGATGCCACATGAAGGCCGTCCTTTAATATGGTTGTCACTTTTAAGTCCCAGCCATTCTTTCGTCTGCCTCTCTTTGTTAAGGTGTATAAAGAGCAAGAAGTGAATGCCTTTCATGCAGGCTGACAGAAATGGAAGTTTTTGTAAAGGGAGAAAAAGACGAGGTATCTATTCTCCCCTCCCTCCATTTTCTTTTGTTTTGCATTTGATGGTCACACATTTTTCAGATTTCTTGCTTCAAGAAAGCATGCCTGAAGAAGATTATTAGTGACAACTTTATCTCAATGTCACCTTGCAAGGTATATCTAGAAACCTACTCTTAAAGGGATAGTCCACATAAAATTGGCAATTCTGTCATCAATTACTCACCCTCATGTCATTCCAAAGCCATATGACTTACTTTCTTCCGTGGAACCCTAAAAGGAGAAAATCTGAAGATTGTATTGGTTGCTCTTTTCCATGTAATTACTATGAAAAGGGACTGGAGCTTTCAAACCTCAAAAAGGATACAGAAGCATCATAAAAGTATCATTAAAATGGCCCCTACAACTTGTGTGATATATTCTAAGTGTTTTTAAATCTTACGATAGCTTTTGTTGAGAAAAATACAAAAATTTGTCATTATACACTAATAATCTTCTCCTCCAGTGAACTGATCACTGAGTCAGTGAATTGAAACTTCAATCAGTCCGATTCAAGGATTAATTATTCAGACAGGTTTTGTGCACCAGATCATCTAATTCAGTGAAAAGATCAGACTCAAAAGAACAATTACTTCACAAATTAAACACCGCTACATTGTCTGTGAACTCGACAAGGAGAGTTAGGGCAGATATCAGGATTTTCAAACAATATCTTTGTGTGTTTCTCACCCAAAGCTATCGAATGGCTTCAGAAGACTTGGAATATAATACACAAGTCAAATAAACCACTTGTACAATTATTTTATGGTGCTTTTGGATTCTTTTTAAAGCTTGAAAAGTCCCCATTCATTGCAATTTCATGGAAGAGAGCAACCAATATATTCTTCAAAATTTCTGCTTTTGTGTGGCACGGAGAAAAAAGAAACTTACAGATATGGAACAACATGAGGGTTAGTAAATGATTGAATCTTTTTGGGGGGGCAGTCACGTTGTCACGTTGAAAGTGGAGTGTAGGAGTGCAGGCAACTTTAGTGTGGTTCTTTTATTATGTTCTAGTTGGGGTCAGTTTTCTCTGCAAGTCGCCTGCTTCTCAGTCTGAACTGTAATTAGTAATCACTCACTGAGACCTCCTTACCGCTGCCTTTCGATAATCACACATGCCCTGAAAACTAGCAAATTAACTGCTGATGATGATGCTTTAGGTGAGCCACGGTTTTCACACAAAAAAAGAGGGTTAACAAGAAGGTTAGCAAACCTCAGCCACTGCCACACTCAGCTTCCTATCCGAAAGTAAAGCTAAATTGGTAACATTTTAGTAATGACATAAAGGCCTCTGTTAACATACGTATAGAAAAGTTTATATAGGTTCTTGTTACAAAAACTATTATTCGACACTTCCATGTTAACCTCCATGTTAAAGTTGCATGGATGTGTGCATGTATTGACATGGTTATCCATAGTACAGTGTTTCAAAGAAGATTGTGGTATTATCCAACATAGTCTCATGACAATACTTTGTACAAGATGGCGAAATTGCAAGACATCTTATGACTTGACTTTTATTCCCATAGAGACCAACCAATTAATAAACAGAGTTTCAAATCAATCCAATACAGAAATCGAATTTATATAGCCTCCTTACTTTTTTAAGAAAGGAGACATATGTAAACAAATTTGGTTACTCATTCCATATTTATTATGCTATATACAGTAAATGACTGATGTATGTCAATAACCCGTAACACGCTTCCCTTGACTTCTTCCTATCCCAATGTTTTCTTTCTTCCGTGATATACACACAATATTCTCCTATTAAAATTATGGCAATGTTTAGGGCAAGGAGATTAGACTTTATAGTTATGTTTAGGTTTGGGCAAGTTAAACTTGGGATAAATCATAATAACATCATTTGTTGGTTCGCCCATATTTTCAATGGGAGTAAAGTCATGTTTTTTGTATAAGCCAACTGGTATGATTTCGCCATCTCGTACTAATTATTATGACTGGTCATTAGACTGGGTTGGTATTTTCATGATGCATGTCCAAAAAACATAGTATTTCCATGGTACCATGTCCAAAAAACATGGTTAGTAAGTGATTAAGTTTAATTTGACTGTGTTATTTAGCAGTGTGACCATACCTTTTGTGCACATTATATATGTGTTCATAGAAATATATATTATCATCAAGTCAGTTTGTGAGAACACCTGGCACAGTGTCGTTTGCTCACTGATCACATTTCTCACCGGGGCTGTTCATGGGGTTCAGGTTTGGTGCTTTATTAACGAATAGAAAGGCCCCATCTGTCTTCAGTGCTACCTCAATCTCTATATCAACCTGATAAAGACCTCCAACTGCCCCAGCTAGATAACTGGTTTGGGCTAATCAGGGTGGAATCACTAAATCACTTCTTTTATTTATTTTTTTATTCATTTCTTTATTATCAACATTCAATCTCTCGGTTAACCAAAGTCAATACCATTCATTAACATGAACTATTAAGTAATATATATCCACAAGGAAGTATGTGTGATTGTATGATTGTAATTAAAGGGACAGTTCACCCAAAAATGAAAATTCTGTCATAATTTACTAACCCACATGTTGTTCCAAACCTGCATGACTTTCTTGCCTTCTTCCCTAAAAATGGAGATGTAGTTAGGCAGTATGTTAGTCTCAGTCCCCATTCATTTTCACCAATCTTTTTCCCACACAATGACAGTAAATTATATCTGGTGCTAACATTCTGCCTAATATCTCCTTTTGTGTTCTACAGAAGAAAAAAAAAGGAATAAAGTTCGGAACAACATTACGGTGAGTGAATGATGACAGAATATTCATTGTGGGTGAACTATCCCTTTAACCTTCTGTACTGCGTATCGTATTAGTGTTGAAGGCTTCTGGATTTCCCCTACAGAGACGTCTGATCATAATCACAGTGAAAGTTGGAGTCAGGCTGTAGGTGTGCTAGTGGAGCATGTCCAATCAGCTTTACTGCTTTTTGCTGGGAGCTTGAACTCACTGTGCCGTACTAGGTTGTAGGCCTCTCGGATTCACTGCTGTTATAGCCCTGCTTATTACATACACACACACACACACACTATATGACCATGTGCTGCCACATGCTATTAGTGATTGTGGAAGAGGTAGCGGAATGAGTCATCTTCTCAAGTTTGCCGCAAGTTTTCTAAAAGCTTCAAATGCAGGTATTGCATGAGGATGTGCTCATACTGCACAACCCGTGGCTGTCCTAGGTTCTTTTTTTTGGGGGGGGATTTTTCTCCCAATTTGGAATGCCCAGTTCCCAATGCACTCTAAGTCCTCATGGTCGCTTGTTGAGCATGTTGCCACGGAGACGTAGCGCGTGTGGAGGCTTCACGCCATCCACCACGGCAACCACGCTCAATTCACCATGCGCCCCACCAAGAACAAACCACATTATAGTGACCACGAGGAGGTTACCCCATGTGACTCTACCCTCCCTAGCAACCAGGCCAATTTGGTTGCTTAGGAGACCTGGCTGGAGTCACTCAGCATGCCCTGGGATTCGAACTAGCGAACTCCAGGGGTGGTAGCCAGCGTATTTTACCACTGAGCTACCAGTTTGTCCTGGTTAATGTTGTTCTTTATCAGGCTGCTGAAATCATGTGCAACTATTTATTCCCCTTTTTATCCAATAAGAGCTTGAGGTCATCATAGTCATTAGGCAATAAAGAATCCTTGCTCATTCTAAACAGTAAAATGCGAAACTATGCAATCGTTACCTTAAGTAGGTAGGTACTTACAGCAGCTAGGCAGCTATACCTAAATCTGGAGTATGAAACTTCTGTGCCACTTGCATCACCAAACAGACGGAATTGCAAAAATAATGATTGTTTTCAAACAGCTTACCTAAATTCTACCCACACATGCTTTTGGTCAAATAAACAGGTAGTCCCGCTCCAAACTCATGCCATTGTTTGAGCCATTGTTGCATGGTCGGGCTGGGGTGCTTTTCCCAAAAGCATTGTTATCCAACTATAACAATTGTTATCGTAAGTTCCATCAATACCAGCATACTTCAATGACTTTCTTCCCAAAACCATAGTTCCAATGAACAATTGCAAACAGCATCGCAAAGTTGTGTGGTTGGAACTACATTTCTCCACCTGTTGCTAGAAGCAAAGTTTCTTGTTAGTTTATGGTGTCTACATCATTTGACTTCGCTGAGGCTTCTATACCTTTCATTCAATATATCTTTAATTCTGTATGACTTAAGACCCTGTTTACATGCACTTAAGAAAACTGCTTATTCTGGGTTTTTTGCAGAAAGCTGCGTTCTGAAACTTCATGCAAACGCTGCCTTTTTCTGTACGGCAGTTAAGGGATTAAGAGAAAGCGATTTAACACACTTTCTGTCGAATAATGTGGCTTACATGTATGTGGCCATGTAAACGCATAGATGGCTTTTTCAAAGGGTGCGCATGTTCATATGTGCTCAGATGTGCTGGGGGAACCCCGGAGTATGATGCAAGAGGGTAAACTTACCGAGCAACATGTAGATGGGGGTAAAAAGACGGCAGATTACACAGTGCATACAAACACGGACAGCACTTTTGTGTCTTAAGAAGCTTTCTCGCAATAAATGGGTTTCTGGTGTCCATGTAAGCATGCTATAATTTGACATCCATTTAATTGCCGCAGAAATTACAGTATTACTCCATCACCCGCGTTACGTCATTAACGACAGCTCAATATTGTTGAACAAATGTGGTTCGAACGACAGATGTGAGACATTGTTACGGTTTCGAGAATAAGTCGTTTCTCCAACATTGTATCACACTATAGTGGTTAAGCAGTGAGTTAAGTTGTTGTAAAGGAAACGCACCTGGTCGGGAAGCTCAAACAAACAGAGCAATCATGTGATGGCACCAAAAATCCACAGAGCTCTATTTTCATGACTGCTCTAAGTGCAGCTTTATGCTCACTGGCTGTGCGCTACATCTTCTACTATTTACATGAGAGCGCTAATTCTAAGTGCAATTTTCATGCCAGCACAAAGTGCAAGTGGGCGTGGGTGGGAGTTTTTGTGCTATCTGTGGATGTATGCATGTAAACTGAGGGTGTGTTGTATGTTAACGAAGTGGTGCAATTTGCTATTTTCCTGAGAAATGGGTGATTGTGCTATGACGTTTGAGAAGCATGCCTAATCTCAGCACAAAGTCTAAAATCAGTTCTTGCATTTGCAGTTTGGAGAATCCACCAGCAGGTGGTCATAAAGTCCATGTCAACACACTGAAAATATAGTGGAACATCAAATTATATCCCTAACAATTACTGCTGTAGCTGTTTTATGAAACTAAAATTTATGAGATTTGAACTTTCTAGAGGTCATGGTTTATTTTTCAATTATTATTATATTATTACGTTAAGGCTATATTTACAATTGTATTTATGATCTAATTTATATTTTTCACCTGTTGTCTCAGCAAAAGGGGCCTGTGAAGAAGTTGGAGAGGGTAAAATGTTTGGATTTGGGGAGGTGGGGGTTGTTTGTGGTTTTTTTGACCACTTCTTTATTTTGATTATATTTTCATTTCGTTTTTAAGTGCAATTAAAATTGAGAAATATTTTTGGTTTAATTTTTTCATGTTTCAATAAATGAATACAATTTTTAAAACAAAATCAACTGGTAGAGGTGAAGTGCGTGCAAACATTCACAGTCTGACCTGGAAGGCCGATACAATCACTGTTAATACTAGCCCTGATTTGAGTGTCAGTGGGCCCTATTTTAAGAGCACTAAGCACTAGTAGATCAATTTGATCAATAATATTTGCATTCTCTATAGAACCACATTTTCCATGCGTATAAAAGGAGAAAGAAAGAACAGTCCATATTTCTATTCTTCTAATTCATTGCATACAGCCCATTTACACTACCAACTTCTTATGAATGTGCTGTCTTTGTTTATATACCTGGTGCTTGACAGGGAATGGACTATAAATTAGATGGTGCAACAACCAGTGAAGAACCTTGGAATTAAATTGCACTTGACGCAGCTCATTAGCGCTTTGCACGTGCAATTTCGCCAAAACCACATGCGCATAGACTTAGCTCATGCTTGCACGAAAATACAAAAATGTCATAGCCATGACTACTGACTTTGCACGTATGACATATTGCATAGCTTTGTGATTTGCGCTCTTAAAACAGGGCCCACAGTGCTTACACTTTTTATGGAAATCCACCTATGAATGGCTTGCTTATATTTGTCTCTGCATATTAAGCTGGGAGAGGAGAAAGTATCTCGAAATCAAAAAAATGATAAAAAACATAGAGTTCATAGCAGTGCTTTATCGAGAATAAAGCACAGCTATTGACCAATCAGCATGCAGGACTGGAACTATTCGCTGAAATGTTGCACAATTCATAATGGAAGCCTGTTTTCAATTTCTGGTCTTCAGCATTTTCACTTTCATCTGCGTTTGTTCTTAGCATATAATGTGATGTTTAGTGTATTCAATTTGTAAAAATGGTCAAATAAGCATGCGGCTCCATAGAGTGCCAATGCTTTAGAGAGTCGCAATGACTGTTTTTTTGATAGTGCCTCACCCTTCAAAGTTCAATGAGTGGGAGGAAGACGTGAAGCTATGGAATGAGGTTATGAGCTATGAGCTATGGACCTTGATATCATTGATTACTTCAAGTTGTCTACTCTAACACTTAAAATGGTTCTTGTCTGTCTGGATCGCTTGTACTGATAATTTTTACCTTGCTTCTTATGGGGACCGGAACCATAAACAGTCCAGCAGCATTTAGAACCTTGTCACAAACTGTTTAGAAATCATGGCAGCGACCAGTGTTTAGTCAGGAAAACTGTATAATTCTGGTTTGACCAGCATCCTTTAGAACTGCAGTACTAGGTACATAAAGGATGTTTTTTTAGTGGCATTTTGTGCAGTGGCAGTGTGTTATCCACCTTTGTGACCTTAATACCAACTACAAGCATTCATCTCATCTCTTTTGATTACATGCTCTAAGTACACATACCTCTCAGTATTGTAGTTCTACAACTGCAAAAATGTTGCTTTCAATACATTGAGCAGATGTAAGGAAATTGTGTGGGTCAGCTCTCAGTGGGCCCAGCCTTACTAAGACCTGGCCTTTTTGTGCCGGTCCAGTCGTCAGCTTTCCCTCCCTCTCTGCATTATTCACTGCATAGTCACTCTCTCTTTCTCTCTCCTCATGCTCCATTTGAATGATTTTTGCCTTGCATTGAAGCACATTTTGCTTGTCACAAAGACAAAGGACCTTGCACACATGTGCAACTCCAGAGTCCCTGGCAATATTAAACATTAATGCTGGCATTAATGCAGGCCCACAGTTATCAGTGAATTATGTGTTTTTCCCAATGGCGGAAAGATTGTCAAAATCAATTGTGTGCAGGGCGGTGAGGCAATTCAGTGTTTAAAGCCATGTTTAAAAGCTTATGGCAATACTGATATGGCAGGGACTTCATGCATCCCATATTGAATATTGAATGTAATCTTTTTTGCCTTCTTTCTCATCTCTTTTTTCTAAATACTTTGCAGCGAGATCTTTAGGCATAGTTTGTTTTGTATAGATTTGCACAAACATCTGCATATGTATGCTTGAACAGATCTGTGAGTACATTTTCTTTGTGTGCCGATGTATGGATGTGTGCTTCCACCTCAGGCCTCGCCACGGTAAGCAGAAGCGTATGCACACAACGACTGTGCTGTCTGTTCAGCTGCTGCATGAGTGAGTAGATTCTACATTTAGCCAGCCATTATTTATGTGCTGTGTAGATTCAGCCCCACCAAGCACAGCAAGACATTTTAACATCAAAGCCAAATGAGCAGGGCCTCCACTTTCCCGTAGGAGCATGCTCTTTTGATTCTCTCTTTCAGTCTCACCCCTCTCCTCCATGCTCCCTCTCTCCATCGAATGTTTCCCCCTCACCCCAGAACAAGCTTCCAGGGTCACCTGACACAGAGCAGGGGCCTGCCGAGGGTTGATCTCTCCTCCTGGGCCTGCCGTGCCAGTGAATTACAGCGCCGTTCCACGTTATTAAACATGACACTCCAGTAAGATAATGGAGGCTTTCTTCATCCCCATTTGAAATACTAATCTCATTTCTTTGATTAATAGGTGCTGATCTGCATATCAAGGGCTCTTGTTAATTTACTCCAGCAAAACCCCCATTTTTATGATGCACACGCATAAGAGATTGAGAGAGATTGCGACGGGGGAGCACCCATATCAGTGCTCCCAGTCTCTGCCCTCCTCCTCATGGTGATATGATGCATGGAGAGTGAGATGAAAGTGGGATGGGTATAAACATGGGGGCAGCTCTTTTGAGTGATATGATGTCTTTTTGAGGATGCAAATCTCTTTGGGATCATCACTGCAGGTTTTGCATTCCACACACAGTACTATGTGAGGAGAGACAACGCTCCTCAGTTCTGCTTCCCCAACATTTTAAATCACATGGAAGACTGCTTTCATTTCATCACAGACCTTCAGCAGTTTTTAAAGACCTTACATACACACTTACAGGTTCCCTTCTCTATTATTCCCTTTAATGTTATCTAGAAGTACTTCTCACACAACTGCTGCTGACTGGCTCTCTCTTCCTGTATGGCTGTACCCTGTTGAAAATCCTGGTGTACCTGCAAGGCTTCTTAACTAGCTTAACCAGCAAGACAACCTTGGGCATCGAATGCAAATTTTTACACCACATGCATCCCATGTGTGGATCTGAACCAATCATAAAGTATTATTTTCAATGTATAAAACTATTGCAAGTCTGTAAAGGCGATATATTTTAATAAATTGTGCTTGTTATTACGTCATATAATCGGGTGACAGGACAATGGCCACATTCCCGGACGATGTCTGAATCTATCATACTACTCACCTGCATACCTAAAGAATGTACTTTATTCAGATGCAACGTTAGTGTCAGCTGTTCAGAATAACTTGAGATATGAACTAAATAATGAACTAGATATGTCTGATTCATGAATGAATTATTCTTTTGAGATGGTTCGTTATAATGAATGAGTCTATTGAGGCTAATAAAACAGTCTGAACTGGTTCGTGGTTCAGTTTGAATCATTTGGACAGCTCACTCGTGCACTGAATTTGGAGCGGTTTCTCTTTCCGTAAAACAGCAATGGGATGATACTTCAGAGAACAAAAATTGCATTGGATGAAGTGGAATATTTACCTTTATAAATAATCAAATATATTATACTAGTTAAATTAAATAAAAATTCAGTGCCAAGGTATATTGTAGCATGGTATTACCATATGATACCATCACTGTACCATGGTAATTCCACAGTAGGCTACTGTTTTGAAAGTGGATTTAAAAAAAACGTCACTAGCACGCTACTCTGAATAACACATACAGCGACTGGTGATACTTTTTTGTTGTACTTCTTTTGGAGATGTTTTCTAATAAACATGTAGCCTATTCGGTCTGTCTGTTTTTAAAATTTCATATCTATAACCAACAAAAATTAAGCAAGCAACCTTTGTAATTTAGCCTGAAGTGTAACTAACTCTAAAGTATAGCTTTCAAATTTTCAGTTTTAGTTAAAGGGTCATGAAACTACAAAAAAATTTTTTTGAGATGTGAACAGATATGTACAGGTTGCACATCACTGAAAACAATTATAGGACTCATTATGTTTGTTGTTAAGGGGAAAGTGGTTTTCATTTTATTAAGCCATTTCATTCTTCCGGTTTCAAAACAAAAGTTGAAGCAACATCACAAAAATGAAGTAAATGCGTAAACTCCTATTTATTATTGGTAGGACAGCACGTATTTATGTCACTGGATTCTAAGAGTTTTTCCACATTATTCATGAGGAGGAACGCTTCCATCCTATCACAGTGCTGCCTCATGCATGAGCTGGCATTACAGCCACAGCGGAGAATTCAAACTCATGGACGTAACAAATAAGACTTCAACAGCACTCGGGGAATAGACATGAGAGTGGACTTTTACAATGAACACCGTTGTCAGATTGAAATTTCTCCACAAAACGCACCGCAGTCCATCACTGGACCAGCGTGAGCATTTCTTGACTGCAGCTGTGCTAGTTGTGCTCCACACACGCTGTTTGTGAGGGAGGGCTGTTACGAGTGCTGATTCCATCGCTTCTTCTCAGTGTGTCAGATAATGGACATGATAAGATTGAAATCACACATCAGTCCACTTCATAACCGCACTTGCCACTGTGAGTCTGATCATAAACAGTATAACACGATGGCTTGTTAAAAAACAGAAGACAATGATGAAAACTGAAAACTCATGTTTACTTTATTTTTGATCAACTTTAAATCAAGTTTTTTTGTGACAAGGTTAGTAAGCGATTTTATCGATTTTAGAGCGATATTAGAGTCATGTTAAAATGCATTATGCTGAAGTAGTGTGGCTATACTTTTAAAAATAGTGTGTATATGTTTTGTGTATCGGACCAGTTTACTTTCATTGTATGTGCCTTACTGTATTTGTTTCTTTGGGAAAAGAGGGATGAATTGAAATTATTTTCTGTGGCAATCAACATTATGCCACAAACACTGTCAATAGAGTTTAACTTGTATTAAATCTGAAACACTCCTTGTAAGAATAAATATCTATTAATTAAGTGCTGGTTTTGGTGGTAATATCTGCTCTGAATGCTGTTCTCACTTCATTCTCAAAAGTTTGAACAAAATATCCAAATCTTTCTACAGATTTGCAAACGGTTCTATCGTCTTCACTCTTCACACTTTTGTCCCATGATTAATATACAGCCCCAAACTCTTTTGTTTTCATCTCCGCTCATAATATGAGGTTCAGCAGCCATCTCGTTGTGTGTGTGTTTTTGGAAGTAGCTCTTGACCCCATTCCATTTTCCCTCTTCCCGCCCACAATACCCGCCTAGAAATTTACATATTTTCCCGCCTATTTTGAGAGTAGTCTCACAGTCTGAGGTGTGAAAAATTGGGGCTCAACTAGTTGGGTTTTGTGACCCTTTAAGCTATGTTATAGCTGTGTAGTTAGCTTAGCTATATTTTTTAGTAGCTTCCTCAACACTGGATGGATCGTAATAGGCCATTTACTGTATACTTATATTATGATTATGAAATGCAATTATGATCATTAAAAAATATATATACCGATATAAACCTTTCTTATATAACTTTTTATATTTATAGTATTTTACATATTAAAGGTGCTATATGTAATATTTTTACTGTACTAAATCATAAAATGACCATAATATGTCATTAGAGAATTAGGAAACATGATAAGTTGAAATACTGGCTTCTCCGATAATAATGCTACAGCCAGTATATTCTGATTTGAAGTTTCCATTCCAGGCCGGAATTTCTGTTTATGTTTTGGCCTGTGTGATCCTGCCCACTGCCCACTCACCAATAGTATTTCGACACCACCAGGTTGCCAGATTTGAACAAGTTTGCAGGCAAACAACACTGTGTGCTGCAGCCATGGAAGCCAGCAAACAAACTGGATTAGAGATAACAGATTCCACCCAACCTAAAAAGCCTCGCCATCCATCTAAAACCACCATGACCAGAGGCATAGTAAAACAAGGATAAATATTGGTGATGCCTTTGGAAGATGGAGACAGCTTAAAGCCCAGAAATCCTTTAAAATGAATGCTGAGTTGGCTAATTTGCTTGTCAACATTCTGGCATTCTGGGGCGGGGCAGACAACTCTCCAATATTTTGAATTTGGACTGCAGTACCCATTTCAAATGCTTGTTGTCAATCTTACATATAGCACCTTTAAGTTTTGTCAGGTAATCTAATAAATGTGCTTCATGTGGTAACATCTGAATTAGCTGGTTTTATTCAAGATGGAAGTAATTTTATGGGTTAGATCAAATAGAAATAGATCCTTGAGGTTGCAATTGCAGGTTACCATTTTGTTCAGTGAAATGTGCAGTTGTTACCTTAAATAGCTACTTTAACCTGATCTGAACTCTTAATAAATGACTTTAGGTGGTGTAAACTTGTTAGTCTTGGTTAATGTTAATTTCAACATTTAATTAAAATTAAAAGCTGTATATGTAACCGGTCCTGCTTGACCTGCTCCAAAAGGGATTCTAACCGGCGTCAGCCGGGATGGGAGGCAGGCGCGCTAACAAAGAGGCTAAAGGCTACAGCCTTTAGCGTCAGTCACTAGTGGCCTCTTGAGGCCAGGGGAGTGAGATTTACACATACCGCACAGCTATCACGTACCAGCTGGCTCCCATTACACTCTCCCCCCTAAACCTCATTCCCAACCGGGTCACAGCACCACTGTAGCCAGTCTTGCTTGACCTGCTCCGAGTGGGATTTGAACTGGTGGCAGCCGGCATGGGAGGCGGGTGTGCTAACGAGGAGGCTAAAGGCTACAACCCCTAGCATCAGTCACTAGTGCACCTCTTGAAGCCAGGGGAGTGAGGTTTACACATACCGTATAGCTATCACGTACCAGCTGGCTCCCATTACATATACAGTATGTTAACATTAGTTAATCCAATATAAACAAACATAAACTAACCATGAACAATTGTGTTTTTATTAATTAACATTAACCAAGTTTAATAAATGCTGTTTAAAAATATTGTTTATTGTTAGTTGATGATACCTATATTGCATTAACTAATGGAACCTTGTAAAGCGTCACTCACATCTTTTAGAGTGTAGACCAGCATTAACATTCATGCTTGTTTTAGCTGCTCTTTTTAGCAGGGTAGAGCTGAAGTGTACTAGTTAGTCCAGCACTGGGCACTCTGTGTGTGACCTTTCCAGCCCAATAGAGCCCACCAGGGCACAAGATGCCTAGAGGTACTCCTCCCCTTCTGTTTTCTCACCTACAGGCAAGAAGGGAGGCAGGCGTGTCAATAGCACTCACCAACTATAGATACAAACAGGGGGTGATGTGAAAGCTCATCACTGATGGGCTACTCATCGCTTTCTACCATTTCTAGATTCTGTAAGCATGGAGGTATGTTCATATGGCTGAGGAGCAACGGGGTGCACAGCCTTGCCCGAGACATGGTAGAGACAGACACTTCAACCTCTGACTTTCAGACTTCCAAGCATGTGGAGGGACTAATGGGGGAGGTATGCTGCATGTCTTCTCCCCCAGGAGGCTGAGCTCAGAACTGAGAACTACCAATTGTTGTTCATACCTTGATCTAGCGCACAGTGATTATGCCTTTTTCGCAGGAAACGTAACCATTTTCTACCTGTCAATGGTTCATCTATCAAGTATGCCTCCATTTGAATGCTCTCTGATTTGTTTTGGTTTTCAGGTGCAATGAAGAAAACGCATAATAGTCATGCTGTTGACTGCTTTGCTGAAGAGAAGGGCCCACTTGATTGCCAGATGAGGCATTTATGGAACAATCAGGACAAAAAATCCAGTTTGTGTTGTTATCAATGCTTTACCTGTTGTCACTTTCATATTATGAGTTCCAGTGAAAGTAGAGAAATGCAGGCTTTTAGCACTTTTAAAAAGGTGTTGGCTAAGGTAAAGCATGAACAAGAATGGATGTCAACTCATCTGTCAGTTTTTGACAACAAGACCAATTTGCCTCTAAACAAAATTGTAGACAAAGTGCTAACACCCTGCTAACACCAACTCAAAGGTGCACTCTGTAATTTTCTATGCATATCATCTTGGATTTACACTGATATCGAGGAAACTGGATGAAGCATCATTCAAATGCAAAAGTTTATAGTTACTAATGCCATTGTAGAAATTCACTATTCACAGTCTGTCATGATTAATTTAATCTATAAGTGAAAGTGTCCAATAACAGGGCAGTAACTGAGATTAAGTGAGTAGTATTCGGCTGGTCATGTGATCCCCCATAATGGGACCCTCTCCAGGTAAAGAAACACACAATTGTTTAAGATTACTTTAATGACTGGAGTCTTCATCTCATGTAAGTGTTCATAATTTTATACATATGTTTCAAATTACAATAATAATTTTTTTTTTTTTTTTTTTTTTAAGGAATTCAACTTTTTTAACAAGTAAAAAAACGAGTGGGCCTTTAATGTTATGTTTCGTATTTCCTAATGTAATTTCTGCGCCATTAGTGTCAACAAATTAAATTATTTGTGTTTTTAAAGAGGTTCAGAACACTCCCATTTTGCTTTAGTTGGAAAAACATATAGCCCCCGCCCCTAACTTTTACCGCTGGTTGAGCCAATGTTGCTGTGTCAGGCTGGTCAGGATGCTCAAGCAAACAGAGCAATGTTTTGATAGCACCATATGGTTTTACTTTTTGGGGGATTTAACTCACAGATGTCTGACAAATAGTTGTCTTTGTACATTAAGCTGAGAAAGAAGAAAGCATTTAAAGGAATAGTTCACCCGAAAAATTTTTTGTCATCATTCATGCAACATGACATCATGGCATTGCTCATGAAACATGCAAGAACCATTGTGGTTTATCAACGTTATCAGCGTTGCCGCAATATTAGATTCAGCACTGTTAACATAGTTTTTCAATGATTTGATGCAGTGTAAAACAACTTACATTGTGATTTGTTTATCATCCAAAGTGACTGTATGCCTTCAGAAGACTTGGAATATGATGCATAGTTGTTTTTTTTACAACACTTTCGGTGCTTTATGAAGCAGTAATGCGAGTCACTGTCTATTGCCATTGTATTAAATTCAGCTAACAGAACTGGATTACATTATCAGTTGATAATTACCTTTTGTATTTCGCAAAATAAATAAGTCATATGGGTTTGGAGCAACATGAAGGTGAGTAAATAATGACAGAATTTCATTTTTGGGGGGGCAAACTATTTCTGTAGACATTGAAAAAAAAAAAAAAATCTTTAAAAGAACATTCTCCCCACTACCATCATCATCCACAGTCACTGTTTCATTCTCTAGCATTCACATGAAAATAGGAGATGCTATTAAGATGCTTTTTTTTGTGGCTCGTAGCCAGAGGTTTGATAAGGTAATTAACCAGCTCATTTCCAAAACACCTCTGAGGGACTTCAAGCCAGACAATGGCTAATTATTAAGATGGAGGAAAGGTAAATGTCATAAGAATCAATTTGCACGCTCCCTCTGCACTGGGGAATCCTGGGGAAATCTGCTTGAAGATCCTGCAAACAAAACAACAAATGGGCACGCAGCCCACAAAGCTGCAGATTGTTGTGCAATAAATGGAGGGCGGTCTAAGTCTAAGCAACACAATCACAATTATGTCCACTCAGACAATCTAAATCTTGAAAGGTCAGTGTCGTACGGCCAGTTAAAGCAGTTGTATTAAAACAGCTCCTCTAAAAACAAGTGTTAAAGACCAAGCATAATATAACTGACATGTTTACCTCCTAAATAATTCCAACACATCTGTTGCTTCAAGATTATACTTTGGATCAGACAAAATTAGCTCCTTCTGTGTTACTGGCACTCTCAGCATAAATATCCTAGAAATATTTTTAATATCCATGGTAACAGAATCAAAATTGCTAGAAAGTTCTCTTGTGTCTGTCTCTGGTGTTGAAGAAAAAGATGAAAAATTGGTCCTTGCTCACAGTTAAACCTCCATTAATTGTATGCATTTTGTGCATTTATTAATGTCACAAAAAACAGCTCTGCACTGGCTCTCAGGGGCCCTTTCTTTCAGTTGGAATGTTGGCAATTAGGCTTTAGGTTTGTAAAATGTATTCCTCTCACAAAAAAAAAAAAAAAAAAAAAAAAAAAAAAGAAGAAGAAGAAGCCAGATCCACCACATACAGTAGGTTCATAGGATCATGTTACTATACCTACATTTTACTGTATCACTACTGTATCACAGGTGCTACAACAACACTGACTTTAATTCCCTTTTACATAAATCACAAGTAAAATGGCATATTATCAGTTCATAAACACATACTTTTTGCCCTGTTCCTCACACAATACTATCATCAAAACACTTTTAAGCCCAAAGTATACATTTTTTTTTTTTTTACACGAACGCTTAGCATCTGCATACAGTCGAACACAACAAGCCTATCAAAGTATACTTCATTTGACTATTCGCATACACAGGTGGTTGGAGCATCCGTGCTATGGCTGCAATGAGACACTGGACTATTTCTTCAGGAGTTCAGACAAATAACAGTGTCTTTATATTTCTTCAGTCTTGAGTTAAACAAATGCAGGTATCTCCTGACCTCTTCACACGTGTTCTTGACGTGCACACCTACTGTTGATGTTTCCACATTCCGCTCCTGTTGTTTACTGGTGATTACATCTTCTTCTAGCACTTCTTCATGACAGCAACGTGACAGAATGTGAGTATTGCCACCTTGTGGAACCACTAATTAGTGCAAATAATTCCAGGCATATGCGCATACTGCGTGTTAAAAGATGTGCGGTTAGAAAAATCAGGCGATTCCATAGTTTTTTAATATTTGCATAGTAACACAAGCTTGTTTAAATGTAATCAAATTGGTGATAGCTCAACTGATAGAGCATTGTCCTTGTGAGGCAAAACAATGGCCGACACATGAGGCGAAAGTGTCATAGAAGCACCACGAAGTGGCATTGTTGCTTCATCAATTGTCTCACACTTGCTCACATTTACTTTTTTTAAATTATTGGTAAAGTTTGGGGCCTGGGTAGCTCAGTGGTAAACATGCTGGCTACCACCCCTGGAGTTCGCTAGTTCAAATCCCAGGGCATGTTGAGTGACTCCAGCCAGGTCTCCTAAGCAACCAAATTGGCCCGGTTGCTAGGGAGGGTAGAGTCACATGGGGTAACCTCCTCGTGATCACTATAATGTGGTTCATTCTTGGTGGGGCACGTGGTGAGTTGAGCATGGTTGCCGTGGTGGATGGCATGAAGCCTCCACACGCGCTATGTCTCCGTGGCAACGCACTCAACAAGCCACATGATAAGATGCACAGGTTGACGATCTCAGACACAGAGGCAACTGGGATTCGTCCTCTGCCACCCGGACTGAGGCGAATCACTACACGACCACAAGGACTTAAAAAAAGCACATTGGGAATTGGGCATTCCAAATTGGGAGAAAACAACAACAACAACAAAAAACTACTGGTAAGTTTTAAGATAGGAAAGTCAGTTTTGTTGATTCAAAATTTGATAGAGAATTAACCTTCAAAACCTCATCTGTTTTTCATCTCACATTTACTTTTTATGACACTATCTTTTAGGTTTAGGTGTAAGATTTAGTGTAGGGAGACAGGTTTTGTTGATTTAAAACATTATAAAGCATAAATCTTAAAAACCTCATCTGTTTGGGAGAACATTTGACTTGCTTTAAGCACCACATGGTGGACATTTCACCTTGGAACTATGGTGATACGTGTAATGAACCACGTAATGTAATTTAGTAAAAATGTTGCCACAGTCACAATTTTCTTTCAACACAACCAGGTCTACACAGCAGATCATGTTAAAAACTTCAAACATAGACATAAGTCCACTGCAAAAAAATATTAATAATAATAATAATTTATATGGTAAGCTGACTCCTTTGAAAAGCATGTCCTGGCTCAACCACTTAACAACAAATTTGAATCATGTAAAAGAGCGAAAGACTTGAATCTTGTGATTAATAAATATAGTATTCAATTTGGCATTTGCTTTGCAGTGTACAAGCGAAGGAGAATTTCTGGCATGTGCAAGTGGAAATACTCACAGTGATAGAGCACAAGGTAAGACGAGGAGAATGCAGAGTGAATGGCACCATGCTGGAGGAATGGTGGCAAAAAGCATAGAGAACAAGATCCCCCAGATACTGCTCATTCCTGCTCTGCGGTTGTGAACTTGGGCTATGTCCTCCTCCTTTGTCATGCAGCAGCCCTCTCTAGGCACTCTACATTCAGTAATCCATGAAACAATTGTTCATGAGTTGCTCAAACAGTTTTGTGTGTTATGTCCACAGGCACCCATGACAGGACAACTTTTCTGGATTCTGTGGAGGAGCTGGAGGCCAGTAGCCGATTTGAGGGCTGCAGTGCCCCACCTCTCTATGGGGGACAGTGGAGGGCTTTGTTCCCCTCTCATGCCTTGCATTCCCCATGCAGCCAGGCCTATGTGGAAGGCAGAGTTCAGAGAGTGTGGACAGGAGCCTTTTCTCTTGTGCTAAAATCCAGCCCCAGGCACACCCATTTAACACAAAATGAACCTACGTGTCCGGGACCCCTTTAATTAAATAAGAACAGCACAAGAAAATGAGAGCAGAGTGGGATGCTGTAAGGTGCTGGTTGGGTGATTGGGTGGGGATTAATATATGCCTAGCAGCAAAAGGAACAAATATTGTACAAGATGCTTATGGCTTATTGAGTGTGACAGCGAATAACGTGATTTTATGGGTTACTTGGAGAAATAGCTTCTTATGGGGCTGTTGTTTTTGCAAATATTCAGCTCCCCACATAGAGTAACAGGATACACACTAGGTACAAACAATGGAATATTTTTCCCGTTACATTTTGTAACATAAAATAGCTTATAACAAAAGCAAAAAGATAATTTTTAAATAAATATAAACATTGTACCTTAAATTAAATTTGTTTCTTATATGAATTTATACATTTGGGACTCATTCAAACTCAGATTGAGTGAATAATTAACCATTTTTCCTTTAATTTACTTCTTTAAAACCTTTAAATTATCCTTTTAATTTCATTTAGGAGATATATGAAATTCTTTGCATAACAATAAATTGTTGAATGAAGCACTGTTATATACTGTATAAAGGGATAGTTCACCCAAAATAAAAATGCTGTCAATGTTTACTCCAACATTCCAAAACCATATGCCTTTCTTTATTCTGTGCATCATAAAATTATATGTTAGGTAGATTGCTAGCCTCAGTCACCATTCACTTTTATTGTTTGGAAAAAGATGAAAAACATTTGTACATTTGGAACTCATACAAACTCAAATTGAGTAAATCGTTAACATTTGTCTTTTAATTTACTGTCACAATACGTTGTTTAATGAAGCACAGTTGCAGATATCAGAAGCTTAACAAAGGACGGTAGCTATAATTAGCCTTGAAAAGTTAGCTGTGATTAGCTAAATAATGGCTAACTGCAGCATTTTGCAATGTGGCCACACATATTTTATGAGCATCGTTTTTGTTTGCTTGCATTGTCAGATAGGTCTCCGGTTGCCGCTCTGTGATTGGCTGATTCTTTTTTGCTGAGAGGAGAGTGGGGAGTCACCCCCAGGCTGCTGTTGTTACCTCAATCCAAAAGAATTGGAGCAGACATTTCAGGGCTCGCTGTGCTGCAAGCTCCCTGTAGAGGATTTGTTTAATGGAAATTTGGTGTAGGCAACATCCCCCAGAGTGACACTGAGCTGTAACAAATCACAAGGACGTGTGCAGAAATATGACATTTTACCCGCCACTGGCATCACTAATCATTAACACCATGATGTACCAGTACACATACACACACACCCCTACCTCCATTAAAGCATGTGAGTCTGCACACCTGCTTCCTTGCCCTTGCGTCCATTTTGTGTAGTCAGTTGACATGGGAGCAAATGCTCTTTCTGGTTAATCAAAATGCTTGAGGCATTGATGGTCAGTCAAAAAATTTGAATCTAAGATGCTGGTGACGCTGTCCTGTTTTTATCATATGATAATACACAAACATAGTCAACATAGCAAAACTGATGCATTTTTCACTGAAAATGAATTAGTATCAACGTCACCTGATTTGGAATGTTACATAGGCACAAACACCGCGCTCAACACAAATAGCACTTTGCACTCCAAAAAGTATTTTAGCCTATTTTTAAGATTTACACATTTCAATTTCATGACAAAATTAAATCATTTTGAGATGTGTAATGTTTAACTAAATTAAATTAATAAAGCTTAAAATAACATTATAAAAAAAGTTTATTTTATTAAAGAAAACTCAGTTCAATTTGATAGAATTTTGTTATGAAATTCAAATGCATAAATCTTAAAATTATTTTTTTGAGTGTGCATAAGATCCTCGACTTGACATTAGCGTGTTGCTAAGCTAACAGCACAATATGCTAGTTTAAATATACAAAGCATAAACAATTATTGGGTAAAATAACAAGGCCTACTGATAACTTCGGTGTTGAATGAAATATAACTTTTTATAATCATGTTATTTAAATTTTGTCTTGCCTCGTCTGGCGTATTGTACTTTTTTTACTGAGCTCGTTGCAATGCCTCACAATACCTACCATTTTGAACAGTCTTTGCGGTACGTGCTTTAGGCCACGTTCACACTAATCCGTTTTCATTGGAAAACTCAGTTTTTAGTGTCCAAACACAGTTGTTTTTTCAAAGTTTGGAGAGCATTTTCAAACGTCTCCATTTTCGGAGGAGAAAAATGCCATTCCAGTGCGGATGGGAGGCATAAACATATGAGTGTGGATGTGGCCTATAAATGCTGCCTCTGTAGGCAGCTTACTAGGTTTTGTAACAGAGCTACTGTGTGCACCACAAATCTAATGCAGCCCTGCTTACCCTGAAAGGAGGGAAGAGATCAGATTAAGCCGAAGGGGTGAAGCACCAGCAGCGTTGGGCAGTCTGTTGGGAAAGTTAACAGTGGAGGAGGCAGCTTTGCAGAGAGACGGGCGGGTGGAAGTGTCTGATGTAGACAAGAATGAGCTCCGACAGCTCCACTAAGGACAGAGGAAGGAGCTTATTTCATGGCTGATTTGTTTTAATATCTGAAGCAACAGCAGGAGAGTATGGAGTAGAGGCACGGAGCGAGGGATTGAAGGCAACGGAGGAGTGCAGATCCAGGAGGGAGCTGCTAAAAGCCCGGAAGAAAAACAGATTGTGTGGAACTGAGGAGACAAGATAGGATACAGAAACAAATGAGGGAGGACTAAGTGTTTCCAGGTGGTCAAGGCCAGTAAGAACATGCAAAAGGAGTTAGAGAGTGAATGTGAGAAATAGGGAAAGAAAGGGAGAGATAAAGAGCTGCAGCACTGATGCTGGAGCCTATGTCCGATCTGCAAACTTAACACCTCAGAAAAGGTGGTTCCGGGCTGGAAAAATAAGCTCCACAACGGTCCCTAAAACCTGCTGGTCTTAAACAATGAACCGCTAATGTCAGAGGCTGACTGAGAATAATATTAGCACTAAATAAAGTTTTCAGAACAACAACAACTTAAAGGAATAGTTCAGCCAAAAATGAAAATTCTCTCATTATTTACTCACCCTCATGCCATCCCTGATGTGTATGATTTTCTTTCTTCTACTGAACACAAATGAAGATTTTTAGAAAGCTATCTCAGCTCTGTGGGTCCATGCAATGCAAGTGAATTGTGACCAAAACTTTGGAGCTTCATAAAGGCAGCATAAAAGCATTCCGTAAGACTCCAGTGGATAAATCTACCTGTATGTCTTCAGAAGCAATCTAATCGATTTTGAGTGAGAACAGGCCAAAATGTAACTCCTTTTTTCACTATGATTCTTGTCTCCTTGGTAATCGTGATTTCAAGCTTGATAACACCTCATAGTGCCATTTAGTGCTGTGCATGTGTCAAACGCTAGGAAGCATAATCAAGTTTGAAATCATGATCATGCCTAGAGACTGTAATGGCAAGATGTACAGGGAAAAGGGAGTAACATTTTAGTCTGTTCTCACCCTAAAACAGAGTGGATCGCTTTAGACAACATGGATTAAAATACTGGAGTCTTATGAACCAGCAGAGAATCGGCTTCAGCACCAGCATTGCACCATTTTGGTGTAAGAGAAGTATGAGGGGGAGCTTTTTTTTTTTTTTTTTTGTCTTTAAAGCCTCAACAGTATCATCGTATAATATCAGAAAAAGGGAAGTGACAAAACATCTTTCACGAACATCAAAAGCCATGTTCACCTCTTCGGCCTGAGGTGTAATTACAGGAGAACTGATAGGATGTTTGACAGCAGCAAGAAGCTGTATGGAGCAGTGGTGAAGATCTTAAAGTAGTCTAGAGCATGTAAGAGGCGAGAAGTTCAGACACAACTGATTTTCTTCTCCTCATAGGACATTTGTCTCTCACATATGTCTTTCATTTTGTAGTGAATCAACAGTGTGTTTGTGTTTAGAAATGTGCTGCTGGAGTGATCCATTGAGATTTACCATTTCACTTCACTGTGCATGTGAATCATCCTTGTATTTTAGTGCATGCATGTCAAAATAGCCCTCAGAGCCTTCAGAGCTCTTAGTCCCTGAGCATTGTTCAGAATAAATGACATTAAATTCACTTTGCCTCTCCGTCATTCTGTTTCACATGACAGTAAGCCTTTCTAAAGCCATTTGGAAAAGGTAAGTGCCCATCTTCCTTTATGCATAGCGGTTTGGATGTGGGTATAAAATATGTTGGGGAAAAGCCAAAGTAACATACTTTTGAAAGGACTTGAACATACTCCAAAAACAAAGAGCTCTATCGCATGCTGCAGTTCCGTCCCTCTGATTTGAAGGCTCTCTGGTGTCAATGGCTAGAGTATAAATTCGTAGTGCTCTTGTTTGTTTGGCAACAGTTCATTTTTCCTTCCTCCATCCTGACAACTGGTTGTCATGGCACCTGTTGCGATGCTCAGTGCCAAATTATTGTTGCATATAATTGGTGACATCACTGCTTTCAATTTCATCTCAGAAGTGATTGTGAGCAGAGGAGTAAATGGTTTGAAAAGAAAAGCTCGGGAAGTGTCACTTCTGGAATTCAGCACTATCAATCTGACCCCATTCTGAATTCAGGTCTCGTCGTCCCCTCTCATCAACTTTAGTGGCAGTGTAGAACTGGAGCAGTGTGTGTGTGTGTGTGTGTTTGTTCCAAAACCTAGTGAGCTGCTTCCTATCTACATAGGCAGTTACCTTCTATGAAAGCATCCTGACCTGCCTAGATCATTACAAGTAATTGATTTGGAATACTCTACATAGGTGGCAAATATTCGCTAAGCATTTGCTAAGCACATGGGAAACTTGACTCACAATTTATTTAAATATACACTGTAAAAAGTGGTAACCTGCAACTGCTACCTTGAGGAGTTTTTTCTACCTGATCTAACCCTTAAAATTCATTTTCTTGGTGTAACCTAATGAATTCAAGTTGATTCAGTGATGATAAATCTTTTTTTTTTTTTTACTTTTTTTATTATTAATTTAGATGTTACCACAAGCACAATTTAGGTTAACATTTATTCAGTGTACACTACGAAAATGGGGCTTTATTTATTTTAAAATAAATAAAAATAAACACTTATTTCAAACAATAATATGAATTTAAAACATTACTAATGTTTTGGCAGTATTTTAGAACAATTTAAGGGATTGTTTGGTGAACAGAAGCATCAGTTTCTTTCAAAAACCAAAATGTCTTAAACAGGTGCCACACTAGCCAATTTTTCCACTGATATTCAGGTGTGAGCTTCATTTCCACTGGCCAGGTGAGAAGGATATTGCTGCAGGCAGAGATCCAAAAAAGGCTGATAGCTCCAAACTGCCAAAAAAAAGTATAGAGAGTCCCTAACCTAACCCGTTCCCTAACCCTAACTGAGTGGAGGTGTCGCCACCTTTTGGAGCTGGCCCAGCCCCCTTTTGGAGCTGGCCCAGCCCCCTTTTGAAGTAACCCCGCAGTTCTACCTACTTGGGCTAGGCAGAGGTAGATGAAGTGTGCATTAGCGTCTGTTAGCGGGAGGTCGTTAATCACTTGGCCATCGGGACTCCCAGCTAAATGAATGGCTTCAATAATTGAAAAAACACATCCGGCTTTCTTGAAAAAATCATTGTTGCCGAGGACGTTCTGTCTTCAAGTGACCAATGAGCTTCTTCTTTTACTGAAGAACTGACAAGACGTCAAGCTAATCTAAACGTTTTCATCTGTGATTGCACTCAGCTGCATATCATCACAAACGCTGATTGTAATCCATAGTGATTCTGTCACCAAGCACTTTTCCTGCCTTTTTTCCAACACTAAAATTACATCAGGAAGCAGAGCCACAACAGTCTGTTTTTATTGAACGTAATTTCTTTACTCACTGACGGCTGCATATGGACATACACATCTATGGCAAGCCTCGAGAGGATAAATACACAATCATGCACTTTCACAAGGTAAAGTTACTCCATGAATTGCTTTCAAAAAGTGTTTTCACACCTGGCTCTTTTGCAACATTTGTTTCGGGATCTGGTGCGTTTTCTCCCTTGGTTCGGTTTGTATAGGAATATATGAACACTGCAATTGCACTCTGATCAAAACAACTAAACAAAACAATCGTTGCGAGACCACCTGGACGGAGAAGAAATCTTTATGTCAGCTCGTCACTGTAATTCATCATTAAAACGTGGATATAGCCTTTTGGCAGCTATATTAGATATACAGTAGGTCGATCTTCACGATCACTTCTCTCTTTTGAATAGCAGCACACACGTAGGGCGGCGTCAGTAAATTTTTGACAGATAAAAACATGGCTTCACCCTTTCTGTGTATATGTGTTTGTGTGCAAGTGTGCGGGGGCGACAGGAAGAGAGAGATCTCTGTGACCGTGAGAGCAGGTACTTTTCAATGCAGAAATAATGCAAAAGCAACTAATGATGGATATAAATCACCACAATGGAAATTTTACAGTTTTGGTCCGTTTTAAAATATAACCTTGTGAAGGTGAACCGAACCATGAAGAAAATGCAACATTGCCCTAAATCACTCTGTTGCAATTGTTTATGCTCACACGGTACTCCTGTTGCAGGGGCGTGTCCTGATGGGTGTTTGGCAATTCTTTTTTTTTTTCATAGCAAATAAATGGTTTATTTAAAAAAAAAGATGTACATTGTCTTTCTATCTAAAGTAGAAAGAAAGCACAGAACTTCCTAACAACTGTAATAAGAAGCCATCCATGGTCTCACCTTTGATTATGGCATTACAAATGCCACTGTTAAACAATGACTATGTTTACATTGACACCAGAAAGCGGCTTATTGTGAGAAAGCGGGTTATTTTGAGAAAAAAGTGTTCCTGTTTACATGCACTGCATAAGCGGCGTACTCTTTACTCCCGTATACATGTGGCTCCGTCAGTAATCAGCTTTCTCCACAGCAACAACATTTTTACGCGGCGCTTGTGTAAATACCAAACATGGGAGCCGAGGGAGACTTTGCTATTTTATTCTCCATTGCTTTGATTTATTTCCAGATATTCCAGAGTTGTTGCTGTGTTTGTTTCCTTCACTTTCTATTGCAACCTGCCGCAGAATTGCACTGCAATAGTGGGGTTTCCCTCTTACGTAAAACTCTGTGATTCCCCCAGTGTACACTGGTGTGCATAAATGGGTATAGTTTATAGTGTATGTGATTTTTCCACTGGACTCCTAGAAATGTTGAATTTCCGCTGTGTTAACTTGTTTTGGGCTCCATCCTATGATGCTTGTTATCAGGTCTGTTCCACTCACACACACTGTACAAACACCCATCAGAATGCCACTTATGCATTAACATAGCTACATTAAGCTGCATTTTCCAAGAGAAACCTAGGTATGTTAAACCGCTTTCTTTTAATCCCTTAAACGGCGTAAGGTAATCAGCATTCTTGTTTACATGATGTTTCAGAACACCACTTTCTGCTATAACCCTGGAATAAACCGTTTTCTTAAGTGCATGTAAACGTGGTCAATATAAGAACTATGGCAAACTTAAGGGCAAGTACAATTTAGAATATAAGACCTTTATAAATTATGAACAAAGTCATGTGTAATTCTGTAAAACTGTAATATGTTTTCTGTTCTAATAATGTTTAATATTTGGAAACAAACCGGCTTGGTTTGCCTTCAGATATTCCTAGAATCAACATTATTCCTAAATCAGTCTGATGAAAGGAAAACAATTTCTGTTATGGAATATTTTCACTATAGAAGCACAGTCCCAAATCAGTAAACTGTTTTACTCATGAATATTGTAGGGATCACAATAGTTTGATTTTCCACAGTACCTTGAAGCACTTTTTTTTTAAAGGAATATACTGGGTTCAATACAAGTTAAGCTCAGTCGACAGCATTTGTAGCATAATGTTGATTACCACAAAAATGTATTTAGTCTCGCCCCTCCTTTTTTTAAAAAACAAAAAGCAAAAATCGAAGTTACAGTGAGGCACTTACAATGGAAGTGAATGTGGTCAATTTTTGGAGGGTTTAAAGGCAGAAATGTAAAGCTTACAGTTTTATAAAAGCCCTTCTGTTAAAACTCATGCATTGTTTGAGCTGTAAATAATTTGTAATTGTCATTTTTACAGTCATTTTAGGGTTTTAGAGTTTTTGACATTACATTGTCATGGCAACAAAGTTTAAAATTTGGCTATAACTTTACACAGAAAAGGTTAGTAAGTGATTATATCACACTAGAATCATGTTTACACGCATATTGTTTATGTCTTGTGGCTATACTTTTGAAACAGTGAGTATTTTAACGTTCAAAAATTGGCCACATTCACTTCTATTGTAAGTGCCTCACTGTAAACCAGATTTTTGCTTTTTTAAAGAATTTTAAAGGATGGACGAGTCAAAATGTATTTTTGTGGTAATTGATATTATGCCACAAATGCTGTCGGTTGAGCTTAACTCATGTTGAACCTGGAATATTCCTTTAAATTCAGAAGTTTCTAGATGCTCATATGATTAAAAAGATCATCTAATCATATTCAATACAAATCTGAAATGCAACTGGATATCTTAAATAGTAATTAAATGCAATTATGTTAAAAAAAAAAAAAAATGCATCATGCATGTGGATGACTGTGTACGTCAGCCACCACTGAAGCCACCATCAGGAAAAACTCTGATTCAAAAATGAAAAGTCTGACTGACATGTTAAACCAATCAAACTTCAATTTCTTTTGTGATGTTTTGGGGTGTGTAAAACATTGGTGTACATCTTAGGTAGTTTTTCAAACATGCGGGGATATCTCGTTTACTAACAACTATCTGCCTCAAACAAAGTTTTCATATAAAGATCCAATGCCATGAACCTTGTAAAGTTTGGCAGGCTCTCTATCATAATCGTGTTTAAGAGATAACAAAATTAAAAGGCCTATCAGTTTTTTAATTTGCAGAAATTTGCGTCTTCATGCAGTGGCCTATATTTATTTCCTTTCATAATGTAATGCATTCCATCTTAATTCATCTAACCTAATAAATCTCTTAAGAAGGAAGCAAAAGAAAATTGTTTGGGGAGATCAGGAAAACAGTTTTAATATCAAATTAACTAAATTAAGTACGTTTTTAAAGCAACGTTAAATTAAATAATCAAATTACCTTTAATATGGCTATATTGAGTTCACAAAACTGAAATCCATGCATGTTCTTTATGTGTAGGCCAATGATAAGATTAAAGAATATCTTTAATACTATCTTTACTGTCTCAAAATAAAACAATAGCCTACGTCATGCCACGGTAGCTTCACCTGCCCAAAACTCCACAAAACTGCACAGATGTGTGTTCAGTGTTAAGTGATGCACTGTTCTTAAAGAGACCATATAAACCAGTAACCATATTAGTAGTGTCCATAACATTTATATAGTTTTAAGAGACAGTTGGTTCAAGGAGAATTCTCGAATTCAGTGACTGGGCCAGCTCGGTGGTGCTGGTTCTGAAGAGCGACGGCTCGGTCCGGTTCTATGTGGATTATAGAAAGGTCAATGCAGTGTCCAAATTTGACTTGTATCCAATGCCTCGTATTGACGAACTGCTCGATCGTTTGGCTGCGGCTCGCTTTTATTCGACACTGGATTTAATGAAGGGTTATTGGCAGATTCACTTAACACCAATGTCCCATGTGAAAATGGCCTTCTCCACACCGTTTGGCTTACACCAATTTGTGACCCTTCCATTTGGTTTGTTTGGGGCCCCGGCTACGTTTCAGCGCCTTATGGACCGAGTCCTCAGACCGCACTCTGCATATGCCACTGCCTGTCTGGATGACATCATTATATGCAGTAATGACTGGCAGCAGCACATGCAGCATCTGAGGGCAGTTCTAAGGTCACTGCGACGGACGGGACTCACGGCAAACCCCAAGAAGTGTGCAATTGGACGGGTGGAGGTATGGTATCTGGTGTTCCACTTGGGTCACGGGCAGGTGCGTCCCCAAATTGATAAGACCGCAGCAGTTGCGGCCTTCCCGAGACCCAAGACCAAAAAGGAGGTGCTTACCAATCTCACTAAAAAGGGAGCCCCAGACCCAGTCCAGTGGTTGGAGCCATTCCAACAGGCTTTTATGCAGGTGAAAGCTGCGCCAGTGAGGGAGAGAGAGAGCTACACACACACCCTGAGACTGTGCTGTTCCTATGCACATTTGAGATTATGCTGAAAAGCAAGTTTGTTTTGTTTTTGATAATAAATAACTTTTGTGTTGGATTTCGCCGACTCCCGCTTCCTCCTTGCACCCCATCACAAACCCGTTACAATTTACTAACATACAATCTCAAACAAGCTTAGCAACACATACTAAACACTTCTGACATACAGCAAAACTGCTCCAGTAAATTCACAATCTCTTACTGTCACAGTGTGAGACAAATAAAAATAATGTAAAGTATTAAAGTACATCTGGTTCATGGACATTGCCTGTCTTTCGCAGAAATCCATATGTTCTCCCCCATCTCAGTCACTCTGTCCATTCCAAGAATCTCTGCTCCGATCTCTTGGATAACCTGGTGTCCATAGACCTTTTTCACACTCCGGGTTTTAGAACACAGAAGTAAATGTTTGCAGGGTAAACTTTGACAGCTGTGAATGGGAGTGAATGGGAGATCACAGCAAATATTATTTTTCACTTACTCATTTACTTCAAGACCAAAAGAAAAACCACTCTTACGTTTGAATGACTTTCCAGAAGAGGAAAAAATAGAGAGCGGTGGATTAAGAAGATGTGAACTGCCAAATTTACTGTCACTCTCTCAGCAGCTGTAATAGAAACCCCCTCGCAGCTGTGGTAATTCATTTTTTTTTTTAACTAATTCCAGGGTAATACAACACAAAGCATAATGTTATAAATTTACATTCAGTATTTCTAAAATGTATAATATAAATAAAAAAATGCTCCACTCCAAAATAAAATATAATAATCCATTATTGAAATCATAACAAAATAAAATATTAATTTTACAAAAGTAGTATTTAAAAAAAACGCTTAGATAGATAGATAGATTAAATCAAACTGCTGGGAGCTCATTGGCTATTAACAGTCTTGCTTACGAAAATTATACGGGAAACGTGACTGGTTACTGGAGAGTCACGTGACTTTTCAAAGCTTTGATTGGCTAGGAGGCGGGAGGAAGGTAAGGGAAGTGCGGTTGCCTGGAGCTAGAGAGTGAAGCATGAAAAAAGGTCGGCAAAGACACGCAGTATGCATGAACGAACTTGGTGAACTGTAATACTTTGCAGAGTGTTTACTTTAATATGGCAGTGCTCAGATTGTGAAATAAATTTAAAATACAATGATGTGTGCAAACGGAACTGCTGCACTGGAAAGAGCAATACTAATGCAACAGGATAGATAGGGCAACTATTCGCTCTTTGGGAAGAGAGCAGGTAATTAATGGAAACAACTTGGGGTGTTTTATTTATTTATTTACTCCTAATCTGTCATATAATAGCTGTAAAATGGTGTTTGTAAAATATATTTTATATAAATTATGTCCTTATTGAAATGTGTTCTGAACATTATTTATCTGTTTGTTTTATAAATTGTTGCTCATATTTGTTTACTATTTATAGTAAATGTAGGCAAGGCTAGTGTAACAATAAAGCCTTAGTATATATACTTATTAATGTGATATTTTTTTCTAATGATAGTGTAAGTATTTCTATTTTTCTGTGTTGATTGTTAATGTAAATTAATGTCTGTTATACTGTTTATTTGCTTTATGTAAAGTTCAGCATGGTTTAATGTTCCTCAGACTATATTAAATTATATATGTTCATTTATTTATTGAATAATATGTATTATAAATTATGTAATCTTGAAGCATTAACAAACTCATTAATAAATGAAGTGCAGGAGTTGGAAACTCTTTTAATAAATGTTTCTTAACTGTCCATTTTACATTAAGGTAAACTTTAGGTTACTGATGTTGGAAAAGTAAGTCTTTAATAAATGGTTCACAGGTGTTCACTTTACATTCAGGTACACTTTCGTAGCTTACAAACATTCATAACTCATAAATTAATGGTTCACAGGTGTTCACTTTACATTAAGGTACACTTTTATAGCTTAATAACATTTGTAACTCATTAATGAATGGTTGACAGGTGTTCACTTTACATCAAGGTACAATTTTATAGCTTAATAACATTCGGAACTCATTAATTAATGGTGCACAGGTGTTCAGTTTACGTTAAGGTACACTTTCATAGCTAACTACCATTTGTAAATCATTAATAAATTGTTCACAGGTGTTCACTTTACATTAAGGTACACATTCATAGCTTATTAATGTTCGTAACTCATTAATAAATGGTTCACAGGTGTTCACTTTACATTAAGGTACATTTTCATAGCTTATTAACGTTCGTAACTCATTAATAAATGGTTCACAGGTGTTCACTTTACATTAAGGTACATTTTCATAGCTTATTAACGTTCGTAACTCAATAAATTGTTCACAGGTGTTCACTTTACATTAAGGTACACATTCATAGCTTATTAATGTTCGTAACTCATTAATAAATGGTTCACAGGTGTTCACTTTACATTAAGGTACATTTTCATAGCTTATTAACGTTCGTAACTCATTAATAAATGGTTCACAGGTGTTCACTTTACGTTAAGGTACATTTTCATAGCTTATTAACGTTCGTAACTCAATAAATTGTTCACAGGTGTTCACTTTACATTAAGGTACACTTTCATAGCTTATTAATGTTCGTAACTCATTAATAAATGGTTCACAGGTGTTTGCTTTACATTCAGGTGTGCTTTCATAGCTTACTAACGTTCGTAACACAAATGGTTCACAGGTGTTCACGTTACATTAAGGTATACCTCCATAGCTTAATAAAATTCGGAACTCATTAATTAATGGTGCACAGGTGTTCACTTTACATTAAGGTACACTTTGATAGCCAACTAACATTCGTAAATCATTAAATTGTTCACAGAGCTTATGTGTGTGCATGTGCGCTCCGCTCAGAGGCTTAAACTGGGTTGTGAGTCACTTCACAGCAAAGAAAGAGGTCACTTTATACCAAACTATTCCTCTGTTGAGGAGCACAGAAATGTTTATCCCCTTCTCAGTCAATAACCTTTTCAGGATGTTTTACATAGTACTCCATGGCTTTTTTTTTTTCTTTTTTTTTTGCCTCTGGGGCATGTTGGACAAGTTGAGAGCCATAGCATAAGGATTTTAGGAAGCAAGCAGGGTGACATCACTGTCACGTCTTTGGACTTCTGATTCTCTTTTCATTGAGTACCATGAGTGTGTGTGTGTGTGTGTGTGTACAGTAGATGTGTGTCTCACACTTTGGACAGCTCTCTCTAAACCCAGTGTCTGAGCTGCTCCAGTTAGCTAATGGTCCCTGCAATGTGTTCCCTCAGTGGTGCCATTACTCTGCATTCCACATGGCTGGTGCGCTAATAAACAAACTGTGAAATGCATTAAAGTCCGGAAAGAAATTTGCAAGGATAAAACATACCCTTTTTTTCAGAGGTATTAAGATTTCTTTTATTGTGACTTTCTAACCATGAGGTTTTTTAATTGCCCATGATTGGAAACTCAGTGAGCCCAATCATTTCTCTCCTGCTTTGTAAACAGATCTGTTAAAATTTCTTGAAAGGCGTAAAATAACTGCACCGCCGGTAACCTCCTGATTTAGCCTGTGCTCTATGTCTTCTGGTTGGAGGCTTGGCTTCTCTGTCCACACATCCCTCTGTTTATTGTTGGAGCAGATCTCCATTTGTCAGTCTGGCACTTGGTTTACCCTTACACTCGAAGAGGCCTGCGGGAGGAAGGCAAAGAATAGGTCATGAACAGTGTGCAATAAAACAGCTGTGCCTAGCTAGTATCAGAATCAGTCTACAGTGAGACACTTTTCATGTTAAGATGGACAGTGTATTCCCTGCAAAGTATAGCTTCCTAGATTTAAAGAACCTCAAAATGCCCATTTTTGGTTGCTTTGACCTGTGAATTTAGCAAGTTAAGCATTCGCTGTACTTTAGCACAAGCAACTAACTTATGGTGGGGGGGGGGGGGTATTTGGATAAAACACTGGTCAAATTCAAACCCGCATTCCCATGACCACAGCTGCACTTATGTGTCGTGCATATGAACTTTGCAATGTACCAAAGCATTATGTTATCAACAATGTATCTACACACACTGTTTTTGCATAATTACACAAAAAATTTGGCTCATAAGATTATGACTTTATATCAGGCATAACACAAGCAGTCAGTTTAGTCAATTTAATCATAGTTCTCCTTCCTTGTATAATCTCAGCAGTTATAAAATTCTGTAGCTCACTTTATACCTCCCTTGTTGCATCCACTGGGGAGTGGCTTTCAGGAGAGAGCTGAATACTACATATGAATGATCTATTTTCCTTTCAATTAACAAGATGAGCCCACTTTCAACTCTGCACCCTCCCACCATGAGAGTTGAGTGCCCCTTCCCCTCACCAGGATGCTGAGATAAATGGACATCATCGGTTCTGGAAGACCATCTCTCAAGATGACTATCAATACCACAGTGAAGGAACGAGATGATCTAAGGTATGACGAATGAACCAGTTACACTGAAGCTGCATTCCAAAGTGAAGGCTTTTCTTTTGGGGTCATTCACAACAGAGGCTGCAACAACAGCAGGACTGGTGGGCCATTGTGTGCACATAAGTGTGTATGTGTGTGTGTGTTTATGTTTAATGGTGTTGTGGACGGAGGGCTTATGAAAGATGTGTGCTCATATCTCTAATTAGAAAGACTGATGAGGGCTGACACACCTTGCCTTCCTAATGTTATCAGTCATTAGCGAGAGTGCACCAGATTATGTGGGCCATGACCTATGCAGTGGTGAATTACCTTTCCACCATTCTACCCATTTCTCTCTCCACTCAACCTCCATTGCTCTACCTCTCCAATGCTCTCCAGTACATCTAAGTCTGGTAAAGCACGAACCATTCTTTCAAAGTAACCTAAGTTCACACATAAGACACAGACAAAAGAGATAAAGCAAGAAAACCACACCACTATATAATGCATCTCTCAATTATATTCAGATGATAATTGCTTTGGAGCATATCCCTGGTGTAAAACTGATACCTTGGCCGATATGGTGCAGGCCATCTGGTGGTTCCTCTAGCAGACAATGGTCTCATGAGATGGAGGTTGATGGAGAGCATTTGGCTGTGCATGGGGTATCAGCTTTTAATGCAGTGGTCCAGAACACTATGTTCAGTCAAAAGGACAGGACAGGACCGAGCACTGCAGAGGCCTGTGTATGCTCAATGCCATTAGTGGGGGAGGTGGGTAGCAGGCAGTAAAAGGGCCGGATGGAGACTCTTATAAATAGTGCATGATTTATGATCTTAAATTTACTGTGCTTTCAGAGTGTGTGATGTTAAGTGGACTAGTGGTATTCCAGGTAGCAGTGTCTACTACCCATGTGGAGACCAAAGCTCCACCTTGAATCCTGGATACAGCACTACCTCTGGCTTATACAGTATGTTGACATTTCTGCAGGACCAGGTGGGGAAACGAGCAGCCTGGCAGGTGCCTGTTCTTCAAACTGTTGTTGTCTGAAAGGAAATCCTTAAAGAGCAGGAGACAGTAGGAAAGTAATTAAACATGATTTCACAGCATTGCTAAATTGTGTTTATAAAGAACTCCCTAAGCTTGCCATGCTGTTGGACTTCAGTAAGTTTTTCTTCAGAGAGAATTTCGACACTTTAAACGATTGCAAAAGGAAAACTCAAAAACAGACAGACTGTGAGCCAACTATAATGGCAGGCATGAAGATATTAAAAGCAACTAGACTGTACATTGGCTGAAAGACTGAACCATTTTCTCAGCTTTCGTCAAATTCACATAATTGCAAACAATGTAAAAACTAAATTATCAGTAACACTAATGTTAACAATATTTAACACAATAGATGACATGAACTAACACTAAACAATACTTTTGCAGCATTTATTAATCTTGGTTAATGTTAATTTCTGCATATATACAGTACAACTAATAAATTTTTACCATTAAGTTAACATATTATATATAACTCAGCAAAAACAGAAACGTCCCTTTTTCAGGACAGTGTATTTTAAGGATAATTTTGTAAAAATCCAAATAACTTTACAGATCTTTATTGTAAAGGGTTTAAACAATGTTTTCCATGCTTGTTCAATGAACCATAAACAATTAATGAACATGCACCTGTGGAACGGTCATTTAGACACTAACAGCTTAAAGACGGTAGGCAATTAAGGTCAGAGTTATGTCGCAGTCTGTCTCCCTCATGTCTTCCTAGGACTCTTATTTTGAGGTTTTCCCCAGACTACATCTCCCATTGTTCACTGCCTCATCACTTCCATCTGTTCATCATCATCCGCACCTGCCTTCCATTCTCTCATTAGTTCCTTGTGTATAAAAACCCTCTTGTTTTGTTCACCCATTGTCAGTCCTTGAAGTGTTATATTGTGCTGATGAAGTGATTCCTTGTTTTGTTATTTTGTGATGTTTAGCTTTATCGTTTGTTCCACTGCAGCATTTATAATTTAAAGATTGAAAGAATCTACTACTGCGTCTCCTCTCTTCCTCTCCAAGAACCCAGCATTACAGAAGGACTGGCCTAACTAAATGGATCTACCACCTGCAGTAGCAATCCTCCTCCTCGAACAGGGAGACGGTCCAGTTGAGGATCACGTGCGTGAGTTTCTCCATCTTGCGAATTTGGTGCACTATGATGACCACGCTCTGGTGAGTTTCTTCAGGGCTGGCCTGAATAGTGCATTGAAGGAGCTGATACCTCCGTCGGGTCCTCAATGGACGATCGGCAACTATGTGGAGGTGGCTCTGCAGCTCTGCAGCTCACCTTTCACTGTGGGTAAGGAGGATGAGGACTTTGAATCTCCTCCCACAGTGGATGCCCTCCAGCCTTCCACGGCTCCTCCCTCGAAGCCTTCCACAACTCCTCCCTCAAAGCCTGCTACGGTCAACGAGCCAGTGCCCACACCTGCCACGGTCAACGAGCCAGTGCCCACACCTGCCACGGTCAACAAGCCTGTAGCCTCGACCGTCCCAGAGCCAGAGCCTGTAGCCTAGACCGTCCCAGAGCCAGAGCCTGTAGCCTTGACCGTCCCAGAGCCAGAGCCTGTAGCCTTGACCATCCCAGAGCCAGAGCCTGTAGCCTCGACCATCCCAGAGCCAGTGCCTGTAGCCCCATCTGTCCCAGAGCCTGCTTTCATGGAGCTTATTGTCCTAGATTCCATTCCCACCCATATGCCCACATATGTGTACTCCTCTTCCGCTGGCTCTACCCAACATCATGGACACACTAGTTCCGTCCAGTACCCTGGTCCTTCCTCCTCCGCTGGCTCCTCCTCCTCCTCCTCCTCCTCCTGGTCAGCTGGCTCCTCCCACATCACCGGCTCAACCTTCACCCCCTGCAAAACCATGGTCAAGGGGAACCTGACTCTGCCTAGACCCTCCGAGCCCTGGACTCCACCTTGGCCCTTTGTTCCCTCAGTCCCACCTTGGCTCTATGTCCCTTTGGCTAGACCGTGGTCCTTCAGCCAATCGGCTTCTCCGGGGTCCCTCGTCCCTCCAGCTCCGCCTTGGTCAGTCGGTCACCTGGCTCTGCCTTGGCTCTCTGATCCTCCAGCTACGCTTCGTCACTCTGAGCCTCCGGCTTCACCGGGGACCTCCTTCCCTACGGATCCACCTCTGTCCTCAGATCCCCCAGCTCCGCCTCGGTCCTCCGAGCCTTCGGCGCTACCTCGGCCCTTTGAGCGTCGGCTACTCTCCGGGCACCAAGTTCCCTGGCTCCGCCCCTCAAGTCTTTCATGGCTCCGCCTTACACGGCTCCACCACTCGAGCCTTCCATGACTCTGCCCTCCATGACTTCGCCTTCTATGGCTCTGCCCCTCGAGCCTCCGCCCCCCCACGGCTCCACCCTCAGAGTCTTCCACGGCTCCGCCCGCTCCCCCAGAGACTCCTCCTCCAGCGGTTCCGCCCTCTCCCCCAGAGACTCCTCCTCCAGCAGTTTCACCCGCTCCCCCAGAGACGACTCCTCCAGCATTTCTGCCCGCCCCATCTCCAGTGGCTCTGCCTCCTGACCCAGTCCCTGCCCTGTGGCTACCTCCCAGGCCTCCTGAACCAGTCCCTGCCCTGTGGCTGCCTCCCAGGCCTCCTGACCCAGTCCCTGCCCTGTGCCCACCTCCCAGACCTCCGGATCCATTCCCAGCCCTGAAGCTGCTCCCCAGGCCTCCCTTGGATCCTTCCTCACCTTCTGTGTCACCTACCCACCTCATCCATCTTTGGGGCACCAGGAGTCACCCCTTAAGGGGGGGAGGGGGTAATGTCACAGTCTGTCTCCCTCATGTCTTCCTAGGACTCTTATTTAAGTTTTCCCCGGACTACATCTCCCATAGTTCACTGCCCTCATTACTTCCATCTGTTCATCATCATCCGCATCTGCCTTCCATTCCCTCATTAGTTCCTTGTGTATAAATACCCTCTAGTTTTGTTCACCCATTGTCAGTCCTTGAAGTGTTACGTTGTGTTGATGAAGTGTTTCCTTGTCTTGTTATTTTGTGATGTTTAGCTTTATCATTTGTTCCACTCCAGCATTTATAATTTAAAGATTGAAAGAATCTACTCCTGTGTCACCTATCTTCCTCTCCAAGAATCCAGCATTACAAGTTATAAAAACTTAGGACACTAAAGAGACCATTCTACTGACTCTGAAAAACACCAAAAGAAAGATGCCCAGGGTCCCTGCTCATCTGTGGGAACGTGCCTTAGGCATGCTGCATGGAGGCATGAGGACTGCAGATGTGCCCAGAGCAATAAATTGCAATGTCCGTACTGTGAGATGCCTAAGACAGCGCTACAGGGAGACAGGAAGGACAGCTGATCATCCTCGCAGTGGCAGAACACGAGTAACAACACCTGCACAGGATCGGTACATCCGAATATCATACCTGCGGGACAGGTACAGGATGTCAACAACAACTGCACGAGTTACACCAGGAACACACAATCCCTCCATCAGTGCTCAGACTGTCCACAATAGGATGAGAGAGGCTGGACTGAGGGCTTGTAGGCCTGTTGTAAGGCAGGTCCTTACCAGACATCACCGGCACAGCGTTGCCTATGGGCACAAACCCACCTTTGCTGGACCAGTCAGGACTGGCAAAAAGTACTCTTCACTGACAAGTCGCGGTTTTGTCTCACCAGGGGTGATGGTCGGACTTGCGTTTATCGGTGAAGGAATGAGCGTTACACTGAGGCCTGTACTCTGGAGCGGGATCGATTTGGAGGTGGAGGGTCTGTCATGGTCTGGGGCGGTGGGTCACAGCATTATCGGACTGAGCTTGTTGTCGTTGCAGGCAATCTCAACGCTGTGCATTACAGGGAAGACATCCTCCTCCCTCATGTGGTACCCTTCCTGCAGGCTCATCCTGCCATGAACCTCAAGCATGACAATGCCACAAGCCATGCTGCTCGTTCTGTGCGTGATTTCCTGCAAGACAGGAATGCCAGTGTTCTACCATGGCCAGCAAAGACCCCGGATCTCAATCCCATTGAGCACATCTGGGACCTGTTTATGTCTTGCTGTTGAATCTTTTACACGTGTTAAGTTAGCTGAAAATAAAAGCAGTTGAAAGTGAGAGGACGTTTCTTTTTTTTTTTCTTTTTTTGCTGAGTTTGTTAACAACATAAATATGTTAGCATTAGTTAATGCATTTTAAACTAACATGAACTGCCAATGAACAATAGTAAATTAATAAATTAATACAATATAATATAATATTATATTGTTCTATTAAAGCCTATCATTATGGTTGTCTTTCAACACTGAAAAATTAAATATTATTTGCAAGTAATTCTTAAAACCAGTTATATTTTCAAAAATAAAACTGGTCAAATTTTGGCAATGTATTTTGGGAGGACCATGACGTCCATTACACAGACTCATGGCTTCCACAGCAACAGCTCTCTCCTCTGCTCTGTCAAACTCACTCTCAGTCATGCAGTAGTGATGAGCAGACTCTCAGCAGAGTGAGACCCCACCGAAAAGGCAGAAGATGGCTAGAGGTATTAACTCCGAAAGCTTCAACAACGGCTGAAAAAGATGTTCAGCAAGGGTTGCGCCACTTATTGTGCTCACAAAGAATGTTCGCAGAGATTGCTCACTCTCCAAATGATGCCAAACATATAGTTTATATTCAAGACACCAGTTGTTTATTTCAAACCACATACCTCAACATACAAACCTAAAAATGGAAAATTAAAAAGGAGAAACTTTCAAAGTTATCTATTTAAATGGCACTTACATATGCTTTTACTGTTTCCTAGCACATGTTCAAAGCACACAAACAATAGCTAGGTAAAATGCAATATTCTGTTTAAACCCTTATATGCATGGATTATTAAATCACAATGTTTTTTCTTACTCCAAAACAAGAATATATATTCCTAATGTTTTTTCTTTTCCCCTCACAACTGTGCATTTTGAGTGAGTAACACGTCTCTCTACTGTAATAGAAGAAGATAATGTTGAATATTATAGAGAAACTTGGTGCACCACTGCTTTAGTGAGTTTATGTTGTTATAAGTTCAAAAACAAAACATTAAAAAATACAAAGAGCAGAGTCTTGTAGAATTGTAAGGCTCATTATCCATGGTGGTTTGGATGTAACATCACATCCTGAATGTTTTAGAGTGGCTTTTAAAGATCTGTCCCTTGTATTGGACACCATGCATCAGAGGATTAAATAAACAATGGATGTTCACTGGGTTATTTCTGTTCACTTTTGGGGGATTAGGAGACTTGTAACTGTTCCTACAGTTATTTAAGCAAGCAGATTTGTGAGGTGTGGGGGGAGAGTCAGCAGAGATTACAGACAGGAAGGAGAAACCTGTGGCGGTACAGTCCAATGAGCTGGAGAATGCAATTAGGTATTTCAAAGAGGAACAAAAGAACAACAATGGCAGTATCATGTGTTTATCACCACTGCTGTAAATTAATTTTAATGGTTACATATCTTTATTGTATCTAGATGACTGGTATCCATAGAGACAAGCTTCATGGATCAGGGCAGCATTCCAAATTTATATCTAATCTACAGCAGCCTGATCTCATTGTCATTCATCTAAAGCTTTGCCCTTTTGGTGGTATTTATTCTATTGTGGATTTTTGACTTATTTGAACATGCAAATGAGGTATAATATGGAGCCGGGGCATCTGCTTTGCTCAAATACACACATCATGGTTATTAGGATGAGCACCCACCACCACACAGCCTACATCACAGTAGTCACATAAGCCTCTTGGACTGCATGGAGGCGAGTGAGGCCTAGAGGCCTGCTGTAAGTAAAATCACCCCCTAACACCATTAGAGACATCCAAGCAATTGCACTACATGGGCGTGAGACAGACAACAGTGCTTTCTGTCTGTGACATTTTGAATCCATTTCTACCATTTTGTGGAGAGGTTCATTTAGGAGACTGGCCATTTCCATTGCCCATTTCATTTCTCACAGAAGCTTGATGGTACTCTTCACATGAACGTGATTATTATAGGAAAACATTTAACTGATTACAGAGAAAATATAAATTGGGGAGACTGGGACTAGTTGTCAAATGGGGAAGTTGTAACAAGGGGCTGTACCTCATTTAAGGAATATTCCTGGTTCAATACAAATTAAGCTCGAACGACAGCGTTTGTGGCATAATGTTGATTACAGCAGAAATGTATTCCAACTTGTCCCCTATTTTCTCACTTACAATGGAAGTGAATGAGGCTAATCCATTAACATTAAAATACTCACTGTTTCAAAAGTATAGCCACAAGACATAAACAGTATGCTTGTTAACATGATTTTTATTTTTCGCTTAACAATTTTTCTGTGTAAAGTTATATCCAATTTTACAACTTCGTTGCCAGGCCACATAACAGCATAAACCATGTAATCCAGCAAAAACATCAATTTAAACAACTTTACAGTTCAAATAATATAAGAGTTTAAACAGAAGAATTGTGCATGTTTGTGCTTCACATTCCTTTAAATCCTTCAACAACTGGTCCCATTTACTTCCATTTTGTTTGTTTTTGCTTTTGTTTTAGGAAAAGGAGGGACAAAATTCAAAAAGTCCAAATACATTTTTGTGGTAATCAACATTTTGCCACAAATACTGTTGATTTAGCTTAACTTGTATTGAACCTGGAAATTTTCTTTAAGGGCTATAACAAAAAGGTAACAAAAAAGGTCAAAAGTCCAATTACATAATTGTATGTTCATTTTAAACACATAGTTCAAACCCTTTTAAATTAGAAAATGTTTGTGAATTTTATCCTCCAGACTTAAATTACAATATCATCATATTTTTGTAACAGCTGTTAGGTAAACAAATGAACACATAAAAACAGTAGCATAGTACATTCAGGCAAAGGTCAACAATATTTAAATTAAGGTAGATGTAAACAAATTGGGGCACGTCACATTTTTATGCACTTTAAATGTTACAAATGTATACAGTTTATTCATTACAATGTTATTTGTTTTTATATTTTTGTATGTTACCTTTTACATTTGTGCTGTTTCATGAACTGCTTTGTTTAATAATTGTTTAACTGTATACATTTTTCTGAAATGGCTACTTAATTAAAGAATTAAAGGCTGTTTATCTGCCACTGTGACAACATATACCCCGCTAAACACACATTAACCTAACAAAAGGTAAATGTGTGCTCGATTAACTGTATCTATTTTTCTTGTGCAATAACGGTGGAAATTGTTCCCTCCAAAAATTTAAATTCTGTCAATATTTACTCAATGTCATGTTGTTAGCCCCAGTCACCACTGACTTAAATTCCATCTTTTTTTCTATAAAATAAAAGTAAATGGTGACTATGGCTGTCATTCCACTTAACATCTTTTTTGTTCCACAAAAAAAAAAAGTCATAAGGTTTTTGGAACAACATGAGGGTGAGCAAATGACAGACATGACAGGAATTTCATCTTTGAATGAACTATCCCTTTAAGAAATGTGCTAATACAGAAATCAACTGTCAAAATTACTTACTGGAGTAAAATGTGTGCCAACTAGCCCAGATCTGCCCTTTAATGGCACCATTTGAACTCCTTTCCCTCTGTAGCTGCTGAACATATAAGGACTTTTCAGGACAGGTAAAGTGGACAACTCACAGGCCTGCTGCAGTGTCTTTAGTAGGGCTTTTCCCTACAGCTGCATGCCCAGCCCCAGAGGACATATCAGTGCCTCCACAATAAACACTCCTACTATTTGTCCTGGGCCCTCTCATGAGACCAGCTCCATCCTGCACCCTTAAAATAGCTTTAGGCCACAACAAAGAGTGACAGGGTGGGGGTAAAAGAGAGAGAGAAAAAAACTGAGAGGGCACCAGCACAGAAGAGGAAAAAGGGTGAGGATGTGTGAAGAGGGGCTAAGAGCTTCTATCGCTTCTGGTGCAAACACTGCAGAACTAGACGGCGATGGGGGGTTGAGTGGATGAGCACAGACTGTGTCATAAATTTAGCTCCTGTGAGGCTGGAAGTGTGGTGAGGAGGACATGTGAGCAAGTGAATACACAAGCAAAGGAGAATAAAGGAAGTGACAGAGGCACACTTGTGGGAAGAAGCCTGCACTGCTAAAATAACACTCTCTTGGGCTTTAATAGAACTTGCCCAATACGCAAACACCTAATTGACACCAATGTCTCAATCATCACACTGTCAGCACAACAAATGCTCAGTCTGACCCTGACAGACATCTTATCTGCCCAATAAAACAGACCAAATGAGACAGAAAAACCTCTCACCACAGGCAACAAAGAGGGTAGGCTTTATTCGTTTTGCATGCCAAACTACATGCTGCCTTCTCTATTGTGTGGGGAGAAGTCTTTGTGAAGAGACCAGCATGCCTTCGAGACATTAGCTGAGCCACACTCTGTGAGACAAAAGGTTTAGGTAATTCCCTTTTTTCTCACATGGGTGAGTTAGGTTCTCCTCTCCTGCTAAGGTCTGACTCAATTTAATGAACGCTGCAAAGACTGATGACAAGAAGGGCCTGGGGGAGGAGGCCGCCATACTGCCGCACAGATAAAAATCAGGCCCTACAGGTGGAGCTAGCTTCTCTATCAACACTGCCATTGTTTCCCTCTCCAACTGCCGCAGAGCAAAAAGCCGCAACTTGCCCTGATCCTGCTGACATCATCACATATGGAGGGAGGAAGGACAGACTGTCAAAAGCCTCCGACACACACAAACACTCTTAAAGTATTCGACATGTTCTCAGTCCATCCCCTTACCTCTCTCACTTGTTGCTCACTCCCAAGCACAGGAGGTTTTGTTATTCTGAAAATGACTGACATAAGCCGTCGGTGATACAGTCCCAGTGGCAGGCCGTGCATTTAAAGTCTAGGCCTTCAGTGTGATTCATGCCATTAAGAAAACACAGTTTCACAATGAATAAGACACCCTATGCCTTTGGGCATCATATATTATGTTGCAGCTAACTAGTAATACCAATTGACATTTTAAAAACACGTCCATGCACGAAAGCCAGAACTTGAAACGACCCTTAATGCTCAAGCGAGCCTAATTTTAACTGCAGCATGACTGTCTCCCAAACAGATATTCAAAAATCATAATTTTTCATATGAATTTACAAAGGAGGTCTATAATATATCTAAAAATATTTACGATTTAAATGTTGCTTGCAATACATTTCGTTTCGTCAGGGTACACGGTTATGCTGCGTTCCGTTCAAGATGGATGAGGGATATTCCTACTTGATATCTCCGACCATAAATGCATTCCATTCCCTGATATTCGGAAGATGACGTTTAAGGAAACAAAACTGCAATGCTCCCGTTAACTTAACAGGGGTTTGACTCTCATTAGAGATGTATCCTAGCAACCCAACTGATAAACAATGCTGCAGCGCTAGCATTTGTGCTTCAGGTGTACGATTATCAAAAGAGATTATAATTTACCATGTTTTATACACCTGTTTCTGCAGGCATTTGTTAAACAAGCTTTAATATCATGTAAAGTGGAAACAAACTCATTTATCGATATTACTTAATAAAGTGAATGTTTATCACTTACATTGTACATCTCCCTGAGTGTCGACATTTTTGCGTGACATCATGCCCCTGCATCTCTGCGAAATTGGAGTTGAGAATTTCTGCTCTAGCCTACAAGTTGTAATTCTGACTTCAAGATGCATTCCATTGCACTTTTCCTAGTAGGAAGTTGGAAAATCCGACTTTCTGAGTTGAATGGAATGCAGCACTACTTTTCAAAACTTGATCTGACACTGAATGCTCCAGCAGCCTAATTTACACTTAGAAAACTCCTGATGTTGCTATAACAATGCAAAAAGCACTTACCAATTTACTTGAAGTGAAAATCAGTCCTCCTTTCCTGTTTAATAAATTAAGCAATCACACGGTCATGCAGAACATCTCGTGTTTTTAAATCCATAAGGATCTCTTTCTCAATGGTGATGTGGCAGTTACAGCCGACTCGTCAGACACCTTGATCTTACGCTTTTCGCTCTTGAATTACGTACATCACTTAAAGCGTGATTGCGTTACTCCAGGCCAGCTAGAAGGCCTCTACTGGGACATGTCCTAAAGATCACACCCACCAAGAACAAATAAATCAATCTGATTGACTGATGAATCTGACAATCTGACTTTAGTTGCTCATTCATTTGCACTGTTGAGGGATTCTTAAGAAATTCTGAAGGCCTGATGGGGTGGAGCTCAGACTCACGCGCTGCTTCGGGCATGTGATTTGTGAAACAGTTGTCACGCTTCGCTTGTAAGCATCAAGGAGTAAATTCTGACTGGATAAACTTTTTGTTTTTCTCTATGTGTTTGTAGATTAATTAAGAGTAGAAAGCAATTAAAAATACATAGGCAAAAAGGTGATTGAGAAAGAAAGGATGAAAAATATGTATTTATTTGGCATGTTAGGCCAGCAGAGAAGGCTTTGCTTGCCCTGAGAAATCGCCACTGTGCAGTCCCAACTATTAAGCCTAAAGGCTTCTTTACATTCTTAGACACTGTGTCAGGCTGAGCAACACCCTATAGTCGTGTTGAGTTTGCCAATTCAAAACACAGCCAAGAGGAAGAAGCAGCTGCCACAATGTAAAACATGGAAGGGAATTCTGAACAGGCAGGATATTTTTGATATCACGTAGAGCCTGTAAACATTCTTTGTGAATGGATAATGTTTGATTCAACAATAATTTCTTACTCTGACACGATGGAAGACTGACAGATGTTTTAAGACCATTGCATTGTGTCTTTATCTCAAATAGATGGACAGGAGGCTGCCGATGGCTTAAAAGGATGCGAGCCCTTTTATTGTATTGTTGTTATTCCCAGAGAGACCTTCTTTGATAGTTTTTTTTTTTTTTTCACTCTCTTGTACCTCATCAATCTTTTTCCAATTACCTGTCTTGTCTATCCCAAATCTGTCACAACTGTTGCCTTGGAAACTAGTAGCGTCCACCACTATTATATTTTGGACCATTGTTCAGTTTGTGTTGATGTGGCAACATTCCCTCTGATGAATGATCCTGAAAAAAATAATCAAGATATCGGGTTGAGAAACACTTGAATCAGATGTAATCAATACTATAACAGAACTGCAACTGCTTTGAATGAGAATTTTAGATAACATTTCTGATAGAAGAAATATATTGTTCAGTTCCAAAACCTAGTGAGCTGCCTTGCTGCCTCCTATCTACGTAGGCAGCTGCTTCCTATGGCAGCATACTAACTGACTTGGAACCTCAAAAATGAGCTATTTGGACTATTGCTACATAGCAACTCCACAAGCAACTCCACACGCCAAACAAATAGCGCTTCACAAGCGAAGCACAGCTGAGACTTGACTCACAATTGGTTTCAGTGCCCTAATGAGAATACAAATATGTAGCACACACACTTTTGAGTAAAATAGTCTTAAAAATAATTTAGACTTGAAAATACTAAATACTAAATAAATACTTAAAATAGTTTTCTATTATTTTAAACTATTTTTATCAATAGTTTTCAGTATAGTTATAATCAAAATTTCTCTTGCTTCGGGCCACCATCTGGGATTTATTTTTTCACCACGTTCATCACAATTTATTCTGGGATTGACTTCCATGTCAGGGATATACAGGTTGCTGCCAAAAATTGAATATCTTGGGAGACAGCATAATTAAGTTACCTACCTTTTTGAACAGCCTTCGAGAATATGCATATGAGGCCTTAAAATGCTGTCTCTGAAGGGAGCTCACTAGGTTTTGGAACAGAGCTATTGTCTTCGATATACCTCCATGTGCATGCACCTCCACAGTAACTCCTGCAGTGTGCGTAAAAAACAAACAAACCCTTATCTGCCCTCAAGGACACTTCTGTATACTGAGAACCCATGGTACTTTGAAAAGCACCAGAAGTGACAAGACTCCCACATCCAGACTGTCATGCATATACATATACGCATACTCACAGAAATTTGCACACTCACACAGAGGACTCACAGAATGTCATTAGACGCCTGGTATCCTGTGTGCTGAGCTGTCAGCTTGTCATCTTTCAGTCGGCGCACTCGACTGGACAGCAGCGAGCATGCTGGGATGTGACAGCTAGTAAAATGGAGTCCTGTCATTACTTCTCCCCACACCTGCTGTTCAGGTTCCCTAAGAGGCGGTAAACAAAAAAACATATAATCAAACAATCTCACAAACATACGCAGTGTTTACAGCCAAAGAATCTGTCATGTCACTGTAAAAGAGCATTAATTTAAATGAATTATCAAGGCGTTGATTTTCAACATCAATTATTTTGATGTCAAAATATATTATTTTGCCTACTTTTTACATTCTCTGAATACAAAAAGCATGTAAACAATAACCAAATTAATATAGCCTATATATCTTTCCAATGTAAGATAACATACAAATATCCAGGTGGTCAGTAGCTGGAAAGACCAGCTTAAACCAGCATGAATTTCCATGCTGGTACTGTCTGGTTTATGCTTGTTAGTGCTGATTCACAATTTAAACTTGGTCAATCAGTCAGTATGTTCCTTCTGTGTTGGTTAAATTTGTTTTAGCCTGGTGTGTACACCAACACATGAGCAGCATCCCACGCAAACAAATAGCATCAAAAATACAACTTATACTGGTGAGCAGCAAGGCCGTAACCATGTCTTGAACACTGGGGGGGTCCAAACCATTTTGGGGGTGGGGGGTTGTGGGTCCATATCTGATTATTCGAGGGGACTTGTCCCCCTCAATGTATATTGCGGTTACGGCCCTGGTGAGCAGCAACACTTGTCTTTTCAGCAGAGTAATAATCAGGCCATCGCAGTCCGCGGAAAGTAAAGAGAATCACAAGTATTGTTGTGGGTAACATTAATACCAGCTGCACTCTGACAATCTCTTTCTTGAAGATCTGTGTGATCTCTTAAGATCCCATGTGAAATTTTAGGAAACAGTGAAGTGAGACCATTTTAAGTGACTGACAATAAAGCAGCTACTTGGCCTATAGCCCATGAGAGGAGCCCGTCAGAGCGACAACAACAGCAGGCTGCAGGAGTCCCTCACTGTCTTTACAGAGCAGGAGGTGAAGATCCTTCAGTTCATCAAAACAGTTATTGGTGCTTGAAAGAAGGAAAGAGTGAAGGAGAATGGAACTAATAAGGTGAAAAAAAAGACTTGCAAAAAGAAGCCAGAAGTGTGTGGGGTGAGCAGTGTTCTTAAAAGAATGTTCCGGTTTCAATACAAGTTAAGCTCAATCGACAGCATTTGTGGCATAATGTTGAAAAATGAATTTTGACTCATCCCTCCTTTTCTTTAAAAAAAAAAAATCGAGGTTACAGTGAGGCACTTACAATGAAAGTGAATGAGGTCAATTTTTGGAGGGTTTAATCACAGAAATTTGAAGCTTATAATTTTATAAAAGCACTTGCAATAAATCTTCTGTTAAAGCTTGTGTATTATTTGATCTTTAACGTTGTTTAAATTGTCGTTTTTAGTCATTTAGGGTTTTAGGGTTTGTTGATGTTACATTGTCATGGCGTTACAATAAAACTGGCTATAACTTTACACAGAAAAGGTTAGTAAGCGATTTTATCACACTAAATACACTATACTTTTGAAACAGTGAGTATTTTTTATTAATTTTTTATCCCCTTTTCTCCCAATTTGAAATGCCCAATTCCCACTACTTAGTAGGTCCTCGTGGTGGCATGGTTACTCACCTCAGTCCGGGTGGCGGAGGACAATCTTAGTTGCCTCTGCTTCTGAGACTGTCAATCCACGCATCTTATCACGTGGCTCATTGTGCAAGACACCGCAGAAACTCCGCATGTGGAGGCTCATGCTAATCTCCATGATCCACGCACAACTTACCACGTGCCCCACTGAAGGCGAGAACCACTAATCGCAACCAAGAGGAGGTTACCCCACGTGACTCTACCCTCCCTAGCAACCGGGACAATTTGGTTGCTTAGGAGACCTGGCTGGAGTCACTCAGCACACCCTGGATTTGAACTTGCAACTCCAGGGGTAATAGTCATCATCTTTACTCGCTGAGCTACCCAGGCCCCCATTGAGTATTTTAACGTTGAAAAAATTGGCCCCCATTCACTTCCATTGTAAGTGCATCACTGGAACCAAGATTTTTGCTTTTTTCAAAGAAAAGGAGGGATGAGTCAAAATTAATGTTTGTGGTAATAAGCTTTACACTGTCAATTGAGCTTAACTTGTATAGAACCCGGAATATTCCATAAAGGGTTTGCAAGGCATTCACGATATGCACTTTTAGACAATTTCAGACACAGTTTGAGCTTCTACGTCAGAAAAAAAAATATTGTTTACTCAGCAGGGCAGAATACATGAGAGAAATGCTTTTTTCTTTTATACATTACCAGTCCAAATTTTGGACACAGTGAGCTGAATGTTTCTCATAATGTTCAAACCTTTTGATCTAAAGGCTTATGCTTGAAATCAGTACACATGAATGCACTTTTCAACTTTAAAAAAAAAAAAAAAAAAAAAAAAAAACTTTTTTGAAATGATTGACTTGAACCAAATAGTGAAGAGCATGCCAACAAGTGCTCCTAATTCCTTAAATAATGTTTAAGATCACGCCAGGTGGATACCTTTTGTAATTGGTTGACAGAATGCCAAGAGTTGCAATCAAGGCAAAGGGTGGCTGCTTTGAAGAACCTCAAATATAAAATAGCTTTGATTTGTTATGCTATTATAATTTTTGTTCACTACATACTACCCATTCTTCCATGTGTGTCCTTTCATAGTTGTGATGACTTTACTATTATTCTAAAATGTGGAAAATAGTACAATAAAGAAAGTCTGACTCATCATGTCTAATGTTTTTACTGGTAGTGCACATATGCCATTTTCTAAAACTTTCATACATGCACTTCGACAGCATCAGTCAACTGACATTACATCCTTGGCCACCAGGGTAGGCAGTAGACATCTGTGTAGTCACATTTGAGTATAAACACTTCAAACTTTTGTAACTTATGACGAAGGGTTCTCCACATTTCTAAGACATTTGAAGGGTATATACTGCATACATCTTGTACATTCAGAGAGTGTAGACTGTAACGTTATGATGTGAAGCATGAGTAGTATATTAATAAACAATGCTCAGTTATCTGCGCTATTAATGCTCTTCATACAATGTAATAATAATAATAATAATAATAATAATAATAATAATAATACATGTTTAAATAAATACTGCAGCAGATAAATAGCTGCTCTGTGTTCATGGTTCTGACATAACGATGAGTTCCTGATACATTCTATTGCGACAGTCTGACCAACATTGTGGTTGTCATTTCAGCACACACATGCGCGTCACCTCGCTCTCGCGCTGTCGGCTCAGCACTTCCTCGCGATTGGCTCGAGCGCATTTGTTATTGGTCGTGACGTATGAAACTCCGCTCTCACCCACGACCCTCCCGTTGTGTGGTGCCTCCGTCTGTGCGCTTCTAGAGCTACGGTTGGTCCTCACTTCACTGTGTATTTAGTTGTCATGGCGGAGGGACGTGGAGAGCTATTGCCTCAGCCGCCGCTTCACCTCTCCTTACCCCCGGCCAGCAAGCGTCCGTGTTTGCGTCCCGCTCCTCGAGGACCGGGTCCGGGGCCTGGTCCGGGATTTCCGAACCCTCGCTTTCGTTGCCCGGAATCTCTACTGGACTGCGCTGCTAAGGCCGTAGCGGAGAAATGGGCCTTCGAGAGGGTGGAGGAGCGCTTCGAGCGGATCCCCGAACCCGTTCAACGTCGTATCGTTTATTGGTCTTTCCCGAGGAACGAAAGGGAAATATGTATGTATTCGTCGTTTCAGTGCCGAGTGGCAGGTGAAGAGGGACCTGTAGTGGGCTCGAGCTCGTCTGTTGGAACTGCTTCGGTCCCCGGAGGGGTTACGAACACAACCGGCAGCGCAGGGACGGGAGGCACCGGAGATGGACTGCCTTTCCGCCGGGGAATCCGGCTTTTGGAAACCGGTTGTGTGGACAGTGTCTTACAAGTCGGTAAGTGTCGCTTCAACCGTCCAAAGAAAGTTACATCAGACATATTTGCACCCACTTGCATTCTCTAAATTGTTTCACTTGCAAACAAATGAGCTTTAATGGGAAAAAATGTGTTTTTAAAGTGGTCTTGTTTAGCAACACTGGTCTAGTAACTTCTAGAAACACCTTTCATTTGCAGCCCTTTAATAAGGGACCTTAAAATGCCTGTCGTGTTGTGTAAGAAATGGAGCAGCACGTTTTAAAAATTAAAGGGCTTCCCGTTGGGCATGTTGCAAGGGCTACAGTGAGGATTTTATTTGAATTGGCGTTTTCAGTGTGCCGTAATGCTCCTATTATACTTTGCAAAAGCGCTCATATGCTTTATTTGTGACGGGAAAGATCAAATAACACGAACTGATACTAAATAGCGAACATCTGAACGATCACAATGAGGTCTGTCGAAACTGAACATTCTTTCCTAGGTCGGGGGGAAGGAAAAGACAAACGTGGTGGCCGCAACGAAACTCTGTTGTAGCTCACTGCGTTGGTATTTTGCTGGTGATATTATCGTGAAGTTGTTTTCGGGGAATTATTAGCTTTTCGGGCATTTGTGGTTGCTTGACTGTTGTTGGGGCTCTTGATGTAATTAAGTCAAGGGTAATCCGCTCGGGTCCAAACCCCATATCTTTTGTTTATTTGCTGGTTGGTCAAGACAAAGGACGCGTATTTGCAGTAGTAATGCGAACGGCAAAGCATGTGCCTACATTATTTCTAACCTTCGTCCGTTTAATTTGGAAAATCCTTTCTTGATGCAAGCATTAAAATGATTAAAAATCGTGGTATTTAAATGTGTCGTTGGGTTGTGCTCGGCTACAGCACAATAGCTCACTACCCCCACACATTATCGGGCCAGGTCTCATGGATTCATTGACGTCGAATAAGCAGCATGTGTACAAACGTGGTTTACACTAAAACATAGGAACGCGTCCTAGCATTTGTAAGCCTCGTTTTAACTGACCAAATCGTAAAAGTTTAACAGTTAAATGCGTGGGTATGTAGGAACTCAAAAGCAGTTTCAATGGCTACCCAGATGTCTATACGTTTTCCTCCCCCACTCACTTCACTTCAGTAAACATACTGGTGAAATACCACCGTGAATAAAATCGCACAATTGGTAAACCATCACTTGCCAGTCCCAGTCTGGCATTTATGGTGTTCGAAGTTTTAGGATTTTGTTAAGATCAACAAACCCATTCAAACTATTAAATATTTAGCCTATAGCACACACTAGCAGAATAAAAAAGAATATCAGGCTTTAAGAAAAAAAAAAACCACAGCTCTCCTATAATGTAAGCTTTCTTTTCTTGAAATAGCAGTTACAGGAAACCCTAAATCTCCAATAATTGAAGGTGTTATGAGAGTAGTGGAAGTATACACATATAGCTAATTCAATAACGAAGCCGTGATTCATTTATTCTTACAAAGATCCACTGTGTCCCTTTAAAAGGCCAGTGTTGGTGGAGACGTGATTACCTAGCTGTAATGAAATAACGTGGGCACTTTTTTAGCTACCTTGAAAAGCTCCCTTCATAAGGGAATGGAGCAAAAAAATTACATTAAACAATTTGTTGTTTTGTATTTGAAGTTACCACAAACATGAGACTATTCTTGCTGACCTGTAAAGTCTTATAGACTATTAAAACATTGGCTTTTTATGACTGTGTTGTTTTGATCATGTTTTTAAGGTTGCCAAAATTGTTCATTGCAACCAACAAACTGACAAATTTGTTATTTCTATTGTTTTACATAAAAGTAGCACAAGTTTTTATTCCATGCTGTTAATTGTAAGTAATCCTATAAACATGGGTGATCTTAAAGTAGTAAACTGACATTTTTGTATGTACTTGATACTGATGTTTGGAAAGCACTAGCCTTGTTAAACCAATAGACAAAATATATTCTTGATGATAGTACAGGCATCAGGCAGAAAGTAAAGGAACATCACCACTTGATTAAAAAAATAGATAAAGCAGGTTCAATTACATTCTGTGTGTTGATTCTGGTGAAGGTGTTCTGGTGGTTTTGATGGATACAGGAACTAAAAACTGGCAATGTGTGCATCTGATAGGCTTGTGTCCTTAACAAATAACGATCTCTAAATGGTAAACAGGGTGTGTATTTTCAGTCTAATACTTCTCAAGTTCCACCTGTGCATGCCTCAATAAACTCTCTTTGTCTCCCTTTCTAATTTATCATTGACTCATCAAATGCCTCCATTTCCTTCAAACCTGTTCATAACTCACAAAGACACCACAACACAGTGCACATAACTTACATTTACATTTCTGCATTTGGCAGACACTTTTATCCAAAGCAGCTGACAGATCCCGTTTACACCTGGTATCTGTATTACGGGTGATCTGGGGCCTATACGTACGTTAGAACTTAACCTAGTTGTGGCGTAAATGGGCACTAAGTCACAATTTATGCACTAATAAATATTTGAGCATTGCACCATTAAACTTAGGTAGGATGTAACCCTACGTATAAACTAAATATTTACGGCAGACTCCAACCTGGGGCTGGTTGCACCAGCTATACGTACATTAGAACTTAGCCTAGTTGTGGCGTAAATGGGTACTAAGTCACAATTTACCCACTACTAAATATTTGAGCATTGCACCGTTAAACTTGGGTAGAAAGTAACTCTACGTATAAACTAAATATTTATGGAAGACTCCGACCAAGTGTAACGGATGGAATAAAAAAGCAGAATGATATTTAATGACATCAATGAGCTCATGTTTTGTGTGACATGCATCAATCCTTTCAACATACATTATGATGTTGACATTTACGAGAGAGAGAAATTGTTACTTTTCAACGGCTCTTCAGTATGAAACTGTTCTAACGGTGCAGTTTTCAGGGTGTCACCCGTTGTCAAGTTTCAACACATTCAAAATATATATAGGATATTAAAATGAATAAATGTCTGTTTTTCCAGCCTGTTGTATTAGTATTTATCACTCATTTATTTTAGATACAGTTCCTATATATTGTTATTTACACAGGGCAAATATACTATTAATCAAATCTACTTTTATTACATATCGTATTTTAATGGGGATATAATTTATTACAGCTGACAGTTACGTGATCAAACAAGGTTTGAACATCAACCGTAACAAGATCAAATTGAAGTTCATGGATTTAACACTTCTGTGTACAAATTTGAAGCCTGCTTATCGGATAAATACGGGTAAACATCATATTATGCGACTATGCATTACTTTACGGAGAGCTTACGAACTACTAGTTAAGTCTTGCATTAAGAACAGGTGGTGCAACCAAATTAAGCACTGACTTAAGTTACAAACTAACTAGTAGTTACTAAGCCCTTAGTGTGAACTTTACATCCCAACTTACGCACAGCTGGTGCAACCCTACCCTGATCACAAGTGGTCAGCACTAAATACAGGTGATCGGATCACAAAAAACATACAGAGGTAGTCAAAACCATGTGACCACATCACATTTGAGGTGTAAACGCTTATCCATCCCAAATGTTTCTGGGACAGCAGTGAAGCGCCACCCCTCACCTGTCAATCAACCGCTGTGCTAAAACAGAGTGTAAATTTTGCCAGTTACGTGCTGCTTTAAGTAGAAAACAGAGGTCGGATCGGAAAATTTGAAAAGGCGGATATATACACAAGCACGAGAACTTCACGGATCTTCTTCAGTGTGTCTGATATCAACATGCAGATGAGAGGCACACATTTGTAGCACAGCTACCACAGGTACCCCACTAAAACAACTGATAATTTAGCTTTAAATGTTTGTGCTTAGATTATATTTAATATAAATATGGGAGAAACAACGGGCTGGTTTGTTTGCACTTTCTTAGTCTTTTCTGACTTTTTCAGTATTTATTATCATGCAGAAGCACACTGACATAGTGACTGATGTATGTCGTCATGAAATCAAGACCCTCCTCTCGAAATACTTAGTCACAGGAAACTCATTTATGCGACCAGTTGTAAACGGCAATGTGCCTCACATGACCACATGTGACACATCTTAAGATGTAAACAGGGTGACAGTGCATTCAAGGTATACATTTTATTAGTTTGTTTGTTCCCTGGGAATCGAACCCATGATCTTGCCGTTGCTAGCGCCATGCTCTACCAGCTGAGTCACAGAAACCCTGACTTTTAACGGGTATTTAGCATGTCCACTGTAATGAAAGCTCAGGAAGATTCATACACAGAGGCTTACTGACAGTAAATCAGGTTTAAAGAGAAGTTTGCCAGTAAGCCCACAACATAGTTTGAACTCTTTCCAGAAGTCATAGCCATATGGCAAGAACACAGCCTGGGGATGCCATCGATGCTAAATTCATTGTTAGCCTCTGAATGCTCAGTGGTCAGATTTTCTGCCCCAAATATTAACAGCTTGCTACAGGAAACTTGATTTGATAGAAAAAATAATTCTCGTTGGTGTAATTCAAACGTCCCACCCTAGCTCACAACCTCTGTGTCTTATAAAGTTCTTAGAGAGGAGGCTCTAGCTTTGAGTCAGGCTTGAGGATTATTGGGTCATGCTTTGTTACCCAGCTGTAGAACCCCCCCCCCCCCCCCATTCACAGAAGGGGGGGGTTGTTCGTTGTGTTTGTTGAAGGGATGGGAGTGTGGTTAAGAGTATAGCTCTTTGAATCGAAGCACAAAGTTTCGATGAAGAGCCTTTATAAAACCTTCCACTGTGGTTAGGAGGCAAAAGTTCTGTGGGATTATAGGCAGGCATTCTATTAGTGCTGGCTATTGATACAGATTTCCTGGTTCACAAGCTCTCGATTGATTTTGATTTGATACGATATCATATATATTATTCGTATGGGTATATTTCAGTTACAATGTCCATTTTGCAGACATATTGAAGAAATTATCTCTCAGCTATTGCTGTTAATTATACAGGGGACCTTCTAGCTCGGTAAATGAAAAGATTAATTTGACAAATTTTGTGTCATCAGATTTATTTAGCATTTTTGTCACATTTTAGCATTTAAAAATGCACAAATTGCATGTATTCTATCAGTCTTAATACTGTATAATATATGATAAATTACAGATTATTGTTGTCATGGTACCAAAATTTCAGTAGTCGTACCGATACCAGTGAAATTTCATGTTTCTCGATACCAATTTCGATGTCACAGCAAAAATATGCTAATATGATAATGTGCTATTGAATACACCAGTTTAGTTATTTTTAATTATAGTTTAATAATTATTCCAGAATATTTAAAAAAATGTAATTTCATCAAAATTGTGTCTAATCAATAAATTCTTAAAAATGTTTAACAAGTGAAAATATAAATTTTCAACATGTCATTGCATTTTTTTGTTTGTAGGACACAGTTTTTGAGTGTTTGTATTTTGACTACTGGTGTTTGTGTTAATTTTTAAATGTTTTTAATTGTTTTTCTGTGAAGCACTTTGGTCAGCTTTGTTTTTAAATGCGATCTAAATTGAGATTAAAGTGCAAATGTTGTGATTTTAATTATATAAATATATATTTTACATGTGCTGCATGGTCCACAACGGATAAGTGCTCTGCTCTGTCATCTCATACAACGTGAATGATTCTCAGTGTCTGTGGAGTTTTTAGTGGATGAGCGGTCGGATTTATTTAAAGTGCGCAGTTCATCCACCGTAAGATTGCAGTTTAATAAATCACACTAGGACATGTCATGATTTTAATTTGATTACTTGTCCATTTCAGTGTACAAGGAGTAACAGAGCACACATTCAAAATATGCCTGTGAGCATTTTATAGTAGTGTGTCAGTCATACTGCGTGTTGGTACTGGATAGAGTCGGTGCTCGGTACTGCAGAAACACTGGTATCATCTATTTTTTATTTTAGTATCGACTTGGTACTGAAGTATCAGTACTTTTGACAACACTATTGCAAATATTATTCAGCATATACTGTATATGTTACATGTTTATTTTTTACATGCATTATTTGTACTATTTGCGTAATCTTAGCATCTGGAAACTTTTGAATTCAACACTGAATTTTTACTTTGAGATGCTATGTGAGTTATGAAATAAATTTAATTAACACCCTATTTTTATAGGACTAGTTATTATATTTTGACTGTACCCATGGTTAGAGCACTTTACTGAATTGGGACTGTAAAAATGTTTGTTTCCAACCCCATAACAGATATAACTTTTCTTTCATCAGGCTCCTAATGAAGTTATCATTACTGTGGTTAGGTCAAAATAGTCTTTTAGTCTAAATCATATTTTTTTAACACCTGCCACAGTTGTAATAAAACTATATTAAATTATTTAAATCTATAATATTTCGGTCAAAATTACACAGTTACTGTTACTACTATAAAATTGTGATAAATGTAAGCAAGGGTGATGTGTAATTTAAAACAACTTTATTTTGGCGCATGCAGAGTGTCTTTTTTTCCTCGTCAGTGCTAAATAGAATGTCGGGGCTGTCCAGCTGTTTGAGAGGTTTGACTTCCTCAATGGCGTTTTAAACTAGATATGTTCAGAATTCAAATCTGTCTTAAGTTTTGAAGTCTGCGCCACCATATCAAGGTCAGCCTTGTGATCATCAAGAGAAGCCGCCGCGTTATCAAGTGATCAGCTCTGCACTATCCCATCTCTGGAGCGCTCATAGCGAGGGAAGGCTGGTTGAAGAGCACGCTCAAAAGACACTAGAATAGAGCAGAGTGCATCACTTGCGCAAGCTTCTGTGATGTCTCGTGTCACATTCGCGTATAAAACCAGGTTTGAACTGCACCATGCAAATGCGTTTAAAGCTGATCAAGTACCTTATGCCAGCTTCGGTGGCCTAATAGCACAAAATTTGTGCTTTACTTGAATTGATCTTAGGATTTAAGAATCGATGTCATGATTGTTCAAACAAGGATTGCAATGTATCAGCAAATCAATATTTTTACCCACCCCTACATTCTATTGAGGTATGTTACTCTTCTGTTGGGTGACTCAGAAGGCCTCGGGTTGTTTTGGAGACTCGAAATCTCCGTTTGCCATTGGGAGCAACTCTATTCATTCTGGGGAAATATGTTTTGGTCAGTTCTGAGGTTCAGCTTGCTCACATGGGTTCTAAATACAATGTTATTTAATTATTTAATTTTTATACACAATTTACAATCATATTTAATCAAACTACACAATGATCACTTGAAGTCTTTACAGTTTCATTTTTTTTGTTAATGCATAATTTCCTGTAAAGCTGCTTTGAAACGATGTGTATTGTGAAAAGCGCTATACAAATAAAAATGACATGACTTATACAAATTGATAACGCATGTATAATAGTAAAATTACAAAACATATTGTCAAGGGGTCTAGAAAGCTTTGTTTGATGGTGTCAAAAGCTTCTTTTGTTTATATTGAGAAACCACAATGTATGTTTATGTGCTACACGAAGAGCTGAATTGAAATTGGTATTGTGGAAGATAGTTTTAAGCCAGTTTGCGTGTGAGATTGGAGGATAGCAGTCATTAAGCATTAGGCCCATGGCTGCTCTATGATGTCAGTGGCCCTGTTTAGATCTTTGTCTCCTTTGAGTGTTGCCATCATTTTGGTCTTTGTAATCAGGACACATCTCATTCGGTAGCATACAAGTTCAACAAGCGACCGCTAATTCTGCTCTATCTTTCATCAGCCATACAGACAATATTTAATCAAGGTAATTAATTCCATGCCTGCAAGTCTCAAAGAAAATCACTTAAACAAGTCTCCTTTTCATACTTATTAGCACTCTTAGTTTTGAAGGACACGGTCATTCAACACTTTTTTACCCCTTTGTCTTTATCGAAGGAGGGAAATTAATTTGGAAATAGGGGAGAGGGTGGTTAGCCAGCTTGTCAGCTAATCAGCAGTGACTGGAGCATGGTGAAAAACATGCAACATTTGCCACGTTCCAGGACAAAAGACCTGTCAGAGACTTTGATCAGGTCCTTGTTTCTAAATGCTGAGCTCAGACTTGCAAAAGCATTATAAAAAATTATGCATTGCCACACACAGTAGCTTACAGTTAGATTTTTTTAATGCATGCCTATAAAAAAGCTGATGCATTGGTATGGTATGCGAGTTTTACGCACAGTGTGACAATGTGGATTTGGCACTCACCCAGGCACTGAAAATCAATTGCGACCTTGCCCTCTTTGCATTTTGCTGCAGCATGAATGATACCCTCTGATTTAGTTTATCTGTGATACACTCCATAGTGCAGGATTCTTAGCTGGACACTGCTGTGTCTGCTTCACAGATGAGTGAGGGGCAATAGGTTTGTTTCAGACAGTATATCTGCTCCTGATTATGCCTGTAAAATGGAGCTCCGATTTTTGAGCCAGGGGCAAGTTTCCAGTCCATGCCCTGCTCTGCTCCACATGCAGCTGGGCTGCACACTCATGTGAGCCACTCTCTCTGCTGCAGCTTATCTGTGTTTTATTGGAACTCACTTAGATGCATGCACACACACACATACACATACATATATATATATATATATATATATATATATATATATATATATATATATATATATATATATATACTCATTTTGCATTATTGCCCCTTACAATTCTAGTTTAAAAGTGCTGGCTGTTAAAGGTTCAATATGATAGACGCTTTATGTCTTTGATCTCTGCACACAGGCGGTTGATTATTTTGTCTTTAATGGAACTTTTATGCTGTTATGCACGTGGAGGAGTGGAATATAAACTGGCAAGCCTTTAAAGCTTAGACCTGCACAAGATACACATGTTTCAAAGCACTTTGAACTGCTGTAAACTTTTTTACTTTATCACTGGGAGGGACATGCCCCTTTCTCTCTCTCCCTCCCTCCCGCCCGAGTCTCTCTTTGGGTGTCATTGTCAGAGAAAGAGGCCACAGAGAGTTGCTCCTCTTTGAAGAAGGGGCCTCCAGACATGCCTAATAGGGCCTCATTTGGCTGTAATTGCCTAACAAATGTCAAAGAATTCCAGAGGAAACAAAAAAGAGAGAAAGGAGAAGGCAAATCAGCCAAGTGAGAACCGAGGGAGGGAAAAAAAATTGGTTTGGAGATGAGATGGAACGGAGGAAATAGAATCATATACTATGGCAATGTATATTTAGGCAAGCAGAAAATAGAGGATGGCCCCTACCTTCAATTTATAAAGACATGGAGGAAAATCCTTACATCTGGGGCTGTAACACTAAACTCTGAGTGCAGGAAACTCAAGCAGCACTCAGGCAGCTTCACTCCCCCATAGAAGGCCTTTCATCCAGCTGAGATTTTGTGCTCGGGGAGTTTTTGTGGCCAGTTCGCATGGAAACTTAATTTTCTCAGTCTGGACGAGAGAGGAAGGATAATGTGTATTGGAGATGGGGTCAAATATCCTGCCAGAGGGTGAAAGAAAGAGGCCCCAGTCAGTGGCAGTTAGCAATGTGCAAACCTCTATGCAAATGTCTCATGGGTGGCTGTGACTTTTTAAAGCCATCATATGTGTTTATTCTAGCCATTCAAACCCTTCTATTGCAGTCCCTGTTTTTAGCTTGACTCAATGCCAGCCACCAATCACTCGGGTTAGCTGAAGGTTCCAGCATTTGCGCTGTGTGCTTTAAAGGTCTCTGGTTGGTTGTGTTGATTATAAAGCCATTTTTAAATTCTGCATATTGAATCGCTTTATTGTATGCTATTGATTGGTACCTGTTCCTTTTTCAGGATTCTATTTCAGCTACCTTTGGTTATTTTGATGGTTTGTGACCAAGGCGTAATCATGGCAGAGGCCATGTGACCTAATTTAAAAAGCACTTGTGCTGATATTGCAAAAACAAAAACACTAGCAACATGGCCCTTAAGTTGGTAAAAAAAAAAGGGTACTTTCATAAAGCAAGGCTGTTTATTTGAACCTACTTGCAGCCATTTCACTGCCTTTTGAATTAATTTACACCCAGATGGTAGAAGTCAACCTGACCGTGAATATTTATGCAGCTGTGAGCAGGATCCAGTTGTCTGGCTCACTTAGGCGTGAGGATCACTGGTTCAAAGGCCAGATTTGATCTGTTAAGGGACAACATTAATTCATACCAGAACTTGCTAGGGATGTGCGCTACGACTAATTTGACTGTCGTTTAAACTGAAGTTTTTTAACCGACTAGCCTAAAGAGAAACCAACCTTGAAAACAGTAAAAAAAAAAAAAAAAAAGTGTTTGTGACCCATTTAAAATACTTAATCTATTCCAAATTCGATGCTAAATTCCACTGAAAAGGGGCATTTATCTGCAACGTCCTCGCCTTGAATTATGATCATTGTACATTAAATATAGAACATGACACACATTCACTGAATCAATGTTTGCAAATATTTAACATATTTATTGAAAACAATTGAATGAATAGTGCAGGATCAATGGAACAACCATTAAAAGCCTGTTCTAAACGGAAATCACCAAGTTACTTAACATATTAAAACAGTCAGGACATTGTTGAAAATAATTAACAGGTAGACTAAACCAAATCTATGAGAGAGAAAAAAATGCTCTGAAAAGTTGCGCGTATTTCATGACATGCAGTCGTGCATTAACCATTGATCGAATATGACAGCTGTTCGGTAAAGAATGTTAACCAATAACAGTTACGATGTGTAAAAAAAAAAAGGGACTTTCAAATGTTTGGAAAGCCGATTCCTGCACCACCGAAGTGATTTCATAACTACTTTGCTGAGTTTGCTTGTCTAGCGAGAGGAAGAAACGCGCAGTCTGAGGTGAAATTAAACTCTGTATCTGCTCCAGATATCCTTTTTTTTTTATATATATATATTTTTTATAATATTTGTATTATTCTATTTAAAATATGTAACATTAATATGACAGTAATAAGTGCAGCCTCTGTAAAAATATAAAGCCAAACGTAAATGTGTAAAAATTATGATCAGTTTAATGGGGGGAAATATTAACCGACTAGTAATTCCAGTGTCGACTAGCAGCATCAGAACCGTTTAGTTGACTAGTCTCGCACATCCCTAGAACTTGCATGTCCATTTTTACACCCCTTAAAACTTCACATATTCTTTAGATTAAGATTATTTAAATAAAGCTGACACATCTAATGGAGCTGAAGCTGTCTTTGCAAAGATTTGAACAGTTTTTTCCAACGTACATTCATTTTTTTGTGGGCCTTAGAAGTGTCTGTCATGAGTGTTTGAAGGTCTGATGGGTCTTTGAACATACAGCCCGAAGTAGGCCTAAGTGAATTTTCTACTTCTAATGCCTTCACACCACTATCATTGGTGCCTTTTGTTCTAGCCTTCTCTCTGCACTTTAAAAAACAGATTAGCACTCTGTTTTCATGACTTTCATTGGGTTGAACTGCCCAGTTAAGCTAATTTATGGCTGTCAGTCTCTGCTCCTCTGAATAAACATTAATTGTCTCCAAAAGCTTAAATACATATCAGCAAAGTGAGTCAAGATTGATGCATCTCTGATAGTGCACTGATTGGGTACATTGGCACATTTAGTTTGTCAACAGATTTCGCTACCTATTACACTATGTAACACAGTTATTTCTTAATTGCTTATGCCTCAAAAGTATAGAAAATGGCTATTATTCCCCACAAACTTTGCTTTTGTGACCAGGACAGTGATATTTTGAAATGTACCTATTTCCAATGAGAAAACAGGCGAATTTGTGTCTTTTCGTTCACAAAGTCAGAAAAAAACAACATATGAATCCAAAATCCTTCTTTATCTGTGGTCTGACAAAGAAACCAGCTTTGACCTTTGCCTCAGACAGCTTGGGGAAGAAGTCTTGAAGGTACTTGAAGGCTACCGACTCCTTATCTAGAGCTCTGACAAATTGTTTCATAAGGCCCAATTTGATGTGCAATGGTGGCATCAGCACCTTCCGGGGGTCCACCAGTGGCTCCCACTTGACGTTGTTCCTCCCCACAGAGAACTCGGTCCGCTGTGGCCAGTCCCGCCTATGGTAGTGCGCCTTGGTGTCCCTGCTGTCCCAAAGGCAAAGATAGCAGGGGAACTTGGTAAAATTGCCTTGGAGACCCATCAGGAATGCCACCATTTTGAAGTCTCCTATGACCTCCCAGCCGTACTCATCATACTTCAAGGTGTCCAGCAAGGTCTTGATGCTTTTGTAATCCTCTTTGAGGTGCACTGAGTGAGCCAGGGGATGAGACGGGTACTTGTTACCATTATGGACCAGCACAGCTTTGACATGGTAATTTGGATTCATATGTTGTTGTTTTTTCTGATTTTATGTGAATGAAAAGACACATTCGCCCGTTTTCTCATTGGAAATAGGTAAATTTCAAAATATCACTGTCCTGGTCACAAAAGCAAAGTTTGCAGGGAATAATAGCCATTTTCTATACTTCTGAGGCATAAGCAATTAGGAAATAACACTTACTACCCAGGAACAAAAAAAAAAAAAAAAAAATGAAATAAATAAAAAATTTGTTACACAGTGTTATCACATCATTGTCTTGTTTTTTTATGGAAAATCATATACTGAACATTTCTCAGGAATACTCTTGTCTCACACTGACCTTGCAGTGTGGTAAACACTTACTGGTTTTTCCCTTATCTCTTTAGACTTTAAGTAGTTTCACGACTCATGGTCTTGACCAATCTTTGACTTACAAAGTGCCATGACTTTGCATATCTTGTGGAGAACGTGACTCTTTCCCTACTGTTTCCCCAGCATATCACCTTTAAAATAGCCCCTTAAGTAACCAGATTGGAAATTGCAGTCATTTGATGGCCAAAACAAGTGATTTACTGTGAGAAAAAGAAAACAAAACTGGAGGAAGCGCATCAGAGAGCTGAGTTTCACAAGATCAGCTACCTCTAGATCATCACTGGTGTTTAGCATGAGTGCTACACACTTATGTTCTCAGTCATGTGATCAGGGTGGAAGAAATTGGCATGTTTATGCACATGAGTTGCAGATGGCCATGCTCTCTATTATGGTTGATTAGCATCAAGTATTTCCATCCCCATTCTCTCTGTCAATCATTACTCTGATATGAGAGGCATAAAAATGACTTGGCTACTGAATAATGAAAGGGCTATTCATTAGCCAACCTTACATTTGTACGCCCTTCCTGTTTTGTGGACAGGACCACCACCCCTATTTCAACATTAAAAAGATATTCTTTATGAAAAATCGATAGATCAATTTTTTGCAGGAAGGCATCACAAGCGCTGATCTTTCAGGCTGTGCCCTAGTAGGTGTGCAAAATATAAATATCAATGGCTTTCTGTCTCCCCCCTCTCCATACCTACTGGCTTCTTTTTCAATATAGCCTAATGACAGGCCTCTGTTTCCCCGCAGTGGCTTTGCTGATATGGCCCATTAGGCACCAGTTTCTTGCAGGCAGCTGAGTGAACAAATGACTGCAGGAAAATGGTTGGAGGAGAGAGGGGGAAATGACAGAACTAAAAGGCAAATATGAAAGGCAGAGTAAATAACCAACCTGTCATCCCCTGCTCCCCACCCCCCAGCCGCCCTCCTCTGGAGGGCAAGAGAGACAAGTGAAAGAGAGGCACCTCATTAGTCTTCCAGCACTCCCTCACTCTTGGACCGACAGCGAACAACACATCAGTGCAGCAGCAGACATGCAAACATGCAGAGGGGGGGCTACCCTGGCCCCTCCCATCCGCTCGTACTACAAACATGATTAATGTGGGCAACAGCCATGGGGCTATATGTCTGGACCACTCCCCCCAAACTACACACTCTTCAGAGCAACCCTCAACATCCTTCCCTGCCCGCGCTCAAGTTGCCTGCCTCCGGCCCCCTCCCAGACCGACTCGCAGACGCAGTCTGGAATTGTAATTCACCATGTCCTCCACAACCAGAAGTGGGACTCAGAAGTTTGACTTTTGCACTGTTCAGCAAAATTAACAGCTCAGATAATTGGTTTTAGTTTAACTTAACCCCCATGAAAACTACAATGCTAGCACAAGAATCAATTGATTCGCTCGGGGCTCTATTTCTCGATATTGAGCGGGGACACAGAACTGTCCAAAGATGGTCTTTACCCACAATGTACATAGTGTGTGGGCAAACTGTGGTTTCCAGGTCATATTCAAACACCTGACTTTGCCAAGGCCCAATGCAGAAGTCATGTGCTGGAAGGAAAACAATGTGATGAATAGGCTTGGCTCTTGTATAGGCTGAGGGTGGAGAATATGTGCTCTTGAATGGGGGATTGTGGTACTTGTCATGGTGTAACAGGATCAGTGCACCCTCCACCCTAGAGCACAGAGGGCAGCCATTGTTTGGCTGCAGGAGAAAGGAATGGGGGGCCACCAACCCGGACTGAGCTCGTCTTGTGGGGGTGATGTCCTCTGAGCCCTACACCAGAGACAAATGCAGAGGACATTTCACTACTCTTTCCTTTCTCAGAGGTCACTGGGGAAGACAAATAAACCACATCTCATCATAGACAAATAGAAGAGCAGGGAGTAAAAATAAGGGAAGGAAAATGATTCAGAGATTCAGAAATCTAAAATTATGATTTGTTTTATTTATTTATTTTAAGTTTTCAAAATGAGTAACTTTTTGCAAGGGCAAAAAGTGATACCACTTTGAATAAATGCCTCCGCCATCGCACCACAATTGCTGTTGAAGTATCTCAAAAGCATTCCAATTTCTGTGGCATCTTTTGATTTTAAATTAAAAAAAATTGCCTAGTGAAATTTCTCCTCCGAAGGAAGGAACACTAAGCACATTTTCTGCTGTGGCAGCAGAATAAGGCAGGCGGCGTCAGAAAGTGTAAGTCATTGTTGAAACCATGCTGCCTTATCTACTGGATAAAACCAGCCTGCAACAATGACATTAAAGCACAACTCATGAAAGCTGCAATTAAACACTATCTGATCTGATTTTGTGCAAAAGACATAACCTTTTAATTGTTCTTCTTCTGATATAATAAACGCCCACCGCTTTGGTTGAAAGACATTGAACCAGCAGTATAATTGGGAAGTAATCCTGAATTATACAGACCTGGACCTTAGTAGCAGAATAGTGATGCACCGATACCATTTCTCTCCCGATCCTATTCCGATACCTGAACTCTCTGTATTGGCTGATGCCGATTCGCTGCTATTGTTTTAACCTTAATCAATTTAGAATTTCTTTAACTTGCTGTGTGGAAGTGATTGGAAGTTCTCTTATGTCTAAAGAAACACAAACCTCTAACTACACATTATTTGATTATGAAATAGAGAGAGAGAGAGAGAGAGAAAAAAACAATTAGATTAAAGCGAGTAGCCTATTAAGAATTTTTAGACTATTAGTCTACTGGATAATGCAGCTGCAAAATTAACAGTAATTGCAGTGATAGCCTTCAGTAGACAAGAAGCCAAATGTTTTTACACTTTTTTTTTTTTTTTTTTAAGCTAGTATCTGGACTTTAGTTGTAAATAGGATATCAGTCCACTTTTCAAGCACACATATTTTTTTTTTATCCCAGTCAATTAAAATGTTATTGCAATTTATAAAATTGTTATTCGTACTATTAATTATGATTTAATTAATGTCATTGAATAAATATTACAACTTTATCATACAATAATAATATATCACACTAATATATATATATATAAATAAAAATCAAATTACGATTTATTAAAAAAAATGTTACATATATAAAATGTTATAATTAAGACATGGGCAAACATTTTCTGCTATCAAAAGTAAAACTGTACAAGAAAGGGTGTTTACATTCGAGTCCTCTTAAAAACAGACTAAATAAATAAATACAGTAAAACGTAGAGGGAAATTTTTTATTTTCTTTTATACACATCACCTTTTCATTCACCGTGTACCTGTTTTTGTCCACTTCAAGATAGGGTCTCAGCCCAATTTTCATCGTTATTTTTTGGAACCCAATAACAAGTTAAGACATTATTATGGAAATATAATGTTGTTTTATTATTATATGCATGTCTGCTGCTACATATTAACAGAAGCATATTTATGTACTTATTTCATGTGTTAATTTACACTTGCACGCGGCCTTGCTATATGGTCCAAATCAACCTTTAAAGGAATAGTTCACCCAAAAATTAAAATTTGCTGAATTTACACAAACGATTTGATTATTTTTAGAAACAAAAAATACTTATATACTTTTTAACTATAAATGTTCACTTCGTACATCTCTTTGATGTGGGCTCATGAGAGGGATGATGTAAGTTGTTGGTAAGGTCACGCGTCACATGGAGGAGTCAGGAAGCGCGTCATTGTTTACAAGAGAAACTTGTGCCGTTCACAAACCAAAACAGTCCAAACCAATTTCAAACCAATATAAAATAAAAAATAATTTCCAAATAATAATAAAAAAAAATAAAAAAAACAATGTAGACAATGACGTGCTTCCTGCCTCCTCCTCCACGTGACGCGTGTCGTTACCAATGAGCTTACGTCATCCCTCATATGAGCGCACGTCACGGAGATGTACGGAAGCGAACATTTGTAGGTAAAAAGTATATAAGTATTGTTTTGTTTCCAAAAATAATAAATTGTTTGGGTTTAGAAGAACTTTATTTGTCGACTAGAGTCGTGTGGATTATTTTGATGCACCCTAAATATGCATTTTGAACCGTCAAAAAATGGAGGACATTCACTTGCATTGTTTAGAGGAGGCGGCCTGAAATGAAATCCTAAAAGTCTTAAATTCTGTTTTGATGAAGAAAGAAACTCGGATACATCTTGGATGGCCTTAACTCTGTAAATTATCTGCAAACTTTCATTTTTGGGTAAACTATTCCTTTAAGCCTTTTATTTTGGCAGAAGCTTTTATTTTGGTGGATACTGAAGGAGCACTGAAGGAAGATGTTTGTTCATGGTTAAGTTGGCATTGGCCTTCTACTGCAGAGAAATGCTCATCTCATCCGCTCTTTTGTCCACAAAACCCTGGTGCTATGGGTTTACTTTAGATTTGGATGGAAATTTTTAGCAGCCAAACATATTTGGAACTACGAAAATGTGCAATTATTAAATATAGAGCGCTGTAGTGTAAATATAATGCACTAAGCTCATTAAAATCATGCGTGCTTTGAGTATGTAAAGCACTACAGAGAACAGCAAGTGCAGACAATTATTTAATTAAATTGCAGCTCTTGCTGTTTTATAATCACACTGTCATGTCGGGATTTTGATTTTATTTTGATTAATCGTTCAGCATTGTCTTCAAGAGAATTTCAATAAAATGCATTACAAGTCATATGGACTACTCTAATGGTTGTTTTATGTCATTTTTTGAGTTTAACAGCAAAAAATTATTATTAACACGCAGTATTGAATTCAGATCGATCTCATATGACCGATAATCTATCAGGTGAAAAACATCAGTATCTGAGTCGATGTGGATCCAGATAACAGTTTGGTGCATCCCTAGTGCAGAATAGCCTAGCTAAGTGTCAAAAGCAACCCAGAGACACTGCAGGTTTACACAAATATATGTTGTCCTGCTTCCCTGACATAATAAACATTGTTCTTTAACATAACTCTACGTTATACGTTTAATGATGGTAATGCTAGGTATGTTAGCAGCGGCTCTTTATTAGAGAATTATTCGCTTGATCTTGCTTTCCCTCACATTGACTTTAGATATTGACATTGTGATGGTGGTGTGATGTTACCTTTATAAAACCATTACCATTCTAAAGATATTACTCAGTAATGGATTTGTCATGCTGTATTTTGAGCTAGCCAATCTGGGGTGGTATTGAAGCACCCGGTGCACAATTTGTTTTCATCAGCAGTAAATGGGGGATCATTGTGGCCATGTTGGGAAATCACAAAGACCAGCTAATGAAAGGCAATGGCTGTGGCCTCAGTCTCATCACCACTCACTGCGCTCATGGATGAAAACAGGTGTCCTCTTGGGGCTGCGGTTTCATTTAAAGAGGGATTTAAAGGAATATTCATGATAGCTATCCTTCATCGAGTGGGTGAAGGGGAGAGAAAGAAGAAGAGGCGAAAGGAGGGGAGAGAGAAAACGTCAGTGGGATAAATCATCCAGTGATTGAAGAGGCCTGTCTGGGATAATTCGGTTTGATTGGAGTCTCTGTCTCATTAACATTCCAATTTCAACAGGGAGACGCCCCTCAGTCCCCACTCCACCTTGCTCATCTCATTCTGAGGATGACAATGCATGCACAGAAATTAACAGGAGGTAGAGAAGCCTGGAGAATGTGTTTCAACATTGCTATTCCACTGTGCACAACACTGAGCCCACTCTAACTTAGAACAGCTCAGACTTGTTTATGTTTTCCCTCGATTGGAAATTTGTTCTCTTGTATCCTGAGTTGGGATGAAAGCACCAGTTATTAGAAGCTGTCAGTTTGTTTTTTTACATGGTTACTGGTTGACTTGTAGTGTTTTAACTGCAAAAGAACAGCCAGACAAAAAAAAATTTGAAAGAACTCTGGTTTTAGCCTAGACAATGCTTCATTACAGTGAGTCATAGCTTTAAGAGGGTTGGTGTTTACTTATATAGCATTGTGAAGGAGTCTGGTTTCAATAAGCTGCCTGCACAGGAAGTCAAGCTTATAATGCTTGTTCATGTACCGGCAACTATTTCCTGTGTGGCTTAAGACCACATCATCTTCACCTGTGTCATATAATTTGGCCTGTTTTTGTTCCATGAACCACATATACTGCTGGTTTAAGGAAAAGGTTTGAAGTGTTAAGATTATGCTCCTCTATACTCTCCCAATGATGAACGTTGCATAGAGATATTTAAGGGCCCCATTTCACACCTGGCATGTCTGTAGTCACCTTTTGCTATGTCTAACCTGTCATGAACACTAGCCTGCATTGTCCTCTCTGATGGTAAAGCTAAATCTGCCCTTCTCTGTAAACTGAGGAGGTTAATGCTAAACAGCCATTGGACCACGTCAGGATCCTTCAGTTGTCCAACCACACCTTCCTAAGGGCTCTGTTCTTATTATCAAAAAAAATCTGCAACTTCAGTGCCAAATACCACTTGAATTGCTATCATAAAAAGGTACTTAAGCTAGCCATATAAAGATCCTGATGCCGATTGCGAACAGATGATGATCAGCAATATCGGGAAATGGCAAAACCATGGATCTGTGAAGTCGCCAAATATATTAAAGAGTGGCCAGGGTGTGAAACTACCACCCGCCACCAGCAAAATGCGACTAGGCTGAATCCAGTTTGCAAGCTCCTTGTCCAAATGTATTTCATATGTGGGAAATTTTGCTCATCTACCCGCGACAGGCGGGCGACCTGTAAGACGTCTCCGAGTGACGCATGACAAGAAATGCTGTTAGTCACAAAGACATGCGCTTAAAGAAACACACTTTTATTATATTTTTAAGAACAGGCAAAAGAAAAGCCGTCAATGCTTGTGTCTGATTTGCTGTTTGTTCAGACGTGTGCAGCACGAGCCTGTCTCGTGGAACAAGCACGTGTTAAGTTTTCACACTTTTTTTTTCCTCTGTTTCGTACATGTGAAAACTGTTTGCAAGAATAATGTTGTCTGTGAGAATGCTGCAAATTATCTCCGATCATCTCGGGAGGTGCTGTGAGTTTAGTTCACTTTATTTCCACGTGGTAACATGCATTGTGAACGCAACTCTGCAGGTTCAGTAATGTATATCTTTGTATTAAAGAAACAAAGACGAAAGTGATTAAATCAAAGTAATACAAGACACGTTCACCTTGAACCAAAAATTTAGTTTTATTTTATTTTATTTAGGCAGCATTAACTGTATTACCAAAACGCAATACAAACACTCATTCGATAAGAACACACATTTGGCAGCATTATTTTGAGAACACAATGGAATTTAATAAGCTTATTTATTTTGATTATCATTGTCTTTACGTTTATGATTGTCTTTAGTTCTTAATCTGTATGCTAGGAGTAATTTTCCATCTGGTGTCATTGACAGATGCTTACGTGATGGCAAATGGAGCCATTGTAGATGGTAAATGTTTGGATTTGGGGAGGTAGTTAAATCAATTTTTTATGATCACTTTATTTTATTGCTTTTTTCTGTTTAGTTTAAAGTGGAATTTTAATTTAGAAATGTCTGTTGTGTATGTTTTTCGTGTTCAATAAATGAATAAAATTTTTAAAGGAAAATCTATAAAGCAAAAAAATTCACGACCCTCAACAGGGGGTTGACGATGTAATCGGATATCGCAATATTTTTTTAAAACAATTATCGCTAAAATATTTTTTACATATCGCCCAGCCCTACTACATACTAAAATACATTTACAGTTACATCACTCATGTTAGGACACTGCAGGGCTCGACTACCGTCAAATCAAAACCAGCTCGAGCGACGTTGAAATCTCATTCCATTCTTTCTTTCTCCCTTTCATGTAATCCCTTCTTAATATCACAGTGTTCACTGGCTATGGAGTTGGAGGGGTTTCCCTCCTTTCCCTCTGGTGCCACAGCCCCTCGGAGTTAAGCCCAATTCAAATAGTGTGTGCGTGTGTCATAAACACACCCTGGCTTTGAAGTGAATAGATCACCACAATGGACGGCTGCCTCTCAATTCTCCCAGTTGTAAACCTAGAAGTCTCTTTGTGCAACACTGTCTTTTGGTTGAAGTTCAAAGTGTTCAGGTTGCTTCAGTCATGGAATAATGAAAGTGATGCAGATGCACAGTGTCAGATCCATGTGTCCACTTGCATATGTTTTTGAATATTTGAGCATGCTTAATCGTTATTAATCATTATTAGAGCATGTCTCATCTCTCTTCCAAGCAAGTCATCAGCTTTAGTCACATAAGGGCACCTACACAGTTGAGTTTGTTTTGTCAGAGAATGCAGTGAATCCATTTATTTCAGTGGGGATAGTGTGCTGCAACTATGTTGAAATTAAGTAAATTTGAACTTTTGCTGCAATGAGAATTTTTGTGAGGTGAGTCTAGTTGTGATTTGGGTTAGATTCCAAGCTGACCTGGATCTCTCTACACCCTCAAACTACAGTTAATGCTTCCCCTATCATTAAATGCTCTATCAAAGCTTTCTCTAGTGTGTAAGTGCCCTTAGAGAAAATACCAGTAACCATGAGACACATTCTGCTTGTTTGCTAACCTTCTAAACTGGTGCCCTCAGATGCTCAAAAAAATTATCTAGTTTCTTCACTGAGTAAATATTATTTTACATTTTCTCAATCTGTGCTGATTAGACAAAAAAGCCCCCCTCCATCCTTGCTTGCATTATTAACTAGCCCTCCACCAATTAAGATGGATGACACTACTCTTGAGGGTATTTGTTCAGGTAAGATCTCTGATTAGCATATCTGATGGATCTGCCTTTATGCGCTGATTAAAACTTTTCTCTTTCCCCAGGGCAATTTTAAAGGAAGAGATGCTTAAAAGAGGACCCCCACACATACTGCTAAGACGCACCATATTACAATGACAGTATTTCTGAAATGCCTGTCTGGCCCCATACTGTCCCCTTATTACTTAAAACGTCCTTAACCAAACTGGCTTTCATGCATTCAATTTATTGTTAAGGCATATATGACAGGATCAGCCCTAACAGAATTTATGAGGAATACCGCTGAAAGAATGAAGTTTAACTCTAGAAGGCACAGTTGGAGGTTATGCCTGCTTAAACTATTATCATTAACAAAAGCAAACATTCATGGACTTCAAGAATACAATGAAAATGTATAAATCCCCCATATGAGACATTGACACCTAGCATCACTGTCTCAAGGACACGAAAACAGTACCTCAGTGAAGATTCATGCCCATGACCCTTAGGTGCAGGGTCTAGTGTCATGGTCATAACTCACATGCTGTCCACATAATGAGTGAGATTAAGAGAAATGAGCTGTGCTGGTTAACCTAGCTTTAGCACAGATGGGGCTTTGCTTGTACATGCCAAATACAATGAAATGGAGCATGTAGGAACATAGTCCTGAGGTTTTTGCTTTATTTTTTCTTTAGTGTTCTGTACAAATTTTGTAGTCTACACACTACATGTATGTGAGCAGTTATCTATCGTCGCATTTCCTGAGTGCATCTGCCTAGTCAATATCAGCACTGCAGCAGTCAGGAAAGCCTAGGGTGCTGCCCTGTTATAACAGGTCATATATATGGCTGTACAGTCCACTTATTGCTGAGGCCATTCAAATAAAGCCCTGTCCGGTCAGAGGGGCAAAGAGGAACCTCATGCTAGTTCTCAGACACCTGCTCCCAGCCCTGCGAGGCAGACTGCAGTGTTGTTTGCTGTAGCCAGCTTGGCAGGATCATCTGTAACACGCAGCTATGGTGGGAAGTGCTTGGATGGGCTTATTTTTGTACACCTGGATCAGCACTTGGGAGAGGGAAAGCTTTACCATTGCTTGTACTAGTTGGTGAGGTGTTTCAATTATTGATGCTGGTGTGAGAGTCGTAGGTATTCAGATGGCTAATAGCCACATATCTGCAGTCGCTGATGTTTTCTTATGAGATCCAGGTGTGTCGGGTGGAATTGTCTGAGAGCTCAGTCTCATTAGTAAAAATATGATTATGTTATTGACATTGTTAGTACCTCATCCTCTTTCTCCTGTATAGGCTACCTCTTCCAATGTTCACTGTTTCTTTTGGCTTCTGCAGATACAGCATGCACTGTATATGAAGTGAGCGCTGTGGCCCATCTTCTAGAGAGACTCATTGGACCTCTAAATATTCTCTGATAATAGAATAGCCTTTACTCTTAGTAGGGGTCACTGATCTAAATTGGCCGATCTTCGTCTTAAGTCTGTGAATGGTGATTGGCCGATCGTGCTTAGAATCAGGGCCGATTTTTGTTTTTTGCAGCATGCAGGGAATCACACATACTGTAATGAATGAAAATTTTCTCAGCATTACAAATGTGTGAATATTAAGTTGCCCAGATTCTAGAGTCATTACGGTAGTAATTCTGACTCGCTGCACTGTGAGCATGGAGAGGATAAAGATATTGCTAACATACGTGATGTAACGCGAGTCGTGACAATAAGACATTGTGTTGAGCGATAGAGACTGTTTGAGCGATCATGAGCACTTTCAGCTTCACTCCATTCAATATGACATCAAACATTAATAAACAAATCATAGATATTAATGATTTCTCACTGGAGCAGTTTTAGTGCTTGTAATGGATATATTTTTCTTATTTTTGAACGTATCTCTCCTGTGTGTGATGCGCTCGTGGTTTTTACTGCTTACCAGTATGTCACAATGACCTTTTGATATTGACAACAGAACAAATGTAATTTTAATGAAATTTTGGTAACTTTATAAAAAGGTTACATTCGTTAACATTAGTTAATGCATTAGGTATCATGAACAAACAATGAACAATATATTTTTACAGCCTTTATTAATTATAATGGTAGTTAATAAAATTACAGTTGTTCATTGTTAGTTCATGTTAGTTCATAGTGCATTAACATATGTTAATACAACTTTTGTTTTTTAAAATATAATAGTATGCACCGATCAGCCACTACATTAAAACCAAACACCTATTATTGTGTAGGTCCCTCTCTTGCCGCCAAAACAGTGCCAACCCACATCTCAGAATAGCATTCTGAGATGCTATTCTTCTCGCCACAATTGTACAGAGCGGTTATCTGAGTTACTGTAGACTTTGTCTGTTTGAACCAGTCTATCCATTCTCTGTTGACCCTTCTCATCAACAAGGCATTTCCGTCCGCAGAACTGCCCCTCACTGGAATTTTTTTTTTTTTTTTTGGCACCATTCTGAGTAAATTCTAGAGACTGATGTGTGTGAAAATCCCAGGAGATCAGCAGTTACAGAAATACTCAAACCAGCCCATCTGGCACCAACAGTCATCCATGCGATAATCTAATCAGCCAATCGTGTGGCAGCAGTGCTGTGCATAAAATGATGCAGATATGGTTCAGGAGGTTCAGTTAATGTTCACATCAACCATCAGAACAAATGTGATCTCAGTGATTGGAGCGTGGCATGATTGTTGGTGCCAGATGGACTGGTTTGAATATTTTTGTTACTGCTGATCTCCTGGGATTTTCACGCACAACAGTCTCTAGAATTTGCTGTGAATTGAGCCAAAAACAAAAAACATCCAGTGAGCGGCAGTTCTGTGGATGGAAACACCTTGTTGATGAGAGAGGTCAACAGAGAATGGCCAGACTGGTTCGAACTGACAAAGTCTGTGGGAACTCGGGTAATCGCTCTGTACAATTGTGGTGAGAAGAATATAATCTCAAAATGCTATTCTGAGATGCAGGTTGTTGCTGCTTTGGTGGCACGAGGGGGACCTACACAATATTAGGCAGGTGGTTTTAATGTTGTGGCTGATTGGTGCATGTTGTAACTAACATTAAATTCATTAGTTCATGTTAACTACAGTAATGTTGTTAAATAATGTCAACAAATGGAACCTTTTTGTAAAGTGTTACCATAATTTTACTGTGTGGGGCACAACCATATAACTGCACAGTATAACTTGCAAAAGTGTGGCACTTTTTAAAAAAGTGTTAAATAATCGGAGATCGGTATCAGCCTCAAATTTCCTGATCGGTGCAGCTCTTAGAAGAGAACATCATGCTTTGTTCTCCTCCCCATAGCTTCCTACTTTTCATCTCTCATTCTTTTTTTTTTACCCCCTTCTCAGTTGTAATCCTGGATTTTGGCTCAGTACCCAGTTTTCTCTATTGATGTCTTCCTACCTCCCTCCTCCTGCTGTCCCTCTGTCTCTGTGAAGTCCACACACTCCGTTCTTTGTGGCTGTGGTAAAGAAGGAAGCGTGTACATGGAATTCAAGTAATGCATTCCCTACTCTGCCACAGACACGCATACTAAGACCCTCCTATTGCCACCCAGTGCTGTGCCAGTTGTGTGTGGGTCATTATGTTTGGCATGTGGCCCTGGATGGGGTGTCCTTCCACCCCTCACCCACTGCCTTATTCCTTGGCAAATGCCTCCTGCTGACTCAGGACCCCATTTCTATGTGCAGCACTTCTGGATTGTTGAGAAATGCCACTGCCTCTATTCCAGCCCATCATCCTGAACCCCACACAATATGGAAGAGGTCGATAAAGCTATCACCTCCTCCCCCTGCTTTCTTTAATGTTCTTGTATTGTTTATTTTCTTTCCTCCTTTTAGTCTGCCCAAATTGTACATACCCACATCCGCAAAGCAGTTATTTTGAGAAAAGGCAGACATTTAATCTGGCGGTGGGATGTGTTTCCGGCTTTCCATTTCATAAAGCTTTCACTTTGCCTCTATCTGAGATCTGTCTGAACATATCCTCTGCTAGGGCAGGACCTCCTCAACTTACCTCGCGGGATAAAAGAGCCTTTCACAATGGTTGTTCCACTTCACAAATGCTAGAACATCTCAGCACTGACTTCTACACTAACTTACAAAGCCATCATTGAATCTTACACTAATGTGTGAAACTCATGGCCCTATCTGCTCCTCTCAGCACTTGCCTGCTGGTGCATGTTGATAGTACAGTGTGAGTAATGTAACAGGAAACCCTGAAGACTGTCCCTGCCGGCATTTTTGAGTAGGGTGTACAGTATTCCATCCTCCCTCATGGTGGTCAATAAAAGGGGCCGGTATATTCTGATTAGGAGTGTATGTTTTGTGTTAATTGTTGCTATATTGCCCATGGCTCATCTAAAGGCCTGCCAGGCCCTGCTGGGTCCTCTTATCTTAGGCGGAGAAACACTCGTAGTTTTCCACCAAAGTGCTTCTGATGCAGGCCAGAGAATGGTGCCAGCTCTATCCTGTTTAGCCTTCACAGTCACGATTGAGAGAGTGTTATTTTCCTCTAAACTGCACTTGTGGTTCTCCAACCTACAGTTGATGGATATGCAGGGTTTCCAGAGGCTCTCCCTCTACCTGTTTAGGTGGGGTTTTCCAGCTTGCCCGTGGTGGTAGGAGCCAGGTGCTGCGGTGCCAAGTTTCGAAGGGACCAGCTGGCACAACTAGAGCCCTTTGTTTTACTGTGCTCTGTATTCAGCCCTAGTCGCACAATGTTGTTATGAGTCGCTATGCAATGGCAATGACCTTGGCAAAAGACTGAGGTGAGAAAAAGCTGCATTGTGTGAGCTGTAATTGTTGCCTGTATACTGCAGCTTGATAGGTTTATTTTGTTTCAGCAATGTTGAACTTCTCTAAATGTCATCAGAATGCTTCATGCTTTTTGATATAAACTTTCTCTATTAGATCAGCAGGACACATGCATAGTTTGACAAACTTCTCGAGAAAGCACAAGTACTTTACTGGCCAGCTTTCCTATGGTTGTCCTCTCCAACAGGGACAGAGGGCAATTTATGAATATTCATGCCGCTGTCCTTGGTTACTAAAAGCAGTGTTTAAATCTACATAATTTGTGTTTTAAGTGCCTTTCAAATGGCCTTTTCCTTTTTGACACTCTCAAGAAAAGGAGCCATACTTGGTAATCAAGTTGCCAGTGTAGGACAGATCCTAACAGTCCAAAAGCTACTTAGATGTTCTGGCTAGAGGCAGCCAAAGGCTGTTTTTAAATCACTTATGTTGGTGTTCAGACCCTTACAAGTGGTTTGCAGCCTCATAAAGCCTGAATGAGGTGCAATTGTGAATTTTCAAAGCTTTGGATACAAATACAAGGTTGTTGAATTTAATGATGCGCTTGTATGCATGTACATTACTAAGAGAAACTGTGGCCTATATCTAATTTTTTTCATTCACAAAAGTGTTTTTTATTTGTCTGCCATTCATAACATTGCACTGGACAAGAGCATGTTCCATAAATCTTATTCTGTGGCACTGTTGGTGCTCCGATGGTTTGTGTCCCTCCTGGCTTGGCATTGAGAGATTGTCATTGGTGAGCTGCTCTTTTGAGAGCTTCAGGGCTGTTTTAATGAATGGATGTCTGGCAATAGGCCTTTCTTTGTACACGGAGCCCAGCTAAAGTGCATTGTGTTTCATTGTTTATAGAGCATTTCCTATTATTCTGCATGCATGCACAAGAGAATGTCGATGAAAGCCTTTAAACAGCTCAGTCTGAAATAAGCCGTTTTACTTATTTTGGCCAAATATTTTTGGTTTTCACAAACGCAAAAGATGTTCAGGGAGGTGTCCAATTTAACAGAGAACTGATGATCAATTCTGTTCTCAACACATCTGTACAATTGCACACCTGAGTGACCTGATCTGACTGGTCAGTTTAAAATGATTAATCTGTCACTGTTGAACAGATTCTTGCTGTAGTAAGATCATATATTAAGAACAATGCATGGCGACCACCTGCATAAATGCCTTTGAATGTTACACAACTCTCTGTCTTGGTTGGCTAGCCTTATTAAATAAGAGTGGTGTATTATTTATTCTGTATTCTGTATTAGGGCAGGTGTCTGAACTTATTATTGGAGATGTTTCATCTCAGCTTTTTATCTAATGTTTGATATGTTGTGACCAAACTGGGAAAATTATCATCACAATGTGTGAGAGGCAAACATTCTGTGCTTACAATAGGGTATTGTATTGCTCAGAGAGGACACTATCTCACCCCAGGCCTCTTGGTCTAGGCCTCTATGTTCTTGAGTTGGTGCTGGCACTAGTGTCCTTCCGCTACATCTCCTATCTGTCTGTCCCTGTCCTCCTCTGCTCCTCTCTGTCTAGGCTGATGATCTCCTAGCAGCGGTGGTTTCGCAGGACCTTGCTTCCAAGCTGACACTTTCTAACCGCTGATGGCTCTTTGTGGGCAACAATGGCAGGCCAGGCCCCAGCCTGAGGCCTAGACAGACCAGTCAACAACAAAAGGGGCCTGTGAATCGGAGGCCCAGTGGGCATCCAGTGCAGGGGGAATAAAGCAGGTCAGGGCCTGATTAAGAGTGCTGAGGGGAACACCGTGCAGGACTAACGGGTGCATGCCAGCTCAAAAGGCACTCCTGAGAGAGACAGGGGAGGGAGGCTGGTCACAGACAATGGGGAGTTTATGGAGGGGATTGGGGGGATAGTTGGAGGAGGAGCATTTGTAATTAGAGATGCCGCCATTGCAGCCTCAGCTGATTCCTTAGCTGCGCACACCTTCAGGGTCTCATCGCCATAATGCATGCAAAAGCTAAGCTGGAAGGGCTTGTTGGGAATGATTCTTTTGTGTGTGTTCTCCCCCTCACTTGTTTTTAATCCATGTCCATGTGCTTAGCTTGGTTTGATGAGCATTTTCTATAGGCAAATGAGAGGAGGGGTTGATTTAAGATGTTATTATAGGCAGGGCTCCAGACTGCAACTAAATGGTCACATTTTGCGACCGTTTTTCCTGCCAGTGCGACTAAGTTTTGTTTATAGGTCGCACTGGTGCGACTTCAATGTTGTCCAACACTAGTGCCTGACCGATTTATCGGCCAATATTAGCCTTTCACAGTTGTATCGGCGTATATGTTTTCCGATATGCACAGATATGAAAACGTTTTTTTTTTTCAGAACATATAATGCAGAAAACAATGCTTGGGGTGATTTAGAATTGGTGTCAAAGTAGTTTGTCCAGCAGAGCACAATCCGACTCCATTATTTACAGAGCTGAGCTGACGGTGGTTTTGCAGACAGTATGGAGTGTCTTCACGGTAAGTTGCTAACTAGTTTGTGAAATACATACTGGAAAGTTAATAAACAGTGACCCCATAATATTCCCTTTTCAACATAACTAATATAACGTTAACCATGTCACTCATGTTTATCACATCTGTTTGCTATGTTAGCCAGCTATATTTTGTCAGTGCAGTCAGTAATGTAGCAGATTGAAAGGTAAGCATCAGAGCATCTTTTTGCAGCTCAGCAGAGCTGAGTGGTGCGGTGTTGGATTGTGTCTGTTGAGTGTTGATTTCACACTACGTTGTTACCTAGTTGGTGAGACACAATGCTGGAAAGTAAATAAACAACGTCCATCTTTTACTCTACGTGACAACGAGAGTAAAAAAAAAAAAAAAAAGAGCTTATAGCTAACCACGTAGCTACTTTCATACCTTGTCGGCTGAGTGGAAGCTAATGTATACAAACTGTTTTGTTCAGGATTCGCAGTTTGGTACCCCCTTCAACCGAACAATTCCAGTCGTTGCATTAACAAAATATAATATTTAAAAGTCTGGTTTTCCACCGTTGAAAGTTTCCCCTGAACTTGCATAGCAGAATACGGTGTAACACCGCTGCCGCTGTTTATCTCTTGACTCGGCATGTGTAAATGCTTCTTGTTTTACAACCTGCCCCTAATTGACTGGCAGCATTAAAATAGTCAGCATTTGACTGATACTAAACAGTACTGCTGATGTTTATTTAGCTATTTATTTTATTTGAATTTATTCTTTATTTAAATGGTCAGCCATTGACTGATACTAAACAGACAGTACTGATGTTTATTTAGCTATTATTGTATTATTTATTTAAATGGTCAGCAACTGACTGATACTGAACATACGGTACTGATGTTTATTTAACTATTTATTGTATTTGTATTTATTCTTTATTTTCTCAGTGTTCATTTCTAGAATTTGTTGACAATGTGTAATAATAATAATGTCAAATACTCTTTGATAAAAAATATTTGTTTAAGAAATCAGCACCTTCTGAGCACCTTTGCATAGTCATATCGGTGCACAATCCACATAGAAAAGGTCTGTTTTCATTCCAGCTCAAAAATTAACTATATCGGCCACCATATAGGTAATCAGTGAATTTCCCCCCTCTAAAATCGGTATCGGTCTCAAAAATCCCATATCGGTCGGGCTCTATCCAACACTCCCTCTATCTTTCCTTGGAATTAGGAAAGACCTCCCCAAAATGACCTGCTGGTTGAACTGTGATGCACCTCACTGATCTCTGCCTGCATGACCTTCGTCTAATGATGGACTACACTCTGAATACATAGACTATCAATTAATTGCCAACAAAAGCCTTCATCGGCCAACTAACAAAGGACGGTGCATCTATGTGAATTTCTGCAGTTAATCCAGGATGAACTTCAAAGACTTAAGTCATTCATCTTACATTTCATACAAAATCTTTGTTTAAACACTGGCCCTTAACACTTAGTTTACTAATTTTAAACCATGACTTGCACTGCACACAAATAACTAATATTGGCATTATATTCATGTTGTTTAGCCAGAGGGGAACTGGCCCCCACAGTGAATCTGGTTTCTCCCAAGGTTATTTTTCTCCATTAACCAACATTATGGAGTTTTGTGTTCCTTGCCACAGTCGCCTTCTGCTTGCTTACTGGGGTTCTAAATACAATTATTATTTAATTATTTATTTTTTATACACAATTTACAATCATATTTAATCAAACTATACAATAATGACTAAGACTTTATACAGTTTCATTTTCTGTTAATGCATGATTTCTGTAAAGCTGCTTTGAAAAGATTTGTGTTGTGAAAAGTGCTTTACAAATAGAAATTACTTGATTTTCGCTCTCCGTTTATGCGCTGTCGTTTCTGTAAAGCAATATAACTGGCAAGCGCATCACCTGGATCAATGGATGGAGCAGCGCGGAGCAGATGAGTTAACTCGGGGACTGAACTCTAGCTCTCAACCATGGCGCGCAGCGTAAATCATTGATGGTACATGTCCACTGGCATCTTTCCAATTGTAAACACGCATATATAAGATTATATTTTTTGCTTGTGTACTGAGCAATAGTGTATAGTTTATAGACTATACACACTATACTGTATTACAAACACGCCCCAATGCGCCTGCTCTCTGGGGCATTGTGAGCGTCATTGAGCAGATATCTAATATGCACCGAGAAGCAGTATGAAGCACCGCATGAGTCACGGAAACCATTTTAATTTTCTGGTGCAAGCCTCAATGAAAACCCTCAGTGAGTAAACTAGATTAAAAACGCATTAAATGGCCTGATATTCTGAACAGCATTTAAAAGATGAACAGGATTTACTATGACCTGCACTGATATAAATCAGCAGACTTTTCACACATTACTGCCCTTAAATTCCCATGAATTTACTATAGTAACACCAACTGTAAATAGTTTCATAATAAATATTATCATTTAACTACTATAGTTCTATTAAATTTATTATATGCTTCATAGAAGTGAGGGAATAACATTAATTTTTATTGCAACTTTGGCAGTTTATAAATGTTTATTTTTTATATTTATCATTTTTAATTGTGTTAGGGTACTGGTTTTCATTACAAAAAATGCAATAGTTTGTTTTATAGAAATTGTGTTACATCTAACCATGGTAGTGAAGATCCATGCTTGGTTTTTCTTGAGGTTACCATGGTCTTGTTACAAAAAACACTGTTAAAATTATAATAATATAATAAATAAGAATAAAAAGATACTATGGTGAATTTTATATGGGCAAATGGAAAATAGAATCAAGGGCTTTAAAGCCTGGAACTTTGTGAATTATGGATATAGCTAGTTTTCTTCTGAGTAAAATTTGTTCTCTTCTAATGCTCTCTGATTGTAGAAAAATATAACTGGTTTTGTTTGCTTTCAAATTTCCAAGAGATGAACTTAAACAAGATCCTGATGAAAGGAGTGCTAATTCAGTCACACTGTCAGAATAATTTTGCCCTATCTAAATTGGGTGTTAACTGGGGGCCAGGGTAGCTCCGCGAGTAAAGACGCTGACTACCACTCTTGGAGTCGTGAGTTCGAATCCAGGGCATGCTGAGTGACTCCAGCCAGGCCTCCTAAGCAACCAAATTGGCCCGGTTGCTAGGGAGGGTAGAGTCACATGGGGTAACCACCTCATGGTCGCTATAATGTGGTTCGCTTTCGGTGGGGCGCATGGTGAGTTGTACATGGATGCCGCGGAGAATAGCGTGAAACGTCAACACGTGCTATGTCTCCGGGGTAATGCACTCAACAAGCCGTGTGATAAAATATTTAATTTTTTTTAATTTTATAGGCTGCAGACCCCCACCCCACACCGGTCCAACCAAATGAGGTGCTGGTGCCACCAACTGTAGAACTTGGTGGCACCGGTGCCATCACTCTCAAAAATTAGTCTGGAGCCCTGATTATAGGACTATTTAATGGACACCACAAAGATCTACTTTAACGTTCTCAGCACGATTAAGGCCTCTTCATATAAAAAGAGGATGAAGAGTTCACTTTAGAAGGAAGCTATAAGGAAATACAGGCAAGGTAATGCAGCTGGTACAAGCCCAGAGTACATATTGACATTTTCTTACCATGAAGATGTAAACACAGAGCACACAACAGATGTGAGCTTATTGGTCCTCAAAAGTTTTTTTTTTTTTCTGTTCTTTATTGCTACTGGATTTACAGCTGCGGGGACAACTGAAGTCTAAGGAGTGGTGGTGGTGTAGTGGACTAAAGCATTGAACTGGTAAGCAAAAGGTTGTTGGTTTAATCCCCACAGCCACCACCATTGTGTCCTTGAGCAAGGCACTTAACTCCAGGTTGCTCCAGGGGGATTGTCCCTGTAATGAGGGCACTGTAAGTCGCTTTGGATAAAAGCGTCTGCCAAATGCATAAATGTGAATGTAAGTCATACTACCGCATAGGAAACCTTTAAAGATAGAACACTGTGGAAGAGCAGAACCTCATAGCAGAAAGGAGTCCCACAGAAGTTACGTGCAAAAGCCTTTTCTTAAGCCAATCGGTTTAGCCATATTGATTGGGGATTTCTTTCTTTTTCAGATGGATGACTCATGAAATTAAAGCTTCTTAAAACATTATCTATCAGTGCAGGCTATGCTTCTAGTGTGAGTTCTGCTCAAAAGAGCCATTGTATCCAGCAGACTGCTGCTTGTCAATTGCAGGCAAGCAGATGGTTTGTACATGTCTGCATATTAAACAGAATCAAGTCTGCATTTAGGGAAATGAGCGGTTAAAAAGTCCATGCTGGATGGCTGTTTGGAGGGCACATGCTGATACGCAACGGCTTATGGTGGCTGACTGTTCACAAACAATCCATCAGTGATCAGGGAATGCATCACGTCCTTTTATAGCTGTCAGATTGTTTTAAACGTGCAAACTGCCCTCATCAAGCTATGGCCTTAAAACAATACACAACCAAATTCTCTGCGACTAGATGTGAACTGATAATTTCATTAAAAAAAAAAAAAAACGTGCATTCGACTGGCATTGGCTGGTTCAGTTGTGTTTTTCTTTTCAATTTCAAAGCAAGCAAATGAAAACATAGGCTAACTAATTGAATTGGAGTTGTTTTTTGTGTCACATGTTTGTCAATATGTCAATATGTCAATGGCAAGGTATATTTGCTTGCTTTTATAGCATTTGCATGAAGAGAAGAGCAGCTTAAGAAGTACAATCTTTCTAGTAAGCTCTATGCACCTCACACTTCACAAATCATGGAGATCCATGATTTCCTCACTGAGCAGGAGAAAGGAAACATATGCATATTCAGCTAGCTTTTTTAGAAGAAAACCTTGAACAGAAATAATGAAAGGATATCCCCCGCCCCTCTTTCTTCAAGTGCATCTGCTTTTATCTCAAGCGGGACATCTGGTTGTGTTTACGGCCTGTCCAAAAGTGCGATTCATCTCCTCCTTTTCGCCTGTACGCCTTCAAATTCATCCGCCTCTCCGGCATGTTTTCAGCCTTCGCAGGGTGAATTATCTGAGAATAAAGGCTCTTCAGCCAGGCCTAGTTTGCATCAGATGCTAAATTGTTGGTTTTGAACTCCCCGGTGCTGTAAGATTAGCACGGCTTTAATTTCCCCTTTCACTTTATGCAAAATGCGCACAGCTCAGGCTAATGGGGACTGCATACTCTTTGGTCTTATCTGAGATTTCCACGGAAGGCAGACCTGCTGGTCATGGTGGCCCACTGAAAGGGAAGCTGATTGAGCCCTGTGCACCTCTTTTTGTGGTTCACAATTCGTTGGATCAGAAATCAATTACATGTGATTGTGATGAATGACTCCAAGGCAGGGTCCAGTACTGGTGTTTGAGGACCATCACAAATGAATCAATCAAGCCTTTATCAGAGTAGATAGAAGCCCCCTGTGCATAGCTGAATGTGTGTGCCTGTGCGTATGCATGTCTGTTGTGTAGAAATATATGGGTGGGGGAGCAGAGATGCTGATGCAGTGTTAACCATATTGCTGCTGGGACAGATGGAAGATGGAAAGGAAGGGAAGGGTGGGAAGAGGATAGTAAGAGGAGGGGGAAGCTCCCGTGCGTGCAGCGCTGGCCCCAGTCCCTGCCATAAAGGACCCCGTTTGGCCTCCACAGCTGATTAGAGGTTAATGGTTTGAGTGTGTAGGGTCTCTGCTGTGATTGGCTGAATGGGCCTAGAGTGGGCATGTCTGAGGGAGTGGCAGATGGTGCAGATAGGGTGATACTACAAGTAAATGAATGAAAGAGGGGGACTCCTCTCTTCTTCGTTCTTCTCCTGTCCTGTTCCCTGATCAGTGGCCATTGCTGCATGAAGTAGTGTGAGCACCCCCTACGCCTCCCTCCCTAACAGATGGCCACTGGAGCTCAGTGGCTAAAATGACTCTGAAAGCCCAGGCTGGATGAGCGTGCATTAGTGGGCATCGCCAGCAGATTAATTATGACTGTTACACATACACAGAGAATCACAACCTGGCTGGTTGACTCTGTTGTGCCGTGATGCTGCTAACCTAGCCATGAAGCTTGGTGCTGAGATGAGAGTTGGGCCAAAAGGAGTAGGGTTCGTGTCCTGAGAGAAAACCCTCTTGTGTTACATGGACTGTGACATGTAAGCCCCCATCACTTCCCCAGAGATGCATTACTCAGAGCAAAGCTCTACTCTGCCGCCTACAAATTTAGTGAAGCACAGACTACATGTTTTGGTGTATTGAAGTTTACAAGAACATCCATTTTAAGTTACCTCTGAGTTGTATCTTAAGGCTAGTGTGTATTTCGTTGTTCAATGTGCTGTTCTGTCTCGTGCACGGTCGAGTGCTTCGCTTTTCAAATTATACTCTTTTGACCACGAGCCCATGCGTATGCGCTTGACGCATATCCACTTATGAATGCTTTGTGATACTGTTTTTGCACAGTCAATGGCAGGCGAATGCACCGATGATGCACAAATGCGCAGACTGTCTGTGTGTCTAGAAAAACAAAGCTGCACATAGACAGTTCACGCATACTGTGCTGATGATTAAATTTATGTCATACGCACTATGCAAGAGATTTATTGGCACACTGAAAACCGAAGTTTACCTTGACTTAGTGTAGAGTTTTGTTGTATATCTCGTGTGAGAAAAGGAAGCACCTATTGTTAACACCTTGCTGCCGTTGGAGTTTGGTTTGGTGTTCTACTTCTAGATGGCTTTGCATGTGTTTGTGCCACAGAGACTCACTTAGTTTACTTTTAAAGTCTCTATGCTGCTAGTTTCAAGTACACATTAAACATACTTCAATCAATGTACTGCCATCTTTCCTGGCTTCAACCTTTTGTACATCCAACAATCCAGTTTTGCAGGCCTCTCAAGAACGACTAAATCAGCTATTGTGTGTTTGTATGCATTCATGCCTGGTGCAGACACAACATCCTGCTTTGTAGCTTCCAAGACACGATTATGAGATTTGTGTATTCTCTCTTTGTGTGTGTTTGTACAATGGTCTGTATGAACTAGCATTGTCATTATTTCTTATGGATGACGTTGCATGGCTCATTGTGACTGACACCAACACTACATCTGCTTATGACATTCACGCTTGCTCCAGCACAGTTCATCTCTTTTTCTCTCCATCCACTCCGCTGGGATGCTCTCAGCCAGGTTTCAAATAATCTAAAAGTCCCTAAAGGGGGGAAGGGTCCAATCTATGCTCACACCATGATGGAGGTTTGCCTGAAAAGAGCAGTCCTGGAGAGGATGGTGGAGCAGCATTCAGTGCTGCATCTGAGCAACAAAAGGCCTGAGTGAGAGGGTGGGGGAGAGCCAGTGATGACAGAGAGAGAAAAAATAAAGACAAGGAGGGCTCTTCATGTCCATCAGTAGCAGATGCATGATCTGTCCAATGCAACCCCTGTCACATGAGCCTATGGGCTCATCTGCTCCTCTGTAACCCCACTAACAGACTGCATCTGAGGCAATGATGCTACCGATCCTACCCAACGTATCCACTCTCTGTGTGAGAGTAAGGGAATTTTTTAATCAGTAGCAAGCAGCACTATTATTGTTGCTAATACTTGAGGTTTGGGGTTTGAACAAGCTTAAACCCAGCGTGTAACTCATCCTGCACTGTTTGTGCTATGCTCGTACATATTCCATCAAATCATGCATCTTGTTTAGGAGAGGTGTGATTACTTAGTTAAGTGATCTGATTTAAGATTTTCCCTTTGCAGTCAATAAAGTGATGAAAAAAAAATCCAAAGACTTGCATTAAATGAGGCAAAATGTGCCACAGCACATCCACTATGCCACAGCTTTTAAACAAAGTCTTTATTGTAGATTCTGAAGCTGAAATTTGCCCCTCCCATCCTTAACTCTTCTTACTTTCTGTACATTTTGCCTTGCATTTCTTCTCTTAGTCTATTACTCTCTCTTTTTGTGTATTTTTCTATCTTTTATACTTTGTCTGAAAATAAAAGCTGTAAGTCATTCCTCTGCAAGAAGCTATTCTGTATCTGATAAGGGATGACATATAGGGGAAATGTACTCAGCACAAGATAGTAGAGCAACTCCTCTTAAAAGAAGCTGGCAGATTTAAAGCACAGAAAGCTACTTATTTCAACCACCATTACTGCAAAATTTATCATTGCAGGGAGGCTCGCTCCGTGATGGCCGGCTGCATTTGATACTGGGTGGCATGTGTGTCCTTTATGTGACTAATGTGGCCCAGTCTCTGGAATAATCAAGCCAAACTGATGGTGTTAGCCATCATAATGCATTGTTCTGTTCAAATTCGGGCCTGTTTAGTCTCAACTGTTGTTTTTCAGTGCAAGATAATGCATGATCTGATAATTCAAAGTTTCGCATAAAGGCACCCTCATTGCCTTAGGCAGTTTTGAAATGTAAAACATTCCATTCTTTGCATATGTCACGGTAGGCAAGGTGAATCATTGTTGGCCTTGCAAATGTGCGTTGGTCCTAAAAACACGTTTGATGTCAGAAAAACTGCTGTAAAACACCTCGATGGATTACTGTTTGCAAACAAGATCTTTCCCATAATGTTCACACAGTTGATGCTCTCAGAGCTGTGCTGTCTCTGTAAAGAGATGTTACAGTGTGAAGTTCTTTTCAGAGCATCACTTTGAAATTGCGCAGCTTGATCGCTCTCGCCATAGTGCTTAAAAGAAAAACGAACCCTATAAATGCAGTCCTTTCTAACGCACTCCCATGAATCTTTGTCTTTCTAACCAAATTCGCTTTGAAATCTGCATTGTGCCAAAAGTAATTTGCAACACATAGGGGGGCACTCCCTCTCCGTTTTTTGTCTTTTATCAAAATGAAAACAGACATCACCATAAACTCCTCTTAATCTGATGGCTCTGTTGTGTTGGCTGTGCCTGAAAGGGTTTGGCAGTAAATTGGACGTTGGATTTCTTTTCTGGAAAATCTCGGGCTGAGGAGGGGGCCGACTTCTCAGAAGAACTCGTCTGGAAAAGCCTTTTGTGGGAATTGGCAAGAGAACAGCCGGCTTTGCTTATGCTTATTAGGCACCCCTGTCACACCAGTCGAACCCTAGAATTAATTGTGATGTGTGGAAGTGTGCAGTTGTCTGTATTTCTGCACATGTATGTGTGGGCACATGTAGATACACCTTTTGCACTGGTACACGTTGTTTTGGTCACAGAGGTTCTGATACAGAGCTATAGTCATGAGCTGGACACTTATTTGGGCAAATGGGTTGGCAACCAGAATAAGATTTGAACTGCCTGTTCCTTGATTAATTTCTGCTGTTGTCTTTGCAAGGATATTTGGGTTCCTGTCTGTGTCACTTGTAAGCTTACATGGTGATTTGAGATTCAGATGTTCTCTTTCTCCGAGCAAGCTGATGTAATATAGTTCCAATGTGTTGTGATGAAAGTCTCTATTGCAGTGCTTTAGAGTGATACAGTAATCCTAGTCTCCCAACCCCCTTTCTTTGGCTTCTATTATCAGTAGTTTAGCAGTCAAAGTGAAGAGCTAGAACTCCTATTGGTCACATAGACATGCATAGTCTTGCTTCCTTCATCTTTCTTGCAGTTTCTCTTTCCTGGGAGAAAAGTCTTCAAAGAAGCTTTGTTGCATTAACCTTTGGTCACCATGTGCTCTGAAATGTGATGCACTAGGCCCTTCCATTTAAATGTACTACAACTCTTAGTATGAAGCCTGAATTACAGGTTTTCTTTATGTTGGACATCTTTAGTAATCATCCTGCATTTCCAAACCACCCTCCAAACAATGATTCAGAGTAGCATCTTTGGGAAATTCATTTTTCATGGGGGAGTATTTTATTTTTTTTATAAATTTTTTTAAAGGAAAATTGAGCTGCCAGTTGTCGCCAGCACCTTGTATGGTTCTGTTGCAGGTTCTACTGGGTCTTGGATTTCAATTGTGCTCTGCAATTTGGTATCATCTCACCTACGGATATATATGTTAAACCTATCACCTATCTTGTGGTTTAGTAACCACAAACTAGTAGTCTCTTGTACAGTCAATCACATAGGGATTTGGTAGCAGCCTAGTATGACTTTAGGCATTTCTTGTTACCAACCATGAGTCACAACCTCCAGATCCAGTTACGCTCATGGAGTTCATGGAATGAGAATTGTATTTAAGACCACTGAAAGACATGTCAATGCTACTTGAATTACATAAAATGTCATTATTTAAACTTTTCTTTTCTTTTTTCTTCTACCCAGGTTTTCACCTTAGTGGAACGGTCACAGAGCCAGCCACGCAATCCGAGCCGGAGATGACACACAAGGTGGCCATTAGCTTTGACCGCTGTAAGATAACTTCAGTGACATGCGGCTGTGGCAACCGCGACATCTTCTATTGTGCGCATGTGGTGGCCCTGTCTTTATACCGCATCCGCAAACCCGAGCAAGTCAAACTGCGGCTGCCCATCTCAGAGACACTTTTCCAGATGAACCGAGACCAGCTGCAAAAGCTGGTGCAGTACCTTATCACGGCCCACCACACGGAAGTTCTACCCACTGCCCAGAAACTTGCTGATGAAATCCTGTCTTCCAACTCTGAGATCAACCAAGTACATGGTGAGAGCTGCACAAATGAGATCTAGATGTTTGTGCCTAACACAATGTGTGCAGAGTGTTTTGCTGCTCATACAGATCAGTTTACATCGTAATGGCCACATTACCAAAGTTTCCTTTCCACTGTCAAATTAAAAAAATTCTACACATCACTTCTTGATCATTTATCCTAATAACCACCAAAACAAGGAAGTCCATCCTCCTGCCCTCTGACCTTGTTTTGAATGGGAATTAAGGGGACAGCCAAGAAACCCCTTATCAGTGTTTAATCAGTGGCTTCACGTCGATTCCGGAATGTGCAGAATGTTTCAACCTGCCAAGATTTGGGACTTGGGCAGATCAAAAATGCAAACGGGACACCTACGCTAGAGTCCTGCTTATACAAGGACACACAGTACCCTCTGTTTATAGCAGTTTGCACCTCACTAGACCCACCACAGCCATTGTAAATCCATTTAGTACACTATTAATTTACTATCATGCTGACGTCCCTTTATAACAGGAAGACAGGTTTTCAGTCTGCCTCAGTCTGATCTGAAGTATCTGCCAGGCTTTCTCATTTCAGTGCCATTAATTTGACTTGTATCAATTGTATTTTACATGCAGCACAGCATGTCCTTGCCTTTGTAAGCACCAGAGCTGGTTCCATAGATTTCTTGTGTAATGTTTGGCTCATAGTATATAACGACAATGTGTATGTCACATACTGATGATAATCTACGCTATGCAAGTTATTATTGCTCCCCTAAGTCCAACCAAGCCTTTTAAGAGCTAATCTCTACCTGAAGATGGATCATCTTATCATACAACACATGCCAAGGACAGTGAAATGTGCAAGCAATGCAGAATCCATATATAGCATTTAGATACATATGTTAAATAACCAAAGAAGTACCCAGAGAGAGCCAATAGGCAGATCAACTCTGTGCAGTCTGTATATGAAGCAGGTTCATGGTGTATGTGAGTGGAATTCAATAGGGCTAAATGTGCTGATGTGTTTTGGAATGGGGGGGCTGTAAACCTAAAGTGCATTGACATATTGGAAATACAGTAAGACCTTCCTCAGATAAAGTTATTACCTCAAATGCATTCTGCATTTCTTCCTTCTTTTTTTTGCTTTTGCAAATCACTGTGTGCTGCTCATTAAATAAGCAGAATTATCTTTAGCTCGGTGATGGAAATCAATCTTTTGAGAATCAAGCCCCAATAGCTGTGATTTGACTTACCTCCACTCAATGGTATTATCAGTTTGTAATGGTAAAAAATGTGTATTCTGCTAAAAATAAGTGATATTATTAAGGTTGTGGCTCATTCTAAAGTGTTAAGAATGTGTACCAGCATCTTTTCCCATCCCTGTTATTATTGTATTTTTTGTAGTGTAAAAGCTTGTCTCAACCTCAATCATCCTCTCTTTTTTTTTCTACTGATACATGTTATGTTATTGCTGAAAATATCCAAAGTAATCATGTGTATTTCTCTCACAGGGGCCCCAGATCCCACAGCAGGGGCCAGTATTAATGATGAGAACTGCTGGCACCTGGATGAGGAGCAAGTGAGGGAGCAGGTCAAGCAGTTCCTCTCTCAGGGAGGATACTATGGCTCAGGCAAGCAGCTCAACTCCATGTTTGCCAAGGTGAGTCTCTCTCTCTGTCTCTGTCTCTGTCTCTCTCTCTCTCTCTCTCTCTCTCTCTCTCTCTCTCTCTCTCTCTCTCTCTCTCTGTCTCTGTCTCTCTCTGTCTCTCTGTGTGTGTGTGGGGTGGGGGGGGATGCTGTGTACGAAAGGTGCTGTTATGGTGAATTATGGGCCCATGAAATCCTAGGAGGCCTATTTAAATCAATGCATTTTAATTAAATGTCAAGCTGCCTCTTATTTTCAATAGCCAGTGCAGTTCATTGCTTTACCTGTCTCATATCTATAGATATGAAGGACTACTATACAGCCTTTGATATTAATGTTGAATCTAGCACTCGGATACATAAGCATTCTAATCTAGTCGTCCTTTCAACGAAACACTTCAGCTATTCTTCCTGTATTACATGCTTTTATGTACTGATTATGTTATTTATTTATTTATTTTTTTCATTAAAAGAAAAATGTATAATGATATCTGTATAATATTTTGTATAATGGGGGTTGAAAGATATTTTGTGTTTACTTTATATTCTACATAATACAATTCTGAATTGTTTTAAAGGTGTGTTTCATCCTCTACATTGTACATGAGGATGAGCAAAATATAAATCTGTGCAGTCTGTAAGGTCTTTTGCACTAATGTGTTTTAGCTATATTTTTCTTTGCATGTTTGTGCAGGTGAGGGAGATGCTGCGGATGCGGGACTCTAACGGGGCACGGATGCTCACTCTCATCACAGAGCAGTTTATGGCTGACCCACGGCTGTCTCTATGGCGACAACAGGGCACAGGCATGACCGACAAATGCCGACAACTCTGGGATGAGCTAGGTCAGTTTTGAGACCCACTATAGCTTAGTTGCATGTGACTGTGACAGTCAACCAGTTCCACTTCTCCCATCTCATTTGAATACTAATGTACAACCTAATCACTTTATTCTACAGTTCTACAGAATTAAACCTTAATCATCAGTACTTAATCTTCTGCCCCTTTGTTCAATATCGGGCACCTAAAGCACGTTTGTGTGTGTGTGTAGTGTCTGACCTGCAGCAGATCAGACAGGGCTAGTGAGTCAGAGCATTAAAGCTGCCTCCTATTGATTGGGCCATTTAAAGAGGTTGATGAGAGCACATCCTGAGGAGGCTCATTTGAGAGCAGGAGTTTGCTTCTTCTCTGGCTTCCTCCCCTCATTTCTCTTCTTATTAAATGATTGTAGCTGTAAACAAGGCGCACCTTCTGGGATGACATGCACTCTGATTTCTTAAGATGAGGCGTCTGGGCCCATCACTATGGACGGAGCATCTAATAAATGTGCAGACGTCTCAGTGTTTCATTTGACAGTCGTGCTGATTGGTTGGGGCTTAGCAATTCAGCCAATCAGTGCTGTGTGTACATGACAGTGGTGAAAGACTCAGACTAGCCATCTTTTACCTAGATACAAATAGGCAATACACAACCCCTCCAGTTACACAAGCCCACCAGACAACCCTTCAACTGCCAAATTCCATACTCTCACGCTTACCAGTGTTTTGATGTTGATGCACTAGGGCCTCTTCTGTTAAATTTTATAAAGTGATATTTCCCATTCACTTTTAGGAGCCAATAAAATGCTTTCAGGACTAAACAGGTTCAAAAATAAGGCTGCAACTAACGATTATTTTTTCAATCGATTATTGTTTCGATTAGTCAGTTAATTTACCGATGCTTTTTTTTCTGTAAATCTATCGATTCTTTTCTGATTAGTCGATTAATCCTTTGGTTAACTTACTAATAAATAACCCTAACTTTTGCCATTAATCTTTCAACGTTTTATTCAAACATTGTCTCATAAAAATACTTACTTTACAAATAAAAAATTCCCAACTTAAAGAATTAAAAGGCATCTATCAGTAATACAAATGTCCATGAGTTCAACATAAATTCAGCCCAACATAAATAGTGCAACAACAAAAAAAAGATTTTAGGGCATCATTTACTTTAAAGACTGTCCATAAGTCCAGCATAAGGTGGCATCCTTTTTATGGAAAAAATCTTGCACACAGTTTTGCCTCTTCCTGAGACACAAAATAAAATCAGTGACATATTTTAACATGAACTTTTACCTAATGATACTATTCATCACAAAAGTTGAGATTTATGCAGTGTAGGCCTAATTAGGAAAGGTGTTGTTTATTGTATTCTACCATTAGTTACAGCGAATAGTGTTGAGTATGATTTACTTCAATGGCTAGTGCCAATTGTAATCGGAAATGCACTTGTATTATTTATTTGCAAAATGTTGCTTACACCGACTTAGAGCGTAACGTTAATATAAATCTACATCGTTAACTTTCATGGGTCTATATGCGCATAAACAAACAGCTTACAACTTGCAAATGTGCTGGAAATCGGCATTGCCATACTAGCCATTAGCATCTGCTCTAGGGAGTCTTCGTTGAGTTTTTACGTGAAACATAACAGATAAGGAGGCAACAACGACTCCCAGGCACTGGCTACCAACCAACAATCTGACAAAACTCACTGTAATAGTCCAAATACTTACACTGCTGTCTCATTGTTTTGAGGTCTGAGAACCCCAGGATGTTTTCTTTTGAGATGCTTGTGCATAGCATTTGTGCTGCTGTGGTAGGCCATTTCACTTTTACAAAGCATGCAGAGCACCATTATATTAGGTCTCTGTTTAAAGAATTCCCACACGTTTGACGATCGGGTTCGAGCTTTTTGGGATAAAGTCTCATTTCAGCATACCTGGGAGCCGGAGCCATCATCATTGGGGATGAACATAAACAGTGCAACGCATTCCACGCAAATCAAAGTTTTTACGTAATGAACGTCATCGATTACGTCGACGTGTCATTCCGGCCCTATTCAAAAGTGCATCCAACTTTGAAATGGGTATACCCAAAATTCCATACCTCCCCCTCCTTTTCCTCTCTTTATACTCAAGTTACCTTTCATTAATCTCTTTCACACTATCTTTCTTTAAATCTTAATCCACCTCCTTTTAAAAGCCACATTTCAGTTCAAAAGACCTCTATGTGCTGTGGGTTTGCAGGTGCGCTGTGGGTGTGTATCGTGCTGAACCCACACTGTAAGAGCGAAGAAAAGAGTGGCTGGTTGAGACAGTTGAAGAAGTGGGGAGACATGGACATCTGTCCTCTAGAGGACGGCAATTATGGCAGCGAGCTGCCCAACATTACCAACGCCCTGCCACAGAGCAACCTTGCTCAGGGTTAGCTTGCCATTTAATTCATAAGAACCTAAAATCTCCTTATACTTCACTTTTCTTAATTTCTAATGGTTCACATAACTTTGTTTTACTCTATGTAGACTCACTAGCCCGGCCTAGGAGAACGGTGTTCACAAGAGCCATGGAGGCCTGCGACCTGCACTGGCAAGATAGTCACTTGCAGAGAATTATCAGTAGTGACTTCTATATGTCTCCAGCCTATCAGAGAGAGGGAGAGAGCCTGCTCTTCAACCCCCAGGGTCTGCCACTGTGGCTGGGTATGTGTGATGTCAAAAACAGAGCTTCAATAACAGGAACGAGGAGATATCAAAGGGTGAAACTTGTGAAAAAATATCCAGTCACATTTCACCCCAAAATAAATTCTTATTACGAAAATGAAGCCTTTTTAGGACCATTTAGATCTTTTGCAATGTCATTTTATGATTCCCATTAGGTTTTCATTTCTGTAAAACAGTATTTTTTTTTTACTGCATTACAGTAAACATTTCAGTGTAATGTACTAGTGTAAAATGCACTATAGTACCATGTTTTTATTATTTAAATCAGTACAACACATACCACTGTGATGTTTAAATACTCTAGAAGTTAAATAATATATATATTTTGCAATACAGTAATAAGAATTAGATTTTAGTTTTTTGCATTACAGTCGTTATTATGAAGCTGAATTTTCATGATAATGTCAGTACAAAATCTTAATAATCCTAAAAGTAAGCTCCATTTTTTTAAAATGTAGTTCTTCTTTCTATTTGTTTTTTTGTGATGAAATATGACCCGGCCATGTTCTTGACGGGTTTTGTGAGATTCAATAAAGAAATGTTTACATATTTTTCAACCATTTCAAGTCAACATGTAGCAATGTTGATTATATTCTCAGAAGCCAGTTCAGCAAAAGTCACCCCACAGCTAAAGGGTTTAGTACTGAGTGCTCTAATAGTGGGCCAGACTCTTGATCAGTAAGCCTGAGGTTTAAGTTAGGAAACATTCCTGTCAGTAAGGCCCTTCCTGCACAAGTGTTGTAATCTGTCTGATTTCACTTCTGCTCCAGGACCTGATGTAAGCAGCTTCCGTTAACATTTGGTCTGATTCTGCAACTCTAGTCTGATAAGTATCATTATTGTCCCAATGAGAGGTGTCCTATAATTTTATACTGTGTCATGTGACTTGTGTTCCAGATCACGTGCCTACAGCATGCGCCAGGGTGGATGCCCTGCGTTCCCATGGTTACCCCCGAGAAGCCTTGCGACTGGCTGTTTCCATAATCAACACCCTCCGTCTCCAACAACAACGACAGTTAGACATTTACAAGCATCAGAAGAAAGGTAACACACACTGACCATAACATACTCATACGGTATTTACCTGCCTTACAATAATGCCATAAAAAGTTACCAGAATGCCCCCAAAATGTTAAATGGTGGAAGATGCCTTTTTGTAATAAATTTTTTTTTTATAACATTTAATGTATTATTTTAGAGCTATCAAAATTAACGCGTTAACGCACATTATTAATTTACGGTGTTCAAGGTGTTAATATTTCTTAATTGTGATTAACTCATTTACCAATTTTCATATTAGATACTGGCATTTTATTCGGCTCTGAGTTCTAAACACTGGTTGGAATAGGGTGGAACCTTTGCGACGTACACTGACAACAGCGATTTAGGATCAGTGATCAAGTGATGGGTAAAGGACCTCTTACAAAACAAACACAGATGCACGTCAAGTCTTAACTGACACCTTAAAGGGAACGCTGTGGCAGGCTTGCTTGGAGTGCCCCCAGTTTCCCACTTTCAACCCTGCTAACCTTTCGAAGTGTCAGATAATGATTACTGGACAATGCGGGTAAAGTGTCATTATGTGGGCAGTGCTAGCCCTAAAAAGCAGAACAAGACGTTGTCTGCAGCGCATTTCATGTGGAGTTCAAAGCAGCAATTGACACCCTGACACGAATCATGTGCATTCCATATCCAAAGTGGATAGCCACAGCCTGCCAGCACGTTAATATTGTGGAGGATGAGGGTTTAATGTGCATTGCAATGAATACTCAACCCTGGGGACTAGTGCTTATAGTTAGTCAACCTCTCACTTAGACTTTGGAAATGTTTAATGTTACTTGATTTGGTGCTATTTTAGTACATTTCTGTCTTAATTCTGTGGAAGGATTTGTTTGGAAATGTTAATAAAGCATTATTGTTATATTTGTGTTTTGTTTTCTATCCTAAAAAGGAAATAAATAAATTCTGACAGGGAAAAAAGTATATAGAGTAAAATTTTAGCACTTTTAAATGAATGTGATTAATCGCGATTTAACTATATATATATATATATATATATATATATATATATATATATATATATATATATATATATATATATATATAAAGTAAAGTAAAAATCAAATACAAAGGGAAAATATTGACCCATAATAGACCTTTTTCACACTCCGGGTTTTGGACTAAACGATTGCAGGGTAAACATTGACTCTGGTGAGTGGGAGTGAATGGGAGATCAAAGCAAATTTTATTTTCACTTACCCATTTGCTCCAAGATCAAAATTATTTTTGAATGACTTCCCAGAAGAGAAAAAAAAAAATAGAGAACGGTGGATTAAGACAGTCAGATGGGAGATGATGCTAAAGTTACTGTCACTCACTCAGCAGCTGCAATAGAACCCCCCTCGCAGCTATGGTAACTCGTTTTGAGTAAACTAATTCCTGGGTAATATAACACAAAGCATAATGTTATAAATTTACACTCCATATTTAAAAAATGTTATAATATAAAAATGTTTGTTAGATCTACACTGCTGAATAAGGTGGAAACACATCACATTCTGTGAAAAAGGTCTATTAAAACTTAATTTCTGATACTGGTTGACACATTGAAAAAACCAGATATCTTTTTGTTTGAACTTTACGACTGATGATAATTAAAAAAAAGATCGCTTGTATTAATTTACAAGCAATGGCATGTAAATACTTTCATATGTTCTACATGAAGAATAAATATCTCTCATTCTGTCCTCAGATCTGCTGCAGAGGGGAATGACCAACACCACCAATCTGGAGGGCTGGGTGGGTCACCCCCTCGACCCCATTGGCTGCCTTTTCACCACCCTCACGGAGACATGTCGAGTGGAGGATGACAATACCATGGATACTGGAGGTACACAATTATAGGCTGTCAATATGTCTGCAGGCTTCTGTCCCTTTATGTCTCTCTAAGATGCCTTGGGCATTATTAGGTTCTTTACAATTGCTCTCCTTTTTAAGCAGTGTTAAGGGGAGCTATTATATCAGAAAGGTAATTCTACCCACACAGTAGTGTATAATGTATAAAATCAATCAGCATTTGCATTCCATACATCCCTTCTAGCTCAGACCAATGGAAAGTGTTGGCCATTGTATTCCTGTAGTAAGGAACCCACAGGGAGGTATTGTGTGCCTGAATAATACTGGCAAAGGGTACTGTGACTTGGGAGATTTTGTGCATATCTGTGTGCTTGTCCTGTTGTAGCATTCCCCTTTTGGCCACTCAGCTATAGCTTTTTTGGTGGTGTGTGTATGTGTGTGTCTGTAGTGTATATATTATTGTGTATGCTTATGTGTATGTGTGTACTAGAGAGCACAGCTCTTTGTTTGACACTGTTGCACAGTTGGAAACATCTGGCATGTGCTGGGATGGGGGCGGGCTTTAGGCTTTATCCAATCAAAATGTCCAAAGGTCAGGATCTTAGCTTAGCAGGACCAGAAACAGCAGCTGTAGCAGCAACAGTGTGGAAAGCCAAAACAATTTTCATAATTTACTGTAAACCCCATCTCTGGAAGGAGCACATTCCACAATAACTTGGTTAAATTTTTAGCGTCTATGAAGCAGGATCACTTGTTCAGACTTTTATGTCACCAGGTACTGGTAAATGGAGTAAATGAAGTCACTGGAGAGCGATGTGTCGTTCTGCTATGCAGTAAGATGATGGCAAACCCCTTGATCCCAGTTTGCTGTCCACTGTACAAACAGGATCAGCAAACAAGATACATTGCCAGTGAGATTTAAGTGAGCTGGTGTTGAGGGTCTTAGTTCTTATCAAACAGATGGTGTTTTTCTCTGATTTCATGCAAACACCCACAGACACTTGCATAGAGAGACCCTCGTCAATGCAGGAGGACATGGTTTTTAAGTAGTTAAGCACTGCCCAGTTGAAAGAGAGGCTGGTTTACTTCCTTGGCTGCCATTAGTTAGCTTACCCAAAAATGAAAATTTGGTCATTCTAAACCCATGCGACTTTCTTCAAACACAAAGACCCCGTTTCCACTTGGTATCAAGATGCGTCTTGGGTGATCTGATCACATGTGGTCAAGTAAGACACATCGCAGTTTACACCTGGTTGCCTAAATGTGTCTCCTGTAGGGTTGCAACGGTATGAGATTTTCATGGTACAATAACCGTCTCAGAAAATATCATGGTATTACACAATTATTATTACATGTTAAATTAACTACTTAATGAAAAATAACATCAGCTGTGTGAGCTTTAAATAATGTCCTATGATTATTAACAATTAACATATACTGTAGGTGCTCCTACAGTATATGCAGCTAGACTGCTCCTCTCTGTACCTTTAACTCAGTGGTTCTCAACTGTTTTTGCTTCAGGACACAGATTTTACATTGGAAATCAAGTGGTGACCCACCATAGTAAAAACGTAACCTGTATTTAATGTATCCTGGGTCGCATTTCTTTTATGTTGCATAGTTTTGAAGTACAAGGACATGCATCAAGTGACATTATATTATATATATATTATTATTATATATATTATTATATTATTATAAAATCTACAGGAAGTTTTCTCTCCCCCCTTTTAAAAATTGAAGAGCATATTTACTTAAATGAGCCCATTATTATCCCATTTGTTTCCTAATTTCAAACAGAATTCAAACAGAACATACATATTACACAGGAGGAAAAGCTCCTCATTATCATGGTTAGGTTAGTGTAGCTAGTCTTAAATAATAGTAATAATAATAATAATAATAAATTATAGTATTTATGAAAAAATAAGTACTAGCTAAACACATCTTGAAACTTTAACTACAACTTCCACTGTTGATATAAAATGAGGTCTAATAGATTCTACCTTTAGATTATTTCATATGAAACTATAACATTTTGTCAAATTATAACAGTTACTTTTACTCATGTAAAATCGCGAAACAATTTTGTAAATGTGATTTATAATGAAAAAAATTAGCGCATAGCACAGTGTTGCTCTTTTCCTCCTCAGTGCTGTTTAGCATGTCAGGGCTGCCTACTGTTTGAGAAGTTCGACTTGACTTCCTCTGTAACGCTTTAAACTAGAAAAGTCTCACTAGAATTGAAATTGGTCACATCGGTTTTGAGGTCTGCGAACTGCAATATCGAGGGAAGCCCGGTTGTTGCACGCACGCGCCAGCCAGAGAGACGAGCAGATCATGATCACGAGCTGGTTCTCTTACACTCGTGCGAAAGTGCAGATGAGAAGCCTTTAGCTGATTGCGAGATTATCATTAAATCTGCCTCGGCACTAAACTAACAATCAACAATACTTTTACAGCACTTTTCTCGGCTGCCGAAATATCTTCAATGGGAGAACCATGGCATTGTTCTTTCCCTGCTGTCCGCGACACAGTCCGAATAGACCTGCGACCCACCGGTTGAGAAACACTGCTTTAACTCACACACACACACACACACACACACACACTCACTTATGTCAGACCCCCTCGCCTCGCTTCTCTGACATTTTCTCCACTGCATGTGTATGTGTGGCGCAAGTTGACAGGCAGACGAGGAGGAAAGGAAATGCGCACGTGCAGGTGAGATTCTCTGTCCGGTTGCATTTTTTTTCTCAATACCGTAGATAAGCAAACGTACATGTTATGATAACCGTCAATTTTCATACTGTGGTATACTGTGAAACCGGTATACCGCTGCAATCCTAGTCTCCTGTTACCACTTGTGATTGGATTTGATGTATCATGTTGATATACATCAGTCACTATGTCAGTGTGTTACTTTATGACATTTAAGCACAACAAAGTCAGAAAAGACAAAGAAAGCTTTATTTCTCCCAGATGCAGCTGAAATTTAATCTAAGCACAAAAGCAACATTTCAGACAGAATTGTTCATCATTTTAGTGGATTGTTGCTGCAGATTTTTGTGCTTCTCATAAGTGTCCCTGCATGTTGGTATCAGACACACTGAAGAAGATCTGTGAAATTCTCGTGTGTGTGTGTGCGTGCGTGTCTGCTTTTTTAAATTTCCAGATCAGACAGTTTTTCTTTTTAAAGCCGCTCTTAACCGGCTAAGTTTAAACTTTTGTTTTAGTGCAGTGGTTGATTGACAGGTGAGGGGTGGTGCTTTGCTGCTTTTGGGACGCATACAGGACGGATTAGCGTTTACACCTCAAATGCAATGCGTTCACATTCGTATGTGGTTTTTGTGATCTGATCACAAAACTGTTTAGACCTGTATTTAGCACTGACCACATGAAATCGGATCACCAAAGATGCATCTTAATACCAGGTGGAAATGGGGTCGAAGAGATGCTATGCAGAATGTTGCTCCTTTAATTAGGGTTCCAACTGTCATGGAAAACTTGGAAATATCAGGGAATTTGCGAATTGTGATTTCCAGGCCTGAAAAGTCATGGAAAATAATAAAATCTCAATGTCATGGAAAAGTCATAGAAATTACTATAGTAAATATAGATTTTCCTTGATCTGCTCAGCTCTAAAATATTTAAATGACAAGAATTTACTTTTTGTGAGAGCAGTCTATATAAAATTATTTTTAAATATCCTAATCCATAAATGGAAAAGCCATGGAAAATAATTGGTCAAAAGGTGTGGGAACCGTGTTTAATGCTCATTCTCACTCAAAAATGTCAAACTTCCTACTAGACTTCATTCAGAACTGTAGGCTAGAGGATTGATGTAACCACAGTAAAGGGTAAGCATTGTGATGGGAGTAACATGCAATTTATCACTGTGAAATTAACAAACAACACCTTATGTCCTGACAGACTCAGGTGAACCCAAGATTCCAGTGTACCAGCATGTGCCAGTGTGGGGATGTCCAGACGGAGGGGAGTCGTACCTGGCACTGGCGCTAGAAGTTGCGCTAATGGGCATGGGGCAGCAGCGGCTGATGCCTGAGGGCCTGTACGCCCAGGACAAGGTGTGCCGCAACGAGGAGCAGATCGTGGTCAAGCTGCAGGAGATGGAGCTGGATGATGTATTAGTGCAGACACTCCGCAAGCAAGCTATCCTCCTTTTAGAAGGTACAAATAAACATTTAATTCAATACTGGAAAGTATTGGTTGAAAAAAATAGCTCACTCTAATAAAAAATGTATTGTGTTTTACCCAATATTTGTGTGTGCTGTCTGTGTTTTTATGCTTTTTATAGGATTGCTTGGTTAGAACATTTCCCATAACCTTGTCCCCCATGTAGATCTTAGTCTGCTTACATCTTTTCCTCCCCCTCCCTAGTGTGTGTGTGTGTGAGAGTGAAAGATCTGCAGGCTGGCCTCTGCAGTGTCCCCAACTCCCTTCCTCAAAACAGGCCACCCTGGATCTGAGCCTCCCACCGACATGCAATGTAACATTAGAGCAGACATCTGCCCTGCTACCAGGGAGGACAGACTCTGTCAAAGCCCAAGAGGCCTCGCCTGCCTGTTTGCCTTCTCATTGTCCTCCCCAGCCATCCCAGCAATGAATGATACGCTCCACTCAGATTGCTCTCTGACTTGCTGTGCATGTCCTCACTGACTTACCAGCCTCCTGTCCATCATGCCTGACTCTCCCCTCGAATTTGTTATGATGGACATGCTCAGTCATTTCTGATGTGGGTTTCTCTCTCTTTCTTGCTTTGTGTGCAGGTGGCCCCTTCAGTGGTCTGGGTGAGATCATTCACAGGGAGAGCGTTCCCATGCATACGTTTGCAAAGTACCTGTTCACTGCTCTCCTACCGCACAACACAGACCTGGCATACAAACTGGGCCTTCGTGCAATGAGGTGAGACTCAATTTCTCTCAATCCAAGGACCTCGGATATTAAAACATCTTATTAAACCTTTCTCTAGAAAATTTGACTCTGATTGATCAATTGTGTTTCTATGTTCAAACCTATATTTTGTATAATGACTGCTAAGTTGCAAGCAATATACTTGCAGAGCTGTGCCAGTTTCTCCCATATCGGCTTCTTTCCTTTCACATAATAAAATAATTTCAACTCGGTAGTCAATATTTCCTGTTCATATACTAACATTGCAAGTAGCCGTGTAATAAGTGGGATAGTGTAGAGTCAGCTGGTCATTATTGCAATATAAACCCCTTCAGGGTGATACCCGATCAGTAAAGTCCTGATCACCCTCTCAGGGTTTATTTTGCGATAATGAATGGCTGACTGTGTATTATCTCGTACATATTTGTTTACGGTAGATACAGCTTCACAAATTCCATGTTGTATTTTCTTTTGTCAATTTTTATGTCCATAAGAAATGTGTGCTCAAGATGTTTTTATTTTCAGTTATGGTGCACAGCTCCTCTAATCCAATCAAATTTCCACGTGATGTACAAGTTGCATTTTCACGGCTTTGTGCTCTCTTGCTACAACTGTATAAAACCTCTGTGGGACATTATTACTGTATATCTGCACTGAGGCATCATTATCTGAGTCTAGCTCATCAGAGTCCTCACTAATACACAATCAATAGCACTGCTCCCTCTGCGCCCCCTGAGGCTGAGGCTGCTGTGGTCTAATATGTTCACTCAGACAGGAGTAGCATAGCATAGAGTGCTATTTCCACACACTTGCCATCAGACAGAGCTAGATGTAATCAGAGCACTGATATTGCACTTTACAATAAGGCTGTATACATTAACATTAGTTTAACACAATAGTTAACATAAACTAACAATGAACTATACTTTTACAGCATGTATTAATCTTGGTTAATGTTAATTTCTCTGCATTGATTTTTAACATTGAAGTTGTTTACCTTAATATGCATTAATGCATTATGGACTAACAAAGAACAATGGTATATTAATAATTTATCTTTTTCCAAGATTAATAAATTAAGTAATAAGTTTCAAATATAAATGGTTAGTTTTAGTTTGATACCTAATGCATTTACTAATGTTAATATACTGTATAGTTGAACCTAATTGCAAAGTGTTACTGCTATCTTTCACTAGACTACTATGCTAAACTCTGTTCAAAACAGTAGTGCATCCTAAATCTGAAACGAATGAACACTTGCTGATATAGGTCTTGTTAGTGTCTTGTATTGCGAGTATGTGACTCATCTAATCTAATCGTGTTTACTGCAGACTTCCAGTGCTGGAGTCCACAGCTCCATCCAGTGACATCGGGCACCCTCACCATGGCATCTCCATAGTGCCTAGCAGATACCCACGCTGGTTCACACTGGGTCACCTGGAGTCCCAGCAATGCGAGCTGGCCTCCACCATGCTTACTGCTGCTAAGGGTGAGTGCTGCACTGTAACGCGCAATGGATCGTGTGTAATGTTAATACATTTGTGATCTTAATTTTATGCTTTGTGCCAAGTTTAGCTAAGAGAATTCTGTGTTCTGTCTTAGGTGATATGTTGAGATTGCGGACTGTGTTGGAAGCCATTCAGAAGCACATCCACTCTTCTTCCCTCATCTTCAAACTGGCTCAGGATGCCTTCAAGATCGCCACTCCAGCAGATAACCCTCCTGATATCACTCTGCTCAATGTAGCATTGGAGCTTGGCCTTCAGGTAAACTTGATTGGTCCTTGCATAATATCTTGTTTGAAAGTTCAAATTTATTTTTAATTTTTTTTTGACAACATTTGTTAATCTTTGATTAATGGTAGTTTATGAATGTACAACTGACCATTGTTAGTTTATGTTAGTTTATAATGCATTAATTAATGATGGCATATACAATTTAACTTTTAATATTAAATAATTTGTATATAAATTAAGGACCAAGATGGAAAAAGTGCTGTAAAAGTATTGTTGATTGTTAGTGTGTGTGTGTGTGTGTGTGTGTATGTGTGTGTGTGTGTGTATATATATATATATATATATATATTATATATATATAGCAGTGTATGTATTTATTCCTGTATACTGTTGTGCATCTTTTGTGTGTCTAATACAATATGACATTTCTCTGCAGGTGATGAGAATGACCCTTTCCACACTCAACTGGAGGCGGAGGGAGATGGTTCGCTGGCTAGTCACGTGTGCTACTGAAGTCGGTGTGTATCATACATAATCTCCTCCTCTCCTTCCTGATTTTTTGTACATTTTTCCTATTCCAAGCTGAAATGAACAATGAAATCATTGTTGTACTGAAATAAACTAAATGCATGAAGCACTAAAAGGTGCACACCTTTAATCTGAGTTGTTCTATTGCACCATTGTAGGTCTAAGAGCATTGGTCAGCATCTTACAGAGCTGGTACACTCTCTTCACCCCCACTGAAGCCACCAGTATAGTGGCAGCTACAGTGATGTCCCACAACACCATCCTGCGCCTGAGCCTCGACTACCCGCAGCGGGAGGAGCTTGCCAGCTGTGCGCGCACTCTGGCCCTGCAGTGCGCCATGAAAGACCCCCAAAACTGCGCCCTGTCTGCCCTCACCCTCTGCGAGAAGGACCACATCGCCTTCGAGACAGCCTATCAGATCGTCATCGACGCCGCCTCCACAGGCATGACCTACTCTCAGCTCTTCACCATTGCCCGCTACATGGAGCACCGCGGGTACCCCCTTCGAGCCTTTAAACTGGCATCTCTCGCCATGACCCACTTGAACCTGGCCTACAACCAAGACACACATCCGGCCATCAACGACGTGCTGTGGGCTTGCGCTCTCAGCCACTCCCTGGGTAAAAACGAGTTGGCCGCCATCATCCCCTTGGTGGTCAAGAGCGTTCACTGTGCCACCGTGCTCTCTGACATTCTGCGCCGCTGTACCATGACGGCCCCCGGTCTGGCTGGCATACCTGGCAGGCGAAACTCAGGCAAGCTTATGAGCACTGACAAAGCACCATTGAGACAGCTACTGGATGCCACTATTAGCGCCTACATCAACACCACCCACTCCCGCCTCACACACATCAGCCCACGCCACTACGGAGAGTTCATAGAGTTCCTCAGTAAGGCACGAGAGACCTTCCTATTGGCCCAAGACGGCCACATTCAGTTTGCCCAGTTTATAGACAACCTCAAACAGATCTATAAGGGCAAGAAGAAACTCATGATGTTGGTACGGGAACGTTTTGGTTGAACCTCAACTGACAATAACAGGAGACTTATTCTTCTTTCATTCTTCATTTATTTAAGGCATTATTTCATTCTTTTTTGTCATCTTTGGTGAATTTTTAATATTTTACTAGTTTTGTCTTTTTTTTTTTTTTCTTTTTTTCTTTTTCTTTTTTTTTTTTCCTTTTTTTATCGTGAACAATCCTTGTTCACTAAATTATTCTACCAGGTTGAACCTGTGGAGGGGAGAACAAGTGTAATTATGATGATGTTTTTGTTTTGGCTTATTTTTGATTTTGTTTAATTGAGATATTGTGATAAAAATGTAAAAGTGGCACATAAAGAGAAACCAAATGATTTTGTGGTAAATTTGAGCTTGGGCTACCCTCATGGGTGATTGTTAGTTTTGGAAGAAGCTTAAAAACACTCGAAACAAATGGTCATTCCTGAAACACTTGCACAAAGTGTTTTTGTCATACCTCGATCGTATTTTAAGGATCAACTTTAACTCTCTGGAAAAGGCCTGATTTTGAGAGTGAACCATGGAGGGGTGAAACAGCCGAGATTCAGATGGGCACATCACCTCAAACTCAAACAACCATGACTCAAGCAAGCCACAAGACATGAGGCCTCCCCTGTCTGCTGTGTTTGTTACTATCAGCTCATCTTATATCTCCACTTCAAGATTCAGTGTGAGTACTTTTGAGGAAGATGAAGACATTGACAAAAAAAGAGAATACCTGTGTGCTAAATCCTTCTATATTTGATTGTGAAGGGCACACCTGAGAATGCTATTTCTAAATGTCCTGAATTTGAACCAAACAGATATATTTACCGACCAGAGTCTAACATAATCAGCCATGTATATTTCTCTGTTACCTCCCTGTGAAAAAACAAAACAGAAACAAAAAGACATGTGAGATTGATTAGCAGTAATAATATTTATGTACTAGCACTTCATTAAATTACACCCCTTACATGGCACATTCGGATCAGCAATTATTAACTGTGTACAAATTAGTTTAATTGTATAGATGTGCAGATATGACTAAAGATAAATGCTTTAGCGAAAAATGGCTATATTGGCAGATAGTTGAGCAAATTACTTGGCATTAAAGTGTACCATAATATCTTCCACATTCCATGACCTCTGCCCTCCACAAATGCCCCAGTGGATCTGAACACTTAGAATGCACTCTGCGGCTTCCATCTGAAGGAAACGAGATAAGAGGAAACGAGAAGAGAGATGCTCAACTCCGTTCTCAGGGAATCACTTAAAGAAAAAACAGAAAAAAAGTAGCATAAGCATTTAAGATATTGTAAATATGAAAGTGTCAATTCAAAAATTGTAAAGTTATAATTATTTATGAAAACTGTATGTTTTTTCTTTTCGGATACTTGAATTTGTTGGGCTGGGAATGTGACAACCGTAAGAAAAAAAACTTCAAAACATTTCTCAGGTGCTCCTGTGTACATTTCTGATTTACGTTTTTTATTATTTGTATCTTTTTTTTTATTTTATTTTATTTTTTTTATTTTATTTTTTTGCAAGAGGAAGCATGTAAAGATTGAAGAAAGGAGAGGACAAACGTTTATGAACAGACTATGCAGAACCACTTCTCGAATTTGCCCTCTTCCCCTTGATCTTCCTCTGTCTTTTCCCCTTGTGGATGTTCCTTGTTTGGCTTGGAGGTGGAGGCGCTCTCCCTAAATACAACAGTTTGTATCTGTAAGTAATCTGCACGAGCTGCAAATATGATGGACTTTGCCTTTGATCTATATATGACTATTTACTTTAAAGCCTTATAGTCTTTTCTGAAAGCACTGCATGTGTTTCAGGACATTGTGTTGCCAGTGTCAATGGAGTACAGCACAGAAAAATGGACCTACACCTTCAGATGGCCCAAATAAGGAAGAAGGGCATCAGCTACTGTTTTCCTTTGTGATGACATGGTCAACACACTTTTGTGTCGTGATATCCTGTATTGGGGCTTATTGAGGGCAATGAGGCCTGTCCGTTTAGAGGTTGTGACTTACCATTGCCTAATTAAACACTGTTGTTTCATTAATGGCTAAATCTTAAGGAGATTTCTAAATATTGATGTTATGATTGGTCAGTTTTATTTAAATGGTTTGCTGGTTTCCATTTTGGTTAGCTTTGTTCACAGCATTAGTTTCAATGTTCATATTAATTGCCTCAACTGTGGCATCCTCAAAGTGTTAGTCACGTTATGCAGCCTTAGTTCCTTAACCTCCTCAGTCAGGGAGATCAATGGAAGAACCTGAAAAAGTTAACAGATTAGGGAAATTTTCCTTTTTTTTTTTTTTTTTCTGCAGGATGATCATAGTGTTGCCTGTTCGATTAAAATAAAAAATACAAAAAGACAGGAAAAAAAAATAAGCATTTTCTGTATCTAACTTGTTGGTCCAATGGCATTACAAAAAGAGAATAACCTGGCTTTTGATTTCTCTCTCTCTCCCATACTCTTTAAGTGTCTGTATGTGTTAACTGTACCAGTGTTTTGATCTGTCCCTAGAGTTTAGAAGGAAAAAAATAATAATTGCTGGTAGAGATTGTTCACTAGTTCATCTACTGTTTAATTTTGTTTCGTTTTAATTTAAGGGAAGTGTTTGTCGCCTCTTTGTGCTACTGAATTATAAAAAGGTATCCAGTATTTGTTGCCACAAAAGTATAGTTCATCAACACTTTTCGTTTGTGCAACCTCTTGAGCTAATGTCTATAAACAAAATTTATTACTATTTATGTAATGCTACTACCATTTTATATGATTTGTGTTGAATTTCAGTGCTTTTCTATAAATAAAGTGTGAAACACGTAGTTTGCCTCGCATATGATATGTGTCACAGCTACTGTAGTCTGCAGCCAGTTGCATCAAACCTATTAAATTAAGAAACCCTAAGGAATAATACCTTTCCAATTATTATTATTATTAATAATAAGGGTTTTCCTAAACATTAAGGTATATGGTGCTACCAGGTACTGGGCCGTAAGACCCCATGAATTGGTCAAAAAGAATTTGATTATTTCCTGTCTTGACATATTTCCCATTAAATTAAAAAGTTGGGGCAGTACATATCGAAAGGCTTGTCCCTTTTTTTTTCTTTTCTTTTTTTTTAAATGGCCAATAGCCTTCTTTATAGTTCATGCTACAACTCAAAACCACACTAAGCTATTTTCTTTGCAATCAATTAATGATTGGGAAAGGAAATAAAGTAATACCAAAAAAAGTACGAGCATTGTTGCAACCAAAAACACATGAACAAACAATGCTAAGCAGGTGGTGTTTATAATTTACAGGGAGGGGATATTCTTGTTCTGAAGCATTTTATTGGGCAAGAATTAGACAATTAATATTCATCAGTATTTTGGTCTTTTCCTAGAAGACTATACATCTGAAATGGGCAATCTTGCTAAGTTAATTGTCAATTTTTGGAAGAACACTACTAGATGGCCTCAAAACTAACAGACAAAGACAAAAACCTACAAAATTTTAATTCCACTGGGTCTTTAATATACACCAACGCACACTAATATTGATGCAGTTGTGATAAATGCTTAATAGTTTGTGGCAAAATGCACTTCACATCTTGTCCAGACTATATCTTTAGCTCTCCTCCTATCACCACTTTGGAAACTAAGTGTCTGAAATCACAATAAACACCATGAAAACCTTGTGTCAGAGTGATAAAAATGTGTTAGAGATGCAGCCGACAGGAACAATGCTCTTTGGGTCTGTTTATACAAACCATCCCATCAATCAGGTTCCCCTCAGCTGCTGCTCTTCATTGTGTCTTGGACCTGGTGCAGCGCTCTGCTCCTGTGAGGGACCACTGAGTAAGTGTTTGTCAAGCATGGCAGCGTTGCTGGCTGAAATATGGATGGGGCTGGCACTGTAAGCCATGCTGTACAGAGAAGGCATTTCCTTAGCTCAGTGATTTAGCAGAAGTGACACCAGGAAAAGGGAGACAAGTAATTGGCTTTCCCACCTTGTTTTGAGTTTCCAGTGTGGGCTGGGCTGTCAGATTGGAGCGAGTAGGCGCTTGGCTTTGTTTGTAAGTGTAACAATGTTTGAACTCTAGAGAGCCTTTTCTTTAATTAGATCTCAACCCATCATCAGAAAAAGGAAGTCTTAAAAAGCAGTCATGAAACACGCAAGCCTGTCAGGCAACTCTGAGAATGATTATGCTTTGGGCAGGTTTGTGCAGTGAGAGAGAGCCTTGTCCTCTGCACCCTGCATGGCAGGTTCTGCTGTCAGCGTAATCACACATTGTGTTCTTAGGGGAGCTGATTTGCAGAGCTTTGTTCTGCTGCTCTGATTTCCCCAGAATCCTTCTGTAATTGGGCTGTTGGAAGACTGGGTAAGGGCAGCTTGGGACTTTTTAGGTGGGGGGTGGAGCATAGTGAATTATGGAAGGGTGAGCATATTTTGAGATAACCAGATAGAAGATCAAGTCATAATGCAATAAATTTATATGGAATGCTGTATTAACATGGCCTGAAGAAGAAAAAAAAAAAAAATCTGCATTTTATTGATTTTACCACGAGAAAAGGGATGTTCTTTGGGACAGCACAAAGCGAAGTGCTAAAGTCCCCTTTTCTGACCCGAATGACTTACTGCTTTTATAAAACGGCATCAACAGCAGTATGATAAAAGACACCAATGTTCAATAAACAGATACTTTTAATATTTATACTATTAATAATTATCAGAATAAACAATTCTTACAGCAAGTTATATTGTGCATTGACCTAACGGTTAGCTGTTTGCAACTGCCAAGCAATGTAACAACTTGCATTTATAGAGTGCGGCAGTCAGGTTCCAGAAGTAAAACATTTATTTTCTCCACAGAAGAACTGATTTTTAAAGATAACTTATAAACCTAAAGAAAGACCTGCTCTGAGCTTCGAGGATGTTGTTCAGTAAATGCTTCTGTGGAAGTCATCAGTCCACATTAACTTTTATTGCAATTTAAAAAAAACTAAATTGCCCACTCCCATGACACTCTGTGAATGCTGCAATCAACTAAGAAACAAGTTTCCCTACACTCTGCTTACATAATTGTGTATATCTCAATATTTTGCAATTAAATTCAAATATACTGTTTCTAAACTCAAACTTTTTAATGTTGTGATTCACCTCGGAGCTGTTTGGTTTATGGCTTAGAACACTTTTATGAAGATTTTTATGTAATCCCTGTGGAAAAACTAATGTTAAAAACACATGCGGTGTCATGCAATATTGACATGAAATCCTGTCCCTCTTGGGTAGTTGTTTGTAATGCCTGATCAGAAGTATCTGTTACTAATTCCTTTTGTTGCGATCACACAAATGCAGTAAGTAAATACAGTACTACTTTATCTATTTACCATATAGTACAAAAATAAATGTTTGTGCTGATTATGTTAGCTTGCTAACTGTGGGAATTGTATGATGGAATGTTACCTTAGTAGGCTAATCGGTTAGCATGCAAACTGAAGACACCAAGAAAAATTATTAATTTGACCATTTGTTGCTTTGGTTATTTCATGTGAGATGTCGTATGTTTCAATGTACAATTTATGTATTTTTTATGATTATGATTAAATGAATCTTCATGATATTGCAGGATTTCCGATCAGGCACCGTAGAGTACTCAAAACTGAAATCGCTTGATTTCAAGTGTAAAACAGCATTTTATGGGGGGACTTAATATTGCATAACAGCAGAACCAAGGCGGCTGAAAAAAATGGGCAAACACAACAGATTCGATCACGACTCATCCAATCAGAATTTTTAGCATAAAAAAAAATCTATTAATACATCAGTTTAATGACTCCATAAACATGCTGGATGGTAAGAATGACTGAAAACTCCACCAAAGTCTTAAGTCCTCTACTGCCCATTCACTAATATTTCGAATCAGTCTTGGGCCAAACCCCACAAAACACTCCCATCTGATAAAGCAGTGATAGAGACAGGACATGACAATTGATGTACAGCCTGCTGTCTTGAGAAACATATTGGATTTTCAGGCCTGCTGATTTGCTGAGAGATTGAGCCTGAAGCCCCACAAACCCCCACGTTTCGTCCCCCTTGTGGCTTCTTAAAGGAGGCCTTGGGGTATTCAGCTTTTTTTTATTATTGTGGATTCATTGTTGCAATTAAAACTAATGCCAGGAGCCCCTTGAGATAACACAGAATAAGCGTGTGCATGTATGTTTCTGCTTGTGCCTCTCTAGGAAAACGGCCCAGCCCCCTCAATCACAGCTGTGCTCTATGGACACAAACAAGAGGCGAGCGACGGGCTTAAAAAATCCTACTACACCAATCAGCAAATTGATAACATGACATTTTTCCTTTCACTGGGGCTTACAGCACCTAACACACAGTCAAGGCCAGACTTACCCTACATTGTGGAAACAGTAAAAGAGGGCTGCAGCTGCCACCATTTCATGCTAAATAACTGTATGTTTGGAGAAATATCTATCATGTTTCAATTTGCAGTCTGTGGTTTCTTGTGAAACAGACAGTCTGAAGTAAACAACTTTACCCTCATGATCTGTTTGGGATCTGAGAGACCCTTTGGCCATTTAAATAACTAGAAAAAATAGCTAGAAAAATACTTCACATTGAAGTTTCATGGTGATACTTCATAACCTTTCCTAATCTTATGAGAATCGATTCTAAACACATTTTTTCAATAACTCACTTCAACTGGCCTCAATGAAAAATGTTATATTACTTATGTTAGCGGTTTTTGCGCAGAGACATGAAAAAATGGGATGCATTTTCTCATAAGATTCTCTGATTGGTGTACAAACTGTACATACACTCCTGCAACTTGTTAATTTTTGTCTACAATGTGTTTTTGTCAGGGATAAATTTGTCACATTTCTGAAAAGTACATGCATATTTTGTGTTAAAACCAAGGGATAAAGCTTAAAAAATATCTTGCCTTTGACTAGGTCAGGGGTGAGGAACCTTTTTTCCATTAAGGGCCATTTGAGTATTTACAAAATTATTCGCGGGCTATACAATTGCTTGCAATTTCTGATTGTGGGTTGACATTAATGTAAATGCATTCCGTTACATGCTCACACACCAAAAACAATAAAAGGTCTGTCTATTATACAATATTTTGTGTTGTTATCATTTAAAATTATTTTTAAACATTATTTGAAAGGAAATTTTTTTTTTTTTTCAGGTTAATTGAATCAAGGCCATTTTTTGCTTTTCAAATTATTTCTCAAATGGCCTCACGGGCGTTTAAAATGGTCTTGCGGGCCTTATACGGCCCTGAAGCCTGACGTTCCCCACCCCTGGACTAGGTCATTCAAAAGGTTTTAAAATTATTATTATTTTATTTGCTATTGAAACTTAATCTCAGCTAAACATGAAGGTTAAACTGAAATTAAAAAAGTAATTATAGAATTTATACTGTTTTTGTTATTGCTGAACAAACTATTGATTTGAAATCTCATGTCAAAAATGCAGTTTTAGGTACTCAATTGGAGCTCTAACTTGATGGAAACATGTTATCTATTAATTCTCATAAATCCTTGTTTTGAAGATCGGGGTTCTTCAAAAACATCTGGCATACATCACATCACATGATGTTGCTGGGGAATCCCACTCCCACACTCCCAAATACAAAAACAACTGGATTTAAGGATTTGCTTACCCAGGGTGCTTATTTGTCATTTGCTATTTCGCCTGGTGGGATTAACATTTCTATTACTAAGAGCAAAAAGCAGATAGAGAGAGACAGTAAACATAGATCAAGAGAATATCTCACCATGCCAAAAGATACATAAAAACAAAGGAAATTGAAAAATGCACATGATGACATTCAGCCTTACGAAATTCCCTTGAGAGATGGTTTGTCTTAAAAGGATCACTCTTTATTTTGCTTCATATAAAACCACCATCTAAATGTACACACATTCTCAAAGGTTTATTAATGTCAGTCACTATTCCAGTGAAGACAGCCACGGCCCAGGTGTTACTATGGTACTGCATCAAAAACAAACCCAAGCAGCGCTTCATAATTAAATGAGATTTTATCTTCCTTCACTTATTTCAGATTCCTCAGTAATCATACAGTGCATTCACTGTAATGAAAACACATCCATCCAGTTGAAAAAGACATTTTGAGTAAAAATTAAATGAAAGATTAGATGGATTGGTGTGAAGTCATAATAAAAAGTAGAACTGATTTAGGTAAAGTAGATAAATGGCCTACATAATACTTGAAATGAGTCAGGCCCCTTAGTATAGGGGCTAGCATCAACTTTAAAGTTCCACAAAAGAAAGAAAGTCATACGGGTTTGAAACAACATGAGGGTGAGTAAACAATGAAAATTTTCAGTTTTGAGTGTACTATCCCTTTAAGAATAATAGCTTGGCGCTGCACTCCGGGGTAGACAGTTGTTTCTCATCTGCTTCAGTTCCTCTAATGGAGCGAGAGTACGTAATGTCTTATTTGCGGTTGAGGAGCTGGCGAGAGTGGGTGTGAACGGCATCCACGAATGCGCCCACATTCTCCGGGTCCATGTCAGGGTAAAGGCCGTGACCTAGATTTGCAATGTAGCCCTTGGTGCCAAAGCCCTCCAACATCCTCTTCACAATCTCTGATATATGGTCCTGGCAACACAAACAAACAAAAAAAGAATTTTTCTCTTGTTTATCATACATCATATTGTCAGTTTTGTTCTCTGGTCTGTTAGTCAAAATCTATGAGATTCTGTTTTTAAATAGGCTAGTGCAGTCACACCTTGATAACTTCTGAAATGATGGTGGAAAAATGTATTTTGGAGGAACCAAGATGATGCTATGAAAGTCATGTTTCTAACGAATGAGCAATGAAAGCCAGAGACAGCGCTGAGTGGAAAACAGCTGCTCTTTGGGGTCATATTTCCAGCAGGGCCTAAATTTGTAAAAACTAACTGGCCTCTTTATTTTGAAACAGACTAACCAGAATTAGAGTACTGCTTTTAAGCATAAGCAGATCTATGTAGTCTAGACAAAATTAAAGTGATGTTGAGGATTCCTAGTTGGTTTTTATTTGACATTTTTCATTGTTTTGAAGTGCCTTTCTCACCTTAGTGGCATAAAGAGAGCAGGGATCCATGTTGCCTTGCAAACTAACTTTTCCTCCGGTCCTTACACTGAGAAACACAAGAAACAAGTTGTACATACTGAAGAAAATATGCATGAGGTCTGAGTATTTTTTTTCTCCATTGTAAAAAAAAAAAAGAAAACACCACATACAATAACATGGCCAAAAGTTTGTGGACATCCGAACACCACACCCATGTGCTTGTTGAACATTTAATTTCAAAACAATGATCAGTAAGAGAGAGTTGACCTGACCTTTTCTGCTAAAACAGCTTTCACTCTTCTGGGAAGGCTTTCGACTAGATGTAAGAACATGACAATGGGGATTTGCTCCCATTCAGACACAAGAGCAACAGTAAGGTTGGGCACTGATGTCGGGCAATGGTGCCTGGCTCACAGTCTGCATTTAAGTTAATTACAAAGGTTTTCAATGGGGTTCAGGTCTAGGCTTTGTGTAGGCCAGTCAAGTTCTTTTGCACCAGATTGATTAAGCCAATTCTTTATGGGCCTCACATTTTGCACAGGGGTATTGTGATGCTGGAACAGAAAAGGAATCTACTAAATATGTTTGTCCAGGGCGACTGCCCGGCTGTATGTTTGATTTTATGCACATGCTAATAGTAAAAAGTATGGCTGACATAGCATAACCCATTAAACATAAGGGGTGCCCACATACTTTTGGCCATGTCATATACATGCACACTCATACAGTACAGAGTGCCTTGCACAAGTATTTAGACTCAATCAATAAATTCTGTATTTTTTTGCACCAAAACTCAATTTTTAATGTGGCATTGTTACTTAAACGGACAGTTCACCCAAAAATGAAAATTATCTCATCATTTACTCATGCCATCCCAGATGTGTATGACTTTCTTCAGCAGAACACAAATTAAGATTTTTTGAAAATATCTCAGCTCTGTAGGTCCATACAATGCAAGTGAATGGTGATCAAACCTTTGTAGCTCCAAAAAAAAAATCACATAAAGGAAACATAAAAGTAATCCAAATGACTCCAGTGGTTAAATCTCAATTCAGAAGCAATTTAATATTTGTGGGTGACAAACAGAACGATACTGAAGTCCTTTTTTACTCTAAATCTCCACTTTAATTTTGACTTTCAGATGTGAAAGTGAAACTAAACAGGCACCACATGTGACTTTCAGCTGTGAAAGTGAAAGTGGAGATTTAAAGTAAAAAAAGGACTTAACTTTTGATCTGTTATTCACCCACACCTATTATAGTGCTTCTGAAGACATTGCTTTAACCACTGGACCCATATGGATTACTTGTGTTTCCTTTATGTGCTTTTTGGAGCTACAAAGGTCTGGTCAACATTCACTTGCATTGTATGGACCTACAGAGCTGAGATATTCTTCTAAAAATCTTTGTGTTCTGCTGAAGAAAAAGTCATCTTTCACATCTGGGATGGCATGAGTGTGAGTAAATGATTAGAGAACTTTCATTTTTGGGTGAACTATCCTTTTAAGTCATCAGTCCCTGTGCTGCAGAAATGTAAACAAATGAAAACAATTGAATGAGGGCACAACTCTCTACCTTGGAACCATTAAAATAACTTTTAATTTAAATAAAATATTTAAAATAAATGGGTAGTGGCTGTGAATCTGAAGGACGGAATTGATAATGAAGAATAAAGAGCTCTTTGTGGTGGTGGTAGACTTACTGTATGTTTATAAGCAAGACAGGGTATCTTATTAATATAAAGAGAACAATGAATGGTGCAAAATACAGAAAAATACAGCAAGAAAATAGATTTCAGACTGTCAAAAAATAGTCTGGGTGAATGTATTTACAGCAAGACAAAACACAAATTTACAATGAAGTGGCTACAGTATAAAAGCCCATGTCTCACTTCAATTGTGGCACTATTAGAAAACCATGGTGCACAAGTGTCCTCCAACTAACTGAACAATCCAGAACAAATCTGTCTGGGAGAATAGGCCAAAGAACACACCTCAACAAACTTAAGTTTCAACGGATTAAAGTATAAAACAAAAATAAGAGAATGTCTGAACTCTGAAAATGTCTCTAGAACTTTTCTCTAGAGACATTTTCAGAGTACAAATTTAACGGGAGCCAGCTGGTACGTGATAGCTGTGCGGTATGTGTAAAAACCTCACTCCCCTGGCCTCAAAAGGCACACTAGCTACTGATGCTCGAGGCTGTAGCCTTTAGCCTCCTCGTTATCGCACCCGCCTCCCATACCAGCTGACTCCGGTTCAAATATCGCTCAGAGCGGGTCGAGCAGGACCAATTACACACACCGTCTTTTATTTTTGTTATAGTTCCTTGGATTCTTAACCTGAACTTGCTGGGAGAGCATGGTGACAAAGTTTGTTGATTAAAGAGGCATATAAAACTGAATAAATCAAGACAAATTTTCAGTGTAGGGATTCTGAATACTTTTGCAAGGCACTTTAGGTAATATGTGGGTGCATATACACCAGTTAAATCAGAAACTAAACTGTCAAAGCTTCAGCACTTAGAAACTCAATGTAACTAACCGTGCTGAACTGGGATCTATGGTCCAGTCTAGACCCACCACTTCATAACCAGACTCAGAGAGGTCCTCAAGCCCGTAATGACCGTCTTTAGCAAAAACAATCTGGACAAGAAACAGAAAAGACAGGAGGTACAGGAGTCAGTGCAGATATATTCCCATTGTGACTCCCATTTCTGAAGTGAGATGCCTGCATGAAGATCTGAGCTGATACTGACAACAAGTGGAAAATTACAGCATTACAAGTAGTATGTAGCATGTGGTTGGCACAATACAGCTATCATTAATGGGCTATGGATACATTTATCCCCAAAAATGGTAACACTTTATAATAAGATATTTAAACATAATATAAATGTTTATAACATCACATAACATAGAAAATATAATAATATAGTTGATTATAAGATAATATAACAATAATGCTTACTAGATCAGTAGTTCATGTACAAACATATATGTTCACTTATATATTTTCAGTATACATTTTAGTAAACCAAGGATATTTGAAAGCATTATAAAATGTAATAAAGTTTGTTAATGGCTTAGGGTTATTACAAGGCGTTACCAAACAAACATTTGCAAAAGTGGAAAGAGGCAGCAAGTTAAAAACCTGAACTGTTTAAAATATTCCACAATTAAACATCATGGATTTTAAGTTATCAGCTTCTTGCAATTTCACATCCCACGCATGTCATTTTGTGCATTTCTAAGCACACTAAAAAGTGTGCAAGCACAATTAACCTTTCAAATGAACCCATTTGCAGGCTCTACTTACCATAGGCACATTGTCCAAACCAGATTCTTTTATCTTGTTCTTAACACGACACACAATATCTCTCAGATATGGCAGAGAAAACTCTTTAAACTCCACTGGGCCCAAACAACCAGTATGAGACTCAAAAACCTGGAGTGCCTAAAAGAGAAACACACGTATATAGAGTTAATAGCTGCAATGTGTACTATTTTGGGATTTTGGATTTTACAAATTTTTACAAAATTGTTTATTTGTAAAAAATGTATTTACAAATATGACAAAGGATGTACAGATGCATGAATGTTAAGTGTGCTAGAGATTTTTAAAATAATGCATATCGGTCTCACCTGAGCTCCAGCTTTCACCTGGCCGAGAAGATACTCCACTATGACATCAGTAAGCTGGCTCAGTAGTTTGTGGCTGGCCTCAGGGTACCTGTAGAGCCAGCGCTTTGCCTTTGAGTGTGTGGTAGAGCCTCCTCCTTCAATCATGTAGGACATTAGAGTCCACTGCCATTAATAAAAAAACATAGAATTGATTATGATATAATGCATACAAATTGAGATTAGGGGTCTTCAATCTTTTTCAGAGAGACGAATCAGGGACCTCATTTTGTATAAACTTGAGTGTTGCATGTTAAGCTATAACAAGATAGGTAAAGTTTAATGTTGGCTTGACAAAGCGTTGTATGAATGTTTAAACTTCTAATGTTTTCTACTTCTCTTTAAAAGTAGAAGTTTGATTGTTATCCAGACAGATACATACATAGATAGAGAAAGAGAGAGAGAGAGAGAGAGAGAGAGAGAGAGAGAGAGAGAGAGAGAGAGAGAGAGAGAGAGAGAGAGGGTAGGAAATTAAAGCAGATCAAATGGTATGTTCGTGTCATCTTGGAATGATCGTATTTACGAGTTGAGAGCACATGAACTCCACCACAAAGTTGTAATTACAAGTGGGAAACTCAGGATTTTCTTTTAGCCCCGATGTTCAGAGTTCGATTTAGGAATGATGGCGGAAGCAAGATGTTATTGGTAATAATTCAGTTTTGCTTGTGGATTTTAACTGTCTAGTTTAGTTGTCTGCATTTTCATACTGTCAATAAAGAATAATAATAAAGCTTGTCAGAAAATAAGACCAATTTAGCTGGTTTATGAAGCGACAGGCTTGTGCAACAAAACTACATTTCCCATCATTATATGTAGCTGCACGAGAATAATAAAATAGAGCATTTATTAGACATCTAATGTGCAGCTTTCTCTTGATTTTGTTGCATCGGTGCTAAAAAAGCTTCCTGTCTTTGCCAGTATGTGAAAAAGAGAAAAAGATATCTGAAATTGCAAAAACGGTCCGTTCTTTCCGAATAAAACCACCTGAACGCACATCACATCGTGTTTACAATCTCTGACCTCGTAAATATGAACTTCCCAGGATGACTTGAACGCACCAATAGGCCTTTTTTTTCTTTTTCTTTTTCCAGCTGCTCCAAGTCTGTCAACCATGAACAATAGTCAGCAGACTATTCTATCCTCCATTTTATTGTGTGTGAAACACACAACCGTATGCAGTACATGAATGCGATTACATATACTTTCACACATCATCGATTGATTTTTTCAGATCAGAAATCAGATAAATAAACAGTGGATAAACTAATCACTAACAATCTGAGCATTTAACATGACCAAGAAATCTGCCATTTGAACCAGATTATCAGCATCATAAAGAAAACCGCACCTTGAACTTGACCGCATAAGCAAGATGCCTGAACAATAAATATACTAAAAAAAAAGGAAAGTGAATATACAAAAGAAAAACAGTAGGGCCTTAAGCATTTCAACTTAAAAACTCAAAACTCTTGTACTTGCTTCTTTCTGAACACACTACATGCAAGTATATACAGTACTGTGCAAAATTCTTAGGCACATAAGATGTTTCACAAAAGCATTTGTGTTAAGATTGTGTTATTTATATCTTCAACTTTAGTGTGTCAATAGGAAATATAAATGTTAGACTCCCAAACATTACTTTTGCAAATAGAAAAGATTCGAATAGAAGAACAGGGAGCCCTGCAACAGATGTCATAGCCCCCACAAAGCCCCCCTACTGTACATCGTGTCAGTCTGAGATTACATAAAGAGACTTCTCCAAGAAGCTTGGAACATCCTATCTGCCAACAACCAAGAAAAACTGTGTCCAGGTGTACCTAGGAGAATTGGTGCTGTTTTAAAGGCAAAGGTGGTCACACCAAATATTGATTTAGCTTTTTTATATTTTTTTATACTTTGTATGACATTAAGTGATAAATGAAAACTATTTATGTCATTATTTTTGAAGACATCTTCACTATGCAACATTTTTCACAAGTGCCTAAAACTTTTGCACAGTACTGTATAAACAAATATTCTCCTGACATGATACTTTTTCTTTCAGCTGAACCAACTGGGAAGCAAACTAATAAAAAGGCTCTATTATGCTTCCAAACCTTGCATATCATCATCACACTGAATAACAGGTAGTACAAGAAGTCATCCAGGTTCATGTTGGGCTCCTTATGAATGGACTGACCAACGAGGAAAGCCAGTTTATGGGCATACTGACATGGTGCAGGCACTCGGACAATCCCCTGTCAGTTGTAGTCATGTGGCAGAGTTTGTAGGTAAGTCTCTGCATGTGATCTGGTTTGAGACCGCTGTTATCAAACAGCACGATGTAGTGAGTAGGGGCAACACACCCAAAGTGCACAGTCTGACTGATTATGAAGAAATCATACCACTCTGGATGATTTCTCCGTGTCGATAACTATTCCAGGAGGAGGGTTAGCAAAGAACCTGGATTCACCACCACTACAGACAGCTTGGCTTGTAGTCTTGCCCCATCGTCTTGATGGACTGCATGATCTGAGGGACTTCATAGTCCACCACGCTCTGCAGCATGCCATCCCCAACTTCACCTAGATACACAATAATGTGTGAGGGCAGGGAATTGTTGTTCTTCAGATATGGAATCAATGATCTCTTGACCAAGGTTATGCAAGACACACTTCAAGAACCATCTGGACATGCCCTGATTCAGACTGGTCACCAGTGCTCCGATGGATCTCTTCCCAGCAGCAGTATCATGGTAACAGTCAATGCCTACAATCATCAGCTGCCTCAATGGGATTTCTACATTCAACAGCTCTCCTCCCATTTTGCAATTCATCTGCAAGGCAATCTTGGTGGCCACAGTCATAAATGATTGAGGTTTGCTGATGGTGCGAGACACCACACACTGACTGGGAGTGGGGCAATCCACACACAGGTACTTCTTCACACAGTCATACTTATCCTTTTGATTGGTTGGAAGGATCACCACCACCATCTGAGTTTCAGGTGATACATTCTGTTGTAGGGCTTTCAGTAGAGATTCCTGATGATTCTCATACTCAATCATGATGGCTCTCTGCATGCTGATCCCCATGGGCCCAGCCACTTTGTTGAGAGTCTGAAGCAAAGACTGGGCGACATCCACATTTCGGCATGTGTAGAACATTAACCAGTTGTCCAGACGCATGCAGCTATTTCTTTAGACCAGTGTGCTGCCCATGGGTTATACTCAAACACTCTGCCTCCCTGTGTGATCTTCTCAGAAGGCAGAACTCTTCCATTCATACTTGGTAGCCTGTTCTCAAAGCTCAGACCCCAGGTGCTCAGTTCATTCTGCACATCGGAGTTTCTGTTAATGTTGGAGATTAGACAGTTTACTCTGCCCTCTCTCTGATCCTTCATGATGTTGAAATATGAGCACATCTTATCCGTCAGTCCTGTGAGGTAGCAGAACTCTGGGATGAGCATGGCAGGTCTGGGTGGAGGTCGACCTGCGGGACCGAGTCTCTTCACATGACTGGATTCTCTTGAAGAGGATATTGTAAAACTGCAGGCACACTGGGGAGGATGGCGGCAGTTCATCTGTAAGTGTGACTGTGATCTGCACCTTCTCTCCTTTGTCTGGTTTCACTGCACAAGATGGTCTCAGTGTTGTGCAGTTTATTAGGAAGGAAGAGAATGCCTCCGTCAAAGGAGTATGCTTTGCTCAGAGTCTCTTCATGCTGGAAAAGCAATGACACGACTCCATAGGTGGCTTGAAGTCCACATGATACTGGTACAGAGCCCAAAGGGGCCATGAAATCAGATGCATAAAATTGTCTCTCAGCTCAATGGCAGTGCCTGAAACACCTGTTTTAGACTCTTTGACATGTTCCATGAGCTGGCGAGTGTGGATGCCTGAATCATGAAAATCCCGCCTGCATCCACCTCTCTCCCCAATCTTAACCTGTTTAAAACCTGCAGAAATCTGGACCATTGCTTCTCCACATATTGCTCCAGGTACACTTTTCTGCCTCACCCTCCCCACCAGTTCTCCTTCAGCTGGAGAATGCAGCATTCTGTTGATCCATTTGAACTTTCCGGCAATGTAAGTCTATGGGAGTTTTCTAGATTTTTTAATTGTCGGCTGTGTGCAAACCGTAAGTCTGACAAATTCAAAAAGACATAGCACATTATGCCAGAACAGTCTGAAGGTCTATGCCAAATTTGGTGGATGTAGCTTGAACACTCTAGAGGAGTTACATTCATACATTTTAGTCTTGGTTTAGGTATTTTGAAGAAAAAAAACAAATCCAAAACATAATAACATGGGTACAGTACCATATTCATGTATTTAAATACAGTTAAAATATTCATTATTGATGTTCAGATTAATAAGCTTGTACATCAGATTTAGAATTGAGGTCAGAAGTTTACATACACTTTTTATGTAAAAAGCTTTCATTTTTTAACCACTCCACAGGTTTAATATTAGCAAACTATAGTTTTGGAAAGTCATTTAGGGCATCTACTTTGTGCATGACATGAGTCATTTTTCCAACAACTGTTTACAGACAGATTGTTTCACTTTTAATTGACTATATCACAATTCCAGTGGGTCCGATGTTTACATACCCTAAGTTAACTGTGCCTTTAAGCAGCTTGGAAAATTCCAGAAAATGATGTCAAGCCTTTAGGCAATTAGCCAATTAGCTTCTGATAGGTGGTGTACTGAAATGGAGGTGTACCTGTGGATGTATTTTAAGGCCTACCTTCCAACTCAGTGCCTCTATGATTGACATCATGGGAAAAATCAAAAGAAATCAGCCAAGACCTCAGAAAAAAAATTGTGGACCTCCAATTTCCAAATGCCTGAAGGTACCATGTTCATCTGTACAAACAATAGTACGCAAGCATAAACACCATGGGACCACGCAGCCATCATACCGCTCAGGAAGGAAATGCATTCTGTCTTATAGAGATGAATGTAGTTTGGTGCGAAAAGTGAAAATCAATCCCAGAACCACAGCAAAGGACCGTGTGAAGATACTGGAGGAAACAGGTAGACAAGTATCTATATCCACAGTAAAACAAGTCCTATATCGACATAACCTGAAAGGCTGCTCAGAAAGAAAAGAGCCACTGCTCCAAAACTGGCATAAAAAAGCCAGACTTCAGTTTGCAAGTGCACATGGGGACAAAGATCTTACTTTTTGTAGAAATGTCCTCTGGTTTAATGGAACAAAAATTGAACTGTTTGGGGTTTTTTTGGAGGAAAAAGGGTGAAGCTTGCAAGACGAAGAGCACCATCCCAACCGTGAAGCATGGGGGTAGCAGAATCATGTTGTGGGGGTGCTTTACTGTAGGACTGTTGCACTTCACAAAATAGATGGCATCATGAAGAAGGACAATTATGTGGATATATTGAAGCAATATATCAAGACATCTGCCAGGAAGTCACAAATGGGTCTTCCAAATGGACAATGACCACAAGCATACCTCCAAAGTTGTGGCAAAATGGCTTAAGCAAAAAACAAAGTCAAGGTATTGGAGTGGCCATCACAAAGCCCTGACCTCAATCCGATAATACATTTGTGGGCAGAACTGAAAAAGCATGTGCGAGCAAGAAGGCCTACAAATCTGACTCTGTTACACCAGTTCTGTCTGGAGAAATGGGCCAAAATTCCAGCAACTTATTGTGAGAAGCTTGTGGAAGGCTACCCAAAATGTTTGACCCAAGTTAAACAATTTAAAGGCAATGCTACAAAATATTAACAAAGTGTATGTAAACTTCTGACCCACAGGGAATGTGATGAAAGGAATAAAAGCTGAAATAAATAATTCTCTCTACTATTATTCTGACATTTCACATTCTTAAAATAAAGTAGTAATCCTAACTAACCTAAGACAGGGAATGTTTTCTTCGATTAACTGTCAGGAATTGTGAAAAACTGAGTTTAAATGTATTTCGCTAAGGTGTATGTAAACTTCTGACTTCAACTGTACATAATATATTTAAATTTTTTTACCAAATGTGCGAGTGACAATTAAACATTTAACTAAAGAATATTACATTTAGCATCTTTTATTTAGCTTTGGTTAAACATAAATTTATATTGTATTTTTACACACATTTTCATCCCCCCAACTCAGTTAATAATTGGTGGACAGCCTGTTGAAGTTTAAGTTTCAGATTGATAAAATTATATTTGCATTAATTTAAATTAACTAATCAAGTTTTTAACAAATAGCCAATCCTGCAACTTCTTTTCAACATTTTTTTCCCTTATTATCTCCCAACTTCTTATGACTTAATGTGTATTTTTAAAGCGTTAAAACTGAAAGTGTGGGGATAATTGGTTGGTATTCTCACCGGAGCTCCAGTGAAGCCAATGAGAGGAACCTTTCCCTCTATTTTGTGTCGTGTTAGTGTGATGGCTTTGAAAACATAGTTGAGTTCAGATGACACATCCACTTTAGTCTTAAGTCTCTGTAGATTTTCAGGCTCTTTCAGTGGTTCTGGGAATGTGGGGCCCTTTCCTGGAGTCATCTCCACGTCCATTCCCATGGCCTAGCCATACACATTTCAGATATGAATACCCACACAATGTTCCTTTTTTAGATTTGTGTGTTTCTTTTAAACATAGTTTAATTACATTACATTTTACATATTACTATGCAGAATGGACGACTCAATTAAAAGACCATGTGTCACTCACCTGAGGCACCACTAGGATGTCAGAGAAGATGATGGCAGCATCAAATGGGAATCGTCTGAGTGGCTGCAAATTTAATATTGAGACTATTAAAAACTCAATATGCTAGAGCCTGAAATCTGTGGCTGCAAAAGGGTGTTCAGTGGTACTGACCTGTAGCGTCAGTTCACAACAAGCTTCAGGGGAGCGACATGTCTCAAAGAAATCTTTCCCTGCTCTGGATTCCCTAAATTCTGTTGAAGAGTTAATAGAGAATGACAGATATACAGAGACACTCTATACTGCACTACACTGGAAATGGTGTAAAAAAACAAACAAGCATGCATTATAAATAGTTTATATATATCAGCTCCTAAGAATATCCTGCAATACACTTGATATTGTGATACAAAAGAATACACACATAATAAATTAACACATGTAACTCCGATGGTACATATCAGCACAGTATATACAGTACAATACATCAGAAATAGTGATTAAAAAGAATATCCACACGTATCTGAGATGGAACATATCAGAAACATACCTGGAAGGTAGCGACCAGCTTGTCTCATGCACCACACTGGAATGTGCTCTACCTCCTCTCCTCGTGCTGCTCTTAGGAATGTGTCATTCTTCAGCTCTGGGAAGTCTTTGGGGCTGGGATAAAGACAGCACCATGTGATGAGGTCCTCAGCCATCATTTATTGTAATGTTTGATTCACGCATCATTACATCACACTAATTCTTCACATCATTAACAGTCTGGTTTTACATCCATCCATCCATATGTGTCATTTGAATTCAGAAGCCCCTCCCTTGGGTTATGAAGATGATCAGGTTAAGCAGATGTTTTAAGCACCAAGTGAACAGAGTAGATTAGCATTCTCAGAGCAGGGGACTAACGGTTTCCTGATTCTTCACAACCTGATAAGGTGACACTCACACATTTCTGCAGGGAGCGCCACACAATAGACCCTGTAGCCAAGATTATAATGTCATGACGTAATACTAACAAATATGATGTCAAAGTGAAAGGGTTACACTTTACAATAAGGTTGTATGCATTTGTTAGCAACAATACTTTTACAGCATTCATTAATCTTGGTTGATGTTAATTTCAACATCTACAAATGCATTTTTAAGATTAACAGTTTAATATAACATTAGATAATGCATTATGAGCAAACATGAACTAAAAATAAACAAAAGTCTATTTAGAAATTTACATTTACCAGTAATAATAAATTATGCAAATTATTGTTTATAATATAAAAGTCTTGTTTATGATACTTTTGTTTATGAATTACTGTTCATGATATTGTTCATATCATATTGTTCTTGATATCTAACGTATTTAGCCTACTAAAGTTAAAAAAACAGAACCTTATTGCAAAATGTTACCGTGAAATGTAAATAAAAAAAATAAATAAAAAGTAAAAAAAAACATGAATTGACAGCAAATTAATGATTAATATACCCTTAATTAATAATATAATAATTAATTATATATAATACATAACCAATATTGTCATCATTTGGAAAAATAAACAATAAAATGCCATTCCTCAAAATAGGTGCCTCTTTTTATAGTAAATTTATATGCAATTTTAAGCATTTTATTAGACAAAGAATGCTTTTAACCGGGTTGACAGTGACAGGATTGACAATTCATTTAGCAATTACTAGATTTATGCTCAAGTTCATAATGACACTACAATGTGTTTATTAAAAGACAATTTAATGTTGGTATTTCCACAGATATCAATTTTTTAATCATCAGTTGTTTGCTGTACGAAGTCATGCTAACAATGCAACAATTTAATCGTCCCCTGCTTACAAACCTAACAAAATATAAGATAAAATGATAAGAGGAGACACTTACTTGTAAAACTCATATCCTGAGAGGATAATGATGTCATTGTTTATGGAACTGTAGATTATTTCAGTACGGCGAGTTATAATGGTAATACTGGCTTTTATTTATTTCTTCCAGGGATGATAGTCTTCTGTGAGTACAGAAGACTGCGCTCTGGCTCTATAACTTCTATTAAGAAATAACCTGACACTTAGTCACGCATATCAATATTAATATTAATACTTACAGAATCAGACTGTCCTCATCCATTATTGGCAGTCAGGTCCAGCGGAGAATAAACCTTAAACGAATTTCTGCAGACCTGACAAGCTGTTTTGACACTGAATGAAATGCACTTGACTGCAACAATATGTACAACACCACGCCTCCAAACTGAAGGGCGCGGCCATCTTGACATGGTCACATGACCGCGAGTGGGCGGGATCTAGAGCTCCTGTCAAAGGACTAGCAGATTATTAAACATGTATTAATAAATTATTTTCAAGGCTATTTCCTTAGTTTTCTGTGGGTTGGAAACCGAGCAGTAAAGCATTAAACTGTGATTTATGGTTCCACGTAATTTAGAACTGCATTTCTAATCTCGAAAAAATCACTTTTTTAGGTATGTAGACAATGTACAAATGTACACAGTATTGTACATTGTCCTCTGCCACTGTTCATTATTGTTTCATTGTCAATATTGTTATTACAAGCTGTATGACATAAAAATAAGCATTTAAAAACATCACACACCCTATACAATAGCTTACAGTGCATTGATTTCATGTTGCCTTTATTGTCATTTAAAATAAGAAAAGTATTGTACCAGTATAATAATAATAATAATAATAATAATAATAATAATAATAATAATAATAATAATAATAATAATAATAATAGTGACTTCATAAATTAATACCTTGAAATTAGCAAACGCTACTTTGAAGTATAAAATTGTTTACAAATGCAGCCACTGAAATGTTGAAATGAACATAAAGAGCAAAAGTAGCAAATAGGCAGTTAAAACTTCAATTTGAAGCAGAGACAGAAAATCTAATCCTTACTTACAAATAAGTAAGCAGATTGATCAAATTAGTTACATATTAATACATTAATACATAGATAAATCACATATCTTTTGATCATCTTAAAACAGTAGAAACAAGATAAAGTTAAACACAACAGATAATTTTGCAGCCTCATGGCTGTTGCTGGTACTGGCCCTCAGTGGCTGTGTAGAAGTCATCTAGTATACTCTGAATATAGTCAAATGTGGGACGGTCATCCGGTTTATTCTTCCAACAGGAGGTCATGATCTCATAAAGTTCAGCAGGACAGTTTTCAGGACGGGGCATCCGGTAGCCTCTCTGGATTGAGGTCATGACCTCACTGTTACTCATGCCTGGAGCAAAGAGGAAAAGAAGGAAGTAAAATGGTTAGTGGACAGCTAAGAGAAAGAGAGAGAGAGAACATGAGAAATAGAGTGCATTTCTGTGTCTAATTTGAAAAATGTAAAATGTAAAAAAAAAAGAAGGTGAGTAAAGTCAGTAATTTTTTCAATGTTAAATGAATAGTTCTCCCTAAAAAAATAAATTTAAAAAACCTTTACCCTCCTTCATGCCACCCCAGATGTTTATGACTTTCTTCTGCTGAACACAAACAAAGATTTTTAGAAGAATATCTCAGCTTTGTAGGTCCATACAATGCAACTGAATGGTGGGCAGAACTTTGAAGCTTCTAAAAGCACATAAAGGCAGCACAAAAGTATATCCTATATCAACATAACCTGGAATGCTGCTCAGCAAGGAAGAAGCCAATGCTCCTAAACCACCACAAAAAAGCCAGACTACAGTTTGCAAGTGCACACTGGGACAAAGATCTTGTCCTACGGTCTAATGAAACAAAAATGTAATTGTTTGGCCATAACGACCATCGTTATGTTTGGAGGAAAAAGGGTGAGGCTTGCAAGCCAAAGAACACCATCCCAACCGTGAAGCATGGGGGTGGCAGCATCATGTGTGGGGATGCTTTGCTGCAGGAGGGACTGGTGCACTTCACAAAATAGATGGCATCATGAGGAAGGAAAATGATGTGGATTGAAGCAACATCTCAAGACATCTGCCAGGAAGTTAAAGCTCAGTCGCAGATGGGTCTTCCAAATGGACAATGACCACAAGCATACCTCCAAAGTTGTGGCAAAATGGCTTAAGGACAACAAAGTCAAGGTACTGGAGTGGCCATCACAAAGCCCTGACCTCAATTTGATAGAAAATTTGTGGGCTGAACTGAAAAAGCGTGTGCGAGCAAGGAGGCCTACAAACCTGACTCCAGTTACACCGGTTCTGTCTGGAGGAATGGGCCAAAATTCCAGCAACTAATTGTGAGAAGCTTGTGGAAGGCTACCCAAAACATTTGACCCACCATAAACAATTTAAAGGCAATGCTACAAAATATTAACAAAGTGTATGTAAACTTCTGACCCACTGGGAATGTGATGAAAGAAATAAAAGCTGAAATAAATAATTCTCTCTACTATTATTCTTATATTTCACATTCTTAAAATAGTGATCCTACCTGACCTAAGACAGGGAATGTTTTCTACGATTAAATGTCAGGAATTGTGAAAAACTGAGTTTAAACGTATTTAGTTAAGGTGTATGTAAACTTCTGACTTCAACTGTAGTTAGGATCTATTATTGGATTGTAATTATGTCTCTAAAAAGTCTGCAAACACACCTTTTACAATAATTGTATTACATTTATTTTTGATTTGGTATATCTGCTCTGTAGAAATCTGACATGATCTCATTATTTGGTAACAGACAGCGGAGGGTAGTAAATACAATATGAATTGCATTTCTCATTTCTAAATAATTCTTTTTAAAAAGTACTAAAAGAATTGCTGGAATTGTTAAGGAACCGGAATTGTTAAAAGGAATGAGAATCGGAACCAGAATTGTTAAATTCCTTACGATTCCCAACCCTAGAAACAGATCAATATTTCAATATTTTTGAAAAAAAGTATTTTTTCAAAAAAAATTCTCCGCCCTGCCCAGTAGGTGGCAAAATGCACAAAGAATGCGAATCACCAAAAGCAAAACAAAAACAAAAGAAGAATATGGACGCTTAAAGTGGAGATTTATAGTGGAAAAAAAGGACTTATATATTGATCTGTTTCTCACCCACACCTATCATATCACTTCAGTAGACATTGATTTAACCACTGGAGTCATATGGATTAATTTTATGCTGCCTTTGTGTGCTTTTTGACCTTCAAAGTTCTCGCTACCATTCAATTGCATTGTATGGACCTACAGAGCTGAGATATTCTTCTAAAAATCTTAATTTATGTTCTGCAGAAGATGTCATACACATCTGGGATGGCATGAGGGTGAGTAAATGATGAGAGGACTTTCATTTTTGGGTGAACTGTCCCTTTAAAATACTTTCTCCAATCTCAACTTAATACGTTGAGACAACTGTAAATAAGTCATTTGTAGATGTATTGCCTCAAAAAGTGTAAACACTGTGGCCCTGTGGCCCAAAAAATATCTGTTTAGCCAACCAACAGGAGATGGGCAGCGCGTTCTATAAACCTGTTTGAAAAACAATCAATATTCTGTAATGTCACAATTTCGTTTGGTGATGAAATTACACACCTCATCTTTCAAAAGAAAGAACCACTTGACCGCAACTGAAAATCTTGAGCTTATTTAATTCAATATGACCAGTAGATGGCGGCAAAATCCTGATAAAAGGAATATGCGTTGTCATCAATCCACTGTAGCTCTATCCTGGTGTAATTGCAACAGCTAAGCTAATGATGACTCAGATTCAATCAGTGTTCCATTTACACAATTAAATTACCTGGATAAGGAATTTTCCCATAAGTTATAATCTCATACATGAGAACCCCAAAAGACCACATATCAGATTTGATGGTGAAAGAGCCGTAGTTGATGGCCTCAGGTGCCGTCCATTTGATAGGGAATTTTGCTCCTGTAATAAAAAGTCACAGAATACATCCCCAAATTTACACAGACCTATCAATTTGTCAAAATTTTCTGATTAGACTGTTAATTAAGGAAACCCACAACCAAAGTATGCATAATTGGTCTAGAACAGAGCTTCACATAACTGAATCTAATTAATTATGCTGCTAAACTGCTGCAAGAGTCTGATCCATCATAAAATGTGTCACTCACCTTCTCTGGCCGTGTACTGGTCATCTTCAATCACTCTGGCCAGGCCAAAATCGGCTATTTTGCACAATAGGCTCTTTGAAACCAGCACGTTAGCAGCTCTCAAGTCTCTGTGAATATAATTCTTCTTCTCAATGTAGGCCATACCTTCGGCTATCTGTAGAGACAGCCAAACTCAGAATTCAGCATTTCTGTTTGATCATAACGAGACACAACTCAAATATGATTATGATTGTTGGGTCATATCATAACGCATTAAATGAATGGGTGTAGTTCATTTTTTTTTTCTTTTTAACTAATTAAAAGTTGCTTTAACGCAGGGAAAATTATGGTGTCTCACTTCCCTATAGGCATCCTCTTTTACTCTCTGAAACAGGATGTGCAACTTTACCATTTGGCTCTGTTTAACCAGAAGTCACATTCTACTCTATCTACTCATATTCGCAAAAGGTTCTTCTTAGATTATTTGGACACCATTTTCTTGGGAAAAAAAAGAAGAAGAAGAAGAAGAAGAAGAAGAAGAAAAAGAAGGCTTATAATCTGTAGTTTTGACAGTGATAGTGTATGAAACCCACAATATTTTTAACATGCAGCCATATTTTTTCATTCTTTACTCCTCAGTACATTATACAATATGGTCATAGTTGACAAATTATACTAGAAAATCTAAAAATAACATCTCTGTAGATATAATTAAATTATTTATTCTTTATTCTTAGGAAAATGGCATGATTGCTCTTTGTTTTGAAGCTACCAGTTCCTCTTTTTCTTGAACTAGTGGAAAAAGTGATCTCAGACGAATGACGCGAAATACAGAAATAGAGGACTAAAAAAAGACTAATTCACATGTTCAGAAAAAGTTTTTACCTGTGCTGAAAAATCTATTAGCTTTGGTAACTGTACTTTGCAGCCTGCTTCACTTTTCAAGAAGTCTAATAAGCTTCCTGTAGAGGAAGACAAAAAAATATCACAGCTTTAGACTTATAGAAGATATAAGAACACAACAAACAAACAAATTAACCATTACATCAATATCATTTTTCAACCTTTTTCTTTAGAATAACTGTAATTCTTCACCAAAGTACAATGTCGTATCTAAGTATTCTCTCATATCAATAATTCAGAATATTATATTTCCATACCATTCGCCATAAATTCAGTGATGATGTAGATGGGCTCAGTTTTGGTGACAACTGCATAGAGGCGCACCAGTCTATCGTGCTGTAAGGTTTTCATAAGGTTGGCCTCTTCAAGGAAAGCCTCCACTGACATTGTGCCCGGCTTGAGTGTTTTCACTGCCACTTTTGTACTGCTATTGTAGTAGGCTGCAAACAAAATGAAAAAAACAAACACAATGGTTATAACGGCCATTTTTCACTGTTGAATGGGAAGTAGAGCAGTCCAGCCATAGAACAGACATGGATAGTTTGACTATAACAAGAACCGCACCCATGCGGCAGAGAATGTATCAGCATACTGTAGATGATGTAGGAACGTCCTGGTTACTTTCATAACCTCCGTTCCCTGATGGAGGGAACAAGACGTTGTGTCAATGTAGTGACACTAGGGGGTCACACTTGGGAGCCCCAAACACCTCTGCTTTTTGAAAAAAGGCCAATGGGAATTGGCGAGTGGAATTTGCATGCCACTCCCCCAGACATACGGGTATAAAAGGAGCTGGTATGCAACCACTCATTCAGGTTTTGTGCTGAGGAGCCGGGACAAGGTCCCGGCCATTTCAGTGGGTAGTTCAGTGTTGTGGCAAGAGGGACATGTTCCCTCCATCAGGGAACAGAGGTTACGAAAGTAACCAGGACTTTCCCTATCTGTCACTCACTCGACATTGTGTTGATGTAGTGACACTAGGGTTCCCTATACAAAACGCCACAACTAGCTGAACTGTGTTACGTGGACTGGCGGTGCGAGATGGGCAGACCACTGTGTGCCTCGTAGCCAGCGCACCAAGCCATCACGTAACCTCCCCTAACACTCTTATGAGTGTCGAACGGTCCTTCGGGAACAAGTCGACTGCCCAAAAAATAGGGACAGGCTAGCCCAGCCGTGTCCTCTTTTCCTCTTTTTTCTCCCCAAAAAGAGTTCAATTTGTTGACTGACTGGGGGCCATAAATGTCTACGTCGGGGGGTGTCACTCCCAAGGGGAAGACACCGCGGAGACACACCCCGCCCAGAGAAAAGGTGTGGTGGGGGGGGGTATTTTGAGTGGAAATAACGTCACATGGTCTTACCGAGTCTTGTCGGAAGTATGTAATGTGGAGAAGTCCCATGCTAGGTCCTACCTGAGGGGGGAGGAGTTTCTACAAACATGGTGACCGGGGGCAGAGGGGCCTCTGCCCAAGGAAGACGCAGTTTATCGACAGGGAAACGATTTAGTGGAAGATATCACACGGGGTCACCTACGGGGAACCAGCACATGTGGAGCACCTACCTCAGTACAGGGCTTAATTAGCACACGTACTGGCCCAGCAGCCAGTTTCTCCACAAACTCGTCTGACACTAAGGCTAAGGAGGAAAGTCATCCAGGGATCACAGCTTGTGAACACGACTGGGAGTCAAAAGTGCACATCTTCACCTCAAGGGAGGGGAAAGGTGCAATGCGCAAGCGTTACACCCGGCCAGCTGTCCCGAAACGTACCTGCTAGTACCTGACAATACATGGGACGAAACTGGCTCAACCCGGAGATTGTAGAACCTCGCAAAGGTGTTGGGTGTCTGCCAAAGAGGCGCCACTGGTCAGGGCCAAGGAGGCCGCTACACTCCTAGTAGAGTGGGCTCGTAACCCCATGGGGGGCGGCACATCCTGAGCGTGATATGCCATCATGATGGCATCAACGACCCAGTGGGCGATCCTCTGTTTGGAGAGAGCACTTCCTTTCCACTGTCCACCAAAGCAGACAAAGAGCTGCTCGGAGCTTCTAAAGCTCTGCGTGTGATCCAAATAGATGCATAAAGCATGCACTGGACACAGCATCCCGCATCAATCCCGGGTCAGAACTACCCTCGTGCAGCTCTTTAACACCCTGGCTTGGTGTACTTGCAGGAGAGCCATGACATGCAGGGCAGAGGTGGCCTGTCCAGCGGCACCGCAGGCCTTAGTCGCCAGAGACGACGTAACCCTACAAGCACTGGATGGGGGTCTCAGGCACAGGTGCACCGCAACCGCCTTATCCACATGGGGAATCGCCGAGTACCCCCTGGCAGCCCCAACATCGAGGGTAGTGAGAGTGGAGAAGCTCAGAGACCAGGTTCGGGCAGTGAAAGGTGCCCGCCACGACCTCATGGGCTCCTCATGCACCTCCGGGTAGAAAGGGACCGGGGCGGGGCACAGCCGTGAGCGGCACTCTGGGCCCAGGAACCAATCATCAGGCTGCGAGGGTTCAGGCGGGGGTGGAGGGTTTCACTCCAGCCCGACTCACGCAGCCACCTGGGCAAGCATCGCTGCCAGCTGCACGTCAGGCTGCGGCTGGTCGACTGCACCTGAAGGTGGGAGCCCAGTCGAGTCCTCAGCGTCAGACTGGACAGCCCACTCTCCGATGCTGCAATTGAGAGCTCATCCACTTCGCGAGTGCCGAAACGAGATTGCGAACTCGCCCTGAGATGAGCTGGCATTCTCATCCCAGAGGGGCAAATGAGCGTACTGGGGAATGGTAGGTCCGTGGGGAGTTACCCGGAGGAGTGGCTCCCATTGGGGTCCCCAAATCACCCCCAGTGCTAACCGACGTGGCCTCAAACCCGTAGGTAGAAGGACCGAGGCGGGGAGCCGCTGGGGTGGTCTTTCCTTCTAACAAAGGAAAAACTGCGACCGCAACGTTGCTATGGTCACGCTCTCGCAGTGAGAACATGACCCGTCCACGAATGCTGTCTCTGCGTGGGCAGCGCCCAAGCACGTAAGACCGCGATCGTGGCCATCGGAAGCGGAGAGGTAAGGACCGCAACCAGGAAATACACACAAACAGAGAGGCATCTTTAAAAAGACGCTCTCCGTTAATGCCACTCTTTTAGAAGGGAAAATATACTCTTTCAGTAGGAAGAATATACTCTTTTAGCTGCTGAAGCGCCCAGGGGCATTCTCTGTACTTCACCAGTGCAAGAGGCGGAGAAGCCGCTGCAATGTGCCGTATATCCAACAGCTTTTCGAGGTGAATGGATCGGCAGAGTAATTCAGCTCGCTGAACACAACCGCTCGACTCCGAAGAGAAAATCTGAATGCGTGGTTGCACACAAGCTCCTTTTATACCCGTATGTCCGGGGGAGTGGCATGCAAATTTCACTCGCCAATTCCCATTCGCCAGAGGTGTTTGGAGCTCCCAAGAGTGACCCCTAGTGTCACTACATCGGCACAACGTCGAGTGAGTGACAGATAGGGAACTACCGATCTGGAACTGACTTCTCTGAATCCTTAACCTTTCTCACCACGGGTCTTGTGAAACACAGCTGTCCATTAACCTCACATTTCTCTGAACTTATGACAGAGCACCACTGAGTTAAGGATGGCAAATTACCAGAGAGAAGTGAAAACACATCTATATTTCACAATTGTATTTGCATGCATTGTGCTCATCATTTGTTCCACTGAAACTGCATTTCCCTGTTCATTCAAAATACTTTGAATAGTACTTCCAACTATTGTGCTGTCCAGCAGGGGTTTGAAGTACTCGAGTAACTGTCCATTACTAATCTTGAGCAATATCACACGGGCAAGAGTGCTGTTGTTCTGAATAAATGAAAATTATGTCATCATTTACTCCAACACCATGTGACTTTCTTCTGTGCAACACAAAAATAGAAATTAACTTTCACAATAATGAATGGTTACTATGTCTAACATCATGCTTAACATCTGCTTTTATGTTCTAAGAAAGAAAGTTATATGGGTTTGGAACAAAATGAGTGTGAGTAGATGATAACAGACTTTTCATTTTTGGATGAACTATCCCTTCATGGACACTTAAAAGTGGATTCGTTTTACTTTAATGTTTTAAGCACAATACTTTGGCTTTAAATTGAGTAAAATGTTAACATAGTTCAATTTTTCGCATTGACTCTAAGATATGTGACACCCAAATGATCATCTTAGCAGTTCAGACCAGTGAAATCCAGTTGTTTCCCAAGAGTTTGATGAGACAACAAAGAAGGGCACGCCCATTGGTAGGAAGCTTTTGTCACCACACAGACGTATAGTGTGTGTAAGGTCTGTTAGCACTATGCCAACAAGGTCAAAGGACGCTGAAGGAAACATCTTGTCCAGAGGTGACAGAGAACCAGTTGTATATTTGCACCGCTTCCTGCAATTCATCACGTCAGCTGAAGGGGAAGAGGGTACATGAATAATAATGAAATCCAAATGCAAATCCTGCCTCAATTGCATAGCAGTTTCCTCCTCATATCTCGCTGATAAAAGCAGGGCATGTGTATACTCTCAATCCACACTTTAAGGGAGCCATTCATGCCAGCTAGAATCCACAGCAGGATGACTGAAGATTTGAATGTATGTCGTCACAGTTTTAATGGCTTTAAAGAATTAGATTGTATCAATAAGCCTACACATGTGCTTTGGCGCCCCCCAAAAAAACCTTTAAGTTGATTCATGGATTAAAAATGTAGCTTCTCTGTAGCCCCATGAGAATCACATAAAACTGTAGTTTAAAAAAAAAAAATATATATTATTATTATTACATGCATAAGTTAGAAAATTTTAATTTCAAGATCATAAGGACAGAACAGCCCTTAAAGCATTTCTGCTATAGTATAAAATCCCTTTCTGCTGGGAAAAGATGAAGGAAACTCTATGATCACATGTATGAGATTTCTATAAATCACTGACAGGCTGGAGGTTTTTTATTTTCTGAACTCACCCATCCACACCTCTCCAAACTGCCCTGCTCCAAGTTTCTTCACCATCTTTATAGATTCTTTTGAGATTTCCCATGCATCTTTGTCCCAGGGTTTCTGTGCTTTGGGCTTCTCACATGGTTTCACTAGTTTTCGACATAATCCATCTTCTTGTTCTGTGACAAAATGATATACATTGTTCTTATTTCAACAAACCATAGAAAGATAATGAGTATATATTTTGGAGTCATGTAAATAACAGAAATAATACTAAATTGAGCAACTATCAAAGATCAATTAATATATATATTATTATTATATATACAGTATATATATATATATATATATATAGTGTACTATATATGGGTCAATGACGTGAAAATCTTTCTTTTTTTTTCTTGCTAATGGTTTTCAAAAATACTTTGAAAATGCAATTTACACACAACAATTACTTGAATCCACCACTGCTATGATGAACACTTTTAGAGTTAGAAGTCATTTTTATATTTTTTCTGGGGTGAAAAATTTACAAAACTAAATGTCTACACTAAATTACATTTTAAAGTTTGACATATTTGCATGTTTCAATAAAAAATAAATAAATGAATAAAATCTCATTAATGAGTAAAACAGAGAAGACTCCTTTAGACCCTCATGAATACGTGTGCGAAGAAAAAAAAAAGCAAAATATTAAGGTCAAATAGAGCAAACCTAAAAAAACTTATAGATACTTTTGTGCATCATCCATCAAAACAATGAAATAACACAAACAAATTTTTTTTTAGAGAAATCCACACATAAGCACAATTTATATTGGTAAAAAAAAAAAAAAAACTATTTCAAGTGTTTAAGAATAAGCAAAAGGTTTATATATATATATATATATATATATATATATATATATATATATATATATATATCATGAGTAACATAAATTCAGTCCAAACCAAATTAAGTATGTCCAAACTTTTGATTGGTATGTATATAAATGTTGCTTGCAGTCATGAAACTTACTGTGGTAATGTTTTAACATGCTGTGGATGTCACTGAATGTGATTTTGGGAGAGATGTAGTAGCCTCCATTATCCAGAGATCTGATCTTATAATGTTTAACAACATCTGACCCTTGAGCATCCACATCTCTGATTGACAGTGAATAACTTCCTGTTCACAAAAATTCAGAATGTGTTACTACCACATTTGTCAAAAAATAAATAAAAAATAAAAAACACAAGTAAGAGTTCATTGCAGTCACAAAGTCCAGCGTACCTTTTGAGGTTTCACTCTCACGTATAAGGTAAGATCCAGGTTTGTTAGCGGGTGCTAATAGTTGCCTCTCTGCATCCTTCCTAGTGATATCTTTGAAGAACCATCTAAATATAAAATAAAAGAATACAACAATGATTTGATTAAATGTTTAAACATGCACTGAAGTTCTATGTCATTACACTTGTAATTCGGCTAATCGGATGGCACTTACTGTTCTGTCTCCATAGTGTCTACTTCAGCAACATAGTTTGAAGGAATAAATCCTTCTTTTCTTGTGCTCAGAGACTTTGCCTTCCACCATTCTCCATGCCTGATAAATATCAACACAAAACTTCACCATTACAGACAATGAAAAAACACCTGAAGTAGAGAGAGGAAAGATGGGACATTCACTCACTCCTCAAGAACCTTTAACTTCTCTCCTTTTTTAAAGCCCAGATCATCGGGATGAATGGCTTCGTAGGGGAACAAGGCGATGACCATTTTACCTGTTTCTGTATGAAAAGCAAACACAGTTTTACAAAACGTTCAAAGCTTCAAAAGGGATCAGAATCAGACAGAGGAACAAACACAATGATCAGACCAACCTTCCATTTTTTCGAACACCTGACCAGGTAGGAGGCCTGAAGTTGAATTATTCTGGGACATAAAACACTGAATTTAAGATTTCTCAATCACAAGTTTATGAAAATGCTTAAAATGTGGCAGGATAGAAACCCTTCTCTGAAATGTATATTAACATGAACAGAACCCCCACCCCCCACACTACTCACTACTTACTCTAGGAGGCTTATGGGAGGTTGGATCTCTCACATATACAGTTTGGGCAGTACGTACTGGCTGCCGTTTGTTCACTTCAAGCACACCTCCATTTGGGTTATCAACCAACTTGGATTTTATACAACCCATGTTTCCTGCAAAGAAGATATAAGCTTGTTAAAATAAAAGTAAAAAGTCATGGAGAAACTGAATTACATCAGAACAGACGTTCATGATGAAACATTGTATCACACTATAACATCTCAAAAACACTACAGTACACTACCTAATGAGATCTACAGTGGATGTAAGATTTTAGTAGTTATCTATGTACTGTAATTTCTATGCAACACTCAGTATATATTTGTGAAAGATAACCGAACTTTATCGAACCTGGCAGTTTCTTATGTTTAGAATTAAGAAACCAGTGATGATGCAGAGCATTGCCAGGTTTTAAAGGGGGGTTGGGGGGCATTACCCCCCTAGATTTTCATTGTGCCTGCTCAGAAACTTCTGACCCCTCTGTCCTGGTCCAATGAAGAGACAAACAATTGCCCACCCCAAAAATAGCATCTTAGTACTGGCCCTGATGCAGAAGAGATTTAAATGCTGGTTCTTTCCCTGGAAATTAAAGTTATTACTGAATATAGCCTAATTTTTCAAATTGGAATTAGAAAAGTAAAAATCTATATGATTCATTAACATATTTGAATAGATATGGCAAGCTGACTACATCTTACTTTAGAATTTTGTTTCAAAAACTAGATGCTACGCTGAGTACAATTCCATGTCAATCATTATATTGCCCTTTCAAAAACAATGTAAAGTCAGTTTTTGTTTTTTTAACAAATGAAACCAACAAAATGTCAATTAAAATTCTTGTGAGCTTGACTCCATGACAATATAGGTCAAGAGAGCACTCTTTGTAACCATGTGTTTATTCATTGATATTTAAAAAAGTAACGTACATTCATCCTCAAATAAATAAGGTCAATTCTTATTTCCTATTAGTAAGAATCATATAAATCATCAACCAAGACATTGCTAAACTATTCAAGGCTAGAATTTCATCCGAAAAAGCGCAAAGAATTTCCCCAGTGAAAAGACGCCCTTTCTTTTCTTTTTAGCAGCTGACAATGTGGCTATAATCACTCTCTATTAAAATAAGGTGCAATGTACAGGTAATAATTGCTGGCTGTCAGCTTTAGCAAAGCAAAAGTAACAGGATTATCAGGTGGAAATGCATGTACTGGAAGTCTCTTAGGCAATGCACTGTAAGTTAATAAGTAACAAACACAAATTACTTCATTTCCTTTTCTATTTACCAAAAACCTCACATTAATACTTCCGAAATTCTGACAAATAATCAATAGTAACACATATAATAAACACCAAGGAAAAGAGACATATGGCTGCTTAATTCCTCATTTCTTCAAATGATCAAAAACACATTTGAAAAAACCTTCACCTTATAGAGAATGTGGCTTGACATTAATTTATTAGACGCTTTATCAGACTAATATTTTGACCAAGTGTTGCCCTTCCTCTGGGAAAATGTTTACAAGAATGAATTGGCAATTATTTCCACAACCTTTGGTATTTCAGGAAATGTTTAACACTGTTGCCTCTTAAACAAGTCAGTGCCCAAAGTAGCCAACACAACTTTCCTTTCCCTGCCATGAATGGAATGGTGAGTCTGTGGCAGTGCCAGGATAAGTGAAAAAAATGTTAACCTAAAAATGTGCTTCATACGGAAACATCAAAATGAACTGGTTTAATTCAAGTTAAAAAAACATTTTATTATCAACATGTCTGAAACAACCCGAATACATTAGAATACACCAACAAAACTAATATTAAGGGTTAGGTAGAAATAAAAAGGTTTTTGTAAAATATATATATTGTAAAAATGGTGAAACAAAAAGTATGGTGAAATCAAATATACCTCTGTTTTGTGCTGGAGTGAGCTGAGGTGCCTGTGTTTTTATATGTCAGAAGGAAAGTAGTAGCAAGGCTAGATTAATATAAGAGCAAGCAGACCACTGGGGCTACACACTTCCTCCTTTGACCAGCATCTGTTGGGCGTTCAGCAAGACAGGAAAGACAATGAACATCAGAGCAAGGCACACAGACCACAACAGAGCCCTGAACAACCTCTGAGTTTCAGTCTCTAGTCCACAAATGAATTAAATCCTATACGCGGTGTGATCAGCAGTTTGTTAAACTTTTTTTTGGTGGCATGTTGTGGGCTATTTAATGTGATCACATATTATATCAGCTATCAAATGTTTTCAATAATGTTTATTTGTAATAATATGATATTCACTAATGTGAAGTCAAACGTTTCTATCTGGACCAGTGATGACTGACAAAGATGTTCTTTCTGAAATGTAAAGATTAATAATACACTCTGAGAGTGACCATGTAAAATCACGATTAGCCTATTATTTATTATTAGGCTATTATTATTCAGATTTGTACAGCGAGTTCAAGTGTTGCTTTACTGAGGGGAAATTATATCTGGTCCCCTTTTAAGTAGCACAGATGGTCTCCGTAAAACAAGTTTAGGGACCGTTCACACCGACAGCCTTTTACTTCCATCTGCGATTTTTCTCAATTGTTTTTCAATATAAACATGCGCCAGATGACCGTTGCGTCTCGCAGTTTTTTCAACTTTTCGCGCAGAAGCACAGCGTTTTTTAGACGCCGTGTCAAATTAAAAAGAACATGAATTAATAAGAACACGTATCTCGAGACACCTGCGTTCCGTCCTCTTCGTTGCGCTGCGTCTAGCTTTTTAGCGCAAGGACGTGCTCGATGTGAACGGCCCCTTACATAGCACATCTTCAATGTGTTCTAGTGAGATTTGGCAGTAATAGCTTATGTGCAATTTCATTTTTGAACCGTAGGCCAACATCCTCGCACAATTTCCGTTTCTTTCTAAAGTTATGTATCTATTTTGTTGGCCGTTTAGAACTAAAGTATATTTAAAAAGTGCTTACAAGAGAATGGAGAAGTCTACATACCAGTCAAAAGTCAGAAAAGAGGTTCGCATTTAAAGGGAATAGTTCCGGAGAGAGATGAGCTTTGGGTGCGCTCTCTGAGAGACTCATTGAAGCGAGCACACACTCACAAACAAACACGCACACAGAATGAGGAACCTGATACTGGACAACCGCTGTTTTTTTCTGAGCTTTCAACTTCCTGGTAAAATATTTACCATGTTTATCAGATTTTACTTTTATTTGTTTGCATAAAACCGCAGTGCGCATACGATTGTAAAGTGCAAACTCTGTGAAGTGTAACGCGTAACTGTAAAGTACGTGTAAATTATAGGCTACTTGATGTCAAGTACAGTTCATCACATTCACACATGGTGGGATATAAATACATACTTAACGTTTATGAATTCTTAAATCCTAATACGTGTATACAAATGATTGCTATATGCAACACACTTTTACAGACAGACAGACAGGCAGACAGTTAGATAGATAGATAGATAGATAGATAGATAGATATTCACTGAAAAAATGACTATGTGGTGAATTAATAGCAGAAGATTTAGTAATTTCAACACTGAATGAGTTAAAGCGTGAACTTGAATATTTTAAGTAAATTCTACATTTGAACTAAATTCAAACATGTAAAATGTAATGCTCTAGCAGCTTATAAGTAAATACTACTTATGAATGTTTATTTTCTTTATGATGCGTCATCATGTATAAATCCTTAAGCAGAAAACCTTGTCATATTTCTTTACTAATTTAGGTAAATTTCACAAGTAAATAAACTAAGTAAATGTTACTTACATTTTCAAAGCTGGTGTTCCCATTGAATAATTGATGAGTCTGCATGGTTTCACTGTTTACATTTTGATTTACACAGTTTTTATTGTTGAATTTGTTGTTATGTTTGGGAACTTAAGTTCAATTTTTATTCAAAATTACCCGTTCATGATATACATACATATCTATCTATCTATCTATCTATCTATCTATCTGTCTCTATTGATTGCTACCATCATTGTGTTTTTTTGCACCAAGTGTTCAGGTTCCCTATCTGTCACTCACTCGAAGTTGTGTCGATGTAGTGACACGGGGTCACTCTTGGGAGCCCGAGACACCTCTGGTCTTTGATAAAAGGCCAATGAATATTTGCATACCACTCCGCCGGACATACGGGTATAAAAGGAGCTGGTATGCAACCACTCATTCAGATTTTCTCTTCGGAGCCAAACGGTCGATGTTTACTGAGGTGCATTTCAGCGCATTTCAGCGGCTTCTCCCTCCTCTGCACTGGTGCACTGCAGAGAATGCCCCTGGGCGCTTCGGCAGAAAAAAGAGAGTATATTTTTCTGAAAGAGTATATTTCTCTAAAAGAGCGGCACACAGGGAACGTCTTTTTAAAGACGCATCTTTTTAAAGATGCCTTTCCGTTTGTGTGTTATTCCTGGTTGAGGTCATTACCTCTCAACTTCTGACGGTCACGATCGCTGTCTTTCGTGTCTGGGTGTGACCCATGCGGAGACAGCGTTCGTGGATGGATCATGTACTCACTGTGAGAACTCGCGGCTTGGTCCCCGCCTCGGTCCTTCTACCTATGGGTATGAGGCCAGCGCGGCTAGCACTGGGGGCGATTTAGGGAACCCAATGGAACCACCTCCACCGGGTATCCCCCCACGGACCTCCCATTCCCCAGCACGCTCGTCTGCCCCAATCGGGCTTCCGGATGAGTCCGCCGGCTCGTCTCACGGCGAGTTCGACCTCTTGTTCGGAGCCCGCGAAGCTGATGAGCTCTTGAGCGCAGCATTGGAGAGCGGGCTCATCCAGTCGGACGCAGAAGCTTCAGCTGGGCTCCCCCCCTCGGGTACGGTTGCCCAGTCACAGGCTGATGGGGAAAATACGGACATGCTTTCCCGGGCAGCCGCGAGCGTCGGGCTAGAGTGGAACCCTCCGCTCTCCCCTGAACTCTCGCGGCTCGATGATTGGTTCCTGGGCTCGCGGCGCCGCTCAAAGCAGCCACGCCCCGCTCCAGTCCCTTTCTTCCTGGAAGTGCATGAGGAGCTGACAAGATCGTGGGAGGCACCTTTTACTGCCCGGTCCCGATCTTTCAGCTCCCCCGCCCTCACTACCCTCGATGGTGGGGCGGCCAGGGGCTATTCGGCGATTCCTCCAGTGGATAAGGAGCTCGCGGTGCACCTATGCCCGCAGAGTACCGCCACCTGGCGCGGACGCCCAAAGTTCCCGTCCAAGGCCTGTAGGTTCACGTCGTCCCTGACGGCCAAAGCCTACAGTGCCGCTGGACAAGCCGCCTCCGCCCTGCACGCCATGGGTCTCCTGCAAGTCCACTAAGCCAAGGCGCTAAAGGAACTGCATAAGGGTAGTTCCGCCCCAGATTTGATGCAGGAGCTGTGCTCGGCGACCGACCTCGCTCTCCGGGTGACGAAGGTCATGGCGCGGTCTCTCGGGCGGGCGATGTCCACCTTAGTGGTCCAGGAGCGCCACCTTTGGCTCAACCTGGTCGAGATGGGTGAGGCCGACAAGGCACGGTTCCTTGCTGCCCCCATTTCCCAGGTTGGCCTATTTGGTGACACCGTTGAGGACTTTGCCCAGCAGTTCTCAGCGGTGAAGCAGCAGACGGAGGCTATCCGGCACATCCTGCCCCGGCGCGGCTCAAGATCCCGCACCCTGCCTGCTCGTCGCCAAGGGCGTCCCCCTGCGGTGACTGCACCGGCTCTGCCGCAGCCCACCCCTTCAACCCAGCCCCGGCGTGGAGCCCACTGCAGGAAGCAGATGCCACCCGTCTCACGGCCGGCAGCCAAGAACCCTCGGAAGGCTTCGAAGCGTCCCTGAGATGGGCGACCAAGGGACGATGAAACCCACCTTGGAGCTGGTAAGCAGACTCTCTCCATCCCCCGGTGGAGGGCTGGGAGGAGAATTTTTTGTTGCTTTTTCATTTAATTTCACCACATGCCCAAGTGGCTGCGGTACCCAACAGTTCAGCAAAAGAGCGGTTTCCTTGTTCCCTGGGTCACATAACCAGTGTGCACGGCCGTCATCACGACCACCATCCACCTTTCCATCCTTGCAGGTTTGGCGCTCCAGAGGCGGTCTCCCCGCCCCTGCGTGCCCAGCTGTGGCACAAATTCGCCCCCGCTGTGACAGTCTCCACGGATCACGAGGACAGGCCTCTTCCTCCCCCATCCCAGGCTGTTCCGGGGGTGGTAAGCCAGGTAAGTGCTTTGATTTCCCTGAACTCAGCACAGCCACAACATGGCGTGGCACCTCAGGCTCCGCCCTGCTGCGAGGCCCCACCTGCCGGTACGTCTGATGAGATTGTCCCCTTGGTCCCCCTCACTCAGAGCTTGGATGCATGGCTTGCGCTTTCCAATCCATCGCGATGGCTGATCCGGACCGTCCGACTCGGCTACATGATTCAGTTCGCCAGGCATCCGCCCAGGTTCAGTGGCATCCAATTCACCTTGGTGAAGGGCGAGAACGCTGCTACCTTGCGCGCGGAGATCGCTACCCTCCTACGGAAGGATGCGATAGAGCCTGTCCCTCCGGCCAAGATGAAGAAGGGGTTTTACAGCACCCTACTTCATTGTACCGAAAAAAGGCGGTGGGTTGTGGCCAATCTTGGACCTGCAAGTACTGAACCAGGCTTTACACAGATTCCCGTTCAAGATGCTGACGCAAAAGCTTATTCTGGTGAGCGTCCAGCAACAAGATTGGTTCGTGGCGGTAGACCTGAAGGACGTGTACTTCCACGTCTCAATTCTACCTCAACACAGACCCTTCCTGCGGTTTGCATTCGAGGGTCGGGCATATCAGTACAAGGTCCTCCCTTTCGGTCCGTCCTTGTCCCCTCGCGTCTTCATGAAGGTCGCAGAGGCAGCTCTTGCCCCTTTAAGGGAAGTGGGCATTCGCATTCTCAACTATCTCGACGATTGGCTAATCCTAGCTCGCTCTCGGGATATGCTGTGTGCACACAAGGACCTAGTGCTCTCGCACCTCAGCTGACTAAGGCTTTGGGTCAACTGGGAAAAGAGCAAGCTCCTCCCGATTCAGAGCATCTCTTTTCTCGGTTTGGAGTTGGACTCAGTCTCACTGACGGCGTGCCTCACGAATGAGCGTGCACAGTCGGTGCTGACCTGTCTGAAGGCGTTCAAACAGAAAACAGCGATTCCACTGAAACTTTTTCAAAGGCTACTGGGGCATATGGCATCCTCAGCGGTGGCCACTCTGTTTGGGTTGATGCATATGAGACCGCTTCAGCACTGGCTTCAGACTCGAGTCCCGAGATGGGCATGGCGCCATCACGCCGATCTGTCACCACCTCTTCAGCCCTTGGAAAGACCTCACGTTTCTACGGGCAGGCGTTCCCCTAGAACAGGTCTCCAGGCGCATCATGGTTACGACAGACACCTCCAAAACGGGCTGGGGTGCTGTTTGCAATGGGCATGCAGCCGCCGACTTATGGACAGGCCCGCGGCTGCGTTGGCACATTAACTGCTTCGAGTTGCTGGCAATTCTGCTCACCCTGCGAAGGTTCCGGCCGTTGATCCAGGGCAAGCACGTGTTAGTTCAGACAGACAACACGGCAACGGTAGCATATGTCAACTGTCAAGGCGGTCTGCGCTCCCATTGTATGTCACAACTCACCCACCATCTCCTCCTCTGGAGTCAGCAGCACCTCAAAATTTATTTAGACTCATCCCTCCTTTTCTTTAAAAAAAGCAAAAATCTGGGTTACAGTGAGGCATTTATAATGGAAGTGAATATGGCCAATTTTTGGAGGATTTAAAGGCAGAAAAGAGAAGCTTATAATTTTGCTATTAACATTTGTATTGATTCTTATGTGAAATATGGAATAAACAGAACATATACACACAGAATCAACCCCCTCCGCCTCTCCAATCCCACCCTTTCCCTCAACAAATATCCCTTTGGTCAAAGCCTAAATACACCATGCACACATATAAGCAAACAAACAAAAGAAAATTTTTGAGAACATAAAAATATAAAAATCAACAAAGAGAAAAGAAAGAATTCCATAAAGAACAGAACTGAAAATTACCACCACAATTGTTTCTCTCCACATGGTCCTCACTGAGAGCCCTCTAGAAAGGCCAAATACCTGTCCCATTTCTTACCATACATGTCTATTTGCCAAGCTGTTTATATGACAATTCGGTGAACCATTCTTGAAATGAGGGAGCACCAATTGTCTTCCGTCCTCTAAGAATTATCTGTCTGCCAATCATTACACTAGTTTGGACCCAGCTTTTTGAATATTTGTCACCTACCTTAATGACCGCCCCATCACCCAATATACATAGTCTGGGGCAGAATGAAATTTGAGTATCTAAAACCTCACAGATCAAATTCTGGACCCTTCCTAATTTACAGAATTCTTGAATCTTAGCGCAGAACCACAGAGCATGGGCTATGTCTCCATCCTCCAACTGACATCGGCAGCAGGTAGGTGTGTCTTTTAAACCAAGCCTAAACAATCTAGAGGGAGTCCAGTTGAAACGATGCAAAATCTTAAACTGAATAAGGCGTACCCTTGCATACCTAGACATAGTTTTAATAATTTTTAAAATCCTTTCCCACTCCTCATCCTCCAAGTTCAAATCTCTTTCCCATAACCACTTAAGAGCAGTTAAGGCCCGTCACCAAGACTCTGAATCAATGAGGAATAATATACTGATGCTTCATGACCCTTTCCAAAGGCTGTGAGCACCATACAGAGGGTGTCTTCAGCTTTAGGGGGCTGTGTACTACCATCACAAATAGTACAAAGTAGATGGCGCAACTTTAAATACTTTAATTGATTAATTGAGACCTAGAAATCACAAACTGCTGGGTTATATTTTCAAATGATCTCAAAGCTCTGTTTTCAGTGTAGCAACACCCCTCTCAATCCATTCTTTCTAGCAAAAGGGGGACTTGTTAAAACATAATTTGGGGTTCAGCCATATACTTGAGGAAACATTTAGGTAAGTATCAGAACTGAACATGCAAGAAACCTTTGTCCATACTGAATGTAAATGTGAAATAATAGGATGCATTTTTGCTTCTCTAGGCAATTTAATAGAAAGATTTTGCAATGGTTAGATTGGGGCAAGGACCGCTTGTTCAGTGTTGTACCAGGGAGGGGCTCTCTCAGGTGGAAGAGACCAATGTGCCAGGTGTCTGAGATTAAAAGCATAGTAATAAAACAAAATTTTTGGGGAGGCCTAAGCCTCCTTTATCAATTGGTCTATGTAACTTAGTGAAATGCAACTGAGGTAATTTACCATTCCAAATAAAAGACTTAAGATATTCTATCAAACTGTTTAAAATAAGAAAGAGGAATTTCTAGAGGGAGAGACTGTAGTAATAATTTAATTTGGGGATACAATTAATTTTTATAACATTGACCCTATTTCCTGACATAGACAGATGTAGTGAAGCCCACCTATCCACATCACACGAGAACCTTTTCATTAATGGCTCAAAATTAACTCTAACTAAATCTCTCAAATTTGCTGGAAATAAAATGCCTAAATACCTAATGCCTTGCTTGGGCCATTGAAAGGTGCCAGGTTGGAAAGCCGTGGCAGGGCGATATGCTGTAAGACCAATTCACCCTATATCCTGAAAATATGGAGAAAGATTTAATAATTATATGGAGGCTAGGCATTGATCTTTTAGGTTCGGAGACAAATAATAATATATCATCTTCATAGAGTAGAAGTTTATACATCACACCTTCTGCTACAATGCCAGGAAAATCATCCTCTTTTCTTATTGCGGCTGCTAATGGTTCCAGGAAAAGACAGAACAATAAAGGGGAATGAGAGGACCGCCTTGTGGGGTTCCCCTCCCAAGAGAAAAAATCTGAAATTAATCCATTAGTTTGCACTGCCACTACCGGTTGTTTATAAAGTAACTTAATCCACCCAATAAAAGTGTTCCCAAACCTGTACATTTCCAAAATCTTAAAAAGACAGTCCCATTCCACCCCATCAAACGCCTTCTCTGCGTCAAGTGATTGCAGCGATCGGGGCCTGATCATTCGCTACTGACCACATAAAATTGAAAAAATGTCTTATGTTATCAGAAGAACTATGACCACATATAAACCCCACTTGATCTGTAAGTATAATTGATGTAATTACTCTGTTTAATCGATTAGCCAGAATTTTAGACAATATTTTTTACATCTAACTGGATCAGGGAAATTGGATGATAACTTTTACATTCATTTGGGTCTTTATCTTTTTTAAGAATGAGACTGATCAGGGCTTGCGTCATGGTTGACAGTAGTTTATCTTTCTTTAATGACTCTAACATAAGTGGAGCCAGATCTGTGACATAAGATCTGAAAAATTCTGCGGCAAAACCATCTGGCCCCGGTGCCTTACCTGTTGGCAAGGCTTTAATTACCTCAACAAGCTCCTCCAAAGTAATATCTGAGTCAAGAATTTTTTTTTTAATCATTCGTCAATTTAGGAAGTTCTAATGGCTCTACAAAGTTGCTAATATCCTTATCGGAAGATGTGGACATGGAACTATAAAGATTGAAATAGAAATCTTTAAATTTTATTAATATATTTGTGGGAGAAGTAAATATTTTGCCTCCAGAAGACTTCAATGATGGTGGAATGGTGGAAAACAAAATCTTTAACATTTGTTGAAATGTTGGGTCCTGTAGAAGGGATGTATTAAAGTACCATCTATATTATTTCCTTTTCTCTATATGTGACAACATCTCTAAACACATCAAAGCATGATCTGAAACTGAGCAGTCAGTGGCAAATGGAATAAGTGACTTAGAGATAAAAAAATAAATATATTCTAGAGTAAATCTTATGAACTGATGAAAAAAGGTGTAGTCCCTCCCAGATGGGTTCAGAAGTCTCCAAATGTCTGTAAGACCAAGATTTTTTACACATCCTCTGTAGTGTCAACATTGCTCTAAACTAAGGGTCTACACACCTTTGCATCACTATGGTCAAAGACCAGATCAATTAAAAGATTGAAGTCTCCACCCAAAACCATATCATGAAGGATCTCAGTAGCTTGTAGCTTACCCTCAAGATCTATAAATAAGTTCTGATCATCAGTGTTGAGTGCATAAATATTAGCCAAATTCAGATTTTGCCCCTGTATTTCAGCTAAAACAATAATGATTCTTCCCCTTTTTTCTTAGCATAACCTGTGCCATTAAACTGTACATAAATATGTTCAATAAAATGAAAAATACAAAAATTAAATAGGCCCCAGTAAGCAATAACACCAAACCACAACATGACCAAATGAGCTCTACAGCAAGTTAACAAAGGGAGAAAAAACAGAAAGGAAAAAATGTGGGCAGACAACAGAACAACAAACCCTCTCAGGCTGCATCAGTAAAATCAGAGATTATTTAGCAGAGATGGGCCGCTTCTATTAAAATGAATGTGAGAAATTGGAATGCTCAACCAAGGAGCTCTGAGAAGGTGAGCGCCCAAAGGTCAAAGGAAGTCCCGCCTTAAAGTTAAAAGAGCCAATCACCTTTAAGATACAGACATCATCTGTCAATCAACTCTAGAATGCACATACACATTAGCTATACAAGCCAGGAAAATTGTGTTTTTTAGCGTAATATGATGTAAAGAAACAATTTGTGATACAAGCATTGTCAGATTTTATTGCTGATTTGAAATATGTCCTTTGATCATAATCTTGACCAACTGTTTTTGAGATTTTGGTCTTTCTCTATTCAAGTAGATAGGAGCTGCACTGGCATGACTGGAAATAGCCTCCCGAGAGCGTTCCAAAAATGGCAGACAGTGGACTGACTTGCTAGAGAGACTTTGGTAAAATGCACGATGTGTAGTCTGTATTGTTGATGGAGTGCAGGCAAAGTTACCCACTCACTCCATTGATTTAATAAAGGCCATAGCTTGTTGTGGGCATGTAAATGTCTTACTCCCGTCCTTGCCGTCAATTCTCAGCTTAGCCAGATAGAGCAGTGCAAAGCTTACCTTCTGTTGATGCAGCAATTTTTTACACTCTTTGAATCCGTCCCGCTTCTCGAGTTGATCTAGCAAAGTCTGGAAAAAACATGATGTTGTGGTTCTCCCAGCACAACTTGCCTTTATTCCTCACCACTTGTAGAACAAAGTCTCTGTCAGCCGACTGCAAGAATCTTGCCAAGATAGATCAGGGTCTGTCACCCGCTGCAGGAAGCTGACCGTAAACTCTGTGGCGCGCTCGAGCCGGCAGCCCACTGTGTCGATCAAATTTGGAAAAACTAATATTAATGTGCCTGCACCGATTTTCCATATCCTCTAGTTTTTCCCAAACGGTTTAGCCTGTAGCTCTCTTTCAGCCGACTCCAGAAACTTGACCCATTTTTCAACATTGTCCATTCTTGTGATCAGGGTGGAAAGTTTCTCCTCCATAGATGTGATCGCTCTATTCTGGAAAAGACCCTCCATGTCGGTCAAGATTTTCATCAGTGCTGCATAAATGTTTGAGATATCCTGATCTACGTCACGAAGCTCACTGCTGTCACTATTGACTGGACCTCTGCTATCTTGATCCTGTGAGGCGTCAGATGCATGAGAGTGTAAGTGCTTTATAATGACCCCACAGGCCAACGATTTAGAATTTTTCGACATCCTGCCCTCCCAGTACAGTTTAACAAACAAAACTACTACAGTTCTCACCGGTTAAAATTTCTTAAAAGGATAATTGGAGGAAAGTTTATGCGGAACTCACCTTTAAGCGACCAACCCTTGCATAGTGTCACGTGACTCCCCGATTTTTGCTTTTTTTAAAGAAAAGGAGAGACAAGTCGAAAATAATATTTGTGGTTATCAACATTATACCACAAATGCTGTCAATTGAGCATTACTTGTATTGAACTCAGAATATTCCTTTAAAAGATTGATAAGTCTAATTTACACACAATATGCAACATTACAAGCGGTACAATTTTGTGCAGAAAAACACATGGTGCATTTATTTTAGGTATTAGTCAAGGTGTAAAGATTTTTGCCTCAGTCAAACACACAATACTCCGGAAAGCAGTGTGGTTTCAAAAGGTGCAACCACACTGCATCAGAGTATAGACCTTTCAGAGAAATCATGAACCATGATACAGCTGCATTTTGACATCATCATATGCACTAAACCAAGTACAGTTGTAATGAGGTTAACAAACTTATGCTGTGAAAATGCAAATAAATTAAAATTAAGTAAAAATATTTAATATCAGGCTTTAGTTTATTTATAAACCAGATTTATAGAGAGTGTGCTGCCAGACAAATACGATATGCTAAAATGACATTATAAACTAGAGGTATTCAAAATATAAGTACAGCGGCCATGTGTTAAAACTCAGTCGGATATTGCTACTTTCATTTCAATCCACATCCATTAATACCACTAAACCAAAGGTCAATGCCTGATCTATTTCACTGCTATAACAAGTGGGGTGATCATAACTTCTATGTTTGAGCTCTGCCCTTGTAAAGACAGAACCACACAATATTAAAGCTGGGACGCAAACAATTCTATTTTAGAAGATGTGTGTCTATGCTGACAAGCGCGGCCACTGAACAGCAACAAATTATAACCACTACTCTGTTTAACTGCAAACGTGAAGACCATTAAACAACACATACATAAATAGTTGTGGACTAAAAGGATTTTTGTAACACACTGTAACATTACCTGTTCCATGTCTGCATTTCGAGGGAGAAAATACACAATATTGTCTGAAATCATTTTTGACAACCTGAAAATTTCAAATGTATAGATGATTAAGGAAGTCAATCACAGGACATCTAGTGAAAAACAATGCTAAATACACATAATAAAATGCAACTAACCTTATATTCATGCAAAGTTTTAATAGCAAAATATATAAATGTATTAACTTTTGGATGAGAAAACACTGTCCATATCTTTCTTTTTATATCAAAGGCTGAAAATAACATTTACAATCAAAAATAACTTGCTTAAATGACTGGCGTCCTGTTGCTCTGACCCCCATCATCAGCAAATGCTTTGAGAGACTAATCAGAGATTACATCTGCTCTGTGCTGCCTCTCTCTCTTGACCCGTTGCAGTTTGCTTATCGCAACAACCGCTCAACTGATGATGCCACTGCATCTACACTACACACTGCTCTCTCCCACCTGGAAAAAAAGAACACTTATGTGAGAATGCTGTTTGTAGACTACAGCTCAGCATTCAACACCATAGTGCCCTCCAAGCTAGATGAGAAACTCCGGGCTCTGGGCTTAAACAGCTCGCTGTGCAGCTGGATCCTGGACTTCCTGTCAAGCAGGCGCCAGGTGGTTAGAATAGGCAGCAACATCTCCTCATCACTAACCCTCAACACTGGAGCCCCGCAGGGCTGTGTTCTCAGCCCACTACTGTATTCCTTGTACACACATGACTGTGTGGCAACACATAGCTCCAATGCCATCATTAAGTTTGCTGATGACACGACAGTGTCATCAGCAAAGCACAACAGGAGCACAACCTCTCCCTCAACGTGAGTAAGGCAAAGGAGCTTGTGGTTGACTTCAGGAGAAGAGAAAGAGAACACAGTCCCATCACCATCAATGGAGCACCGGTGGAGAGAGTCAGCAGCTTCAAGTTCCTGGGTGTCCACATCACTGAGGAACTCACATGGTCCATCCACACTGTCGTTATGAAGAAGGCTCATCAGCACCTCTTCTTCCTGAGATGGCTGAGGAAGTTTGGAATGAACCACCACATCCTCACACAGTTCTACACCTGCACTGTAGAGAGCATCCTGACTGGCTGCATCTCCGCCTAGTATGGTAATAGCACCGCCCACAACCGCAAAGCACTGCAAAGGGTGGTGCGAACTGCCAGACACATCATCGGAGGTGAGCTTCCCTCCCTCCAGGAAATATATACAAGGCGGTGTGTGAAAAAAGCTCGGAGGATCATCAGAGACTCCAGCCACCCGAGCCATGGGCTGTTCTCACTGCTACCATCAGGTAGGCGGTATCGCAGCATCAGGACCCGCACCAGCCGACTCCATGATAGCTTCTTCCCCCAAGCAATCAGATTTCTGAACTCTTGATCTCCCACGATCAAAATACATCAGCACTGCACTTTATTACTCTTACATCTCACACCGGACTGTCATAAATTATATTATTATTATATTATATTCTCTCTTAACAACTGACTATCAACCGACAGCCTGAATGTCAATACAGTACAATACTGTACATTCTATATATACTATATATACTTTTTTATATATTTTTATTTTATATTTTTATTGAATAATGTGTATCTATATAGTGCATATTGTATACTGTACAGTGTATGTTATTATTTGTATATTGTTGAGTGTAATTATGTGTATATTAGATGTTTAAATTGTGTTGTGTTAATTTGATGTTATTGTAAATTGGTACCGTCTCATCACTGTCACGACTGCTATGTTGATCGGAAAAGCACCCAAGAATTTCACACACCATTGCACTTGTGTATATGGCTGTGTGACAATAAAGTGATTTGATTTGATTTGATTGTGCGTTCTATCAAACTTTATTTTGCCAGAAATGTATCTGTCACTTGGTAATATGACTAACATGAATACAATATTTGGCCCAGTGTTTGTTCCATGTGTTAGGCTGGTAAATCACACCTTGGCTGTTGTTTATGCATTTACATCATTGTCAGTTTTCCTGTCATGTTAATAATTTTGCATATTGTTGGGCCTATACAGTTTATGGTCTGTAAAGTACTGTTTACTTTTGTATTATAAACAGTTTTGTTACTGTGTTGGGTCGCCACTTAAGAAAGTTTATCAAGAATTTATTCAACAATTAAAATGTATTTATTCATATTTATTAAATTAGAAATGGGTAAGCAAAATTCTATTTGCCATGGTCTCCCATTCACTGCAACCAATTTGTTCCCTGCAATCTTTTACTTCTGCGTTCAAAAACCCGGAAGTGTGAAAAGGGTCCACGCCACAAAGGGGACTGACGTAAAAAATAGAGAACTCACCTCTAGGCACCGGCTAGAATTAAACCACAATATAAAAGAGTGAAAGGATATCCATCAGGATTCATCAAGGTCTTGATGTTGAAGACGTCAGCAGTGAGGTACTCTGGTCCTCCCCATGGGGGACTGAGAAAGACCATGTCTCCCCGCAGGCGTGGAGCCAGCTGCAGGAAATCTCCCTGAAGGAACTCTATCCGGTCTGCCACTCTGTAGACCTCTGCATTGTGCTGTGCCAGAGCCAGACGTACTGGATCGATGTTGATGGCAATCACTGGATGAGAGGCAGACATGAATATGTACACATTATCTCATTGAATTACAGTACAACATCTTCACAAACCCTTACAACACATCCTAACATGAACAGAGCTGATCACAAGACAAAAACTGGATGTCAATATGATAAAACAGCATTTCATTAACAAAAAAGTATCATGATATTACCAACTTGTTCTGGACATTGAAGTCAAGTCATTTATATTGGTGTGGTGCTTTTCATAACACACATTGTTAAAAAGCAGCTTAACATAACATTAAGCTGTATCAGAAAATGACATTGTGCGGTTTAAATGAAAAGTGTGATTGAAATTCATGCCTTAAAAAATGTTTAGGCCCTCAGTATCAAGCCAAGGCAACTGTGGCAATACACCCAAAACTCCATAAGACATTAGTTTATGAAGAACAATAACATTAGGAGAAACCAGGCTCAGCTGGGGGAGCCAGTTACCCTCTGGCTATATAGCATGAATATAATGCCAATATTGTTATCAATGTGTAGTACAAGACTTGGTTTATTTGAGTGAACTGAGTAGATGTTGGTGGGCAATGTTTAAAACTAAAGGATTTTGTATGAACTGTAAGATTAATAATTAAGTGTCAATGAAGTCCAGCCCAATTTGACTGCGGAAGTGCATGTACATGAAGTGTCCATGTTAATTGGCTGATGAAGGCTTTAGTTGGGATTCATTTTTAGTCTTTGTATTTAATTTTAAGAGAGTGTAGTCCATCCTATGACCAAGACGATGCAGGCAGAGGTGATATCACGGTATTCCTTGAGGTACCTTCAGGGTCGCCACACATTTCAACCAATATATTTCAATGACTTTTCCAGTCTTTCAGAAAAAAATATTTTTATAGAGACCGCAATCACAAGGAGAACTTTCTATATAATGAAATATTTTAGAGCTGAGCATAACTGAAAAACGGTATATTGATTTCAGAAATTTCCATGACTTTCACATAACTTAAAGCACTAATTCTTGACAAACAATTCTTGATTTAAAATCAAGAAATTCATAATAATAAAAATACTGTAAAAAATAAATCTAAAGGAAATGTGTATACTCAGAGTATTTATTACTAATATTTTTAAATAATTTCATAAGAGTTTTTTTAAAATGCATGCTCTATACTTGGAACCACAAGTAATTTAACCTGTCCTCAACAAGAGGTCACAATGTTATGCTGCCAAACACAGTGTTTAAAAATGCAACAAATTCATAAATATAAATATCAAATGAAAGGTAGGGATCTGTAAGATATCAAACAATACATAAAGTAAACTTTAAATTATATTTTCCATAAAAAACTGCCTATTAAAGTTGTGTTGTCACTATGTGCCAACATTTTTTTATAATCCTGAATAAATCAGACAACGTCATGGTCAGCTTAAAACTCTGAGGACCCCTTTCCCACCACCTGCTCATGGTGGATGTAACAGTAAGACACGTGGTCTGGTAAGTTTGATATTTTTCATATATTAAACAATGTTTAAGTCTCTGCGGTCACAGCTTCAACATGTCAACTCTGTCATTTTCATTATGATAATTTCTGTTAGAATTGTAAAATAATTTTGGCATTTTAGTTTAGGTAGTAGAGGCAGCTTTTACTGAGGAAAAACAAAAACAAAATGGCTCCAGTGCACAACACACAGTTAAGATGGAAAAATATAAAATTTTGTCAACTCCGTCAGAATTTTCAGAATAGTGTGAAAACAGAAAAAAAAAAAATTATAGAATGTATTTGATCACTTAACTCCGTTACTGAAAACCATTAATTGTATTTTTTTTTCTCCCCTTTTCTCCCCAATTTGGAATGCCCAATTCCCAATGCGCTCTAAGTCCTCGTGGTGGCGTAGTGACTCGCCTCAATCCAGGTGGCGAGGACAAATCTCAGTTGCCTCTATGTCTGAGTCCATCAATCCACGCATTTTATCACGTGGCTTGTTGAGCAAGTTATTGCGGAGACATAGCGCGTGTGGAGGCTTCACACTATTCTCTGCGCCATCAACGCACAACTCACCATGCGCCCCACCGAGAGCGAGAACCACATTATAGCGACCACGAGGAGGTTACCCCAAGTGAGTCTACCCTCTCTAACAACCGGGCCAATTTGGTTGCTTAGGAGACCTGGCACTCAGCACACCCTGGATTTGAACTTGTGACTCCAGAGGTGGTAGTCAGCATCTTTACTCGCTGAGCTACTCAGGCCCCCACTGAACACCATTAATATATAATCCTTGCAGGATGGATTCAATGAAATTAACATGCTTTTTAGTGTGTCTGACTGAGTTGACACAAATCACAGTAAAATGTAAATTATGAAGAGAATAAATGTCCATTTACAGAAAAAGTGTTTTTATAAAAACCTGTTCCCTTTCTGGTTTGTTAGCTGAGAACTTTGTCTACAAATACATCCATTTCAAATTAATCTAATATTACAAATTTTATAAAAATTTTATAAAAAATATAAACATGTTTTGTCCCTAATCTCAAGAATCTCTGTAAGATTATATCGACTTTTTCATGCCTGGAAATCAAAGTAAAAAACAAAAAACCTGATATTTCCAGGTTTTCCATGACTGTGGGACCCCTGTACCAAGGAGTACCATAAAAATACCATGGGACATAATTATGATAATGGTTCAGCACCATAGCATTACCATCTGATACCACCACTGCACTTTTTGTAAGGGTTATGTGATAAGCATAGTCCAAATCTCAGAAAATATTTTCTGATGACCGACAAACCAGTTCCCCACTGAAACCTACATGCAGGTCATAACATTGCATGATTGTGCTGACGTGCAACTGTACCTCTTTTGCCAGTGTGGGCAAACTGAATGGCATTGCCGCCCACACCACAGAAGGCATCGATAATGAACCAGCCCTCTGTGGAGAGAAAAAAACAGATTTCCTCATATAGCGTCACACACACTATCACATGCAGGTCAAAAAAAAAAAAAAAAAAAAAAAAAAAATAACATTTATTTGATTTCAAACAAGGGAACAGTATATAAATGAATAGAAATTATTCACAGTATGGTTCAAATGAAATGCATTTTCATTGCAAATTTGGTAGTAATTTCACACTTTCGCCACCAGAGGGAATCTGCTGCTTTCATTTTCTGTTTGAAGAGCTAAAGTATGGCTCTTTTAAGTCACAGACCATCTCTATTGACAAAAGGATGATCTAGCCGATAACTTTTTATCAGAGATCTACTGCTATCTCATGTGAAGCCAGAAAACTCTATACGAAACCATGCAAGATGTGTTCAAGATAAGACTTTAAAGCAGAATCACCCTATGTCTCTATGCAGTTAATCTTCTTTGAAAACCAGAGTTGTAACTCTTTAAAACAAGGCACCAGACTCTTATCTCACACATTAATCGTTTAAATGTGTATCTGCAGTAGCTCTGTGTCTAATGCAATGAAATATGTGTGCTCAGGCACTGGCAAAGGCAGTCTGAGGGCTCGGAGAAAGTTTAACAGACCATGTCCTCCCCTAATTCTGTGGAGACCAACACCATCTGCTTTTAGCCACTACAAACCCATCTCTTTTTTTCTGCCTCTCATATTTTTCTCTCCACTGAGAATACAACACCTGCTAAAGTAACAAGCACTGGTCTGGAGCAGCCACTTTCAGCACTTCCTGTTTACTGTGATAGTTCTGGACAGCGGGCAGCACCCAACGTCTGACAGTACAGGTGCACCTGTGTAACCAGTACTGCAATTTATAAGCTCACATAGAGACTGTATCATCTAGATATCATATAGAAACTGTGTCTGTTCCCCAAACACAAACCTCTCACTAAAGCATTTAGAATTTTTTTTTTTATTAAGGTCAAACTTTAACTGTACTGTTACATTATCTTCAACAGCGAAGAACTTCTATATTATATTTGATACCAATATGTTATTTGAAAATCAAATTTCCAATGTTTGTAGAACAGCATTCTTCCACCTAAGAAATATTGCTAAGTTACGACATATGCTCTCTGTTGCTGATGCCGAAAAACTAATTAATGCGTTCATGACCTCAAGATTAGATTACTGTAATGCATTACTGGGAGGATTTCCAGCAAGTTCAATAAATAAACTTCATTTGGTTCAAAATGCAGCAACCAGAGTGCTGACTAAAACCAAGATATAAAAACATATTAACCCCATTTTATTGTCATTACATTGGCTACCTGTTAAATTTAGGGTGACCATACGTCCTCTTTTTCCCTGACATGTCCTCTTTTTCGGACCTTAAAAAAAGCGTCCGGCCGGATTTCTAAATTTCCGAAAATGTCCGGGATTTGACTTTAGTTGCATTATGATGTGCATCTGGTTTAATACTTCATCGTGTGTGCAGCATATTTGCTTTAAGCCCTCTTTGTAAGTCCCGCCTTCTCGCACACCAATTGGTCGATTATAAGAGGCTTGCTGCAACTATTGGCCAAATTCCTGCCTGTCAATCTCTCCGCGAACGCACGAAGCGCCGTTATGTTCAGAATCAAACAGTTGCTTGACAGTAGCAGCAAATGACAGTTGAGTGGAAACAATGCCCAAACGAAAGTGCAAATTTACAGAAGATTTGCACTAAAAATTCCCATGCTTTCATCCAGGTAGAGATCTGTGGGAAGCAGAATGTATGACATGTAAAGCTGGCACTTATGTGTCATTTGCTAATAAAGGTGCAAGTGATTTAGAAGCACACTTTAGCTCTGCGAAGCATAAAGGGTCAGCAAAAGGTGAAAGTTCATCAGGTAAATTACCAGACTACTTTTTGCGACCGGGTAAAATTGTTATCACATTGCTTCATTTTCCATGGCCATTCAAAATAATAGTAATAGTAAATGAAGGTACACTCATGGCATCAAATATTTTAGTACATGGACATTCAAAAGAATGTTGGAAATTTGTATTTATTTATATATATTTATGTTATGCTAATAGAGTGTCTTTTTCACTGTATTAAAGTTTGCTTTCATAGTAACACTGTTTTGAACCCTATTATTCCACCCCACACCAATCCCTTCAAATTTAACGGCATCTACGTTATTCCATGTCTCAACCTCGGGACTCCTATCCCAAGGTCACCAGAACCGGCCAGATCTAGCTCCATTCCTGCTTGGTATCGGACTCCACTGCTACATGTCTCTTAAATGCAGCCGGTGCCAGCCAGACATCACTTCAGTCTATTACAATGGACCTCAGAGGATGAACTGATGCCAACTCCAACCATAAGACATGGGATACTTCGTATGCCATTGCCTGAACCTTGGAATTAGGATAGACCTCACCGAAATGACCGGCCAGTTGAACTGCGAAGCACCTCACTGATCTTGGCCAGCATCACCTTTGTCTATTGATGGACTACACTCTTAAAATGGAATACATAGACTATCAATAAATTGCCAACAAAAGCCTTCGTCAGCCACTAACAAAGGAAAATTGCATCTATATGAACTTCTGTAGTTAATTCAGGATGAACTTCAAAGACATTAGTGATTATTCTTACAGTTCTTACAAAATATTTGTTTAAACACTGGCCCTTAACACTTATTTAGTTTAATCATTTTTAACCATGATTTGCACTGCACATAAATAAATAATACTGGCATTATATTCATGCTGGTTAGCCAGAGGGGAACTGTTCCCGTTTTAACATCTTTAATTTCATTCTTTCTCAATAAAACAAATGTCATGACTTCAGAAGAGTTTGTTATAGCGCACAAGTCGTATGGACAGCTTTTATGATACTTCTGTGGTGCATTTTGTCCTTTTTGGAGCTTGACAGCCCCTCATGCTTTCATTGTATAGAAATATTCTGCAGAACATCTCCCTTTGTCTCCATTTGGGTTTGGAATGACATAAAGGTAAATGACGACAAATTTTTTATTTTTAGGTGAACTATTCCTTTAATGACCTTTCATTTGAATAGAAAAATACATAGTATATCATATTAGTAAAACACGTTTTCATTTTCTGTTAATGCATGATTTTCTGTAAAGCTGCTTTGAAACAATGTGTGTTGTGAAAGGCACAATACAAATAAAAATGACTTGACTTGATTTGTGCATTTGCATAACACGCTCAAAACTCGCTTTGTGAGAAACATCTTCGATACAGCATGTTTTACTGCAGCATCACATTTCTTTGGCTAATTGCCTGTTGTGAATGTAGCATTCTGTGAATGAAGAATGTTTTAGCAACTTTAACGACTTTAAACGATGTATTATTACAATTTCATGCACGGCTAATCCAGATATAAGGAAAACATTATAAGTGGTAAAAAGTACTTTTCTCAGTTGGTTCCAAGTCTTCTGAATTATTGTTAGATATGATGCATTAATACAGATTTGATGCTGTCGGGTTTTGACTCCGAAGCAAATCTGTAAATAAAATTATACTTAACTGTTATTTAACTGAATGCTTATGATTTCTATGCTGATAAATCCACCTCACAAAAAAACAAAAAAACAATAGTGCTTATTTTTGTGAGGCAAGTGGCTTATTTTTATTTATTTTTCTTGTTTCTCTTGCGAGATCTGGCAACACTGCAACTGGTATTTCACCCACGCCTTAGTGCAGAGTACTGTCATTTAAAAAAGAACGTTATTAACATTTATTTTGTTCTAACCTGCTACCATTTGGAAAGGAGACTACAGAACTTCTGAACTGGTACAAAAAAATATTGTTTTTGCTCAGAACTAACCAAAATGTTGTTCTTAGTCCCTGGTTTGGTTCATACTAGCTTAAGTCTTTTAAAAAGGATTTCACGAAATTCCTATGGAAAGAATTACTGTGAAAAATACTTTCAAAATCAAGAAAAAGTGGGCGGCTTTAATGCACCGCTGCACAGTTCATCTTTATGCAGCAAGATGGAATATGCATCAGTGTGAGTCCTACAGCAGAGGGTACGATAAAATAAATAATCACTTACATTTCTGTCTGTTCTTGAAAAAGCAATCGTATGGCCTCAGAAAACTTGATGACAGAATTTACATTTTTAGGTGAACTATCCTTTACGAGTGTGTTATTAAAGGAATAGATCACCCAAAAATCAAAATTCTCTCATCATTAACTCACCCTCATGCCATCTCAGATGTGTATGACTTTCTGTCTTCTGCTGAACACACACACACACACACACACACACACACACACACACAAAATATATATATACAGTTGTGCTCAAAAGTTTGCATACCCTGGCAGAAATTTTGGCATTGATTTTGAAAATATGACTGATCACGCAAAAAAACTGTCTTTTATTTAAGGAAAGTGATCATATGAAGCCATTTATTATCACATAGTTGTTTGGCTCCTTTTTAAATCATAATGGTAACAGAAATCACCCAAATGGCCCTGATCAAAAGTTTACATACCCTTGAATGTTTGGCCTTGTTACAGACACACAAGGTGACACACACAGGTTTAAATGGCAATTAAATTTAATTTCCCACACCTGTGGCTTTTTAAATTGCAATTAGTGTCTGTGTATAAATAGTCAATGACACTGTCTTTTTCCAGAGCAGCCTGTATTTCTCCTGAGGTTACCTATGGGTTTTTCTTTGTATCCCGAACAATTCTTCTGGCAGTTGTGGCTGAAATCTTTCTTAGTCTACCTGACCTTGGCTTGGTATCAAGAGATCACCGAATTTTCCACTTCTTAACAAGTGATTGAACAGTACTGACTGGCATTTTCATGGCTTTGGATATCTTTTTATATCCTTTTCCATCTTTATAAAGTTCCATTACCTTGTTACGCAGGTCTTTTGACAGTTCTTTTCTGCTCCTCATGGCTCAGTATCTAGCCTGCTCAGTGCATCCACGTGAGAGCTAACAAACTGATTGACTATTCATACACAGACACTAATTGCAATTTAAAAAGCCACAGGTGTGGGAAATTAAATTTAATTGCCATTTAAACCTGTGTGTGTCACCTTGTGTGTCTGTAACAAGGCCAAACATTCAAGGGTATGTAAACTTTTAATCAGGGCCATTTGGGTGATTTCTGTTATCATTATGATTTAAAAAGGAGCCAAACAACTATGTAATAATAAATGGCTTCATATGATCACTATCCTTAAATAAAAGACATGCATGATCAGTCATATTTTCAAAATCAATGCCAAAATTTCACAATTTCTGCCAGGGTATGCAAACATTTGAGCACAACTGTATATAAGCTCTGTTGGTCCATACAATGCAAATGAATGGTGACCAAAACTTTGAAGTTTCAGAAAGCACATAAAGGCAGCATAAAAGTAATCCATAAGACTCCAGTGGTTCAATCCATATGTTCAGAAGCGATATGATAGGTGTGGGTGAGAAACAGATCAACAACACAAATCCTTTTTTACTATACATTCTCCTTCCTGCCCAGTAGGTGTCCATATGCACAAAGAATGCTAATCACCAAAAACAAAAGCAGAAGAACTAATTGGAGGGGAGCGCTTAGAAAGGCTGGTGAAAGTAAACATTTATAGTAAAAAAGGACTTATGTATTGATCTGTTTCTCACCCACACTGATCATATCGCTTCTGAAGACACTGATTTAACTATTGGAGTCTTATGAATTACTTTTATGCTGCCTTTATATGCTTTTTGGAACTTCAAAGTTCTGGCCACCATTCACTTGCATTGAATGGACCAACAGAGCTGAGATCATTTTCTAAAAAGTCTTCGTTTGTGTTCAGCAGAAGAAAGTCATTCACATCTGGGACAGCATGAGGGTGAGTAAATTATGTGAGAATTTTCATTTTTGGGTGAACTACCCCTTTAAGAGGTATCAACTTTATGAGCAAATTTAAAGAGTTTAAAAACAATTTAAGCTAATGAAACAGGAGACACCTGAATATAACTGAGGTATTAACTGGTTCCTGTAGGATTAAGATGAGAAAAATTCAAACTTATTTAAATCTGCCTACAAAAAACTAGAATGTTTAAGGGAATCTGGAATCTCTTCAGCAGTGTTAATACGTGTCAGTGCCCTTTAGGGGGTCATATCATGATAAAATCTCTTAAGAGTTACTCATTCCATTTAAAAGTCTGACTCCGACATGCGTAATATTAATGTCATACTTGTGTTTATTTTTTGCCGTCTCTCAGCAGGTACCTGGTAGTAAAGAGAGACAGGTTTGCGTCTCTGTAGACCTGAGGTAAACTCCTCCCTACGTAACACACAAACCCTCTGGCTCAGATCTCTGGGATCTATGTGTGGAAGATACTCGATTCAGCCTACACACTCTCCCACACAATCCTTCTCTACCCCACTTTCTCCTCTGTCTAACAAGGCAGTGCTGATGGAAGAAAGGCTCATTATGGCTATGGGCTATTGCCTCTGTTGACATGAATAAGTGAATAGAAACGAGGCTCTGATCTCAGTTTCAAACAGAATGCTAAATGCTTAGTGAAAATGTTATGATCCAAAAGTGAGAGAGACATATAAAACATATTAATCATGGTACTTTGGAGGATTCAAAGAGAAATAGGCTGTCCATGAGGATAGTTTTTCTATTCCCAAATAACAGAACCTTTCATGGTACCAGAAGTAAAAAGTATTTGACATTTTGAGCTGATGTTAAAATGCATCAGAGGTATTCAAATGTAGCCTTTGCCCATTACGAGTAGAGTGGATGTTTCTACACTCTGTTTAATTCCTTGGTCCAAACCAGAGTTCAATTCCATCACCTTCCTCCAGAGGTTTATTTTTGTATTTAATTATTTAGGTCAGAACCAAGGTATGTTTGCATCATCAACACTAGCCTGCTCTTTGTTTACCACAGTAGCTAGGTAATGACTCAGGAGCAGTAGACACTAGCTTCACTCTGTTATTTAAAGAAAATAGATTAGCCAGAAATCAAAATTCTATTTTTATTTACTCACCTTCATGTCGTTCCAAACCAATATGAATTCATTTGTTTCAGGAGAACACAAAAGGATACTGTATATTTTAACAGATGTTGTGATTGCTGATTTCCATACAACAGCAATTCATAATGACTCACTTTAAAGCTTAAAACAGCACCCAAAATTGTCAAAAGTAGTCCATGTGACTTGTGCATCATATTCTAAGTCTTCTGAAGGCATACAATCATTTTTTTGGCTTAATAGTGAGTTACTATCAACTGCTATTGTATGGAAATCAGCGATTGCAACATTCTTTAAAATACATCCTTTTGTGTTCCACAGAGATGTTTTAACAACATGAGGGTCAATAATAACATCAATTTCATTTTAAGGTGAACTATTCCTTTAGGTATTTGTCCCTTTGGAGAGAATGCAAAAAGCAATTTACGTAAAGACAAACAGCAATGAAAAATGCATTAAATGTTACCATGAGCTGACCACCTCTGGGAGTTAGGCTGGACTGCTTTCATACCAGGGTCAGAAATTAAGTGGGGCTTGAGGAAAAAAATATCCCCAAAAGTGACAAAAATGTCCCTGAAATTCAAAATGTGGGGCAAAAAAATTTATAAAAATGTTTTTATTTATTTTTTATTTATAACATATTATATAGTTCCTAATTTTCTATTATAAGCTTATATATTAGTTATTGTCACAGGAAATATGATTTGATGTTGATTACATTTTATGGGATGTCATTAAAACAAATGATTTATTTGTACATTTTAAATAAAAATATTTTATTCATTACATTTATTTATTTTTATAAAACATCACTTATTACAAGTACAACATATCTCAATGTGCATCTTTAACTACACATTCTCACAGTAACAATTCTTGGTTCATTCATGAAGAAATTGATGTGCAATTGCAGTGTGGTCCCTTAAAATGCACTTCGCTTTCCAACAACAGTAAACAGTAGTCCACATGACTCCTGTGCTATGTTCCATGTTTTCTAAAGTCACACAACAGATTTACATTATGTGAAGAACTGACCGAAATTGCAAATGGGTCATTCTCAAAAAAAATGTGACTTTCCAACGTACAAAATAAATGCTGAGGGTAAACATTTTGTAACATTTTGACATAATTTTTATTCATAAAGGACAACTTGACTGTTGCTCTTTAATTATTTAATTTTGTTTCACGAACGAAGCAAGGGTTAACACTAATGAGGGTTAAATGGTTTACAACACCAAATTTAGTTGTGTGAAAATATTACAGTTAAATGTAAAGTTTAAAGATGGCACTGCAGATGGCTGCTTCAGTGTGGGTTCCTCACTATTAGCACCGGTGCTCCACAGGGATGCATTCTCTCTCCACTGCTCTTCTCCCTGTACACGAATGATTGCACTGCAGATGACACCATGGTCATTGGCCTCATCCACGACGGTGACGAGTTTGCATACAGATGGGAAGTTGATCAGCTGGCTGTCTGGTGCGGTCACAACAACCTTGAGCTGAACATGCTCAAAACAGTGGAGATGATAGTGGACTTAAGGAGAAATTAGGGCTGGGCAATTAATCGAATTTTATTTTCAATTATGATTTTTTATAATCAAGATAAAATGATTATTGTGCTGCATTCTGTTTCGTAATTAAACAGCTGGCATTATATCTTTAAAGCATCCTTTATTAAAGTTCAAATAATAAGGAAGCGTGTTATGAAAATAAACTCCGAAACTGGCATTTCTCTGTACGGTCAGAGCCGTGTCTATGAGTTGCATGAAATGACCGGGGAAGAGATTCAATCTTCTCCCGGCTGATGCACATTCTGGCACGGGGACGCTTGTCACTCGCACACGTTTGCTGCAGCTAGATTATAACGTGATGGCTCACAATGTAGTGAATCATAATATTTGTCATATTCACAGTGTGTATCTTATCATGAAGAAAGCTCAATTAAGAAGAGAAAGTTTGCATTTTGTGAGTTAATGATGGATCGAAGTGAACATAAAGGCGAGAGAGTGCAGTCTTAGCCCATTATACACTGGAACAAAATGCATTTTTGATTAGTCTTTTTTGGCTTGTTTTCCAAAATAATACCTAAAACTAATTTAAAACAACACACATTTACTTTAGGAGCTATACTGCAGAAGACATTTTTTTATCGGAGAATGTTGAATACAATATTTAATCAGGGCTTGACATTATCGCTTGTCCGGGACAAGTGCATTTTTGAAGGGGCAAGTGAAAGAGAATTTTCCTTACCCAACTGGATAACTGATTGGAACAGACTGATTAAAATGTCAATAACAAAAAATAACCGGCAATATTTGAAATAGCCTAGGCCTGTGTCACTTATTAGAAAGTTCATATTCTAATTCTGCTGTTGAAAGTAATCACGTAATTTTATAATTCCCTAACGATCTAGTAACAGCTGCGCCCTGTTTGATTGACAGGCAGCATATGTGTGTGTGCTGAACATGCGCATGTTCCGGAAATGCTCGTGCTAATGCGCACCTGAATGGTCAAATACATTTCAAAATTCCGCCAAAATGCCCGTCTTGGTGAGGTATTCATGTAAACACAGATAGTGATGTCTAAAGTGAATGTAGACAGCAGAGAAAAAAGCAGATTTGTATTAAATGTCAGACTTGTAAGTATAAATGTAAGCTAACCCTAACCTGCTGTGGTCTAGTGTGCCATTATAATAATCAAACAACCATAACAAGAAAACAAGAAAACACTCACTGCTCTTGACTGAATAACTTTAGTAGCTTTAAAAAGTATTAATGTATTAAAATCATACAGTGAAGACCAGTAGTAGTTTTAATGTGTCATTTCATTCTGAATGTTTACTTGAATGCTTGATAGCCTACTACTGTTAAAAACATTTAAAGCTGTTAAAAAAGCACTGAATTTTCTTAATTTGTATTTTTTGTTCTATTATTTTTAATATATTTCTAATCATTGCTGTTTTTTATTGTTATTTTATTACTGACTGTTTTCTAGTCTTGAATAATTACTAAAGAACTTGAAACCATTCTTCCATAATTAACAATTTAGTGTTATTATTTGTTGTGGTTTTGAAGCTGGTATTGAGAACCGTCAGATTTCACTACCGATTACTGAAATTTTGGTATTGTGATAAAGTATATAGCCTTTATTGTACATGGTAGATCTTACTGCAATAACATGATGAAAAAGTAGATATAATTCCATAGAAGTGTGAGCATCCCTGCTGTAAATGATGGCAATGGAGGTTTTACTTTATTTGACTACCATACGTAACATAAAATAATTATCATATGACAATAACCTCCTCCCCTACCCAGTGCAGTTTACATTTCAAGTTCAAGGAAATCCACTGTTAAAAAGATTTTTTTTTTTTTTTTTTTTTTTTGTTAAAATTCAATAAATGCATGATGTTTCCAAAGTCAATGAGTAATCGTGTTAAATAACTGTGATCTCAATACTGACCAAAATAAATGTGATTATGATTTTTGCCATAATCGAGCAGCCCTACTAGATCAGTCATTTTCACCTCAGTGGAGATGATAGTGGACTTCAGGAGAAATCCCCCCACACTCCCCCCCCACCCCCCAACCACCATCCTGAACAGCACTGTGGCAGCAGTGGAGTCATTCAGGTTCCTGGGCTCTACCATCTCTCAGGTCCTGAAGTGGGACACCCACATAGACTCCATTGTGAAGAAGGCTCAGCAGAGGCTGTACTTCCTTCGACAGCTGAGGAAGTTCAACCTGCTACAGGAGCTGCTGACACAGTTCTACACGGCAGTCATTGAGTCTGTCCTGTGTACATCTATAACTGTCTGGTTTGGTTCAGCCACCAAATCAGACAGAAGGAAACTACAACGGACAGTCAGGACTGCTGAGAGGATTATTGGTGCCCACCCGCCAAGACCTGTACGTCTCCAGTGTGAGGAAACGTGCAGGTAGAATCACTGTGGACCCCACACACCTTGTCCACTCCCTGTTTGAACTGTTGCCCTCTGGCCGGCGCTACAGAGCACTGAGCGCCAGGACATCCAGGCACAAGAACAGTTTTTACCCGCAGGCCATTTTCCACCTGAACAATTAAACTGCCTCAGGACTCCCCCATAGTGCAATAATGTAAATACACATCTCATGTACATATGTAAATTCACATATTTAATTCAATAACTGTACATACCCCTACCTTGCACATACATTACCACTTGCACAAGTACATGCCATTCTGTTACACAATTGAATTCAGAAGTTTACATGCACTTAGGTTGAAGTCATTAAAACTAATCTTTTAACCACTCCACAGATTTCATATTAGCAAACTATAGTTTTGGCAAGTCATTTAGGACATCTACTTTGTGCATGACACAAGTAATTTGTCAATTGTTTCACTTTAACTGACTACATCACAGTTCCAGTGGGTCAGATGTTTACATACCCTAAGTTAACTGTGCCTTTAAACAGCTTGGAAAATTCCAGAAAATGATTCCAAGCCTTTAGGCAATTAGCCAATTAGCATCTGGTAGGCTAAGTAGCTATTTGGAGTCAACTGGAGGTGTACCTGTGGATGTATTTTAAGGCCTACCTTCAAACTCAATGCATTTTTGCTTGACATCATGGGAAAATCAAAAGAAATCAGCCAAGACCTCAGAAAAAAAATTCTGACAAGTTTGGTTCATCCATGGGAGCAATTTCCAAACGCCTGAAGCTACCACATTCAACTGTACAAACAATAGTATGCAAGTATAAATACCATGGGACCATGCATCCACCATACCGCTCAGGAAGGAGAAGCATTCTGTCTCCTAGAGATGAACGTAGTTTGGTGCAAAAAGTGCAAATCAATCCCAGAACAACAGTAAACGACCTTGTGAAGATGCTGGAGGAAACAGGTAGACAAGTATCTATATCCATTGTAAAACAAGTCCTATATTGACATAACCTGAAAGGCTGCTCAGCAAGGAAGAAGCCACTGCTCCAGTGGAAGAATACAAAATTAGAGGTATTTCGCGGTGCATGGAAGGATAGTGTCTGTAGCTACAGACAGGCACTAAAAGCTGCTATGTCAGCATATTTTAGCAAACTCATAGAAAATAACCACAACAATCTTAGGTGTTTATTCAGTACTGTGGCTAAATTGGATAGGAATAAAGCATCAACTGAACCAGATATTCCATCGCAGCACAATAGTAATGACTTCATGAATGTTTTTACTGATAAAATGTAAATAATCAGAAATAAATTGGAACTATGCAATCAATTGTCACAGCACCTCAGAAAACAGTGTCTCATAATTTTGCTCACAAGCAACTTCAATCCTTCACTGTCATAGGTCATGAAGAGCTAACAAAACTTCAAAAGCCACAACATGCATGTTAGATTCAATACCAACTAAGCTCTTAAAAGAAGTATTCCCAGTAATCTCAGAACCTCTTCTTAATATTATTAACTCCTCACTATACTTAGGACATGTTACAAGAAACTTTAAATTGGCAGTTATCAAACCGCTTATTAAGAAGCCACAGCTTGATCCTAGAGAATTGGCTAATTACAGACCAATTTCAAATCTACCATTTATGTCGAAAATACTAGAAAAGGTAGTGTCCTCCTAACTATGTTAATTTCTACAGAGAAATGGAATATATGAACAATTTCAGTCAGGATTTAGGCCCCATCACAGTACAGAGACTGCACTTATCAGAGTTACAAATGACTTGCTCTTATCATCTGATCACGGCTGCATTTCTCTTCTAGTGCTTTTAGATCTTAGTGCTGCCTTCGACAGGATAGATCACAACATTTTCTTGAATAGGTTGGAGAATTATGTTGGCACTAGTGGACTTGCATTAGCATGGTTTAGGTCCTATTTATCAGACCGCTACCACTTTATTTGTATAAACGAGGAATTGTCAAATCAAACAAAAGGATGGAGTGCCACAGGGATCAGTTTTAGGACCTCTGCTTTTCGCCTTATACATGCTTCCCCTGGGAGATATTATCAGGAATCATGGACAGTGATGTGTCAGGTGGTGGAGGGGGAGGGCAGAGAAGTGTGTTGAATGTTCTAAACAAGCTGCGATTGTCTGTGGTGCTGTTGATCTTGTTCTGGTAATAGGAGGTTTTTGCAGATTTAACGTTATCTGAAAAAGTTGCAAGCAGAGACTGATATTTACCTAGATCTGCTGGATCTTTAGATTTCCGCCATCTCCTCTCAGCTGCCCTGAGGTCAGTCCGATGTTCACAAAGGACGTCAGATAGCCAGGGTGTAGCACATGCTGGCCTAGAGGAGATAGGACAGATGTTGTCTAAACAGGTTGTTAAAGTAGAGCTTAGTGTGTCTGTGGCAGTGTTTACATCAAACGGTTGGGATGGTGTTCTTCAGCTTGCAAGCCTCACCCTTTTTTCCTCCAAACATAACAATGGTCATTATGGCCAAACAGTTACATTTTTGTTTCATCAGACCAGAGGACATTTCTCCAAAAAGTAAGATCTTTGTCCCCATGTGCACTTGCAAACTGTAGTCTGGCTTTTGTATGGTGGTTTTTGAATAAAGTCAAGTCATTTTTATTTGTATAGCGCTTTTCACAACACACATCGTTTCAAAGCAGCTTTATAGGAAATCATGCATTAAAAAAACAAAACAAAAAAAAATTAAACTGTAATATCTGTAATGTCTCACAGGGACCATAGTTTAGTTTTATTTAATATGATTATAAAATTTGTATAGAAATTATATAATTAAATAATAATTGTATTTAGAACCCCTGTGAGCAAGCTGAAGGTGACTGTGGCAAGGAACACAAAACTCCATAAGATTCCCCTCTGGCTAAACAACAAGAATATAATGCCAATATTAGTTATTTGTGTGCAGTGCAAGTCATAGTTTTAAATTTGTAAATTAAGTAAGCGTTAAGGTCTAGTGTTTTAAAAATTAAAACATTTCCAGGACTTAAATTTAAAAAAGCCAAATTCAAGTAGTTCAAGCACCTTGTACGAACTGTGATTTAAGTGTTTGAATATAAGAATGACAGTATACTTTTTATATATTTAGAAATAAATGGCCTTACAAACGTTAAAATTGAAACTGAAAATTCAAACCAGTGGGCAATTCTCGCCCCTTTATGGAAAAGTTAATTTCTGACGCTCCTATAAAAACAGTCTAGAAAACATCCTGGTTACTTTCATAACCTCCGTTCCCTGATGGAGGGAACGAGACGTTGTGTCGATGTAGTGACACTAGGGGTCACTCTTGGGAGCCCCAAACACCTCTGCTTTTTTAAAAAAGGCCAATGGGAATTGGCGAGTGGCATTTGCATGCCACTCCCCCGGACATACGGGTATAAAAGGAGCTGGTTTGCAACCACTCATTCAGATTTTGTGCTGAGGAGCCGAGACAAGGTCCCGGCCATTTCAGCAGGTAGTTCAGCGTTGTGGCAAGAGGGACACAACGTCTCGTTCCCTCCATCAGGGAACGGAGTTTACGAAAGTAACCAAGACGTTCCCTATCTGTCACTCACTCGACGTTGTGTCGATGTAGTGACACTAGGGGTCCCTATACAAAACGCCACAACTAGCTGAACTGTGTTATGTGGACTGGCGGTGCAAGACGGGCAGACCACTGTGTGACTCGTAGCCAGTGCACCAGGCCATCACGTAACCTCCTCCAATGCTCTTATGAGCGTCAAACGGTCCTTCGGGAACAAGTCAACTGTCCAACAAATAGGGACAGGCTAGCCCAGCCGTGGCCTCTTTTCCTCTTTTTTTCTCCCCAAAAAGAGTGGAATTTGTTAACTGACTGGGGGCCATAAATGTCTAAGTCGGGGGGTGTCACTCCCAAGGGGAAGACACTGCGGAGACCACACCCCGCCCAGAGAAGGGGGGGGGGTATTTTGAGTGGAAGTATGTCACATGGTCTTACCAAGTCTTGTCGGAAGTATGTCATGTGGAGAAGTTGCATGGTAGGTCCTACCTGAGGAGGGAGGAGTTTCTACAAGCATGGTGACCGGGGGCAGAGGGGCCTCCGCCCAAAGAAGATGCAGTTTACTGACAGGGAAACGATTTAGCGGAAGATATATCACATGGGGTCACCTATGGGGAACCAGCACATGTGGAGCACCTACCCCAGTACAGGTCTTAGTTAGCACATGTACTGGGCCGGCAGCAAGTTTCTCTGCAAACTCGTCTGCCACAGGGCTAAGGAGGAAAGTCATCCAGGGATCACAACTTGTGAACATGACTGGGAGTCAAAGGCGCACATCTTCACCTCATGGGAGAGGAAAGATGCTATACGCAAGCAGTACACCTGGCCAGCTGTCCCGGAACTTACCTGTTCGGACCTGACAACACATGGGACAAAACCGGCTCAACCCGGAGATTATAGAACCTCACAAAGGTGTTGGGTGTCACCCAGCCCGCTGCTCTGCAGATGACTGCCAAAGAGGCACCACTGCTCAGGGCCCAGGAGGCAGCTACACTCCTAGTAGAGTGGGATCGTAGCGCCATGGGGGGCGGCACATCCTGAGCGTGATATGCCATCACAATAGCATCAATGACCCAGTGGGCGATCCTCTGTTTGGAGACAGCACTTCCTTTCTGCTGTCCACCAAAGCATCTGTGTGCGATCTAAATAGATGCGTAAAGCACGCACCGGACACAGCAACGCCAAAGCTGGGTCTGCCTTGTCCTGGGGCAGCGCTTGCAGGTTCACCACCTGATCCCTAAATGGGGTCGTGGGAACCTTGGGCACATAGCCCAGTCGGGGTCTCAGGATCACGTAAGAGTAGCCCGGACCGAACCCCAGGCATGTTTCGCTGACAGAGAATGCCTACAGGTCCCCTACCCTTTTGATGGAAGTGAGCACAGTCAGGAGGGCAGTCTTCAAAGAGAGTGCCTCAAGCTCAGCTGACTCCAGGGGCTCGAAGGGGGCTCCCCGTAGAGCCCGAAGGACTACAGAGAGGTCCCATGAGGGGATGAGAAACGGTCTGGAGGGATTCAACCTTCTAGCGCCTCTCAGGAACCTGATGATCAGGTCGTGCTTCCCTAAGGACTTACCATCCACTGTGTCGTGGTGTGCCGCTATAGTGGCTACATACAGCTTTAAGGTGGAGGGGGACAGCCGCCCCTCCAGCCTCTCCTGCAGGAAGGAAAGCACCGATCCGACTGCACATCTCTGGGGGTCTTCGCATCGGAAGAACACCACTTAGCGAACAGACGCCACTTCAAAGCATACAGGTGCCTCGTAGAGGGAGCCCTAGCCTGAGTGATCATGTCTATCACTGCGGGTGGTAGGCCACTTAGGTCTTCCGTGTCCCGTCCAGAAAGAAAGAAAGTCCTTCCTCATGGGAATTCACCGGGGGGGTCTGTCGGCAGGAGCATGAGGTCTGAGAACCACGTCTGGGTGGGCCAGTAAGGTGCTACTAGGACGACTTGCTCCTCGTCCTCCCTGACCTTGCACAGGGTCTGTGCAAGTAGGCTCACTGGGGGAAATGCTTATTTGCGTAGTCCAGGGGGCCAGCTGTGTGCCAGCACGTCTATACCGAGGGGTGCCTCAGTCAGGGTATACCAAAGTGGGCAGTAGGAGGATTCCCGGGAAGCAAACAGGTGTACCTGTGCTCGACCGAATTGACTCCAAATCAGCTGGAACACCTGGGGGTGGAGTCTCCACTCTCCCCTGAGTGTAACCTGTCGTGACAGCGCGTCCGCTGCGGTGCTGAGGTCACCTGGGATGTGAGTGGCTCATAGCAACTTGAGGCGCTGCTGACTCCAGAGGAGGAGACGGCAGGCGAGTTGTGACATGCAACGGGAGCGTAGACTGCCTTGATGGTAGATGTACGCTACCGTCGCTGTGTTGTCCGTCCGGACCAACATGTGGTTGCCCTGGATCAACAGCCGGAACCTCCGCAGGGCGAGGAGTACTGCCAACAACTCGAGGCAGTTGATGTGCCAACGCAGCCACGGGCCAGTCCAGGAGCCGGCGGCTGTGTGCCCATTGCATACGGCGCCCCATCCCGTCTTGGAGGCGTCCGTCGTAACCACAACACACCTGGAGACCTGCTCTAGGGGAACCCCTGCCCATAGAAATGCAAGGTCGGTCCAAGGGCTGAAGAGGCGGCGACAGATCGGCATGATGACCACGCGATGTGTCCCGTAGCACCATGCCCATCTCGGGACTCGAGTCTGAAGCCAGTGCGAAGGTGGGAGCCCAGTAGAGTCCTCAACGTCAGACTGGACAGCCCACTCTCTGATGCTGCAATCGAGAGCTCATCCACTTCGCGAGTGCCGAAACGAGATCGCGAACTTGCCCTGAGACGAGCCGGCAGTCTCATCCCAGCGGGGCAAACGAGCGTACTGGGGAATGGGAGGTCCGTGGGGAGTTACCTGGCGGAGTAGCTCCCATTGGGGTCCCCAAATCACCCCCAGTGCTAACCGATGCAGCCTCAAACCCGTAGGTAGAAGGACAGAGGGGGGGAGCCGCTGGGGTGGTCTTTCCTTCTAACAAAGGGAAAACCACGACCGCAACGTTGCTATGGTCACACTCTCGCAGTGAGAACATGACCCGTCCACGAACGCTGTCTCCGCGTGGGCAGTGCCCAAGCACGTAAGACCACGACTGTGGCCATCGGAAGTGGAGAGGTAACGACCGCAACCAGGAAATACACAAACAGAGGGGCATCTTTAAAAAGACGCTCTCCGTTAATGCCACTCTTTTAAGAAGGGATAATATACCCTTTTAGTAGGAAGAATGTAGAGTGTATTCTCTGCACTTCACCAGTGCAAGAGGGGGAAAAGCTGCTGTAATGCACCGTAAATCCAACAGCTTTTCGAAGTGAATGGATCGGCAGAGTAATTCAGCTCACTGAACACAACCGGTCGGCTCCGAAGAGAAAATCTGAATGGGTGGTTGCATACCAGCTCCTTTTATACCCGTATGTCCGGGGGAGTGCAAATTCCCATTGGCCTTTTTTCAAAAAGCAGAGGTGTTTGGGGCTCCCAAGAGTGACCCCTAGTGTCACTACATTGACACAACGTCAAGTGAGTGACAGATAGGGAACTTTTATCACACCAACCAAACCAAACTCTGGTGTCAAACAGACTCAGTCTGGTGCAAAACCCCTAGTGTTAAAGCACTCTTACATGCATTCTAGCTGTGTTTAGGATCACCGGAAGAACAAGTTTAAAATGAGAATTCATTCTTTATGAACTTATATCTAGCACAATACAAGTCACGATTGTCTCAATTGATCTAGCAGTTAGTGCACATGTTCTGACACATTAAGCAGTGCTGCTTATGTTGGCGACAAGAGTTTGAATCCAGCTCACAATATTTGCAAATCCATTCCCTCTTCATCTGCCCATTTTTTCCATACTATGAATAAAAATGGCCAAAAAAGTCTCTTTAGCAGTTCTGTCATCAAAATAGATAGGGGAAAAGAGATTAAGCAAGCAGGTTTATGCTCTGTGTAATATACTGTGCCCATTAGTAAAGTGGCCCACTTTGCAGGCAGGAGTAGAGAGGAGAACACAGGTAAAGCACCAGAGCTAAAGGTTGCCCCCTCTCTGAGCCTGAGCTCACTAGTTGTGAGAAGTGCAGTGAAGGGAAAGAAAAGTGTGCTCTCCTGTTTGTTTTATGTTGTTTTAAGTTGAGTTTATGTCATTAAAGTTTACCTTGACTGTTCTGCCAGATCCCGCCTCCTCCTTGCCAATATTGAACCCGTTACATTGGTGCCAAAACCTGGGAAGGAGGAGGGATGCGCTGTCGTGGAGTCCTCGCCATTACCGTCCACCAGGGGAGGAGCCGCGGCCGTCCGCCGAGGGACAGAGGAGTCGCTGCCAGCCACCAGGAATCGGAGGAACCGCTGCCATCCACCAGGAAGGGGAGGAGCCATTCCATCCGCCAGGGGTCAGAGGTCTCGCTGCCGTCCGCCCAGGGAGGAGCGGCTGTCATCTGCCAGAGGGCGAAGGAGTGGCTGAGGACCAGGTGATGGCGTGTCTGGGGACTGGCGAGCAAATTTTTCTCTCTCTTCTCTCTCTCTCTGTGTCCCTCCCCTCCCCTCGTCTCTCCCCAGGTTCCCAGGAGGCAGGGTGGACCATCAGCTGGCAGAACGGCCGGAAGGGCAGCATCTAGGAGTAGGCCAGTCTGGATGACGCCCCCGGCCTGAAACGGGCAGGGGAGGAGTGTGACAAGGAGGAGGGTGGCCGGGCTGTGAGGGTGCACGACCGGCGCTGAGTCTCGTAATCAGTGTGAGAGAGAGATAAAGGGGAGCCGGAGATGCCAGTTCGAGAGAGAGTGAGACACAGCCCTGTGTGTGTGTGTGTTTATTTTTGTTTTATGTTGTTTTAAGTTGAGTTTATGTCATTAAAGTTTACGTTGACTGTTCTGCCGGTTCCCGCCTCCTCCTTGCCCATCCTTTACCCGTAACAGCCATCAACCACAGTTTATAGCTCTTTCAAGTCATATTTTCTTTTTCTACAAATAGTCAGTGAAAGGACATGCTTAACCATCAATAAAAAAAAAAAATGTTGATCGCAAGCTCATGCGAAGAAATTTCATACTATACTGTGTATCTAAAGTTCAAGTTTGGTGAACTCTGAACCGCTAATCAGTATGACGAGAGGATACGTGACCGACAGGAGGTCGAAAATTCACGCACTAACCTCTTGGCTCAATACAAAGAATACATACTTCAAAGCTGTGTGTTTTATTGTTGCAGGAAAGTGAGTAGACAATATATTTTAACATTTTTAATGTAATATTATTTGTTTTTTTATGTGATGTATTATTTACCTCCACCAGAAGCCCTCCCACGTGACATCATATCCAGATCTGTTGTGCTGTCTGAAAAACACCCAGGTGTAAACAACACCTGCTACACAGCACGGCCCCTATACTGTATTGTAATATTTAAATTGTGGTGAAAACAGAATCTGACAGTATTTGTGCTAGGTTTGGTGTGCAAATAAAATCTGCCACTGTTTGCATCAGGGTGCAATTAACATCTGCCTAAAAATCAGTGTGAACCAGTTGTGAACCCTATTTATGTAAAGTGCCTAAAAACGTACTGTCTCTGAGATACTGTGACAACGAATTCAGGATTTCCCTAAAATAAAGAGGTTGGCATTGTGCTGACTCACCATGGTCAAGTTTGATGCCCTCGTCGAACCTGGAAAACAGATGGTACTGCTCAGCCCAGTACTTGGCCAGCTCAGGTTCTGCTGCAATCTCAGGAGGCATCTTAACATCCTTTCTACTTTTCCTGGTCCTTTTCTTTTTCTTTTTAACAACCTGCACACAGTCTGCTAAAAAGGGAAACAGTATGATTAAATCAATGAGAAGCTTAATGGTGCTAATTGTTGGCTTGGAGATTGCAAGGCTGTAGATACAGGTAAAAAGTGATCACTTCTGTAATGTGTAAAAGCACAGTGCTGAATACCAACCTCCCTTGGCATCCTCAGGAGCATCAGGGAGCATGAAGTCTGGTATATCCAAAGGCTGCAGCTCTCCTCTGGGATATGAGTCCTTCTCCTGCCTTTCTTCTGATTCTGTTGTTAAAGCCTGCTGTGTGTTCTTCAAATGTTCCTCACTTCTGCAGATCGGAGGAGACTTCCCATCAATCTCCTCCTCGTTGTCACCCTCTTCCTTTCGCTTAGGTAGACTTCGGTCCTCTGCTATCTCACATGGCCCAGTTAAAGCTTCGGGCATGGAGGTTGAGGTCATTTCCTCAGAGTTAACATCCGTCTGAACATGCTGAAGGAAATTCTGGACCTGATGGGGTATGAGTGTACTGTATATAGAGGTTTGGGTTATAGGGAAGAACACACACAAACACTGCATACCACTGTCACAGGGACTTCCTCTTCAGATAAAGAGCTAAAGCAAGCATGCCAGACATTGTCTAAAATTATCTATCAAATACAGGTTTGATAGATTTCATATCTGCATTTTACAACAGGCAAAGTTCAAATTCACAACCAAAGGAAATAAAATCAACATTAAACAGGATATAAGATGAGAAAAAAGTGCAGGTATAATAAAAAAATATATTTATTTTATCCATCAGCAATTGACTGGAAAGTGAAAACTGGATAATACATATTAGGGGTTGAAAAATGCAAGATAAGCATATGGCAGCCAAAAAGGCAAATCATTTTGATGAGAGATTACATAGACAAACTATTATTTATTTATTTTTTGTACAACAAGCAACAAAGAATTGTCCACAATAAGACCAGGAATGTGCATTAAGAAAGTCGACAGAGACCGCTTTGACTTCATGTATAATTAAAGGGCACTTTAATCAGTGAATCTGGCCCATATACAATGATCAGCCACAACATTAAATCCACCTGCCTAATATTGTGTAGGTCCCCCTCGTGCTGCCAAAACAGCATCAACCCACATCTCAGAATAGCATTCTGAGATGCTATTCTTCTCACCACAACTGAACAGAGCGGTTATCTGAGTTTCCGTAGACTTTGTCAGTTTGAACCAGTCTGGCCATTCGCTGTTGACCTCTCTCATCAACAAGGCATTTCCACCCGCAGAACTGCCGCTCACTGGATGTTTTTTGTTTTTGGCACCATTCTAAGTAAATTCTAGAGACTGTTGTGTGTGAAAATCCCAGGAGATCAGCAGTTACAGAAATACTCAAACCTACACAATATTAGGCAAGTGGTTTTAATGTTGTGGCAGATCGGTGTACTTAGAAAACAGGGTCAGATAACAGCAAAATTGCAGCAGTCGTTGTGATAAAATTGAACCACAAACAAAGTCCTGTTTAGGCATCCAGCCTGAAAAGATACTGGTGATAATGTCTGTTGCAGTAAAGTTTTCTTCATCCACCAGACCAATTTGTGCTACAAAGAGATCAATTTCAAAGCACTGCAGTAAATTGCAGTCTAGTCTCTTCAGTGGCTAACATCCAGTCTTACATGAAACCTTTGCTGGCTGAATCCTTGGCATTAAACTCAGACATTCACCTTTAAAAAGTCCAGCAGATGCACTGGGATGAAAAATTTTTCATCCCAAATTGAATTACTGTATAGAGCAGTTCAGTCATTACGTCAATGTGTAGGCTTACCCGGATAGATAATTCGCCTTGAGAATTTTGAATGAATTTATAAAACAGCGGTTTTCAATTTATGAGTAAAATAAGGTCTGTGGTTAACATTACTTGAAGACACTTCCATGTTTGGTTCTACAAAATAAATTACACAATGTAAGTTGCTAACAAGTTGCAACAAAAGGACAACAACGTTGATCTGATTTGTAAAACAGGAAAACTTTGTAGTTGAAAATTATAAGCGTGGTTTGATTTTCAAGGAAACCTTTTTGACAACTATATGTAATAACTACATAAATGCACATTTATCCAGGTTAAAAAAACATTACAAATTCTTGAGGGATTTCCCTTAATCATAAATTATAAATTAATAAAAAAAATTGACTTTGTAAGCAACGGTAACTAATGGCAGAACAAAATTACCATTTCTGTCAGAATGAGAAGAAATGAAAAACATTTTGTTTCTAATCCCTGTGTTCAAGTAATGTTAACCATTGGCCTTAAAAACTTTCCAAGATTCCCATCTTTTTGAATATTCAAAATGCCAGTGGCAGCTACCAAACTTTTGAACTTGTCCTGTGTGTGTTTGATAGCTGGGAATGTGTGTGTCCGTGTCAGGGGTGAGACTGGAGGTTAGAGTGCCTCTGTCTGTCTGACAGGAGCTGGCAGCATGTAGTAAGCAGGTGGTGAATGAGATGCTGTGATGGGGTGTTAGATGAAGCAGTTCTGTGCAGTCTACATAAAGATCCAGTGGCAGACCTCCTGGGTTTATGCCCACTCTCTACCCTCTTCTTCTTTTTATACCCACACACCTCTGAGCCCGTCACAGTTATGATATGCTTCACTGATCCGGTGTAAGGCGAACAGAACGACATGGTGCATATACATGTAAGCCATCAAATCCATGTGCCAATAAACACTCAGGAAAGAGCGCAAACATACAAATTTTATTGTTTAGTTAATGCTCATACAGTTACATGCCAAGTAGCACTTAGGAGATAAACAGTGACAGACTCTTAAGGTACAACTAACGGTACAATAAGAGTGAGATTTGAAAAGTTCCTGCAGAAGTGTATTTGAAAAGCATACAGTATGTATGAGAAATAAAGAAACTTTGTGAAACTGCCTCTAAAAAGCAATCAAATCTGTTCTACTCACTGCAGTCCTACCATCCAAAATTATCTTTGGCAGAACTGATTAAATTGCCTTTAGATAATTAACTAAAAACAAATGTATGATTAAACAAACACTGTAATAGTTCACCCTGAAAATGAAAATTCTGTCATCATTTATTCACCCTCATATTCAAATCTGGCATGTCAAGATTGGTTACGAAACATATAAGAACGACTGCTGCTGGCATCATTAACATCCAAACTGGCATGGAGTTGAATCTGCATATGCGCAAATGAGATACAAAAGCTGCAGTGGAGTGGAATATTATCAGTGATTAATTACTTACATGGTATATAACGCATGAGTCGTATGGGCTGTTGTGTGGAAAACAGCAGCATTAGCATTCCTCAAAATGTCACCTTTTATGTTCCAGGGAAGAGAAAATGTCATATGGATTTGGGTGAACTATTCCTTTAAATATAATGTGTGAAGGGAGCAAATGAAATCACTCTTACTTTCTGGTGGGTTTTGCTGCTCTTTGGCTTTGTAGTTTGAGGTCCATCATCAGTAAAGAAGATGTGCTTGATGATCTTGCAGGCTGCTTGTTTTCTTGCCTCTGAGGGCCTCCAGTTCTCCTCACTCCTCCTGCTGCTTCTGTTTGGACCCTGGCCTGCTTTCAGCTTCACAACACTGTCAAACCTGCCATGATGATATATGTTTGGACATTAGTAGAGGTGCTGATTGTTTGCAAAGCTGTAAAGAGGTGTGAAGCTTCTCTCTGGGGTCATACTTGGGCTGTGGGCCACATCTCAGGCAGAGAGCATCCCATGCCTCCTCCCCAAGCTCCTCGGCATCCAGCTCGTGACTTTGAGCAAAACAGCCAATCACACACCATTGGATTATGTATATAAGGAATAGTTCACCCAAAAATTGTTTACTCCCTCCATGTCGTTCCAAACCCGTGTGACTTACTTTCTTCCGTGGGACACAAAAGGTGAATTTTTGAAGAATAATCAGGCCTCTCTTACTATATATTGAGAACTGGGACTGTCAAGCTAAAAAAAAAAAAAAAAAAAAAAAAAAAAGCACAATAATAATATCCCAAAAGTGGTCTATTTCATCCATGCCTTGTATTCTATGTTTTCTGGAGCCAATTGTGTGAGGAATTGACCAAATTTAAGTAATTATTTACTGATAATCTTCCCCCCTAGAGAGCTGTTATGTGCTGTGACCAGGAAATTGAATCATTGCATCGACTTCGAGAACTGATCAGTTCAGATTTGTAATTAGATTTGTTAATTAATCAGTCAGACCGGTTTTGTCAGACTGGATCAGTCGATTCATAAAGAATATCTCACTCAAAAGAGCTAATAGTTAATGGATGTCAAGAATTTAAATAAATAATGACTCAAATTTCAGTCTGTTCTTCACACAATCACTTTCATATGGCTTTGGAAGACTTGATGTATAGTGCACGAATCAAATGGACCACTTTTATGACACTTTTAAGGTGCTTTTTTTGTTGTTGTCATTTTGGAGCTTGACAGCTCTAGTCCTGATTCACTTTCAATATATGGAAAAGACTGGCCAGGATATCTTTCAAAAATTCACTTAAAGTCATACAGGTTTAGAGCAATATAGGATAAAAAATCCTCTAGGGAATATGATCTGCTTTTAAAGGATGGCGTGACACACATGGTGTTGTCATTTTAGCAAACAGAATTCTGGCTTAATGTCACTGTGATACCAACAGTAGGGTAAAGACATCCTGATCACAGGTGGCCACGTCAGACAACAGACAGTAATCAAACTACTGAGATTGAGTAATTAAACCCCAACGTACTGTTAAACTGAAGGACTAAAAAGCAAACACATCTGCTAATTTCTCACTTTGTGAGCCTTTACAGGGGTGATATATTGTAATGTAATACTCACTACTTGGACTTTTTCAAATCTTATTGTTACAGCTTGAAACCATGATATACAGTTGCAGTCAGAAGTTTACATATACCTTATACCACTACCCAGCATTCTACTGGCAAATGTTCAGTCTCTGGACAACAAGCTCTGTGAGTTGAGAGCGCGGATCTCTTTACAACGAGAGATGAGGGACTGCTGCATTATCTGCCTTACAGAAACTTGGATGTCTTCTGAGATTCCAGATTCAGCCATCGTACCCGCGGGGTTCTCCGTGCACCGAGCGGACAGAGCGAAAGACCTCTCAGGTAAAAGCAGAGGTGGTGGTGTATGTTTTATGATCAACAAATCCTGGTGTGATCAGAGGAACGTACATTCTATCAAGTCTTTCTGCTCTCCTGATCTGGAATTTCTCATGCTTCTGTGTCAACCATTCTGGCTACTGAGGGAATTCACAGCGGTCATTATCACTGCTGTGTACATCCCACCACAAGCCGACACAGACCGGGCACTCAAGGAATTGTATGGGAGTACAAGTGAGCAGGAAACCGCTTACCCTGAGGCCGCGTTCATTGTAACCGGGGACTTTAACCAAGCCAATTTTAAATCAATTGCACCAAAATATCACCAACACATCAGTTTCTACACACGAGGGGACCGGGTTTTGGACCATTGCTACTCTCCCTTCCGGGATGGCTACAAATCCCTCCCCCGCCCACCATCTGGCAAATCGAACCACTCATCCATTCTGCTTCTGCCCGCTTACAGGCAGAAACTGAAACAAGAAGCACCTGCCCTCAGAACGATCCAGTGCTGGTCGGACCAATCAGAATCTACACTACAAGACTGTTTTGATCACGTGGACCGGGAGATGTTCCTGTCCGCCTGATGACGACATCGAGATTTACGCTGATAGCGTAACGTGTTTCATCAGAAAGTGCGTAGAGGATGTTGTTCCGACCAAAACAATACGGATCTACCCAAACCAGAAGCCATGGATAAAAAGCGATTTTCGTGCTGCACTTGATGCGCGGGCCTCCACTTTTAATTCTGGGAATGCGGAGGAGCATAAACAAGCCAATTAAGCACTCTGCAAAACTATCAGAGCAGCCAAACGCCAGTACAGGGACCAGATTGAAGGACAGTTTAACACCATCAACTCTAGAAGCATGTGGCAGGGAATTAATATCATCACGGACTTTAAAGGGAATAAAAACTCCGCTGTGAACTAAATACTAAATACTTTTTATGCTCGTTTCGAGGGAAATAACCCCGCCCTCGTGGAGAGAGCTCTCGCGGCCGAAGCTACAGAGGTTAGTTCACTCTCCGTCTCTGTAGCGGATGTAACCTGATCCTTCCGACGAGTGAATATCCGTAAAGCTGCAGGTCCAGATGGCATTCCGGGCCGCGTCATCAGAGCGTGCACGAATCAACTGGCTGGTGTTTTTATGGACATTTTCAACCTTTCCCTCTCCTTGTCTGTTGTCCCCACATGCTTTAAAATGTCCACCATTGTGCCTGTACCAAAGTAATCCAAAATCACTTGCTTAAATGACTGGCGTCCTGTTGCTCTGACCCCCATCATCAGCAAATGCTTTGAGAGACTAATCAGAGATTACATCTGCTCTGTGCTGCCTCCATCACTGGGCCCACTGCAGTTTGCTTACCGCAACAACCGCTCCACTGATGATGCCATTGCATCTACAATACACACTGCTTTCTCCCACCTGGAAAAAAGGAACACTTATGTGAGAATGCTGTTTGTAGACTACAGCTCAGCATTCAACCTCATAGTGCCCTCCAAGCTTTATGTGAAACTCCGGGCTCTGGGCTTAAACAGCTCGCTGTGCAGCTAGATCCTGGACTTCCTGTCAAGCAGACGCCAGGTGCTTAGAATGGGCAGCAACATCTCCTCATCACTGATCCTCAACACTGGAGCCCCGCAGGGCTTTGTTCTCAGCCCACACCTGTATTCCCTGTACACACATGACTGTGTGGCAACACACAGCTCCAATGCCATCATTAAGTTTGCTGATGATACGACGGTGGTAGGTCTGATCACTGACAATGATGAAATGGCCTACAGAGAGGAGGTGCACACTCTGACACGCTGGTGTCAGGAGCACAACCTCTCCCTCAACGTCAGCAAGACAAAGGAGCTTGTGGTGGACTTCAGGAGAAAAGACAGAGAACACAGTCCCATCACCATCAATGGAGCACCGGTGGAGAGAGTCAGCAGCTTCAAGTTCCTCGGTGTCCACATCACTGAGGAACTCACATGGTCTGTCCACACTGAGGCCATTGTGAAGAAGGCTCATCAGCACCTCTTCTTCCTGAGACGGCTGAGGAAGTTTGGAATGAACCGCCACATCCTCACACGGTTCTACACCAGCACTGTAGAGAGCATCCTGACTGGCTGCATCTCTGCCTGGTATGGAAATAGCACCGCCCACAACCGCAAAGCCCTTCAAAGGGTGGTGCGAACTGCCAGACACATCATCAGAGGTGAGCTTCCCTCCCTCCAGGACATATATACCAGGCGGTGTGTGAAAAAAGCTTGGAGGATCATCAGAGACTCCAGCCACCCGAGCCATGGGTTGCTCTCACTGCTACCATCAGGCAGGCAGTATCGCAGCATCAGGACCCACACCAGCCGACTTCATGACAGCTTCTTCCCCCAAGCAATCAGACTTTTGAACTCTTGATCTCTCACGATCAATATACATCAGCACTGCACTTTATAAATCTTATTATCTCACACTGGATTGTCATAATTTATATTCTCTCTTAACAACACACTGGCAACTGACTATCAACTGACAGCCTGAATGTCAATACAGTACAATACAACCTACTGTATATTTTATATATACTATATATACTATTTTTATTGTATAATATGTTTTCTATATTGTATGTGTATTCCATATTGTGTGTATTGTATACTGTACATTGTATATTATTATTTGTATATTGTGTTGTGTGTAATTATGTGTATATTAGGTATGTAAATTGTGATGTGTAAATCTGTATATTGTAAATTGGTATATGTCTCATCACTGTCATGACTGCTATGTTGCTTGGAACTGCACCCAAGACTTTCACCCACTATTGCACTTGTGTATATGGTTGTCTGACAATAAAAGTGATTTGATTTTGATATATCCACATAATTTTCCTTCCTCATGATGCCAACTATTTTATGAAGTGCACCAGTCCCTCCTGCAGCAAAGCACCCCTACCCCCATGCTTCACGGTTGGGATGGTGTTCTTTGGCTTGCAAGCCTCACCCTTTTTCCTCCAAACATAACAATGGTCATTATGGCCAAACAGTTCAATTTTTGTTTCATCAGACCAGAGGACATTTCTCCAGAAAGTAAGATCTATGTCCCCATGTGCACATGCAAACTGTAGTCTGGCATTTTATGGCGGTTTTGGAGCAGAGGCTTCTTCCTTGCTGAGAAGCCTTTCAGGTTATGTCGATATAGGACTCGTTTTACTGTGGATATAGATACTTCTCTTCCTGTTTCCTCCAGCATCATCACAAGGTACTTTTCTGTTGTTCTAGGATTGATTTGCCCTTTTCGCACCAAACTACGTTCATCTCTAGGAGACAGAATGATCCTTCCTGAGCGGTATGATGGCTGCGTGGTCCCATGCTGTTTACACTTGCATACTATTGTTTGTACAGATGAAGGTGGTACCTTCAGGCATTTGGAAATTACTCCCAAGGATGAACCAGACTTGTGGAGGTCCACCATTTTTTCTGAGGTCTTGGCTGATTTCTTTTGATTTTCCCATGATGTCAAGCAAAGAGGCACTGAATTTGAAGGTAGGCCTCAAAATACTACCACAGGTACACCTCCAATTGACTCCAAATAGCCAATTAGCCTATCAGAAGCTAATTGGCTAATTGTCTAAAGGCTTGACATAATTTTCTGGATTTTTCCAAGCTGCTTAAAGGCACAGTTAACTTTGTGTATGTAAACTTCTGATCCACTGAAATTGTGATATAGTCAATATAAGTGAAACAATCTGTCTGTAAACAATTGATGGGAAATTACTTGAGTCATGCACAAAGTAGAAGTCCTAAACGACTTGCCGAAACTATAGTTTGCTACTATGAAATCTGTGGAGTGGCTAAAAAAATGAGTTTTAATGACTTCAACCTAAGTGTATGTAAACTTCTGACTTCAACTGTATGCAGTTTTGTTCCTCTTATCAACATCATGTACTATACAATAAAAAATAACAAGCATTAACACCCACACAGAGCTAATTGAAGTTAACTGAAGAACATGAGAAGAGAGTTAAAGGTGAAGTGTGTGATTTTTGTGCCAATAACATCACCAAACAGAACTGCAATTTCTTTGGTTGATCTTCCAGATTGGCCCAGCTGGGCATAAGCACATTGGATCAACCAGTGTCATGAATTTGGGGCAGTTTTACCTGTTTTCCGAACTACAGTGTTTTTGAAAGCTGTTTCAAAACAGTAAAATTGATTGCAATTCTGTTTCGTGCTGCTAGTGGCACAGAAAATTACACAATTAACCTTTAATTTGGTGTGTTGAAGCTATATCGATATCTATATATTCAGAAGTGATATGATAGGTGTGGGTGAGAAACATCAAAATAAGAGGAACACAACTGCATACAGTTGAAGTCCCACACCTTTTATATCGCTTCTGAAGATACAGATTTAACCACTGGAGTCTTATTACTTTTATGTTTCCTTTATGTGATTTTTGGAGCTACAAAGGTCTGGTCACCATTCACTTGCTTTGTATGGACCTACAGAGCTGAGATATTCTTCTAAAAATCTTTGTTTGAGTTCAGCAGAAGAAAGTCATACTCATCTGGGATAGTATGAGGGTAAGTAAATGATGGGAGAATTTTCATATTTGGGTGAACTATCCCTTTAACTCAAATAATAAAATGCAACTAAACATATAATCATGCATAGTAATGATTGAGCAAAATAAATAGGCTTAACAGCTTCAAAGAGGGAGAATAATCTTTCTTTGTTCACGTCAAATGTTGTGCGTCCAATTAAACCCTTACAAAATGTAGAGTTCTGGCAAGCATACTGCAGATTTGACACTCATTATTTTCACATGCAAAGGAGCTTTGCGATTTGCCGCAAACTACTGCCAGAAGTTCACTAACAGTGGTGAACCTGCAACAAACTTTTGACAACAATGGGCAATTTGCCACTAGTGGCAAACACTTCTAGAGCATACCTGTGACAACAATAAAGAGTTTGTTGCAAAGTTACAGTGTAAATGGCATAAAATCTGGTTCCTGAAGTCATACCAGTTGAGAAACACTGCTGTAATGTAATAAACCTTTATATTCTAACTGTGCTACAGTCTGTACTCTGAAAATAGGTCATGGTGCAGAAAGGTGTTGACATATTTGGGTTCAGCATCACTGCCTGATCACCACAGACCCCACTACCCATGCCTTAAATGTCAACACACACTAACCAGCAGCATCAGTGCAGGCTTTACATGACGAGGGTCTTTTGAGGTTTCCTCCATCACAGGGCTCATCAGCACAGTTACAGGCCAAAGACTGCTGGCCAAATCCACCACAGTCAACTTCCTCATTCAATAAGCAAAGGCTGCTTATAATGTGTGTAACTCTGGTAGCATCTTGTTCTTCATGTTCTGTTCAGAGTCTGTGAGAGTCTTTCGTTCCTCTGTTTCTTCTCGGCCACCCTGAACTTCTTCAGAAACAGCAATTGTGCTGTAGGACTCGTCCAGAGTCCAGTCCTGAGCGGCCCAGTAGTGAAACTGTTCCCAATAGTACTGATATGTTTAGCCGCAGTGCTCATTCCAGTCAGACTCTGAGTGGGGACAGTCCTGCTCTGTGCTACTGTTTCCCCAGCCAGCTCTGCCACAGCAGGCCCTCTCTGTGCTGGTTCCAATACCTGAGCCAGGCCTCCTCTGACACGGGAGAGGTCAGTTCAGCGTAAATCTCAGTGACAGCACACTGTTTATTCTCCTCAGAGTCCTCCTCATGTGTATCCCCATAATCTGGGAGGGTTTCCAAATGGTTGGTGCCTCTTTGGAACTTTGGTCTCACTAAAACTTGGCCCTTAAACACAAGAAACAATAATTAGTTTTGTTTTTTTATAAGCACAGCCAAATCAATACTTTAAGTGGGGTAAAACTTGATATTATCTTTCTTTAATAACAGTTAAAAAAAGAACAGTGAGAAGATTTACTGCATGCAATCTTGGGACACATAAACAAGTATCACAAAATGGTACAAACCAGGGCCTTGTCAACTTTTGAACGGGTTGTGTAATTTCATTTATTTTGTATTGTGGAATATATGTAAATATCTGTTACGTCAAATAGCTTCCTTGGGACAGTACTAAATTATTTACATTTACATTTATTCATTTGACAGATGCTTTTATCCAAAGCGACTTACAAAAGAGGAAAACATAAGCGATCATCTTAAGGAGACAGTGGTATGAAAAGTGCCGTATTACAAAGTTTCACTAGCATCAGAATAGTATTCAAAACAGAACAGGAATTTTTTTTTTTTTTTTAATGACTGGTTAAGTGCTCATGGAAAAGATGGGTTTTTAGTCATTTTTTGAAGACAGAGAGTGAGTCAGCTTCATGGATGGAGTTGGGAAGGTCGTTCCACCAACGTGGTATGATGAAGCTGAAAGTCCGGGAAAGTTCAACAACAGGATTGGCTGGAAAGACAAGGAGTTCAGTCTTGGCTGGGTTGAGTTGCAGGTGGTGTTCCTTCATCCAGGCCGAGATGTCTGCCAGGCAGGCAGAAATTAGAGCAATCACTGTGGTGTCGTTGGGCTGGAAAGACAAGTAGAGTTGCGTGTCATCAGCGTAGCAGTGGTAAGAGAAACCATGTGCCTGAATGATGGTCCCAGTGATGTTGTGTATTTAGAGAAGAGAAGTGGCCCAAGCACTGATCCCTGAGGTACCCCAGTAAGTAGCTGATGTGGCTTGGATACCTCACCTCTCCAGGCTACCTTGAAGGACCTACCTGAGAGATTAAGAGTTAAACCAGTCAAGCACAGTTCCTGTGATGCCCAGCGAGGAGAGGGTAGAGAGTTAGATCTGATGGTTTACTGTGTCAAAGGCTGCAGAAAGGTCCAGCAGAATCAGGACGGATGATCTGGATTCAGCTTTCGCCTGTCTCAGAGACTCAGTGACAGACAGCAGGGCAGTCTCGGTGGAGTGTCCACTTTCGAAGCCTGACTGATTGTCATCCAGCAGCTTGTTCTGTGAGAGATAGGCAGAGATTTGATTGAAAACTGCCCTTTCAAGTGTTTTTGCCATGAATGGGATGAGAGAGACTGGTCTGTAGTATTCTGTTTGTGTGGGGTTAAGTGCGGGTTTCTTCAGCAGCGGGGTTACTCGAGCCTGCTTAAATGTAGTGGGAAAAGTGCCTGTAAGTAGAGATGTGTTAATTATGTATGTGAGTGCAGGTAGGATGGATTCAGAAATGGCCTGGAGAAGGTGAGAAGGAATGGGGTCAAGGGAACAGGTGGTGGGGTGGTTGGAGAGGAGGAGTTTAGAGACCTCAGTGTCAGTCAGAGGAGAGAATATAGAGATAGTTGCATACAGGAGACAGGTGTTTGACAGGGTGTGGTTCTGAGAATGTATTGCTGATGGTTGTAACCTTATTAGTAAAAAATGTGGCGAAGATATCTGCTGTCAGTGTTGTGTCAGGTGGTGGAGGGGGAGGGCAGAGTAGTGTGTTGAATGTTCTAAACAAGCTGCGAGTTCTGTGGTGCTGTTGATCTTGTTCTGGTAATAGGAGGTTTTTGCAGATTTAACATTATCTGAAAAAGTTGCAAGCAGAGACTGATATTTACCTAGATCTGCTGGATCTTTAGATATCCGCCATCTCCTCTCAGCTGCCCTGAGGTCATTCCGATGTTCACAAAGGATGTCAGACAGCCAGGGGCTGGATGGTGTAGCACGTGCTGGCCTAGAGGAGATAGGACAGATGTTGTCTAGACAGGTTGTTAAAGTAGAGCTTAGTGTGTCTGTGGCAGTGTTTACATCAAGCGTGGTAAATACATTTAATGTGGGAAGAGAGGTAGAGACAGCAGTGGAAAGGCGTGAGGGTGAAAGAGAACGAAGTTTACGGCGAAAGGAAACCAAAGGTGGAGACTGGTTTAATGTAGATGGGAGGGTCATGTTGAATTGAACAAAGTAGTGATCAGAGACATGTAAAGGAGTAACAAGAATATTTGAGTTGGTATAGTTACGTGTAAAAATGAGGTCCAGCTGGTTGCTGTGGTGTGTAGTCTTTCCAAGTCAAATGAGGCCAGGAGAGTATTTAGTTCAGTGGCCTGGGCCTTGTCTTGGTGTATGTTGAAATCACCAAGAACAACAAGTGGCCTACCATCCTCCGGCAACGAGGACAGCAGGACATCCAACTCCTCAAGAAAGTTTGTCAGCTGACCTGGAGGGCGATAGATGACAACAACATGTATTTTTGTGGGTTGCATTGTAGTAATAGCATGGAATTCAAAAGTAGTATTGTTACATAGTGAAGAGTATGGTGAAAAAGTCCAGTTGTTATGAATGAGCAAACCTGTTCCCCCACCCCTGGATGTCGAGGGGTGTGAGAGAAGGAGAAGTTGTTGGAGAGAGCAGCAGGTGTTGCTGTATCCTCTGGACATATCCATGTTTCTGTCAGTGCCAGGATGCTGAGGGTGGACTGTGTGGTGAAGGCTGGAATGAAGTCAGCTTTATTCACAGCTGACTGGCAGTTCCAGAGTCCCACCGAGAAAAAGAGCGGAGCAGGTGCTGAAGTGCAAAGTGCAAAGTGGCCGTAGGTTGTGTGGGTTGCATTTGGTCTTGCATCGATATCGTGTAAACAGTCTGTAACAGATAACAGGGATGTGCTTGAAGGTATGTGTTATTTGTGAAGTAGACATATTAGTATATAGAAGGAAAATAAGAAAAGAGAATCCTAAATTATAAATTATTCTTAAATGATTCTGCAAAGGATATGTAACCTTGAGCAGAATATACATGTATATTCATGTTTGAAAGTGCCCTGTACCAAATGACATACTGGATGTGGACTTGAGGTCTTTTGGCCTTCATTTGCATGCATCCATGACAAACAGACATACATCTCTCCTCTGTTCTGATGAGCTGGCAAACTCCACAGGAAGTCTCATACTGGTCATAAGCATGGCCTCTTCATCCACAACTGCCTCCTCCTCCTCATTCTCATTGTCATATCCTCAGAGCAGTTATGATCTTCCAGAAGCACTTCCTCGTCTTCAAGATCTTACAAACCATTCGTAAAGTTATTTAGGCATTCACACATCAGTCTTCATTTTCAATACTGCAACCAGTTCCATTAATTTAATGCAAGCAAAAAATTAAATGTAAACCAGGATACAGTGGCAGCAGAAGTGAACTCAGTACTTATTTCCTAATTAAAAAAAAAAAAAACATTACTCCTAAAGAAATGAATAGTAATTTTAAAACATTTGTATAAAATCATTAACACTCACATGAGATGAAGACTTTAATCATAACAGTAACTTTATAAAAGCTGTTTAAATCTACATAAAGAGGATCTCCTCATGGGGGCTGCCATGTTAGGATCACATGACCTGCCAAATATTTCTCACTTAATCTCAGTAACCGCCTTGTTATTGGACACTTTAAACATGGATTACATTCATCATTGCTGACTGTGAATAGTGAATTTCTACAATGGCACTGGTAACTGAAAACTATTGTGTTTGAATAACCGCTGTTCCAATATCAGGCCGAACAGTTCTCATTGCAAAACCGTACTGTTCCGTGCCGATCCGGGCCATCTGGCGTGGTTAAGGTTTATTTTTCCACTGTGGGACTGTATGTACCAGATCCGTCTTTTAGCGACACTGTGAGAGGTAAACATTGGAGCGAGTGCGGTGTGCTATGGAGGATGATAGCCTATTCCAGTTTTTAGGACTGTTTTTTTCACTGGTTTTACTCTGCTAACAAACAGCAAAGACACGGACCATGTCGCAAAATTGAAAGTGAAGAGAAAAAGGTGTGAGGTTTTTAATAATTTGCTGAGGCTTGTGTTTACAACCGGACACGAACATGCAGAAAGGTAAAAGTTCCCAGACTAGCTAAAAAGGATATTTATCGACAAAATATTGTATATTTATTATATGAAAATAGTATATGAGAATATAATTTTACATTCTGAGCAGGGACTAAAAACAAAATGTTTTTCATTTCAGTTCGTTCTGAGCAAAAACTGTATTTTTTCATTCCGGTTCAGAAGTTCCGCAGCCTCCTTTCCAAAAGGTTACCAGTTAGAACAAACAAACAAAATAAAAGAATTGTTAATAACGTTCTTTTTAAAATGACTGTACTCTGCGTTAAGGGGTGGGTGAAATACAATTTACAGTGTTGCCAGATCTCGCAAGAGAAACAAGTGAAACAAGTGAAACAAGTGAAAAACAAGCCCAAAATAAGCCACTTGCCTCACCAAAATAAGGACAAATAAGCTATTATTTTTTTCCTGTGTGGTGGATTTTTCGGCATAGAAATCAAGCAGTTAATTAACAGTTAAGTATAATTTTATTTACAGACCTGCTTCTGAGTCAAAATCTGACAGCATCAAATCTGTATTAATGCATCATATCTAACAATAATTTAGTGAAGACTTGGAAACAACTGAGAAATGAACTTTTTACCTCTAATAATGTTTTTCTTGTATCTTGATTAGCTGTGCATGTATATGTAGTAATTATAGTTGTTAAAACAAGTAATTAAGTAAATAAATTATAGTTGTTAAAACAAGTAACAAGTAATGTAGTAATTATAGCTGTTCACAGAATGTGACATCCACAATGGGCAATTAGGCAAAGAAATGTGTGATGCAGCAGTTTCCTTCAAAATCAAAGCACATGTTTAATTTTTTCGGGAATATGAAGTGGTGTAGTTCCAAAAATTTACTGTGATAAACCCTATGGCCTTTAGTTTCATGAAAAAAATGATTGGAACAAATTAACAGGTTATAACTGGTTACCAGCATTTAAAAATAACGTTTCACTCCGGAACAATTTAAACTCACTTTGTTCCAGTTTTCGGTTACGTTCTGCAAAAAATTCCATTCATTTTCGGTTTTCATTCCTTGAACTGTTTTTGTCCCTGATTTTGAGTTTAAATGAGCTAGTAATCTACTTTCCTGATGAAAAAGGAGTGTAGAAAAATAAATGTAGTCTACAATACTATTTAAACTATCATAATAAAATCATGAAGATACAATAAACGAGTCGCCACGTACCAGTCTACCAGCATGGTTGAGAACGGTTGAGTACGGTTAGCTAACCGTGCCGAGAATTCTGGGCCGAGAATGGTTTATAATCATGCCATACCGAACCGTGCTCCAATGGAAATGTTACTGTAATTGTTCTGTACCATGCTCAGAAGCATTCGTCCCGATGGTGGAAAAGCAGCTAATGATCCTGCATCCACGCCACTAGGTGGCAGTGTAAGTCCAAGATGACATAAAAGCAAAAATTACTGAGTTTAACTTCTTTAACTTCTTTTCATAGATGATCAGATATTAAAAGGAAACTGTACCATGCAATCCATTTTCAGTCTGACTCAGTATGGATTTAAAATCTGACCAATACAATTCTCGATCACTGTGGAAGAGAACAAGACAATATGTGCACACCATTCACAATGATTTCATGTTAATTGACAGCATCCCACACTAAACTACAATTCATAAAAAGGTTAGGCTTGCACAGTGAAGGTTTTATTTCACAGTGCTACCACAACAATTTCATCTTAAAACTATGGAGCAGTTAAATTTCTACAGCATCAGTCCATTGAAAATATACCATTATGAATGCAATCAACATAAGACATGTATGACACAGTTAGATCTGGTCCAGGAATTTGATTGGCTAAGCGGCATTCAAAGAGTGCTGATATTTAATATAACAGCACTGGGACACTTTACTATTTGTATCACTCTGCTTGTCTGTGTTTATGGCTTTTCAAATAGTGGTGGGGACTTTGATTCATCGTTTATTTTGATTTGTTTTAACTAGCTGGGTTTCCATCCAAATTTTTCGCATTTTTTAAGCAAAATTAGACTAAACAAAATGCGAATCATGGCTCATTTCCATTCACTACATCATGTGGATGATCTTAAGGGAGCCCGCCTTGTCACGATGGAGCAGATGACCTCCTTGTTTCTGGGAGAGTTGTATATGGAGCAATTTTGCATAGTTTTTTTTAAAATGCTGAAAACGCTGCTATGCCCATACACCACCAGCCTCTGTATACCTGGGAGTAGAGGTCTGCAACCCCACAGACAGAGACTAGCCTATAAAAATGCTAAGTGGATTTCTATTTTTTTTAAATTAATGAATTAATGCAAAAAATAACCCAAAAACAATAATTGTTTTATTTTGCAACTAATTTATTTTTAAAACAATAAACAAAACAAAAATTATGATGTAAATGTGCACACAGCACATGCATCTATTTATCCAATCCTTATTTAGAGCAGAATACTAGGTAGTCACTGGGGCTTTAGGAGAATGGCAGAGCAAAGCGTGGGCATGCTATGTTATCAAAGGATATGAAACTGGGACCAGAAAATGGTCAATTTAGTGTAAGAAATCAACCTCAGGCAAGTCAGACGGGCATCATTTTCACACATCTAATAATAGCTCTAACAGAAAAAATAAAATGCTCTTTGTGTAAACTCTATTTGTACGGCTTTTGCTCTACAGGTGCATCTCAATAAATTAGAATGTCGTGGAAAAGTTCATTTATTTCAGTAATTCAACTCAAATTGTGAAACTCGTGTATTAAATAAATTCAATGCACACAGACTGAAGTAGTTTAAGTCTTTGGTTCTTTTAATTGTGATGATTTTGGCTCACATTTAACAAAAACCCACCAATTCACTATCTCAAAAAATTAGAATACATCATAAGACCAATAAAAAAACATTTTTAGTGAATTGTTGGCCTTCTGGAAAGTATGTTCATTTACTGTATATGTACTCAATACTTGGTAGGGGCTCCTTTTGCTTTAATTACTGCCTCAATTCGGCGTGGCATGGAGGTGATCAGTTTGTGGCACTGCTGTGGTGGTATGGAAGCCCAGGTTTCTTCGACAGTGGCCTTCAGCTCATCTGCATTTTTTGGTCTCTTGTTTCTCATTTTCCTCTTGACAATATCCCATAGATTCTCTATGGGGTTCAGGTCTGGTGAGTTTGCTGGGCCAGTCAAGCACACCAACACCATGGTCATTTAACCAACTTTTGGTGCTTTTGGCAGTGTGGGCAGGTGCCAAATCCTGCTGGAAAATGAAATCAGCATCTTTAAAAAGCTGGTCAGCAGAAGGAAGCATGAAGTGCTCCAAAATGTCTTGGTAAACGGGTGCAGTGACTTTGCTTTTCAAAAAACACAATGGACCAACACCAGCAGATGACATTGCACCCCAAATCATCACAGACTGTGGAAACTTAACACTGGACTTCAAGCAACTTGGGCTATGAGCTTCTCCACCCTTCCTCCAGACTCTAGGACCTTGGTTTCCAAATGAAATACAAAACTTGCTCTCATCTGAAAAGAGGACTTTGGAATACTGGGCAACAGTCCAGTTCTTCTTCTCCTTAGCCCAGGTAAGACGCCTCTGACGTTGTCTGTGGTTCAGGAGTGGCTTAACAAGAGGAATACGACAACTGTAGCCAAATTCCTTGACATGTCTGTGTGTGGTGGCTCTTGATGCCTTGACCCCAGCCTCAGTCCATTCCTTGTGAAGTTCACCCAAATTCTTGAATCGATTTTGCTTGACAATCATAAGGCTGCGGTTCTCTCGGTTGGTTGTGCATCTTTTTCTTCCACACTTTTTCCTTCCACTCAACTTTCTGTTAACATGCTTGGATACAGCACTCTGTTAACAGCCAGCTTCTTTGGCAATGAATGTTTGTGGCTTACCCTCCTTGTGAAGGGTGTCAATGATTGTCTTCTGGACAACTGTCAGATCAGCAGTCTTCCCCATGATTGTGTAGCCTAGTGAACCAAACTGAGAGACCATTTTGAAGGCTCAGGAAACCTTTGCAGGTGTTTTGAGTTGATTAGCTGATTGGCATGTCAAAATATTCTAATTTTTTGAGATAGTGAATTGGTGGGTTTTTGTTAAATGTGAGCCAAAATCATCACAATTAAAAGAACCAAAGATTTAAACTACTTCAGTCTGTGTGCATTGAATTTATTTAATACACGAGTTTCACAATTTGAGTTGAATTACTGAAATAAATGAACTTTTCCACGACATTCTAATTTATTGAGATGCACCTGTATGTGGAAAAATAAATTTAGGGTTGCGGGAACTGGAGTGGTCTGGAAGAAAATCATTGCGGGCAGAGAGCAGGTTAACGTGGAGTAAAATTTAGCGTGACCAGGCGGGTGCGGGATATAAACTTGTAGGAGAGTGAAGGAAAATACAGTCATGGCCTCTAGCTAGGAGCGGCCTTGCTCAAAACTGTTCTGACAGATTGTGAGGACCCACTTTAATAAGCAGCTATGGGTTAGACACTTCAGAATCTCAAGGGCTATGTTTGAAGAATTGTGTGCCAAGGTCGGACCTTCTGTTGGGCCAGTCACATCAAGCTAGCGCACACCCAAATGGCCAAACATCATCTTTTTGCAAATAAAACTGTTTTAATTACCTTAATGTGCATTTTGACTTACGCAAAACTCCACCTATGCCTAGTGCAAACATCTTTTAAGCGAATTTTGAGAGATGATGCACATATCAAGCATTCCAATTCAGGTTTCCTTAAATGCAAATTTAAAATTTGCATTAAAATTGTTGGATTTCTGCAGATTACATCTTTGCACCAGTAGGTTGTGAAAAATAAGCATCTTTTATGTTATGACTGAGTCACTGAATCATTGAGACATTGACTCAACGGATTCATTAAAACCCGACTCTGTGAGACAGTGGAAGTGTACGAGAACGATTTGTATGCTTAAAAGATTCATTAACGAACGAAACACCACTAAAACCAGCACAGAGAGCAAAGTAATGCTTGATGCTTTGGCTTCTTTTATTTTCACCGGCAAAGAAGTAATGTACCAACCAGCTGGCCAGATTTTTGTCTCACACATACGTTTTTCAATATGATATACTTGTTTGTTGAACTTTTGTGTAAAATTTACCTGCGGCACGCAGCTACAACATCAGAGACCCTTACATGTCAGGGAGGGATTTTTCTTTTTAAAATAGTTTTGCGTGCCCTTGAATAAGTTTTGTGTTCTCTTGCAATAGTTTGCGTTATCTCACAATTGTTTTGCATGACCTTGCAATAAGTATTGCGTGCTCTCTCAATAGTTTGCGTTCCCTCGCAATACTTTTACCATGGTTTTACTATAGTAACCATATTTTACCCTTGATATTTGTAGTAAAACCATAGTAATAACACAGAAAAATTAAAGCTATGGTACTAAAAACCATAATGTTGTGGTTATTAAGGTTTTACTATACAAATACCATAGTTTAACTATGGTTTTACTAAAGTAACATTGTAGACTGTAACCATAGTTTTTGGCATAAAATGTTTTTCTATAGTAATATTGTAGTAACCATGACTGTTGTAGGCTAACCATGTTTTTTTTGTTTTGTTTTTTTTTTGTGGAGGAAACCATGCTTTTACTATAGTAATATTGTAGTGACAATTAAAATTTTGTTAAGCAACAATATCTTTTGGCAGAAAGCATGGTTTAAATACAGTATACTGTATTATTTCATTTTTATTTATTTATTATAACATCATCTTTTTTAAATGTCCAAATAGGAATAGGCTTAAGCCAAACCTTATTATGCCTACACTTTTTACCTCTCTAGTTTTATATTATCAGAAGATAATTGGCTAATTGCCTAAAGGCTTGACATTGTTTTTTGGAATTTTCCAAACTGCTTAAAGGCACAGTTAACTTAGTTTATGTAAACTTCTGACCCACTGGAATTGTGATATAGTCAATTAAAAGTGAAAAAATCCATCTGTAAACAACTGTTAAAAAATTACTAAGTAGATGTCCTAAACGACTTGCAAAAGCTATCATTTGCTAATATGAAATCTGAGGAGTGGTTAAAAAATGAGTTTAAATTACTTCAACCTAAGTGTATGTAAACTTCTGACTTCAACTGTACATGTATACAAACATATATATGTACAGTATATGCATAATACAATGTTGTAAATCCATGGTAAATTTATTGCGAGAGAATGCAAAACTTATTGCAAGGGCAAGCAAAACTACTGCAAGAGAATGCAAAACTATTGCAAGAGAACGCAAAACTTATTGCGAGGGCACACAAAACTATTGCGAGAGAAGGCAAAACTTATTGCGAAGGAACGCAAAACTTATTGCGAGAGAACGCAAAACTATTGCGAGAGAATGCAGAACTTATTGCGAGGGCGCACAAAACTATTGCGAGAGAATGCAAAACGTATTGCGAGAGAACGCAAAACTTATTGCGATGGCACGCAAAACTATTGCGAGAGAAAGCAAAACTTAATGCGAGGGAACGCAAAACTATTGTGAGAGAACGCAAAACTTATTGCAAGGGCATGCAAAACTATTGTGAGGGAACGCAAAACTATTGCGAGAGAACGTAAAACTTATTGCGAGGGAACGCAAATCTATTGAGAGAGAACGTAAAATTATTGCTAGGGCAAGCAAAGCTACTGTGAGAGAACTCAAAACTATTGCAAGAGAACGCAAAACGTGGCAATAAGTTTTGCGTTCTCTTGCAATAAGTTTTGCGTGAGCTGGCAATAATAATAATAATTGCGAGAGAACGCAAAACTTATTGCGAGAGAACACAAAATGTATTGCGAGGGCATACAAAACTTTTGCGAGAGAACGCAAAACTTATTGCCAGCTCACGCAAAACTTATTGCGAAAGAACCCAAAACTATTACAAGAAAACGCAAAACTTATTGCGAGAGAACGCAAAACTATTGCGAGAATACAAAACTATTGCAAGAGAATGCAAAAATTATTGCCAGCTCACGCAAAACTTATTGCGAGAGAACGCAAAACTTATTGCCAGCTCACGCAAAACTATTGCGAGAGAACGCGAAACTTATTGCGAGGGCGCACAAAACTATTGCGAGAGAATGCGAAACTTATTGCGAGAGAACGCAAAACTTATTGCGAGAGAAAGCAAAACTACTGCGAGAGAACGCAAAAATATTGCAAGAGAACGCAAAACGTGGCAATAAGTTTTGCGTTCTCTCGCAATAAGTTTTGCGTGAGCTGGCAATAATAATAATAATTGCGAGAGAACGCAAAACTTATTGCGAGAGAACGCAAAACTTATTGCCAGCTCACGCAAAACTATTGCGAGAGAATGCGAAACTTATTGCGAGGGAACGCAAAACTTATTGCGAGGGCGCACAAAACTATTGCGAGAGAACGCGAAACTTATTGCGAGAGAACGCAAAACTTATTGCGAGAGAACGCAAAACTTAATGAGAGGGAACGCAAAACTATTGCGAGAGAACGCCAAACTTATTGTGAGGGCACGCAAAACTTATTGCGAGAGAAAGCAAAACTTATTGCGAGTGAACGCAAAACTTAATGAGAGGGAACGCAAAACTATTGCGAGAGAACACAAAACTTATTGCGAGGAACGCAAAACTTATTGCGAGACAAAGCAAAACTTATTGCGAGAGAACGCAAAACTTAATGAGAGGGAACGCAAAACTATTGCGAGAGAACGCAAAACTTAATGAGAGGGAACGCAAAACTTATTGCGAGGGCGCACAAAACTATTGCGAGAAAACGCAAAACTTAATGAGAGGGAACGCAAAACTATTGCGAGAGAATGCAAAACTTAATGAGAGGGAACGCAAAACTTATTGCGAGGGTGCACAAAACTATTGCGAGAGAACACGAAACTTAATGAGAGGGAACGCAAAACTATTGCGAGAGAACGCAAAACTTAATGAGAGGGAACGCAAAACTTATTGCGAGGGCGCACAAAACTATTGCGAGAAAACGCAAAACTTAATGAGAGGGAACGCAAAACTATTGCGAGAGAACGCAAAACTTAATGAGAGGGAACGCAAAACTTATTGCGAGGGTGCACAAAACTATTGCGAGAGAACGCAAAACTTAATGAGAGGGAACGCAAAACTTATTGCGAGGGCGCACAAAACTATTGCGAGAGAACGCAAAACTTATTGCGAGTGAACGCAAAACTTAATGAGAGGGAACGCAAAACTATTGCGAGAGAACGCAAAACTTATTGCGAGAGAACGCAAAACTTATTGCGAGAGAACGCAAAACTTAATGAGAGGGAACGCAAAACTATTGCGAGAGAACGCAAAACTTAATGAGAGGGAATGCAAAACTTATTGCGAGGGCGCACAAAACTATTGCGAGAGAACGCAAAACTTAATGAGAGGGAACGCAAAACTTATTGCGAGGGTGCACAAAACTATTGCGAGAGAACGCGAAACTTAATGAGAGGGAACGCAAAACTATTGCGAGAGAACGCAAAACTTAATGAGAGGGAACGCAAAACTTATTGCGAGGGCGCACAAAACTATTGCGAGAGAACGCAAAACTTAATGAGAGGGAACGCAAAACTTATTGCGAGGGCGCACAAAACTATTGCGAGAGAACGCAAAACTTAATGAGAGGGAACGCAAAACTTATTGCGAGGGCGCGCAAAACTATTGCGAGAGAACGCGAAACTTATTGCGAGAGAACGCAAAACTTATTGCGAGAGAATGCAAAACTTAATGAGAGGGAACGCAAACTATTGCGAGAGAACGCAAAACTTAATGAGAGGGAACGCAAAACTATTGCGAGGGCGCACAAAACTATTGCGAGAGAACGCCAAACTTATTGCGAGAGAACGCAAAACTTAATGAGAGGGAACGCAAAACTATTGCGAGAGAACGCGAAACTTAATGAGAGGGAACGCAAAACTATTGCGAGAGAACTCGAAACTTAATGAGAGGGAACGCAAAACTATTGCGAGAGAACGCCAAACTTATTGCGAGGGCACGCAAAACTTATTGCGAGAGAAAGCAAAACTTATTGCAAGAGAAAGCAAAACTATTGCGAGAGAACGCAAAACTTAATGAGAGGGAACGCAAAACTTATTGTGAGGGCACACAAAACTATTGCGAGAGAACGCAAAACTTAATGAGAGGGAACGCAAAACTATTGCGAGAGAACGCCAAACTTATTGCGAGGGCACGCAAAACTTATTGCGAGAGAAAGCAAAACTTATTGCAAGAGAAAGCAAAACTATTGCGAGAGAACGCAAAACTTAATGAGAGGGAACGCAAAACTTATTGTGAGGGCACACAAAACTATTGCGAGAGAACGCGAAACTTAATGAGAGGGAACGCAAAACTATTGCGAGAGAACGCAAAACTTAATGAGAGGGAACGCAAAACTTATTGCGAGGGCGCACAAAACTATTGCGAGAGAACGCAAAACTTAATGAGAGGGAACACAAAACTATTGCGAGGGCGCACAAAACTATTGCGAGAGAACGCCAAACTTATTGCGAGAGAACGCAAAACTTAATGAGAGGGAACGCAAAACTATTGCGAGAGAACGCGAAACTTAATGAGAGGGAACGCAAAACTATTGCGAGAGAACTCGAAACTTATTGCGAGAGAACGCCAAACTTATTGCGAGAGAACGCAAAACTTATTGCGAGAGAACGCAAAACTTAATGAGAGGGAACGCAAAACTATTGCGAGAGAACGCCAAACTTATTGCGAGGGCACACAAAACTTATTGCGAGAGAAAGCAAAACTTATTGCAAGAGAAAGCAAAACTATTGCGAGAGAACGCAAAACTTAATGAGAGGGAACGCAAAACTTATTGTGAGGGCACACAAAACTATTGCGAGAGAACGCAAAACTTAATGAGAGGGAACGCAAAACTATTGCGAGAGAACGCCAAACTTATTGCGAGGGCACGCAAAACTTATTGCGAGAGAAAGCAAAACTTATTGCAAGAGAAAGCAAAACTATTGCGAGAGAACGCAAAACTTAATGAGAGGGAACGCAAAACTTATTGTGAGGGCACACAAAACTATTGCGAGAGAACGCGAAACTTAATGAGAGGGAACGCAAAACTATTGCGAGAGAACGCAAAACTTAATGAGAGGGAACGCCAAACTTATTGCGAGAGAACGCAAAACTTAATGAGAGGGAACGCAAAACTATTGCGAGAGAACTCGAAACTTAATGAGAGGGAACGCAAAACTATTGCGAGAGAACGCCAAACTTATTGCGAGGGCACGCAAAACTTATTGCGAGAGAAAGCAAAACTTATTGCAAGAGAAAGCAAAACTATTGCGAGAGAACGCAAAACTTAATGAGAGGGAACGCAAAACTTATTGTGAGGGCACACAAAACTATTGCGAGAGAACGCAAAACTTAATGAGAGGGAACGCAAAACTATTGCGAGAGAACGCCAAACTTATTGCGAGGGCACGCAAAACTTATTGCGAGAGAAAGCAAAACTTATTGCAAGAGAAAGCAAAACTATTGCGAGAGAACGCAAAACTTAATGAGAGGGAACGCAAAACTTATTGTGAGGGCACACAAAACTATTGCGAGAGAACGCGAAACTTAATGAGAGGGAACGCAAAACTATTGCGAGAGAACGCAAAACTTAATGAGAGGGAACGCAAAACTTATTGCGAGGGCGCACAAAACTATTGCGAGAGAACGCAAAACTTAATGAGAGGGAACACAAAACTATTGCGAGGGCGCACAAAACTATTGCGAGAGAACGCCAAACTTATTGCGAGAGAACGCAAAACTTAATGAGAGGGAACGCAAAACTATTGCGAGAGAACGCGAAACTTAATGAGAGGGAACGCAAAACTATTGCGAGAGAACTCGAAACTTATTGCGAGAGAACGCCAAACTTATTGCGAGAGAACGCAAAACTTATTGCGAGAGAACGCAAAACTTAATGAGAGGGAACGCAAAACTATTGCGAGAGAACGCCAAACTTATTGCGAGGGCACGCAAAACTTATTGCGAGAGAAAGCAAAACTTATTGCAAGAGAAAGCAAAACTATTGCGAGAGAACGCAAAACTTAATGAGAGGGAACGCAAAACTTATTGTGAGGGCACACAAAACTATTGCGAGAGAACGCAAAACTTAATGAGAGGGAACGCAAAACTATTGCGAGAGAACGCCAAACTTATTGCGAGGGCACGCAAAACTTATTGCGAGAGAAAGCAAAACTTATTGCAAGAGAAAGCAAAACTATTGCGAGAGAACGCAAAACTTAATGAGAGGGAACGCAAAACTTATTGTGAGGGCACACAAAACTATTGCGAGAGAACGCGAAACTTAATGAGAGGGAACGCAAAACTATTGCGAGAGAACGCAAAACTTAATGAGAGGGAACGCAAAACTTATTGCGAGGGCGCACAAAACTATTGCAAGAGAACGCAAAACTTAATGAGAGGGAACGCAAAACTTATTGCGAGGGCGCACAAAACTATTGCGAGAGAACGCAAAACTTATTGCGAGTGAACACAAAACTTAATGAGAGGGAAAGCAAAACTATTGCGAGAGAACACAAAACTTATTGCGAGGAACGCAAAACTTATTGCGAGAGAACGCAAAACTTAATGAGAGGGAACGCAAAACTATTGCGAGAGAACGCAAAACTTAATGAGAGGGAACGCAAAACTTATTGCGAGGGCGCACAAAACTATTGCGAGAGAACGCAAAACTTAATGAGAGGGAACGCAAAACTTATTGCGAGGGCGCACAAAACTATTGCGAGAGAACACGAAACTTAATGAGAGGGAACGCAAAACTATTGCGAGAGAACGCAAAACTTAATGAGAGGGAACGCAAAACTTATTGCGAGGGCGCACAAAACTATTGCGAGAGAACGCAAAACTATTGCGAGAGAACGCAAAACTTATTGCGAGGGCGCACAAAACTATTGCGAGAGAACGCAAAACTTAATGAGAGGGAACGCAAAACTTATTGCGAGGGCGCACAAAACTATTGCGAGAGAACGCAAAACTTAATGAGAGGGAACGCAAAACTTATTGCGAGGGCGCACAAAACTATTGCGAGAGAACACGAAACTTAATGAGAGGGAACGCAAAACTATTGCGAGAGAACGCAAAACTTAATGAGAGGGAACGCAAAACTTATTGCGAGGGCGCACAAAACTATTGCGAGAGAACGCGAAACTTATTGCGAGAGAACGCAAAACTTAATGAGAGGGCACGGAAAACTATTTAAGAAGAAATAATAATAATAATAAAAATAAAATCCCGCCCTGGGGCTCCGTACTCTTTCTCCTTTGACATTTTATAATTGTATCATTTGGTTACATCAAAACATCCTCTAGTAGTTCAACATGAATAGGAATACATACTTGACGTAAGCTCTGAAGCACAGACAGTGTATGGTCATTTCTCTCTCTTCAACCTGACAGAAGATGTCAGCTAGAGGAACAACATTTAGCTCTCTATAATCAATCATGATGATAGAGGCATGAGTGACACCTAACAGGATCTTTAGAGATCTCAGCGGAGCTTCCTCGAAATCACTAATTTGTCATCTTTCTTTTTGCTTGACGATAAAAATAAAAACGACCACGGGGTACGATACATACAGATACTGGTGGATTAAAACGAGGCCAAAAAATACTAAAATATCTATCCTGTTAATCCACACATTTCAGCCTCGCTGTGACGGAGCTGAGAGTCAAAAGACTTTCACCAAATTTACGATACAAAAACCATTAAAACGAAGCTTAAAGACTTTTATTATGAAGTTCCTCGGCTGGGAAGTTGACATGTTTGTGTTACATGTAAAGAGAGCCGGTTCAATCAGAAACGAACACATTTACTGAGGACAGTCGCATTTAATTTCATCGAGGTAACATCATGTAAGTAGGCTTTGAGGGCAGTTTAGTTTAAACACAACTTGTTAAAAATTAGCATATGTATTCAATTTTTGGAGTGATTAGACGAGTAAGTGTAATTATTGACGGCAGGTTTATGTAAAATCTCAAGATGTTGTAAGGTTTGTTTTTCTATGATCGTTATGAACCGTTCACAAAAGGTGTAATGTCTTATCAATGACACCTTTTCTGTTCCATCTTTATGAATTTTACTTTGGTCATCTAAAGGATGCTGAAGTTTGTACAGCAGTCTCACCTGTGACTGAGGAGGACAGAATGAACAGGACACAAGAACTCACTGGCATCAATGTCATTTTATTCTAGGGCATCGCTGTGAGGTTGGCATGTTTTGCCGAACAGCACATTTCCGCGGGAGAAGGTTCGTGTTTTTAAAAACGGGTTCAATACAGCATGTATTTTAATAAACTGTCAAATGACTGTATTTTTTATTATGACAACACACAAACATATAGTTTACAGAACAGAATGATCCTGTTAAAATAAATAAATAAATAAATAAACAGTACGTTTGGCTGGACTTAGCTGGTTTTAGCTGGTTTAAAGGGATAGTTCACCCACAAATGAAAATTCTCTCATCATTTACTCACCCTCATGCCTAGATGTTTATGACTTTTTTCTTTTGTAGAACACAAATTATGATTTTAGAAAAATAACTCTGCTCTGTTGGTCCATTCAATCCAAGTGAATAGTGACTAAAATGTGAAGCTCCAAAAAGCACATAAAGGCAGCATAAAAGTATTGTATAAGACTCCAATGGTTTAATCCATATCTTATGAAGTGATCTAATAGATTTTGGGTGAGAACAGACCAAAAGGTTACTCCTTTTCACTGTACATCTTGCCGTTGCAGTCTCTAGGCATGATCATGATTTCAACTTCAACTACACTTCCTAGGGCATGACACATACATATACAGGGTGCTGCTTTTTTCCTAAATTGTGCATCCTCATTTCCTCGCTCCTCTGTCTTCGAGCCCGTGACCTGGAAACCAATCAAAATCTGCCACCATGAAAGACGTATCGATTCTCTAAATGCACCGCGAGGACAGAGGATGGAGGAAGCTTATCGAGGACGCTTCAACGAGGAAGCACAGGAGCTTCCTATGCGGAAGAGTTTTTGGTCGAAGCACCTGACGCATGCAGAAATTCTCCTCCTCCTTCACATCTGTTTCACCATTACAGTATAAATAAACCATAATTGTCACATACTTCAACAGTGCATCTTGAATTATTTGGATTTATTATGACTATATTTATAAATAAAGTTTCAATAGCATAACCACAAGCTGCAGCTGTGCAAAAACATGCTATGAAATCACGCTTGAGTGAGCAGGACAATTCATTTTACAAATACATCTTGCTTCGATTCCTCTTTCCTTGTTTACTTCCATCCTTTCCTCGTTTACTAAGAGGTTGGAGCAAGGAAACGAGGAAAGGAAGCAAGGAAAGGAAACAAGGATGCACAATTTCAGAAATGATAAGCACCCACAGAGCACTAGATGGCACTAGGAAGTGTGATCGAGCTTGAAATCATGATCGCCAGGGAGACTGCTGATGTCAGGATTTATAGTGAAAAAGGAGTTATATTTTGGTCTGTTCTCATCTGAAACAATTGGATCGCATTAGAAGACAGATTAAACCACTGGAGTCGTATGGATTACTTTTGTGATGCCTTTAACTTTGAGCTTCAAAGTTTTGTTCAGCATTCACTTGTATTGTTTGGACCTATAGAGCTGAGATATTCTTCTGAAAATCTTTGTGTTCTACAAAAGAAAGAAAGTCACACATCTGTGGGTGAGTAAATGATGAGAACATTTTCTTTTTTGGGTAAACTATTCCTATTCTTGACTAGCTAAAATGTTCCCAAAGCCCCTCTAAAAGAAGGTAACTGACCACCTAAGACCAGCCAATCAGCTGGTTTTATTTTTATATAATGTACAAAGAGGACACACAATATTCAATGCTAAGGAAATTAAACAAAAGTGAAGATAGTGCCAATATTACTTATACACAGATACAAATAAAAAGAGAATATGGGAGGAGCAAACAACTTAAACTTCTTTTAAAAATGAAGTAAAATATACCATATCAAGCATGCAGTAATATAAAAATAAATGTTCACAATTCACAAATTACAGAGGCACAAATGGGGTTATACATGAAGCACCAAAAAATGATAAAAAAAGACACTGAAATCTGGGGGCCTGGGTAGCTCAGCGAGTATTGACGCTGATTACCACCCTTGGAGTCACAATTTCGAATCCAGGGTGTGCTGAGTGACTCCAGCCAGGTCTCCTAAGCAACCAAATAGGTTGCTAGGGAGGGCAGAGTCACATGGGGTAACCTCCTCCTGGTCTCGTGGTTCTCGCTCTCAATGGGGCACGTGATAAATTGTGCGTGGATCGCGGAGAGTAGCATCCACATGCTGAGTCTCCACGGTGCCATGCACAACGAGCCATGTGATAAGATGCGCGGATTGACTGTCTCAGAAGCGGAGGCAACTGAGACTTGTCCTCCGCCACCCGGATTGAGGTGAGTAACCGCGCCACCACGAGGACCTACTAAGTAGTGGGAATTGGGCATTCCAAATTGGAAGAAAAGGGGATAAAAAAAAAATTCAGACATTGAAATGTGAACAGTTTTAAAGATGGGCAAGAAGGAAGCTGTGTCTTGACAAACACGTAGACATTTTTATTGACACTTTTCAGCATACAGCAAGACTTCTTCGCTTTTCCGCATCACATACAAAATACATCGCTTTTCAGCAGTCATGTTTAAACTCATTGACACAGACAGACAGCTTCGTGCAGCTCTCTCTCTCTCCCCGTTTGCTGCTGTCTCCTCTCCTTAAATACTCACTGGAATGCAGGTGGAACTCATTCACCACTTATCTTCCCGGCCTCGCTCTGCCTAGGCGCCACTCGTCCTCGCCCTGCTCACCACACATGCATTCAAATTTTTTATGGCTTTTTTGTTGGAAGAGGTGGAAAAAGTTTTAAAGGTGCACTCAGTAATTTTTTCCTCACTGAAATAGTTTTACTCCTAAAGAAATGAATTGTAACTTTGAAACATATGTATAAAGTCATCAGCACTTACCAGTCTTATCAGTAACCTTATAAAAGCTGCTTTATTCTACATGGAGAGGGTACCCTTATGGGGGCTGCCATGTTAGTATCACATGACCACCCAAATAGTACTTGCTTAATCTCAGTGACCACCATGTCATTCGACAATTTCACTCATGGATTAAAGTAATCATAACTGACTGTGAATAGTAATTTTTCTAAAATGGCTTCTGAAACTGAAAACTATTGATTTTGAATAATGCTGCCTCCAAACCACTAGGTGTCAGTGTAAGTCCAAGGTGACAAACAAAAAAGTTACAGAGTGCACCTTTAATGAATTTAATGATTTGTTTTTTTATCTCTTTGAAAATGAGAGAAAATAGGTTTCATTTTCAACACTTTACATTTATGAATGAAGCACTTGACCAATAAAATAATTAAGTTGCATAGAAAATCTGTCTAATGACTGGAATTAGATAGTGTAAAATAGTTCTCTTCATGTAGTACTTCACATGAAATAGAGCGATCACCTGAAGCTCCATTACTGACAGTTCCTTTCTTTCATCTTCAGGGCTGTCCTTTGGCAGATTGTTGCATTGTTCAGCCCATCTGCCGCCGGGAGAGGCTAACAGTGAAGCAGCATGTCCAGTGGGAATGTGTCCTGCCTGTTTGAGAATGGATCGGTCAGCTTGCTCTCCTGCTTGGTTCATGTGTGGGAGGTGTGGGCAGGACTTGGAAAGCTCGAGGACTACCTCAGTTTCTTGGAGTATCTGCTGTGGGTTTTCACACCTCTAGCCGTGGTCTTCATCCTGCCTTTTCTCATAGTTATCCTCCTCTATCTGTCCATCCTCTTCCTCCACGTGTACAAGCGCAAGAACCAGTTGAGGGAAGCTTATTCGAACAACCTCTGGGATGGTGCGAGGAAAACTCTGGCTACCTTATGGGATGGGCACGGAGCTATATGGCATGGTATGTAATGCATTCATGAGGGATTTATTGAGATTAGGCTTTTTATCTTACTTTACTGTATCCACTTTTTATCTTATTTTACTGTATTAGTGTGATATTTTTTAGTCACACCATCTACCTCCACTGTGCTGTTAATGAGATCTTTGAGAGATAGACAAGAATAGCCAAAGCATTAATATTGAAGTATTGGAAAAAGTAATTTTTAAAGATGTGAGATCTGGGATATTCTAGATACTATCACATTATCACTACTTTTCTCCCAGGTTTAAACTGTCTTATCTTTTGACAACTTAATTAATTATGGTCTGATGTTCCATGCATTAAATCACAATTTTAAAGTGTAAATGTGTAAACTGCTCAGTCTTAATCAAGCGGAGCTTCTAAATAAATGTTTTGTCTGATCCATTGCACTAATTTAATGCATTCTGATTCATTTCACAAAGTGCAGAGATATGGCATTGAAGTCTAAAGACGATTTCTTTTCTTTCTGTTTGTTGTTGTCCTCTGAACACATTGTTGTAAGTTTTCTGCTTTGATTTTGTATAAGGATGCAATTTTTTGTTGTTATGACATCACAGTTTTTAATTCCAATTCTCCAGTTATCATGTTATTGCATAAAAAGTGTGGCAAATTATGTTTTATGATTCACAAAAACATTTTAAATTGCTTTTTTTTGGGTTTTTTTTGTAACAGGTTATGAAATCCAAGGTTTAGAGAAGATTCCAGATGAAGGACCTGCACTTATAGTTTATTATCATGGCGCTATTCCTATAGACTACTATTATTTCTTGGCAAGTCTTATTATTCAGAAGGGAAGAACTTGTCATTCGGTGGCTGATCATTTTCTGTTCAAAATCCCAGGTAAATACAAATTTCATAATGGCATTATTTGATCAGTCAAACTCACTTTGCTTATGACACTGTAAATATAAAGTAATTACCTAATTTTTATTAAATGCACAGTGACTGCACATGAATGTATTTGGGAATACCAGGTATCACGCTGGTCAAAACCTGCTTCTTTATCATCGGTGAACATCAGAATGTTAAAATGAGTCCCTTTCGGCAGGGTTTAAGCTTCTCTTGGAGGTGTTTAGTGTGATCCATGGACCGCAGGAGGAGTGTGTGAAGGCCCTGCGGAATGGGCACCTCCTGGGCATCTCTCCAGGAGGGGTACGTGAAGCCCTGTACAGTGATGAGACCTACACTCTTTTCTGGGGCAAACGCAAAGGATTTGCACAAGTGGCCATTGACTCTAAAGTGGTAAGTGGCTATCCCTTTTTCCTACTCATTTAAAGTCAACGTGAAATCAAAATTGACCCGATTTTTCTCCTTAATGCACATTCCTGCTCTTATTCTGAGTTATTCATTGGTGCATGTCATTCCCTCGCAAAATTTAATCAAAGTGTAGTTATTTTTTCTTCCTCTGAAAAAAACGTTCCTTTTTCAGTGAAGTCACTTAGGCTTTACATGCTATTAGTTAATGTTAAACATTAGCCAAAAAGCTATTTAGGTGTTGTTTTAGAAAACTCATTTGATCTATTGTCCATTCTGGTATGTAAGGGCCACCACCACTGATCTAATCAATTTCTGATCAAATCAAGATCCACCCTGCATTTTTTTTTCTCTTTGAATATTCTGTTTCATCTGGAAATATGTCACATTACAGAAGTAAAATAAGCTGCAAACAGTTATTAACAATAACTTTATACTTCCCTGTTTTGTTGTACTGAAGATGTGTTTTGTCCATACAGCCAATAATACCCATGTTTACTCAAAATGTCAGGGAAGGATTCCGCTCTCTAGGAACATTAAGTGAGTTTTGCACAAATTTTTGAACTTTTCTACCGTTTTATGGTAGTTTCATGTAAACAGATTACTATATAAAAAAATCCTATTTTATTAATGAATCTCTTTTTCCTTCAGAATTTTTCCGATGGGTGTACGAAAGGTTCCGCTTGCCAATAGTACCTGTGTACGGAGGTTTTCCAGTCAAATTTTGCACCTATTTGGGTGACCCCATTCCATATGACCCCAAACTCAATGCAGCTGAGTTAGCTGAAAAGGTAGGCCTCCTCAGACTGCCACTTTGGCTTTTGTAACTCTTTATTCATGTAAAGGTGAAGCCCTGACTTTTTGTTGTGTTTGCTGAGCTGCTGTTTTTGTAAATCTCCAAAAAAACAAACAAACAATGAGGCCATAACCTCTACATTGTCCTGCCAAGTCCTGACCTATTGTTGAATATACCAACATACTCCATGCAGTGTTATTTGCTTGCACTGTCCCTCAAGGGCATATTTCACCTGAGAGAGAAATCATCATTCATCAAGTATGCAGGTGTATGGACTCGTACAGTAGTTGCAAAGTGAGGGAATGCTTCTATAATCGAAGACATCACAGCTGAATTAATAAAGGTTAGCTCCCCTAAAGGCTGTTTTTCTGTATTCCATTATGAGGAACTGTAACAGCCTCTTTAAAGAAATCGTCCAGGTCTTTCCCCTGATTTCATCACTTGCTACCATTAAGTGGCTGGCCATAACAACCTGATGGCTTTCTTGCTTTCAGAATGGACATACAATAGGCCTCAATAGGGCTTTACAATTTTCTATTCAGCAACATTTGGTACTGAAATAAATAAAGAGGCTTTATTTTTTGGTTTTCTTAAGAATGAATTTCTTAGCAAAAAAGCCCATATAGGGGCTAAATGAATCACAGGACCCTTATATGTAGAATTGTACTGATAAATAGCCATTGTGTTTTATATTTTATTTGAATATTGGTACGATTACAAATTAAAGGGATATTTCATTAAGAAATGAAAATTCTATCATCATTTACTCTCACTCATGTTGTTCCAAACACAAAGGAGATGTTAGGCAGAATGACAGCCTCCGTGACCATTCATTAGCATTGTATGGAAAGAAAAAGATGCATTGAAAGTGGATGGGTGACTGAGACTAACATAATGCCTTAAAGGGATAGTTCATCCAAAAATGAAAATTGTCTCATCATTTATTCACACTCATGCCATCCCAGATGACTTTCTTTCTTCTGCTGAACTCAAATGAAGATTTTTAGAAGAATTTCTCAGCTGTTTTGGTCCATACAATTCAAGTGAATGGTAAGTTTGAATCACATTGAATCAAAAATCACATTAGTCAGCATAAAAGTAATCCATTAGACTCCAGAGGTTAAATCAATGTCTTCTGAAGCAATATGATAGGTTTGTGTGAGAAACAGATCAATATTTAAGTTTTTTTAAAAAATATTTTTCAATATTTTTTTAAATTATAAATTCTCCTCCCTGCTCTATTTCCACTTCAACTTTTACTTTCACATTCTCCTCCTCCTGTTTTTGGTGATTCACACTCTTCATGCATATCGCCCCCTACTGGGCAGGGAGAAGAATTTCTAGAGAAAAAAGGACTTAAATATTGATCTGTTTCTCACCCATGTCTGTCATATCACTTCTGAAGATATTGATTTAAACACCGGAGTCATATGGATTACTTTTATGTTTCTTTTATGTGATTTTTGGAGCTACAAAGGTCTGATCACCATTTATTTGCATTGTTTGGACCTACAGAGCTGAGATATTCTTCTGAAAATCATCATTTGTGTTCTGCAGAAGAAAGTCATCTGGGATGGCATGAGGGTGTTTAAATGATGAGTGAATTTTTATTTTTCACTTTAACATCTCCTTTTGAATTTCATGGAAGAATGAGAGTCATATGGGTTTGGAAAAACATGAGGGTGAGTAAATGTAAATTATGAAAGAATTTTCATTTTTGTGCAAACAGTCCTTTTAAGGCCAACATACACCAATCAGCCACAGCATTAAAACCTCCTGCCTAATATTGTGTAGGTCCCCCTCGTGCTGCCAAACAGCACCAACCCGCATCTCAGAATAGTATTCTGAGATGTTATTCTTCTCACTACAATTGTACAGAGCAGTTATCTGAGTTTCCGTAGACTTTGTCAGTTTGAACCAGTCTGGCCATTCGCTGTTGACCTCTCTCATCAACAAGGCATTTCTATCCGCAGAACTGCCGCTCACTGGATGTTTTTTGTTTTTGGCACCATTCTGAGTAAATTCTAGAGGCTGTTGTGAGTGAAAATCCCAGAAGATCAGCAGCTGCAGAAATACTCAAACTAGCCCATCTGGCATCAACAATCATCCATGCGATTATCTAATCGGCCAATCGTGTGGCAGCAGTGCATAAAATCATGCAGATATGTGTCAGGAGCTTCAGTTAATGTTCACATCAACCATCAGAATGGGGAAAAAATTTGATCTCAATGATTTGGACTGTGGCATGATTGTTGGTGCCAGATGGGCTGGTTCTGTAACTGCTGATCTCCTGGGATTTTCACACACAACAGTCTCTAGAATTTACTCCGAATGTTGCCAAAAACAAAAAAAAACATCAAGTGAGGGACAGTTATGTGGATGGAAATGCCTTGTTGATGAGAGAGGTCAACAGAGAATGGCCAGACTGGTTCGAATGGACAAAGTCTACGGTAACTCAGATAACCACTCTGTACAATTGTGGTGAGAAGAATATGCGGGTGGCGCTGTTTTGGCGGCACGAGGGGACCTACACAATATTAGACAGGTGGTTTTAATGTTATGGCTGATCGGTGTATATGATTGTTCAAAGCACAACATCAGCAAAAGTGGGGAGTGCAGTGTGCACAGTGATGACACAGTATGGATGAGATCCACTCAATACCACTCAAAACGCCAGAGATCTGCAGTGTATTTAAAATGTAAAGCAAGTTTGGTTGCCAAAGTATAAATAGAGTATCTTTTGTTTACCCAGCCAAAGCCTTGCTGCAATGAAAGCATGCAAATTGCATTTTAAATCAGAATTAAAAATGGTCAGTGTAACAATGTGATATAAGTGCTGAATCCACAAGAATGTCCAGCACTATCAAAAGTTTATGAAACACTTATGACAGACATCACTGCCTTCAGCTCACAGTGATTGGTTGTCACAATGGAATTTTAACTTTTTGATATTCTCAAATTCCACTCTTGGGCTTTTCACATTTGTAAATGTTGACTGAGGGTCATTCTAAACCCAGGGTTAAAGCAGTGCTAACCTCTATTCAAAATTTCACGTATGAAATGTTGCTTAACCCAGGGTTAAAAGTGGCCTTAACCCAGGGTTAAAAATGCTGATGCTCATCTCCCATAAAGAATGAATTATACTCCTGCTCATTTCAACTTGCTGCCAGTGCACACGTACAGTTAAAGAAACCATTGACCTTGTGAAGAGTTCATATTCAGTGTATTTTTTTATTTATTTTTTTATCAACCCAACCTGTCCATTCAGGTGCAACAGGCAGTTCAAGCACTTATCGACAAACACCAGAAGATACCTGGCAATGTCCTCCGAGCTCTTTTGGAGCGATTCCAAAGGGAACACAAAGAGGAATAGCTCACTTGCCTTTTATAGACTGAGCAAATAAACAAACTGGAGATTTTATGATGATGTTACACCATAAGATGAGCGTTGATGTTACTGACACTGTAGTGGATGTGTCCGGAGCACGAAAACAAAAGTATCTGCATATATAGCAACGTTGCAAATCAAATAATGGTGCATGTCTTTGTCTGGTTACATGTAATCTTGTATGCATGTTTGAGAATGTTTGGTCTGGAGTATTTGTGTGATTTTGTTTTTACACACTTTGATCTATTCAAAGGACCACTGCCAAAAGAGTTTGTTGTCCACAAAGCCTTTGGTTACTTTTTTATGTCCTTAAAAAAAAAAAAAAAAAAAAATATATATATATATATATATATATATATATATATATATATATATATATATATATATATATATATATATTCTGTATTTAAATGAGGAATCATTATTTTACAGTATATTAGAATTTGGTCACTTTCAACAAGAAGTCCATTACACTATTTACCTTCCTGAATGGGTAATACAAATATTGTGGTTGTATTATATGATTAAATGCATACTGTAATTGGGAGTTTGTAAGCACACTTAATAATAACGATGAGAGACATTGATTTTGAATACATGTAAGTTCTAGTCGAATACATTATGTCTCTTTATTAATTGTCTGCTGAGATAAACTGCTTTCTATATAAGCATCAGTTGGTATTAGTTTGCCCTGCTCTTGAAGTTTGCTGCAAAATGGCTACAGTAAGTAAAAGCATAAAATTCTGATTATGAAACAGTATGCATTATGCAACTATTAGTGATTTTTTTATGTATTTTATTTTATTTTATTTTTTTTACAGGCAATAAAGCACACAAATCAGAATTCATTAAGATTTTGTAAAATTCCCAACATTTATGAGTAAACTAATTTATTACATACTATTTCAACCAGCATAATGGCTCTTGAATCTAATGCATTGTCAAGTCTGATCAAGAAATTACTGATTGTGAATGTATGATTTTATAACAGATTTTATTATTTAAAATAAAAATACATATGTGTTGGTAAGGTCAGTAAATTTGTCATCCTTTATTGAAGAAAATATATATATATATATATATATATATATATATATATATATATATATATATATATACTCACACACACACACTACCAGTCATAAGTTTTGAAACACTTATTCTTGTTGTTGCAGCCTGATGCTAAAATGCTTTAAAAATGTCACATCAATCTACACTCCATACCCCATAATTACAAAGCAAAAACCATATTTTTGATAACTTTGCAAATTTATTAAAAAGAAAAAGCTGAAATATCACATTGACATAAGTATTCAGACCCTTTGCTATGACACTTGAAATTTAGCTCAGGTGCAACCCATTTCTCTAGATCATCTTTAAGATGTTTCTACACTTTGATTGGAGTCCACTTGTGGCAAATTCAACTGCCTGCAGAGCTCAGAGACCGGATTGTGTTGAGGCACAGATCTGAGGAAGGCTACAAAAAAAATGTCAGCTGCACTGAAGGTTCCCAAGAGCACAGTGGCCTCCATAATTCTTTAATGGAAGAAGTTTGGAACTGTCAGGTCTCTTCCTAGAGCTGGCCACCCGGCCAAACTGAGCAATCGGGAGAGAAGGGTCTTGGTAAGAGAGGTGACCAAGAACCTGATGGTCACTCTGGTTGAGCTCCAGAGATCATGTGTGGAGATGGGAGAAACTTGCAGAAGGACAACCATCACTGCAACACTCCACCGATCTGGGCTTTATTGCAGAGTGGCCAGATGGAAGACACCTCAGTGCAAGACACATGAAAGCCCCCTTGGAATTGGTCAGGGTTGAAGGAAAGCTGAACACAGCAAAATACAGAGATATCCTTAGTGAAAACCTGGTCCAAAGCACTCAGGACCTCAGACTGGGCTGAAGGTTCAACTTCCAACAGGACAATGACCCCAAGCACATGGCCAAGACAATGCAAGAGTGGCTTAGGGACAACTTTGTGAATGTCTTTGAGTGGCCCAGCCAGAGCTTGAACCCAATCGAACATCTCTGGAGAGACCTGAAAATGGCTGTCCACCGACGGTCCCCATCCAACCTGACAGAGCTTGAGAGGATCTGCAGAGAAGAATGGCAGAAAATCCCCAAATCCAGGTGTTCAAAGCTTGTCGCATCATACCCAAAAAGACTTTAGGCTGTAATCGCGCCCAAAGGTGCTTCAACTAAGTACTGAGTTAAGGGTCTTAAGGTCTATAGGTGAGTTAAGTACTGTAGGTCCCCTCGTGCCGCCAAAACAGTGTCAACCCGCATCTCAGAATAGCGTTCTGAGATGCTATTCTTCTCACCACAATTGTACAGAGCGGTTATCTGAGTTACCGTAGACTTTGTCAGTATGAACCAGTCTGGCCATTGTCTGTTGACCTCTTTCATCAACAAGACATTTCCATCCACAGAACTGCCGCTCACTGGATGTTTTTTGTTTTTGGTACCATTTGGAGTAAATTCTAGAGACTGTTGTGTGTGAAAATCCCAGGAGATCAGCAGTTACAGAACCAGCCCATCTGGCACCAACAATCATACCACGGTCCAGATCACTGAGATCCAATTTTTTCCACATTCTGATGGTTGTTGTAAACATTAACTGAAGCTCCTGACCCAAATATGCATGATTTTATGCACTGCACTGCTGCCACACGGTTGGCTGATTAGATAATCGCATGGATGTTTGTTGGTGCCAGACAGGCTGGTTTGACTGTTTCTCAGTCTCTACGAGAAGAATATCATGCAGGTTGGCGCTCTTTTGGCAGCACGAGGGGGATCTACACAATATGAGGCAGGTGGTTGTAATGTTGTTAGCATGAGCAGTCTTCTTCACCCTATCTCCTGTGTGCACATTCACTGTATAGTTTGGTGTAGGGTTTGCAAATGCAACAGTGTTACTATTAATAAATCTGTTTGGTATTAGTGAACAAAATCTGTGCATCCATTGTAAATCCACCACAAAAATAACTTTAAAAAAATAAAATAATAATAATAATTTTTTTTTTTTTTTGGAAGAAAATCTTTATTCATGATTTCTCGTTGCATTATACATGGGGTCCTAATTCTCCATCAGTCTCTCTAGGAGTCACTTCTAATTAGTGAGTGAAACTTTAAATCATACAAGGTGTGAGAATGCATATTCAGAAGAGTTAATCACTGAGCCTTGCATTTGTGACAAACTGTCTCTGAAAGAGCAGCATTCCTCATCGTCTGGGCTTTTGCCTCCAACCTTGAAATAGTCCCTGACATTCTGATAATTCACACATTTACTCTGAATGTGAAAGAAGTTTGCAAGGGAGTCTAATAAAATGACCACAGTGTACTTTATTAAATTAATTTGGTACTTTGTGTTGCATTAGAATCAAATAAAAATTTACAAAAATCCAATATGTACAAAAAATTTAATGTTCTTTTGTTTTGCTCTTCAATTTACAATAAAATTAGAGAACAGATTTAATGCATTTTACGCATTTCAGACTTTCATCACACAATACAACTTAAGAGACCAATAATAAACTTTTTTTTTGTTGTTGCTTTTTTTAATGTCATTTAATACATCACATACACCACACTAGTTTTATCTGTATTATGTCATATGTAACTGCCATCATGTGGCGCCAGTCTCTAATCAATAGACACCCTTCACAATCAGGACTCAGAGAGGAATGTTCTTTTACACATGTACATTTGCATACATTTATTTACAGTTAAATAGCCATTTGCAATTCACTATGAAACTTCCCTTGCAAATGAAATTCCAGTAAAGTCCGTACATCATATCTGAAAGCTGAACTGAATGCCACCTTTAATGCAGAGTTCATTAAATTACTGTACTTGTACTAATATCGTGCTCTATTAATAACCACCGATTATCATTAATCTAAAGGTTTTATTTCTTTTTTTCTCCATCTATGGCATATATTTTTATCTAACTGTCTATTTCTACAGGTGATGGAGGATCATCGATTTGTTATTCAACAAAAGAAAACATCAGAAATCTTTTCTGATGCACAATGACATGAAACGTCAAAGAAACAAGTGCCACTTTGTTGATTTCAGCTCTCTGAGTCAATTCAAAATTCACAATCTTGTAACAGTACGGCCCATGACCCGAGGTATCATTACACTAACAGTTCGGGTCATCATTTTGATTGTTTTTCTGCAAATTCTTTTTCTGTCTGCGTTCTTTTTTGTCTCTGAAAACTGCTTGCAGTATAAGCACAGTAACTATGCTAAACCATTACCACACCACTAATCGCTAATTCAACATCATTCATGGTATACCATGACAGTAACCAGAGCATCAAGTGTATGATACGGACAAATAAATCAGTTCACAAAATAAAATATGAAAAAACGTACAGAAAATGTTCCTTATAAATAATTAAACCACATAAAAGCAAACATTGTTTAAGGCAAATAAAACAGAATCAGCTTGCATGATTGTAACATGAATTTATGGTTTCTCCTGAATGCTGTGAGAAGTTGTATAATTCTGAAGTCCTAGTTTCAAGCTCTGCTTTACTGATGTACTGGCAATAAACAGAACAGCCTTCAACTCTTCCTCCACATATTTGCTCTCATCCACCGGGACTTGTACTCCTTATGCTGATCTCCATTGCAATAAATTCCTTTACATCACCCAACTAGAGCAACAGCTAGAGGTGGAGAATGGTCTGTTTAAAATACCATTTTGAGGTAGGTTATAGGTATGAATTAAAGTCTTTCCAGAGCAAAGGAATGGTTGTCAAATATACATATATAGGATTTTTATAAAAACCCAACTACAAAAATAGAGTTGAAGGTGAAAAACAAAAAATACATAGCTTATAATGTTATGATTAGCTTAAATGTTTTCACGCTCCATTGCTAAAGCACCACCATGTTAAACTCATGTATGAATGTTTCACTGAACCCCTTTAAAACTTAAATTGTGCAAGTAGCTTGAAAACATTAAAAAGAAAGACAGGGTTAAAAAGTGCAACATGTAAATGCAAAGTACCAAACAAGGATGTATAATGGATGATAGTGTGGCCCCAAGAATATTTGGAAACTTAAAGCACACTTTAAAATGTCTAAATGTCTTTACATTATGAAGTATAACAAAATACCACACTAAGTGACATTTATTTTAGAGGAAGTCAGCACAAGCACACTTTTCATGCAAAACATTTCACAAAAACAAGTTTGTAAGGTTTCAAATGATGCAACAAAATGTATTGTTTGAAATCAAGATTCAAGACCAAAAGTTTTTTTTTAAAATAATTTTCTGGTTATCAAATGATTATTGTAGTTTTGGATTTTTAATGTTTTTATTTCTATTTTATATTCAATTTGTAATTTCAATTTAGTTTCGTTTAGTTTTTGTTTTCTCAGTATTTTCTAGTTTCAGTTGTTAATATTTATTTTAGTTTTAGTATTTTATGGCAGCCAGTGCTAAAGTGTTCATTGGTATCATTTAAAAATGCCTGACGTTATTACATTTCTCAGGGCAGTCTTGTGTGACCTACTAAACTAATATCTGAGAAGTAAACAATTAACTTTTTGAGATTTGCAATTGATAATTTTACATCGGTGTGTGTGGCAGATGACCACCGTTGGGAAATGCAATTATAAAGAAAATGACAGAAATTTAAGGCAAATTTTTGTTGACAATGTTTGTAAATGTTGCATATGATGATTTATGATGTGAAAGTAAGAAAATATAAAAATGTATTTCGAATGATTTGTAGATATCTCTGTATTCCTCTGTCCCACTTCACCAAAACTGCCTGAAAACAAATCTGGGATTTGGTCAACGGGGTTCTCCAATATTCTTCTTCCCAGTGTTGAGTATTTCTTCATTTTTGCTTTTGGCTAAGGTAGGAGACACCCTAAGCTTTCTAAAGGTATAATGTCAGGTTACGTGGCATCTGGATCATAATTTAAAGTTTCCCACTCTGCCCATACTCACCCTAGTTGAAATTAATTCAAGGTAATTTTTATTTTATTTTAGTTTATTTTGGAGTTATGAAAATTATTTTAATTTAGTTTCGGTTTTTTCCAATCATTTCAGTTGATTTCAGTTTTTGTTTTAGTTTTTATTAATGATAATAAAACTGAGTGGAACATGTCAAAATTTAATGTGATGAACTTCACACTTGGACACTTGTATGAACTTAAAGGGAACTGAATTCTTCCATCCTCTAAAAACACCTTTATACCAGTTGATTATAAGTATTTGCAAAAAATGTTAGAAGTTAGTTCTGAGAAAACGTATAGCGTTAGTTGTCTGCAGATGTCTCTTGGTTTTATATTCTGTATTTAATGCAATGACATTCATACATTTATAAGTCTAATCTAAGTGTTCAAAAACCTTTGGGGGCCAATGATTTTCTTACTTCTTGACTCTGACAACGCAGTATTCAGATATCTCAAAACATCGGTCTGGACTGTAAGTCTTTAGATTGTTGACAGCTAAAGCCTGAAGACCTTGATTCATTCTACATGTACTGGACACAATGCATTTCATGTTTTAAATTCATGGAATATTCCAGTATTAAAAGATTATTGAGTACTCGTACCTCATAAATTGCTGGATGTAAAGATGAATGTTGACAAGTAAACTCGCACTGATGATTGCTGCTGAAAGAAAATATCACTGAAAGTCACTGACAGAGACATGGTATGACTTTAAACAGATTATATCTAATGTTGCCATTAGGATGCTCCTCTTAATAAAATAAACCAAAACAGTATGCAGCATGCCTAGGGTATCACTGAAATAAAAAAATATGTTCGACTATGTTTGAATGGTATTCTAGCTTACTAATTACTGAATAATGCACAGTATACACCATATGTTGCTTACTATTTAAAAAAAAAAGGTAAGTGAATCAGTTGGCATTATTCCACGGTAAACACTTCAAACAACAGGATGCGACATTTTTGTCACATGGACTCATCGCATTGCATGCTTGATTCAATAAGTTTCCAGTTATGATATTGGAAATAAAATAAAAAAGTTTAATTCACATTTTTAATCCACTTCTGTTTTAAAATGTATTCATTTTGGTGGTCTGATCAAATAATGAATCAAGCAAGTTGTTTAAATTCATGGCTGACATTACCTCCAGTCAACTGCATTGCATTATGGAGTACAGAATTCCACAGTGCGCTCTGTTGTATACTGCAAATTTTGGCAAATGTATTGCAATAGTTCATTTGATTTGCCAACAGAAAATGTACATACTGTGCACAGTGTGCATACTATATACTGCAGCAATAGTAAGAGTAGTAAGGTAGTATGCTATTCCAATGTATTATTTGATAGCCCATAAAGAGAGAAAGGTGGCTTTTGAAAGATCACGGAATGTAATATCACAGAGATGTGCTATCAATCACTTGTCTTTCTACAAAAATGGTCTTGTGTAGGTGGCGCAGCAATTTAGATGTGAAAATTGCCAAATTAGTGTGCTAAGACAATTTTTTTTTATTTTTTATTTTTTTTTTTTTTTGTGTGCTCTGACTACAGAGGATTATATTAGAGGGCTATTTGTAAAAACTTGCCAAGAGTCAAAGTACTGTCATCATCATCATCCATCGCACAGAAAAATTAAAGTATAAGACACGTTGGGAAAAAATGTTGACAAGATAGAAAAGTAGCAAAATAGCTAAAATATACAGGTCTACGTTTCACTGTGGTATTGGTTATAGACTAATAAGATCTCATCTAAATGTATTCATTTTTTTTATTTTCCATTTTCTTTTTTATTATTATTATTATTTATTTGTAACAGTTAGGCTCTTTATCTGCAAGTCTGCAGATAGCCGTGGGCTAAAACAACTAAACTTTCAGTTTATTCGCCACTGATGGTAGGACATTGATTACAAATATCTCAGGAGCATTTCAAAGTTTCAATAAAACCAAATTATAGTTCAAATTTAACCAACCTGTTATACTGAGTAAAACTAATCTAAACAGCCTATGTCACCCATCTCCACACAGTTAATGGCATTAAGTGAAAATGTGCACCCTAAAATCAACTGTTTTATAAGAAACGTTTAAATCCATCAAAAATCAAAAGAAAACATCAAAAGAATATAAAACATTTTGGACATCATGTCACACATAAAACAACACTTTTTTCACACTTTCAAAATCATAAACAATCCACAACAGGCACATCTACCTTCTATCGCAGTGAAATTTCCACTGTATTTACCTTGTCTCTTAACTCAGGTGTAACAATAACTGAAGAATTCCTATAATCCTTCCTGTGACAAGTCTTGTGCTTGTTTTTTTTTTTTTTTTTTTTTTTTTTGTCCACACCTTCAACATATCTCCATAAATGCCTTTAGATATTCTACATAAAGAAACACTTGCAACTGAACAGAAACACTTTTGTATTTAAAAAAAATGCTTTTGGCAGATTTAAAGATACAGTGTTCTTTTAGGGAGATATGATTGTGTAATGATTGGGCCTGGAGCGTCATTCAGAGTAAATTAGCTCTTTGCTAATGTGCTCTTTGCAGACTTCTTATCCTTGACACCTCTGATTTGTAGACTGTGAGTCAGGAATTGAAGAGACCTGTGAACATTGTAGATGATGACTTGGATGCACTGTAGAGTTTTGAATAGCACAACTTCAGCGGCTTTCCGGATGCATGGAAGGTGACCCCGTTTATAGTCAATACATGCTTTCACACACACATTACTGGAGATGTACAGCACACAAACACAGGCACACACCAAATACAGGCCCCAAAACCTGACCCAGTCTAGAAGAACACTGTATCTTTAACATAGAAGGTGAAGTTCATCCAAGTTTTGATGAGTGCAGTCTGGCGACCTCTGTCTTTCATGTATTGTGTCCCCAACTTTCTCAGTGCATGTGTGTTTGCTGTGAATCAGACAGATCCTTATCAGCCCAGTTCTATGAGGTGAATGAGGCTGGAGGGAGCTGCCAGGAAGTGTTTTCTTGGCCCATTGCCTTTTCCTGAACAGAACAAAACAAGCTTGCTTTCTACCTGTTTCGTTGTCCCAAGTGGCTTGGATTCAGTGCTATGATCGCATACTTTTTCAGTTTTCTTTGTACAGGATTCAAGTAGATGGTTGAAATGCTGAACTGTTTATATACACATACTGTGGTATAGAACCACAGTTCATTATGGAGTCAGTGTGAGCAGAACTTTTGGCACTGGTAGAGAACTGCTGATGAGAACACCCTGGACAAGGACATATCAAGTCTAATCAGAGATTTGTACCATCAACATGAAATTTGGAACACTGTTTAGGTAGATAGGTAGCCATACATCCTTGAAGTTTAAATCCTGTTTCTGTGGAATAATGTTAAAATGCAGGTGATGCAAAGTTTCAAAGGGAACAGCCTTCACTAAGAAAGAAACAAACTTATGAGAAGTTCGTAACTGACTGAGGACTGGTAAAGCCATGTAACAAGGGTTCTTTCTCCTTTACCCTGCAGTTTGGAGACGATGATTGACTCTTGAGTATTAGGAGGATAGGAGGATTGAGGGGTTAGTGGTCCATATTAGCCAGTGCAATGATGTTTTAGAAACCAAGATATTCCCTGACAAGACAGAAGTAATAAAAAAGAAAACATAACATTAAATGAAAAAAGAGAAAGGCTTAAAAAAGTTTGATTATTTCTCCAGCCAGAAATACATTGTGCCCATGTTCTTTTGTCCATGACAATCAACATCATGGCTGGATGCTATGTACTCCAAAGGGAGGGCTAGGAACTTTATTGCCACAGTCCTGCTGTTTATTAAAGTGGATGGTAATCTGTTCAATGTTCATGTTGTTGTTTAGTGTATGTGTGTTTCCAAAACGCAGGCTACAAGGTGGTCTCATACTCCAGATGCTCTTGAACCAGTGTGTCGTCTTTATACTGGAGACGGGGTGGGGTAGGGGAGGAGTCGATGGCCAGGATGGCTTTCCGTATACTCCTGTCCAGCACATGCCTCTCCCAGGCAGGGTAGCGATTCCTGCACAAGTCTATTTTGATGACTGTCTCCTCCAGGCGGGGGGTGCGGGAGGATGGCGTAGATGGGGCAGTGGGTCGCACCTGAAAGACGGGCACGCAGCCATCTCGCTCGCTGTACTTGGCCTCACGATCAACGTCCCTGGCCAGTGTGCCTCCGCGGTTGGAGCGCAGGGAGTTGGTAGCACCCTCTGGGGGCAGTGTGAAGGTAGCGGTTGGGTCTTCTAGCTGGACCAAGCTGGCTGAGCGGCCAAAGTGTGGCCCGTTGGGATGGAAGAAAGCGTAGTACATGAGCATGAAGACAATTCCGGTGAAGAAGCTGGAGAAGATGACGCAGAGGGCAGGAACGGCAAAGGCGTCCGTGCTGGCCGGTGAGCGGTACAAGTACCACAATGCACTCAGGACTGTGTTCTCGAGGAGGATCATGAAGTAGTAGGTGAAGAGACGACAGCGGGTGCGTCCTTCCTTCACGTTGAACCAGCTAAAGATGTAGATGATGCCTACCACCATGTCAAAGACAATCTCCTCCCACTTGGTGATGCAGAATTCAGTCTCGCAGTGCACAATCCAGAAAGTCATGATGCACCAATGGAGCACGATGAAGATGCCAAAGTAGAGCTGAAACACGGAGGCGAAGAGAGCAAATGTCACCACCCGAGCAGCGATGGTGAAGAAATGCCAGCAGAACTGGATGATGACTGCAAGGTAGCTGATGGGCTTCTTGTCATCACGGGAATCACGCAAGGCTTTCTGGTAGGAGGCCAAAGCCCAGGCCAGAGATACCAGAGAAGCAGCCGCTGTCATCCCTGAAATAATGCAGAGAAGTCTTGGTTATTGGTGAACATTATTATTATATTATTATTATACTGTATACATATTATTATCATTATTATAACATTATTGCCGAAAAACACAATTTCATATTTGCCACCCTTTTAATTCATGAACTGGCCACACCTAACAAAATGTACAATTGGAATTTGAATTGGAATAACAGGAAGAGGACTTTAACAATTTAATAGTCACACAAAAAAGGAATTTTGTTTGGAGACAAGCAAAAAAAATCAATAATCACTCATTTTAGTATTTTTATTTTTTTATTTTTTTATGTATGTCTTTGAATTTTATTACAGTTTACTTCCATAATTTGAAATTACTAGTCTGCATCCTGTTTAGTACCTCAGTTATGAATTCAATTTAAATTCAGGAATTCAAATGGAATTCAATTCTGAATGCAGCGGAACCCTGCCATATATACGCAGTATGCAAAACAGTATTGTACTATAGAATAATAAAGTACTATATAGTACTAGCTGCACCTTAAGGGTGTAGTGCATTTTATGCTAACCAGTCATAAACATAGCCTGACATGTAAAGCACTTCTTGCCCAGATACAATGGGACACTGGTTTAAAACCTGGAATAAGAAGTGCTCACCAAGGCATGCAAATGTGTTTATCACATTACTACATCTACCATGAGTCTGGAGGATAGTCGGAAGAGGGCTAATTGAGCAGTTTGTGCATGGAATTGTCCATCAATGGCTTGTGTTCCAGCCACAGTCATTGCGTCACATGCAGCCATTCTGAAATAAATCTTTTTGCGATTTCATATCCTCTGCTGTGTCACACCATACTGAGGTTTACAAGCTTTGGACTTAATCAAAGCTGATAAATGGTTACTCAAAAGATATGGTTAATTTTCTCCAATGCAACAGTTAGTTCCGGCACTCTAATCTGATTGGAGAAGTGCCATTCAAATAGTGCTAATATTTCATAGCACTGGAATATTTCAGTGTGTACCACTTCACTTGTCTGTGTTCTCGGTGTTCCAGACCTGTCAGTCTGTGCATTGCTTGGCGAAATGCAGAGCTTAATTTTATATTTCTTGTGGAACTACTATCGCCGGTGAAAAAAAAAAAAAACAATGCACTAACTGGCCCAAATTTTATATAAAATCAAAATTACATTGGCAATCAGCACTGTGGCCTATGTGAAATTGCTTAATTCAGGAAAAACAAGCTCCTTGGATTTCTGCTTAACAGCAACATTTTCACATTTAAGACTCTTCTCTGGCTCATTGAGTAAGATGTTATACATCATCTTATCCAATAAACAGCACTGAGTTGTGTTTGACAGAGAGAGCTTTACAAGCTAACTGCATTGGATGGAGGACAGTAAAGGTGCCAGCATTGACTACAGGTAGGAGAAATCTGTCTTTACAGCTGTGACACACTGTTCTATTGGAATTGGCTGCCATGAGTGAGTGACAGAGAATAAAAAGATTACAAATACTGTCCAGTCCATTCCCACTGGAAGAAAAAAAGTGTCTATCAATCAGTCCGTCCGTCCGTCCATCTTATCCATCTATATATTGTTTACACATTTTTTTTTTTTTTTTTTTTTTTACAAAACAAACATTTTATTTATTTTTAAATTAGGTGGACCGATTGAACTGTATCTTGGGAAAAGAAGTCAACAAGTGAATATGATCCTTGCATAATAATATCGATAGCATTTTTTAAAGTTAATTTAGGAAAAAATAAACTGTGTTAGCATGTTGTTTAGAAATTTCTCCTCATCTTAACATTATCGTGGAGTTCCCTATCTATCACTCACTCGAAGTTGTGTCGATGTAGTGACACTAGGGGTCACTCTTGGGAGCCCGAGACACCTCTGGTCTTTGATAAAAGGCCAATGAAAATTGGCAAGTGGTATTTGCATGCCACTCCCCCAGACATACGGGTATAAAAGGAGCTGGTATGCAACCACTCATTCAGATTTTCTCTTCGGAGCCGAACGGTCATGCTCACTGAGCTGAATTCCCACGACTGTTCATTCACCTCTGCTGGATCTGACGACGCATTTCAGCGGCTTCTCCCCCCTCTGCACTGGTGCAATGCAGAGAATGCCCCTGGGCACTTTGGCAGAAATAAAAGAGTATATTTCTCTAAAAGAGTATATTTCTCTAAAAGAGCAGCAGACAGGGAACGTCTTTTTATAGACGTGTCTTTCTAAAGATGCTTTTCCGATTGTGTGTTATTCCTGGTTGTGCTCGTTATCTCTCGCCTTCTGACGGTCACGGTCACTGTCTTTCGTGTCTGGGCACTGCTCACGCGGAGACAGTGTTCGTGGATGGTCATGTTCTCATTGCGAGGACGTGATTGGCAATGATGCGGTCGCGGCTCGCCTTTGTAAGAAAGCAAGCCACCCCAGAGGCTCCCCGCCTCGGTCCTTTTACCCACGGGTATGAAGACAGCGCGGCTAGCACTGGGGGCGATTTGGGGACCCCAATGGGACCACCTCTGCTGGGTATCCCCCCGTGGACCTCCCATTCCCCAGCGCGCTCGTCTGCCCCGATCGGGCTTCCGGATGAGTCCGCTGGCTCGTCTCACGGAGAGTTCGACCTCTTATTCGGAGCCCGCGAAAGTGATGAGCTCTTGAGCGCAGCATCGGAAAGCGGGCTCGTCCAGTCGGAAGCCTCAGCTGGGCTCCTCCCTTTGGGGACAATTGCCCAGTCACAGGCTGATGCGGAGATGACAACATGCTTTCCTGGGCAGCCGCGAGTGTCGGCTAGAGTGGAACCCTCTGCTCTTCCCTGAACCCTCGCGGCTCAATGATTGGTTCCTGGGCTCACGGCACCGCTCAAAGCCATGCCCCGCCCTGCCCCGCCCCCATTCCTTTCTTCCCGGAAGTGCATGAAGAGCTGACAAGGTCGTGGGAGGCACTTTTTACTGCCAGGTCCCGATCTTTTCAGCTTCCCCACCCTCACTACCCTCAATGGTGGGGCGGCCAAGGGCTATTCGGTAATCCCCCGGTGGATAAAGGCGCTCGCGGTGCACCTATGCCTGCAGAGCGCCGCCACCTGGCGCGGATGCCCAAAGCCCCCGTCCAAGTGTTGTAGGTTTACGTCGTCTCTGACGGCCAAGGCCTACGGTGCCGCTGGACAAGCTGCCTCCGCCCTGCACACCATGGCTCTCCTGCAAGTCCACCAAGGCGCCAAAGGAACCGCACGAGGGTAGTTACGCCCCGGGATCGATGCAGGAACTGCGCTTGGCAATCGACCTCGCTCTCCAAGCGACGGAGGTCACGGCGTGGTCTCTCGGGTGGATGATGGCCACATTAGTGGTCCAGGAGTGCCACCTTTGGCTCAACCTGGTCGAGATGGGTGAGGCCGACAGGACACGATTCCTTGCTGCCCCCATCTCCCAGGCTGGCCTATTCGGTGATACTGTCAAGGACTTTGCCCAGCTGTTCTCGACAGTGGAGCAGTAGACGGATGCTAGCCGGCATATCCTGCCCCGGCGCAGCTCAAGATCCCGCACCCCGTCTACTCATTGCCAAGGACGTCCCCCTGCGGTGACTGCACCGGCTCCGCCGCAGCCCGCCCCTTCGGCCCGGCCCACAGCAGACGCCACCCATCTCGTGGCCGCCCAGAACCCATGAAAGGCTTCAAAGCGGCCTTGAGACGGGCGACCCAGGGATGACGAAACCCGCTGCTCTGGAGCTGGTAAGCAGATCTCTCCATCTTTTTGTTACCTTTTGCATTTAATTGCGCTGCATGCCCAAGTGGCTGCAGTACTCAAGAGTTCAGCAAGAGCGGTTTACTTGTTCCCTGGGTCACGTATCCGGTGTGCACGGCCGTCATCACGACCACCGTCCACCACTCTATTTGGCAGGTTTGGCGCTCCAGCAGCAGTCTTCCGCCCCTGAGCGCCCAGCTGTGGCACAAATCCACCCCCGATGTGACAGTCTCCACGGGTCACGAGGACAGGCCTCTTCCTCCCCCGTCCCAGGCTGTTCCGGGGGTGGTCACAAGGAGCCAGGTAAGTGCTTCGATGTCCTTAGACTCAGCACGGCCACGACATGGTGTGGCACCTCGAGCTCCGCCCCGCCGCGAGGCCCCACCTGCCAGTACGTCCGATGACGTTATCCCTTTGGTCCCCCTCACGCGGAACTTGGACGCGTGGCTTGTGCTTTCCAATCCGTAGCGATGGCTGGTCCAGACCGTCCGACTCGGCTACACGATTCACTTCGCTGGGCATCCGCCCAGGTTCAGCGGTGTCCACTTCACCTTGGTGAAGGACGAAAATGCTGCTACCTTGCGCGGAGATCGCTACCCTCCTACGGAAGGGCGCGATAGAACCCGTCCCTCCAGCCAAGATAAAGAAGGGGTTTTATAGCCCCTACTTCATCGTACCGAAAAAAGGCGGTGGGTTGCGGCCAATCTTGGACTTGTGAGTACTGAACTAGGCTTTACACAGACTCCCGTTCAAGATGCTGACGCAAAATCGCATTCTGGTGAGCGTCCGGCATCAAGATTGGTTCGCGGCGGTAGACCTGAAGGATGCGTACTTCCACGTCTCGATCCTTCCTCGACACAGACCCTTCTTGCGGTTTGCGTTCGAGAGTCAGGCGTATCAGTACAAAGTCCTCCCTTTCAGCCTGTTCCTGTCTCCTCGCGTCTTTACGAAGGTCGCAGAGGCTGCCCTAGCCCCGTTAAGGGAGGTGGGCATTCACATTCTCAGCTATCTCGACAACTGGCTAATCCTAGCTCATTCTTGAGACATATTGTGCGCAGACAGGGATCTGGTGCTCTCACACCTCAGCCGACTAGGGCTTCGGGTCATCTGGGAAAAGAGCAAGCTCCTCCCAGTTCAGAGCATCTCTTTTCTCGGTTTGGAGTTGGACTCAGTCTCCTTGACGGCGCACCTTATGAACGAGTGCGCCCAGTCGGCGCTTGCCTGTTTGAAGGCATTCAAACAGAAAACAGCGGTTCCACTGAAACTTTTTCAGAGGCTCCTGGGGCATATGGCATCCTCGGTGGTGGCCACCCCGCTTGGGTTGATGCATATGAGTCCGCTTCAGCACTGGCTCCAGACTCGAGTCCCGAGATGGGCAAGGCGCCACGGGACACATCGCGTGGTCATCACGCTGGTCTGTCACCGTCTTTTCAGCCCTTGGACCGACCTCTCGTTTCTATGGGCAGGCGTTCCTCTAGAAATGGTCTCCAGGCACGTCATGGTCATGACAGACGCCTCCAAAACAGGCTGGGGTGCTGTTTGTAATGGGCACGCAGCCGCGACTGCATTGACACATCAACTGCCTCGAGTTGTTGGCAATTCTGCTCGCCCTGTGGAGGTTTCGGCCATTGATCCAGGGCAAGCACGTGTTAGTTCAGACAGACAACATGACAACAGTAGCATATGTCAACCGCCAAGGCGGTCTGCGCTCTCGTTGGATGTCACAACTCGCCCGCCGTCTCCTCCTCTGGAGTCAGCAGCACTTCAAGTCGCTGCAAGCCACTCACATCCCGGACAACCTCAACACTACAGCGGACGCACTGTCACGACAGGTTACCCTCAGGGGAGAGTGGAGACTCCACCCTCAGGTGGTCCAGCTGATTTGGAGTCGATTCGACAGGCAAAGGTGCACCTGTTCGCCTCCCAAGAATCCTCCCCACTGCTCGCTCTGGTACGCCCTGACTGAGGCCCCCTCGGCATAGACGCGCTGGCACACAGCTGGCCCCCTGGCCTGCGTAAATATGCGTTTCCCCCAGTGAGCTTGCTTGCACAGACCCTGTGCAAGGTCAGGGAGGACGAGGAGCAGGTTGTCCTGGTAGCACCCTACTGGCCCACCCAGACGTGGTGCTCGGACCATGCTTCTCGCGACAGCTCCCCCCTGGCAAATTCCCCTGAGGAAGAACCTTCTTTCTCAGGGATGGGGCACACTCTGGCACCCGCGACCAGATCTCTGGAATCTCCATGTCTGGCCCCTGGATGGGACGTGGAAGACCTAAGCGGTCTACCACCTGCGGTGGTAGACATGATCACTCAGGCTAGGGCCCTCTCTACGAGGTGCCTGTATGCCTTTAAGTGGCGTCTGTGTGCTAAGTGGTGTTCTTCCCGTCACGAAGATCCCCAGAGATGCGCAGTCAGATCAGTGCTTTCCTTCCTGCAGAAGAGGTTGGAAGGGAGGCTGTCCCCTTCCACCTTGAAGGTGTACATTGCCACCATAGCAGCACACCACGACGCAGTCGATGGTAAGTCCTTAGGGAAACACGACCTGATCGTCAGGTTCCTAAGAGGCACCAGGAGGCTGAATCCCTCCAGACCGCGCCTCGTTTCCTTATCGGACCTCTCTGTAGTCCTTCAGGGTCTACAGAGAGCCCCCTTTGAGCCTTTGCAGTCAGCCGAGCTTAAGGCACTCTCCTTGAAGACTGCCCTCATGACGGCGCTCACTTCCATCAAGAAGGTAGGTGACCTGCAAGCGTTCTCTGTCAGCGAAACGTGCCTGGAGTTCGGTCCGGGTTACTCTCACGTGATCCTGAGACCCCAACCGGGCTATGTGCCCAAGGTTCCCACCACCCATTTTAGGGACCAGGTGGTGAACCTGCAAGCTCTGCCCCAGGAGGAGGCAGACCCAGCCCTGTCTTCGCTGTGTCCGGTGCGCGCTTTACGCATCTATTTGGATCGCACACAGAGCTTTAGAGCCTCTGAGCAGCTCTTTGTCTGCTTTGGTGCACAGCAGAAAGGAAGCACTGTCTCCAAGCAGAGGATCGCCCACTGGCTCATTGATGCCATAACTATGGCATATGTCACCTAGGACATGCCGCCCCCGGTAGGGCTACGAGCCCATTCTACCAGGGGTGTAGTGGCTCCCTGGGCCCTGGCCAGGGGTGCCTCTCTAACAGACATTTGCAGAGCAGCGGGCTGGGCAACACCCAACACCTGTGCAAGGTTCTACAACCTCCGGGTGGAATCGGTTTCATCCCAGGTAGTGGCACGCAACACAAGCGGATAAGCCCGGGATAGCCGGCCAGGTGTATCGCTTGCACATAGTGCCTTCCACCTCCTTTTGAGCTGAAGACGTGCGCCATTAATTCCCAGTAGTGTTCACAAGTTTGTTCCCTGGTTGACTTCCTCCGAGCCCTGTGGCAGTCGAGTTTTCGGAGAGATTCGCTGCCGGCCCAGTACACACACTAACTAAGAGCCCTGTTCTGGGGTAGGTGCCCCTCATGTGGCAGTTCCCTGTAAGGCTAACCCCATGCAATATATATCTTCCGCTAATTCATTTCCCTGTTGGCAAACTGCGTCTTCCTTGGGCAGAGCCCCTCTGCCCCAGTCTCCATGTTTGTAGTAACTCCTCCCCCATTAGGCAGGATCTACCTTGAAGACTCTCCACATGGTTGGAAAGGCCATGTGACGTATTTTTCCACTTAAATATCCCCCCTCTCTTTGGGCGAGGTGTGGTCTCCGCTGTGTCTTCCCCTTGGGAGGGACACCCCCCGACTAGACCTGGCTGCCCAGTCGGATAATCCCCCTTCTTTTTTAGGGAGTGGAAAAAAAGAAGGGGGAAAGAGGCCACGACTGGGTTAAGCCTGTCTCTATCCTTTGGGTAGTCGACTTGTCCCCAAAAAGGGCTGTTCAACACTCATAACTATGTTGGGGGAGGTTACATGTTGACCTGGTGTGCTGGCTATGAGGCACACAGTAGTCTGCCCACCACACACCGCCAGTTCACGTAACACAGTTCAGCCAATTGTGGCGTTTCGTATAGGGACCCCTAGTGTCACTACATCGACACAACGTCGAGTGAGTGACAGATAGGGAACGTCATGGTAATTTGTGTAACCTCCGTTCCCTGATGGAGGGAACAAGACGTTGGTCCCTCCTGCCACAATGCTGAACTAACCGCTGAAATGGCTGGACCTTATATCGGCTTCTCAGCGTAAAACCTGAATGAGTGGTTGCATACCAGCTCCTTTTATACCCGTATGTCTGGGGGAGTGGCATGCAAATACCACTCACCAATTTTCATTGGCCATTTATCAAAGACCAGAGGTGTCTCGGGCTCCCAAGAGTGACCCCTAGTGTCAGTACATCGACACAACATCTCGTTCCCTCCATCAGGGAACAGAGATTACACAAGTAACCATGACGTTTTTCCACTCTACTAAATAACAATGAAATTAAATGTGCCTAATTAATATTACTTTATGATAGGTTATTGTAATGATCATAGCTTTTAAATATAACTAATTATTATTACTTACTGGCTATAATTACCCCTTGTATCCATAGAAATCACAAAAAATTCAATTTAATAGAAGTATTGAGTATCGATATCGATGTCATTGTCATTGTCCTTGACAGTACTTATTAAATCAAGTATCAGATCAGGTATTTAAAAAATGTGGTATTGTCCATCACTAATGTATGCTTTTCTATAATGAGCTGCAGGTCAAATGTCTTTCATGTGGAGTTCTATGCAGGCAGTATATGGCTCTCACATATTCATAATAAAATGTCTCTTTGTCCTGTCAGAAAAAAATAGACTTTTAACTCTAACACTCGCTTGTTCCTCAAAGAAACCATGATAGACTTTGAATGTATTTGTTTGCTCACTATCATTAATGATAAATTAATACCAAGTGTAAATATTCTCTTCAATTTCACCTCCCAGCACTGCTGATATTCATACCCAAATCATAACAAGACAACATAATGCCTTTTATCATCCTTTAAGACAATGTAGTGCAAGCAGAGAAGCAGAAGCTTCAGTGCCAATCAGTTCCTTTCAGTTGTGTACCCACACAGATGCCATTTGTATTTGCACAGCATGTGTGTGTGTGTGTGTGTGTGTGTGTGTGTGTGTATATATATATATATATATATATATATATATATATATATATATATATATATATATATATATATATAAAATTGTATTTAATTTATTTTTTTATTATTTTGTATTATTATCTCTGTCTTGTTGCTATATTGTATTGTTGTGCACTGGAAGCTCCTGTCACCAAGACAAATTCCTTGTATGTGTAAGCATACCTGGCAATAAAGCTGATTCTGATTCTTCTGATTAGCACTCAGTGAAAAATGCAGCATCTCACGTTCCTAAGATAACACCATTGAGGCCCTCTGCAATGAATAATTGAAAGAGTCCTCTTGTGAAATGATGAATGTGCAAAGATGTGGTAATATGTGTCCAAATAAAGGTGAATATAATTTTTATTTAAGTCAGAGAGACTGCAGTCTATCTGTTTGTCAAAACTTGAATTATTACTGGGATTCACAAACAAGTAGTTAAGCTGTTAAACATGGACTCTCAATAAATACACTATAGCTCTGTTCCAAGACCAAGTGAGCTGCCTCGCTGCCTTGCTGCCCAGTGCCCACCTAGGCTGCCTTCAATAAAAGAATTCTAACTGCAATTAAAAACCTTATAAGTAACTGATTTGGAACGCTCTACATAGGCAGCAACTCTGTCACTCATGTAGCGCTCTGATGAATCGCAATTGAATTTAAAACAGATGACTCGAAAGGAACAAGGCAATACTTTCATAAGCATACATACATAAAACACAAATTTTGGCTGTAAAATCCAGTTTTTAATTATTGTTATTTAATAATTCATAATTTCATTATTGAATGGATTTTAAGCATATTATAATCAATATTTCTCTTGTCTACCATCTTTGGAATTCCACTGTTCTGGAATTGTCTTCTCTTTGAAGGATACAAGGGATGGTACTTTAGAATTTGACCATAACAAGGTATCATAAAAGGAAGCATAATTAAGTTGCCTGCCTTTTGGAACAGCCTTAATGTTAGGATCGACTATCATGCCTTAAAATGCTGCTTACAGAGGCAGCTCACTAGGTTTTAGAACAAAGCAAATGTAACCAGATTTGCACAGGCTGTGCCAAATGGATTTTCCATTTAGATGCCATTTGAATTCAGATGAACTGTGCATTATAGACATTCTACATCAAACAAAGCAAAAGGTAAAACACCAAACAAAGGCAAAACATCAATGGCAAAGATCTTTATTGCAGTGGCGGTTCTAGAGGGGGGAGGGAGGGGTCCAGACTGATCACTGCCCGGTCCCCCCTGTGAAAAAATACTGGCACCACCCCTGCTTCATTGATGAGATAGCACAATCATAATAGTGAACATGTAACCTGGGCATCTATTTAATTAGTCTACAGACCAAATAAAATCACAGATGCTGAATCTGAGCCCTCCTTATCAGTGGAAAGGACAGTGTGATGCTGACACTCCCAGAGTGAGTGCTGAGCAGTGGTCGCATCCTCTGCGGAGTTCCTTTGTGTATCATCTAAATGAAATGAACTTTAACAGGAGGACTATATGGGTGGAAGTGGAGTCAATAAACTTGACAGCAGACCAATTAGCGGACCACAATACAAATCCAGATCAGTTTCAGAGTTTCAGATCTGTCCATCCGTCTACCTGTCTGTCTAATCTTTATGTTTCAGCTTCTAGTGTTTATGTTTACACTGTGAGTTTGTGTGTTTTTTCAAAGGCTTATTTACATATTTAACCCACTTAGATTAAATCTGGCCCATTAGAAACTAGAGTGAGCTGAGGGGGTGTAATGACTACTTTGCAAAGTGGGATAATTAACTGACAGAGGCCAGGCTGTAATTCTTATTCTATGGGCTATTTGCCCTGCGGCTTGGCTCCACCACTCTCTATGAAAGTGAGGGTGCATGTATTCCTCCCTCCCTCGTATCCTGCGCACGTGCAGCGCATCCTGAGGAGACGGTCGCCACGGGAACCTGCCATGGTCCAGCATGCGAGGCTGCGAGAGCGGTGACGTAATGCTCCTTGCTGCTCCTGCTCATGAAGGCTGCAGTAAATTGGAGATGGGGGGAGGGCACGGGTGGAATGTGTGTGTTGTGTGTTTGTAGGGAGTGTTGTAGCAGCAGGGTTATGCAAACAATAGCAACACTGCAGTATCATCTTTATCCTCTTTCTTCAGCATATAAAGAACATAACACATATTGTATCACCACTTCAAATCCTTTCACATTAAAGGAATAGCTCATCCAAAAATGAAAAATCTTTCATAATATACTCAACCTCATGTATACTGTTGTTTCACTGTTAAGTTATTCACTGTAAATCTTGCCTTCCGCTGCCAACATGATAACACTGGAAATTGGTGTGTTATGGCTGGATTAAAGCCGCCTTTTCACAGCACATGACAAACGATCTCCGATAGACCGGAAGTCATTCACTTCCTATGGAGAGTCGCACGGGGACTGCGTGGGATGCCGACCATCTGCAGACAGGGTTGGGGAGTAACGGAATACATGTAACGGGATTACGTATTTAAAATACAAAATATAAGTAACTGTATTCCACTACAGTTACAATTTAAATCATTGGTAATTAGAATACAGTTACATTCAAAATGTATTTTGATTATTGAAGAGATTACTTTGCATTTTACTACCATGAGTCTGGAGGATAGTCGGAAGAGGGCTAATGGAGCAGTTTTATATTGAGGAGACTACTTTATGCATGTCATTTGTTTCATTTAATATTTAATCCTTTCTGATGAAAAACATTTATACATATAAATGATGCGATCCAAAGTGCATTTGAACAGCCGTGAAACACTTTCTTATGATGTGTTGCATTCATGCGAGTAGAAAGTTTGGAGCAGAAGAAATAGAAATAAACCTTGTGTAAATTGTCAGCTTTACGCTAAGCTAAAATGCTATTTCTAGTCATTTTACATGCACATGTTACCAGGCACAATCATATTTCTTTATCAAGAACATTCACGTTGGATCATAATTTCTTTTTTTCTAGTAAGACCTTTGATATTAGGGCAAAAAACATATTCTTGATAATATTTTTTGTATTGTTTTCCTGTAAAAATATCTAAAAATCCTTAAAACAAGATCAGTTTGATTTATCTTGTTTTAGAAACAACATTGCATAAGGTATTTAGGTTTTTCAGAGAATGTATTTTTAACATGTGTATTTTGTCTTACTGTACTAGCAGAGTTTTTATTGTCAAAACAAGTGAAAAAATTTGCATGTGCCTCAATGGGAAGACATATATGATTGTTTATGTTGCTAACATATGACAAAAAGCTTGTGTAATTACAGTAAATGTGTGATTTAATGTGTACATGAGTAATTTATTTCCAGAGTTGGGTAAGTTACTCTAAAAAAGTAATTAATTACTAACTACTAATAACATCTTCTACAGTGTAATTAGAGTACTGTACTATTTACTCTGTCTGAAAAGTAATTGCATTACTTATTACTAATTACTTTCTAAAACCCTTATGAACCTCGACCAGATGAAAAATACAAGGATAGACATGAAACTGTTCTTTTAATTCTTTCAAATAAATCATATAAAATCAAATAAATTATTCATGAACTGGCCAAAGAATTTAAGGGGGCAGCGTTAAATTAGGAAACATAAATTTTAACATTAGACGTTAAATTTTGATTTAAAATTCACTATTGTTTTATATAGAATTGTTCTAGAGTCTATACAGTATTACACACAATTACATCAGAAGTAACTGTAATTAAATTACTGAAAAATTAAGAGTAATCCCGTACTTTACTTTTTTCAATGAAAAAGTAATTTAATTACGGTAATTAATTACTTAGTAATGCATTACACCCAACACTGTTTATTTCTGCACATGCAAAACGTACCGATTAAAAAACATCTATGAATTTCTGCTTTGTATTTGCTGAATTATGGTTGTTGTAGCTGTTAATAATCATAATAACAATAAAACAGTATCAAAATAAATAATTATATTAATAATAACTACTGAAGTGAATTCATTCATCTGCTCAACAAAATCACTCATGTCATTCAAATCTGGGGAGGGGGGGGGGTTCGACAGTTGGACATGAATGTCGGAGACAGTGAAAAGGCGGCTTAAGGCCCCAGCACATTTACTGAGAAGTTGTTGTTCATTGTTCGTTCAGAGGTAAAAAGAATTTCGAAACAGCTGAGCAACAACATACTGCTTGCGAACATTCAGCGAACATGTTGAGAGGTACACCTAAATATGAGGATGCTCAAGACAGCTTGTAAAACTACAACTAACATGACATTAAAATGTGTTATCAATGACCATATGCCTCATTTTATGAGTAGAATTTACACGAGATCAGTAAAAGAAGCTGTTTAACTACTCGATGATGTATAATTTACATGTTGGAGTCTACAATGTTTACATTGTGCATCATGTCGCTAATGCGCTAAGACGCTATCCTCTATACCCGTACTGTAATTTATAATGAAACTGATCATAAGGATCGTACAGATGTAAGAGATTGCACCAGCTCGCTAATAACTGCATGCCAGTGTGTTCATGTTGACTGATCTTGACTGACTGAACAATGTAAACAGAATTGGCTGTCAGCCTCAAAGTAGGTGGAGCTCCAGGTCACACCTACCGATGATGCAGACCAATGGTAGTAAGAAGGTGTTTAGCAGGCAGTAAGAAGTTTTCCTAAAATTACGAACCACCTAAACGAACTCAAAAGCATTTTTTTGGTTAGATTTTGTTCTAAATGAACCTGTTCATTCTTTGATTTTGTATTAAGTATGCAGGGAACTTTACACTACACAACTTTTAAAATTAGAATAGATTTCAAAATACTAAGTATCATACACTTATCGCTACAGACAAAAACTGGGCATCCCACGCTAAATGACTGGGGATCACTTATTACCCGACTTTCATGTCGATTTGATCCAGTCATAAACTAATGCAGAAACACATGCCCTCACCTTATAGGAGTTGCATAACAGATGTAAACAAACATGGATAAAGGAACTGGCTGCTGCTGTTGTTGCTGCTCTTACTCTGTATTCTGAGTCATGAAAGTCATAGGCCAAACGCATTTGAGTGCATTCTTGGGTGGGAAAACGCAACCAGTATAGCCTCTGGGACTACAATGTGAGGTGAGTGGTGTTAAAAGTTTAACATCACTTGACAGTTTCTTCGCCAACTTCATGTCTTGAGCTTTGTGGCCCTGTGAGCTGGATTTCCATTGGCTGCTCACCGTACGACTTCAGATTTGAGACGTGGAGCAACGGGGTGAGTGAATAAAGACATAATTTTCATTTTTGTGAGAACTATTCCTTTAGGCTTTTTTATTTAAAGAGTAACAGTATGAAGATCTGATAAGAATAATTTCAAATCAAGGCCAACTTAAAAAAAAAGATTTTCGCAAGCATTGAAATGGACTTCCATCAAGACAGCTGGAAATTATAAAAGCCAATGCCGGACTTGATTTAGCACTCTGTTCAGTCCAACACTATCCACCAATCATTAGTTTTAGGAGTGAACATATTTTTTTCAGGTCAGCAGAATGAAGAGTTTTCTTCATTGTTCAAACAAATTAACTCCATATAAGTCTTATCACAGCCATCAAAAACTACTGTAGTTTAGAATGGGGAAGACAAGCTTATTGTCACTGTGTGAGCATTGTTTAAAAATGTGCTCTACAGTATCTGATAATGGTGTCTATATTACCTGCAGATTAATTCATTGCTATATTAATTTGCAGATGGCTGGACCACAACTTGCCTGTGAAATGGACTTTTGTTCCCACCTATTTAGATATGCTGGGGAAAATTGTGTGATACTTCCACAAAGAAGAAATTTGCTTTAAGAATCAGTGGCAAAGATCAAGCGCTCCAAGACATTTAAGATGCACAGTAATGAGGTACATAAAATTTACATCAGCCAACATGTACAACAAGGCTTTAGCTGTATTGCCAAAGGTGTTTTACACAATGATCGGTGCTAAACATTTTAAGAGGAATGCTTCTTAGAGTTAATGTAGATTTTTAAAGCATAGAAATGGGCTTCAGGCCTAAGAACAATAAAGTTGTGGACTGCTGCTTCAGCTCTTCAATTATAGCAATGTACCACTAGAGTGATGCCACCCATATGTTTTCAAACAAACATCTCTGTTTTAAAGGTAGTGTGTAATTTCTGCATCACTAAGGTCACCAAACGGAATTGCAAAAAACGACTTTTCCCAAAAGCTCTCCTCATCGGCCATTGGTAAGTAAATAAAAAGTCTCGCCCCAATCACACACTATTGGTTGCGCCAATGTTGCTATATCGGGTGTGTCAGAATGCTCAAACAAACAATGTTTTAAAAGCAACACAGAGCCACAGTGTTTGGGAAAATCAACCTGCAGTATGAATGGCTTGCTTATAGTTGTCTATTCACTTAATGGCATGACAGGAAAAAAGTGTTCAAATACAGCAAAGTTTATGAGGAAAGCTTTTTCCTGTGTTGAAGTGTTGCAGGAAGTGGTCAGGCTGAGTAGCTCATTTATGTGAGCAGTTAGAGAGTTTGATGGAAAATACTTTATTTCTGGCAGGGGTCCAAAGTGAGGAAATGTAAGGGGAAATACTGAGGAAAGATGAGGTCTTAATCACTGACAGTCAAGAAGAATACCTGTTGTTTTTCAGCTGTGTTTTGGAACATGATTGTTCCTAGCTGGTCTAGGCTGGTCATTAGCTGGTCCAAGCTGGCCATTAGCTGGCAGCCACCATGTTCCAAAAACCGAGATACACTAAAAGTGAATGATGACTGAGGCTAACATTTTGCAAAACTAGTGTTTTACCTATATTTCACAATATAAAGTAATAAAGATGGTCCACCCTCTTGAACCAGCTAATGGCCAGCTTAGACCAGCTAGAAATCAGCTACCATGTTCCAAAACACAGATACCAACTTATAATTGGATTTTCCAGCAGGCTGAGTAAGAGAAACACCAATAAAAAGCATCCTACATTTTCTACCACTGTGCTACTGATGGCTGTCTTCAAACAGCAAGTTGTTCAGTCTATTTAGAAGACATTGAGTGATTGAATAATGACTGTACTGCCTGCTGTGTTCAAATTTTACATTTTGCAATGTTATTTTTGACTTGTAAGTGTAAGAGCAACAAAACTCAAAGGAAATTATCAGATGAAAGAAATCTGAGCATCAGTGGCTTCTCCACTCTGCTCAACCAAACACCATGAGCAAAACTGCCTCCAGACCCCACTGCCAATGTCACAAGGAACAGACACTTAGATCCTCCCTCTCAAAAAAGAGGATATTTGGCAGCTCTGTTGCATTAGGAGCTCAGGACCCCTGCTTTCATAAATCATTTTTCAGCCTTGATCGGAGAACATTGACAGACCCTGGGCACTTTTGTTTATGGAGGATTATGAAGAACAGAAAACAGCACATAAAGGCACTGAGGCTTTAACTGCAAGGCAGGGCTCTGGAATCCACAAAACACAAAATCACAAATCAACAGAATAGCCATTTATGAACAGCTCTTTCAACATGACTTGCCAAACAGTAAGTAGAGAGGGAGAGAAGAGTGGATATAAGTAGCAATGAAACTCATTTTTTATGAGTAGCGGTTAGTGGCAGCTGTCTGAAAGGTCATGACAATGTCAAGCTGAAGGTGTTAAAGTGCTCTATAAATCTACCCTAGAGTTTTTAGTAGCAATGGGGAAACTGAGAATAAATGGCATTCTGATGTGTTTTTTCTTTTTCTTTCTATTTTCTAGATTGTTCTATATTGCAGTGATGGACTGGCTCTCACAGAGCCAGACTTTTGACTGTTGTCATAAAGTCTGGTCCACTTATTCTGTCCAAGAACCGTCCAAAGCCCTTCTGATAGGAAGCCTGCAAGATTTGAATAGATTAGCGTAACGCGGCCATTCCATAGATATTTGGTACATGGCGGTACACTGGCGAAGAGACAAGAGGCCGTTCTTTTTAAATGGATGTCTATGGAGGAGATGCTTCTCAACGCTGAATAAAGCGCTTTTGTGAGGAAACAGCTCATCATTTATTGAATTAACCACCTGTCCGCTAATCTTCAACATGTCTTACACATAACAATCCTTTTGGAATGAACTATGTGTGGAGTTTACTATGATAAATTTGCTGTTTTATAAGAAAAGTCACAGATGATTTTACGACCGGAAGGTGTCAGTTTACGCCTCTCTCCATTCATTTGTATAGCATCAGCAAACTGTCGTAAAATGCTAGTTGACCATTACTGCCGTTACGCTCTCTCCAATAATAGAACCGCAAAGGTTGTTATCTCAGTACTCAGAGTTGGAGTACTCGAGTTCGGAGTCACGAGTCCAATTTTAATGGACTTGGACTTGTCATGGACTCGGATGCATGTTTACTCGGACTTGACTCGGACTCGAGTCTATGGGACTCGGGATTTTTTTCAGAGTCCAGCCGACTCATTCTATCCTCATTGGCATTTGTGATGTAATGAAAAATAAAAAAAACAAAACAAAAATAATGAAACAGATATAAATGAACACATCTCTCTCTGTATGCAGCTGTAGCACCCCCTGATGTCATAGATGTAGCCAGAGTTTTTTTTTTTCGCCATGTTTAAGCAAACACACACATTCGCATGCACACAGGCTCACTCATCAACCAATACGCTTGAATATACTACTGTATAACATCAATTACTGAGGTTGCTGTTATGACAGAAACATAAAGACAGGTGTGTAGCCAATGTACTAGAACCAAACAAGGCAGTTTCGCACGCCGTGAGACCTGCCAACTGGTAAAATCGCACGGGGCGTTTGTACAGCCAAGACGGTGCTCGCATCACGGTTTCATTGTGGTTAAAAACTTCAAATCAAGAACCTCACTGAGTCAAGTCACCCACAACATGTCTCTCAAGGTTTATTAAAAACAACATATCGAAGTAAAAATACAGAAAATAGTATTAATATTGAGGTATTAAGTATTTTTTGGCGTAATGTATCCACACATGTAGGCTTCTATAGTTTTTTGTGGTCCACGCACTGTTGTCAGCTTGAACTGGTCCATAATAGCTTGAGGAATTAACTGTGTAACTTTTTAAATAGTTGTAAAATCATTATTGCTGTAGCAGACAGCAACTCTAAACAGATAAACACCACCTATTTATTATTGATTTACTATTTTCAAAGCATTGACAAGCTGAAATATGTTCTTTTACAGGCTTTTCCACAACTCAAAACATTCAACCATAAAATATTAGGATATTCTGGGCAGCAAAATGTTTTGTTTAGAATTTAATTATAGACTATAAAATGTATTATTAGATGGCAGAGTTTGAGTATGAAGCTGAACTTCATGTAATTTAGTTGGTTATGATGTTTCTATTTAAAAAATGTATTTTATTTTTATTATTGTAAACCACCAGGTAACTTATGCACATCTTTTTTTTAGCCTATATCTCTTGACACTAAAATTTATGACAATTGTTTTTCTCCATGTTTTTGCGGTTAAAGAAGAGCTCAGTGAAATGCTCGTTGGTTGGTTTTTAAAGATTTCATAATGATTGCAGACCAACACGGCTGCCGCTCAAGCAGATATCAGATATTTTTTTCAAATATTTATCTTCGGCGGCAGCCGCTGCAAGATGCACACAGACACATCAGGGTTTTAGGTGCACGAGCAGCAAGCATAACTGTTCTGCATTGTCCTTTTTTCCACGAATTAACTAGACAATACTGTCATGTCCGTGTTAAATGGCCCTAATATTAGCAGTGGGCTTTTCCAGTGTTTTTGGATGTAACATTTGCAGTCAAATTGTGAAGTGTAACTTCTCAGTGAGTACTATTTACTACTGTGTTGACTTGTTTGTATTTATTCTCCCAAACCAGTCAGCAGATAGAAACTCAGAAAGAAATCTCAGTATAGACTATTATTTTTTTAGGTAGGGATAATTTTATATAAAACTAAACTAAATTGAAAATGAGGTAGAAATAATAACTTTGAAACAATAATAACCTTGGTTGTGATGACCAGGGGCGGGTTTACGATTTCTGAGGCCCCAAGCAACCGATCAACCAGGGGGCCCATTTAGAAAACGTACTTAAAAAATTACATTAAATTAATTTTAAATAATAATTTTAAATTAATCCTATCAGCCGTTGTAGCCAAGTACATTCAAAATGTTTAATGAAATAAAATTCTAGTTCAAGATAATTAATGCATGTTTTCCCGTTTTTTCGAAAATACAGTGATGAAAAAAGAAATATTTATCTACATATATTTTTACAAAACACTTTTATTTTATTTATTTTTTTATGAACAGGGTGTGCAAAACCTACTTCACTCACTAACGCTGAATTTAGTTGTTACTTATTATTATTATTATTAATTAATAATTATTTATTGTTGTCCAGTTTCTCATTATACAGTATGATATAGTATTATTATTATTACTTTAAGGATTTTTTGTATCCAATAGTAATATATTTCTGTCTTATTTACTTTACTTTCACCTGGGGCTTATATTCTAATGCTGCAGTGTATTGTTCATTATGTTGCAAAAGGCTGTATTTTATGTAAGCATTGTTGGCAACATTCGTAACAGTAACAGTAAACATACTAGGCATGGCAGCCCATCAACACACTAGAGCAGAAGGGGAAAAAAACCATTGCTGTTTATAAAGCGCTGAAACTTTGCTTGGTGCAGAATAATCTGGAATAATGTTAAACATTGTAACAGTCACCTCTTTGCAACCTGAACTTGTTCAAAATGGTAAATCTTTGTGACACCTGCACTAAAAACAATCTAGACACAGCCTAACGAATGAAACAGAACGCAGGTGTCTCGACGTGCGTTTTTGAGACCTGAAATAATTTTTAACTTGAGACAGTGCCTAAAAATGTGCCGGTCCTGCGTGAGACACTGAAGAAACAGCGAGACACGGTGCAGCAGTCAAGGACGTTTGTCCAGTGCATGTTTACATAGGAAAACAATGGAAAAACAGAGCAGATGCACGCAAAAACGCGTGGGAGAAACAAGTTCAGAAGTCTTGTATATTTTTTCATAAATAACAAACCCGAACCAAAGTCCTACTTGAAAAACTGACCCGAACCCGGTGGACCTCTAACATGAACCGCTCTAAGAGTGCTGACAACAGCGTATTCTGTACCCAGAACATCATGTCACCCCTCAAGCAGTTTTTGCGGAGCTTTCCTACCAGGGCGGGGGCCTCTTCAACGTCCGGGTCCCCACGCAATTGCGTGGTGTATAAAACCACTACTGGTAATAACAGATTTCACCTTCTTTAGTCTACAGTATGTTTGAGTAGAGGGGAAAAAGCAACAAATAACTGAAATGTCATCAGAACGCAATAAGAAGTGTGTTGAAGGACAGTTTTGTCTTCATACACCTAAAGCATATGCTTTCATTCTGAAACCACTTTTAAGTTTGTTACTAATCATAAAATGTATATACTGTATGAAATGCAACAGAGGTGTTTTTGTATTTCCATTTATATTGACAAATTGTTTTTTTTACAACCCCAATTCCAAAAAAGTTGGGACAGTATGAAAAATGCTAATAAAAACAAAAAGTAGTGATTTGTAAATTATATTCACCCACTGCTAAATTGAAAACACTACAACTACACATTATATGATGTTTTACCTTGTGAATTTCATTTTTTTTCCTTTTTTTTTTTTATGTATAGTAATTTCAAATCAGATGACTGCAACACACTCAAAAAAGTTGAGACAGGAGCCATTTAAGACTAATAACAATCTGACAAGTTAAAATAACAAGGCGATTAAACAGGTGAGGCAATCATGTCATAGTATATAAGGAGCCTCGAATGATCCTTGCTCTTGAAGGACCAGGCTGTTTTTGGCCTAGTCCTTCAAGAGCAAGGATCATTCCAGACTTGTCAATTTGCCAACAGATGCTTCAGCAAATAATTCAGCACTTTGAGAACAATGTTCCCCAAAGACAAATTGGAAGGATTTGGGGCATTTCACCCTCTACAGTGTACAATATAATTAAAAGATGGGCTGGGGATTACTTCAGTAAACCTTTGTTAGTCAACACCATTCACTGATGCATCCACAGATGCAAGTTAAGACTTTACTATGCAAAGCAGAAGCCCTACATCAACACTGTCCAGAAGTGCTGCCGACTTCTCTGGGCTCGGTCTCACCTTAGATGGAAAGTAGAACAATGGAACCATTTTTTTGGGGTCCGATGGGTCCGATGAGTTTTTGAAAAACACAGCCGTCGTGTTCTCCGTGCCAAAGAGGAAAAAGACCATCCAAGCTGTTATTAGGGTCAGGTCCAAAAGCCAGTGTCTGTATGGACCAGGGGTGTGTCAGTGCCCATGGCATGGGTAACTCGCACATCTGTGAGGGCACCATTAATACAGACAGATATGTAAGTATTTTGGAGCAGAATATACTGCCATCCAGCACAGTCTTTTCCAGGGGTGTCACGGAATTTTCAGCAGGACAACTTCAAACCACATACTGGCCGAATAAGCAGAGAGTGCGGGTGCTAGATTGGCCTGCCTGCAGTCCCGACCAGTCTCCAATTGAGAATGTATGGCGCATTATTAAGCACACCATCCGGCAATGAAGACCCTGTACAATTGTGCAGCTGAAGACCTGCATAATGGATGAATGAGGGAAAATTCCACTTTTTAAAACATAATATAATTTTTAGTTGTAGTGCTTTCAATATAGCAAAGGGTGAATATAATTTACAAATCACTTTTTTTTCATACTGTCCCAACTTTTTCAGAATTGTGGTTGTAGTTGTTAAGGTTAAAATAAGCTTAAAATATTGATGTTGAGTTTACAGTTACATTTTAATTCAGATTCATTAACAGATTAATTTGGACTCGGACTTGACTCTGACTCGATTGTTTAAAGACTCAGACTTGACTCTGACTCGACTAAGGTGGACTTGAACCCAACACTATCAGTACTATAAGATCTCTGGAATCGTCCACTAAAGGAAGAGACCGTTTAAACGATATATAAAGCAAAAAACAAAAGTCTGTTTGTTTTTATGTACCATATAAGTTTGGATAAATCTGATAACAATGATTCCGTAATAATAGACTCAAAATAATTCCAATAATGGCACAGCAGTCTCTTGGAAAGTTTGTATAGACAACACTGAAGAAACCAGCAGAAAATGTGTGCAGACATTGTAATCAGAATTACTATCCATTCAAAAAGAAATAAGTGCTATAACACTTATAATTTAAGAGAGACAGTGCTGTTTACAGTTGTGCTAGTGGATCTCTAATTTTCTTGTACAAAGTACAAAACCCTGAATATCTTTCAAAGATTTGGTGCCACAATCCTAGCAGCCCAGTAAATACAACTTTGTTTAAAAGTGCAAGCAAAATCTCTGCACCCTATCTCCTGAAAGTTGCATGGCAGCCAGCCAATCGATTGCAATTTTTGCAAGTGCTTGTCATTTATGTGTGCATATATGCATCAGACGGTCAGTGAACAGACTCTGGGTGGTGTGTGGGTGTGCCACATGAGGCTGAGATGTGAATAGAATAGAACAGTTTTGAATCAGCACAGTTGATTGTTGAACACTGCCTAAAGTACTCAAAATTTGTTCAACCATGCATTTTTCTACTGCAGGAACTTTTCCTAGTTCCTGGAACTATTCAGGATTAACACTAGATTTCCACCACATTAACTAGTTCCATGGGGAACTAAAACCTGAACCAAACCAAGAACCTTTTTAGTACCTACTCCTGAGATAGAAGTTTCTTGCAAAGTGAAAATACAGTATCTGGGTGCAGTCAGAATATGTTGTTGATAAAGAAACATTTGTCATCAGCCAACAGACAGCCGCTACCAGCCATTTCTAAAAGAACGGCTAAGCTTCACTAAAAATTTGGAGTTATTGCTATTTAAGGTTTTTCAAATAGAAATGCAGGGCAGTTTCTAGCTATAAGTGGTATAGGTGGCCGCTTAGGGCCATCTTTTTGACCTTATGCACCACAGAAACTAGAGCGTAGCCATCTTGAAAATTTTGTCTTTGAACTTTCGGTCCAGCTGTTGCTATATAAATCTCTATGGTGTTGATGTAAAAGTGTAATTAGCTAGCGAAGTGGATTAACAGGTTGTAGAGTTGCCAAAAGTTATCATGAGTATTTTAAAGAGTTCAGGGGATGTCATAAAAACTGGAAGCAGACGGCAGAGATTTTAAAACCATTCATAAATACACAAGATCCTACTTTCAACTCTGTGGATGTACTGATACACCTATGTGCACATAATACTCCATGAGACAATGCAAAAAAATTAAAAATATATCCATAATACACCTCTGGCCATCTTCTCATGTCATTCACCCATCACGTTATAGTTAATGTGAGCAGATTTTTTGAGTATTAAACCGGGATGGTGGATGGATACCACTATATTCATAAACACACACATACAAACAAATATACATGTAAAGGTGTACGTTTTATTTAATATTCTGTTTACAACTATTTTAATCACATTTAAGCATTTTTAAAATCTGGGGTGACAAGTAAATTTTAAAAAGTACAAATGTAAAATCCTGTTTAAAAAACTTGCATGTGAAATAATGCTAGCTTTCACTGTTTGACATTTCATGTCAACTACACATTTTAACAAATTATAAATAAGTTGAAACTTAAAAATTAAGCAGAATAACATGTATAACAATTAAACGCTTGTATCATGATAAAGTGCAGTGTTTTATAGCTGCCGAATGTGATCTGCAAGGTCCAATTAACCTCCGTGGATGTTGGAAAAACAAACACTCTGCCACAGCAAACGCCAACAAACGCCAACAAACATATCCAACAATTGTTGAGTTTTGTTGGATCAGTGTGATCACCCTGTTGGCGTTTGTTGGTGTTCACTGGCGTCTGTTTTCACCGATTCAACATGTTCAATTGGCGTTTGTCAGGTCTTGGAATGTTTGAGCAGTGTGATATGATTTTCCAACAAACTCTGACTTCATCGCGAACCGTGGCGATGACAATGAGGTAAGTGCTCAAAGAAATCTGTGACCCTCATCATTTGGCAGGAGCATGAATAGCTGACAATACTGACACGATTTGCGCATCATTGCTAGTAAGGCATAGAAATCCCCTGGTTTGCATGGTTGCAAATGCAAACTGTACTATATAAGCCAGGATGTACTGTATGTTTTTCCGTACTGAAGCTGAAAAAATGACCCCTCCCCCAGGTGAACAGTACTTAAACCTTCGTCATTTAAGAAAAAAAGTTTTGAATACAACAACAATACACAAATCAACTGAAAAAATGCCCCTGGAAAACCTGGTATGACTCTCTCCTTTTTCACCTCTCATGATTTTGCATCCCTGTATTAACAAATCCAAACTGTACACATAAATACCAAATTAATTGAAAATGTGTTTTAAGTTCTTAGGAAAGAAAGTTCAATGAAGAATTTATTTGATTTTAATAAATTATTGTTGAGAACAGTTCTAGTGTCTGGGTGAGGGAGACATTCTGGCAAATGTAACATGTTCAACACTTATAGTAATTAGGAATATCCTAAGTAATTGAAAAGACACACTAAAAGTTTTGATCTATTCTTTAAAACTAGATTTTGTTTTCTTTTTGGAATCAAAACTTTTTTCCCCTTTAAAATCCTCCTTAAACAGAAACATAAACGTAGAAATCAGCCATAAACTTTTAGCTGATGATGTTTGACTTTGGATCATGATCCAGCATTTAATTATGACAATAATAATGATGATGATGACGATAACGTGTGATCTACCTATTGAACACAGTCTGAAGTTAACGAATAGTGCAAATTACAATTGCCTATACACACTAACTGCAATACATGGTAGAATTACACTTTGTAGTGTTTTTGAATCAGAGGTATATCCAGTCAGATATCTTGTCATCTTCAAAGGTGAACAAAGACACAAGTTTGTTGGTGTTTGTTGGATCAGTGTGAACATGACAGTTCTCTCAACATTCTAAATACAACAGCCAACTTTAGAATGTTGGAAGCCTTGGTGTCTGTACAAGATAATAAAGTATAACATCATTCACATTTCATGCTTATCGTGTATATAGTTTGTATACTGTGATTATTATGTATATAGTTTGCTTGCTTGTTTTGTGTCCTGCCTCATTCGCACCTTTTAAAGGCTTCACTGTTTGCACTAATAACGTTATTTTTACTTTACCTCAAGGGCCGGCACTGGCCAAATTAATACACTGTGCAGAGTTTCACGATCGTCGGACAGGGGGTGAGGGGAGGGGGGTACAAAGGGGGGGTTATGGGGGTGGTGCGAGGCAATAATCTGACGTGGTGCGTGCTGCAAGTCAATCGTCTGTGTTCCGCGACTGCTATCGGGTCCTTGAATAACGTGTAACGTTCGAGGAAGGGCAGCCGGTGGAGTTTCTGGTGCCCCCTTATGGTATGATGGTAGAGAGTTCTCAAAAGAGTTGTCCATTGTTTTTGTTTTGAAGTGAGTCAGCGTTTTCACATTTAGTTCAGGCAACACCGTTGTAACATTCTTACTTCAAATCTTATTTAAATAAAGTTCTGCATCCTCGGTTGAAAAATGACAGTGTAATTTTAACAGAACTGTATATTTTCTCAATGAACTGATTTTAGTTCAGGTAGTAGTTCCACAATTGTGGAGAAAAACACCTCATGTTAGCTGTATAAATTGTACTGTTCATTTTCACAATCCACAAAAATGGTGGGTCTCCCAAAGAAAATGCCCAATAAAAAAAAAAAAAAAAAAGAAAAGAAAAAAAAAAAGAAAAAAAAAGTGCATTTGTTTGATGGTTTGCTTTTTCCCTAATAAATGCTCATTTTTAGCAAACCTCTTGAAAAAGCACTTTAGTTCTCTCCCTTGCAGCGGTCTTTTATGTTCAGTAGAAGTTGGGTCTTTCTCACTCTCTCTTTCTCTCTCTTTCCCTCTCCATCTCTGTTTTGTAGACAGGATGAGATGTGTAAAGTGAAGTATGACAGTAAGTGTGGGAGTTCTCTCTCCAGCACAGTGGTACCTGTCCAACAATCACCTTTACAAAAAATATTGTGGCAGTACCATGATACGGTACGGGGCCAGCTGTAGGCATTGGCAGGGGTGGGCTGAGCCCACCCAAATGTGAGTCTTTCCCACCCAATCAAACATTTGGGAAACACGGTTTTATTTTTTCCTATTTGTGCATTGGTTAAAAGCAATGTGGGGGTGGGCTATGTGTTGCAAACAATGAGGATGGGCTATAGACTGCCCAACCAATAACAAAACAGCACCAGAAATGTGTAGTGTTTTTCTATTTTTGTCTTTGACCGAAAGCAACGACACACTCAAGAAGCGGCATGCTTCCGAGACGTCATGCGAGCAAGAATGGTAATAAGAGTTATTTTTGTGCAATACATATGTTTTTAGTCCCCATATAGAAGCCTGGTGGTGTCTCTAACGGTGACCATGTGGTTGCTGTTAATGTATCACAGGCTCCCTTATCAAATATTTCCCTTTCCCTCCACATCAGCTCCCCAAAATCACGCAGCAGGTGTTTGTGAAATACTGTACCACAATTATAAAGTAGAGGCCTGCACGGGATGGATTTTTCATTGAAAGTGGAAAATATTAATATATAATATTTTTGTATGGCAGTTTTTTGACGTGCACATTTTTGTCTTCTAAGGTCCTGAGTTTTTTTTGTTTTTGTTTTTTTGAAAAAATATAATAATGCATCAAAATCAATGTTGCTAATCATTGACATATCCCAGACTGTGATAATCCAAAAAAAAAAAAAAAAACAATTCCCCTTAGCATTTTGTATATGCTTCTATGACATTTCTGTCTCACACGTCGACTCGCTTGCTCTTTGGGACTTGAACCCTAGTCTTTCACGTTGCAAGTGCAGAGCTCCATTAGTTGAGCTGCCATGCAACTTGATCACACATGAATAAGCTTGTAAATCTAGTCTAGCAAACAGTAAAATGTATCACACTTAAGTAAAAGTGTTTTGATGACATAAGATAGCATTTTGTGAGCAACAGAGCGAAAAGTAAGTGTTTATGAACTGATAATCTGCGGTTCCCTATCTGTCACTCACTCTGCGTTGTTGTCGATGTAGTGACACTAGGGGTCACTCTTGGGAGCCCAAGACACCTCTGGTCCTTGATAAAAGGCCAATGAACATTGGCGAGTGGTATTTGCATGCCACTCCCCCGGACATACGGGTATAAAAGGAGCTGGTATGCAACCACTCATTCAGATTTTCTCTTTGGAGCCTAACGGTCATGCTCATTGAGCTGAATACTACTGTTCATTCACCTCTGCTGGATCTGACGGCTCATTTCAGCGGCTTCTCCCCCCTCTGCACTGGTGCACTGCAGAGAACGCCCCTGGGCGCTTCGGCAGAAAAACTAGAGAGTATGTTTTCTGAAAGAGCATTTTTCCCCTCTAAAAGAGTATATATTTCTCTAAAAGAGCGCACACACGGAACGTCTTTTTAAAGACGCGTCTTTTTAAATATGCTTTTCCGATTGTGTGTTATTCCTGTTGTGCTCGTTATCTCTCGCCTTCTAACGGTCACGATCACTGTCTTTCGTGTCTGGCCACTGCTCACGCGGAGACAGTGTTCATGGATGGTCATGTTCTCATTGCGAGAATATGTCCATGGCAACGTTGCGGTCGCGGCTCGCCTTCGTAAGAAAGCGAGCCACCCCAGAGGCTCCCGCCTCGGTCCTTTTACCCACGGGTTTGAGGCCAGCGCGGCTAGCACTGGGGACGATTTGGGGACCCCAATGGGACCGCCTCTGCCGGGTATCCCCCCGTGGACCTCCCATTCCCCAGCACGCTCATCTGCCCCAATCGGGCTTCTGGGTGAGTCCGCCGGCTCGTCTCACGGCGAGTTCGACCTCTTATTCGGAGCCCGCGAAAGTGATGAGCTCTCGAGCGCAGCATCGGAGAGCGGGCTCGTCCAGTCGGAAGCCTCAACTGGGCTCCTCCCTTCGGGGTCGATTGCCCATTCACAGGCTGACGCGGAGATGACGACATGCTTTCCCGGGCAGCCGCGAGCGTCGGTTAGAGTGGATTTCACTGCTCTTCCCCGAACCCTCGCGGCTCGGTGATTGGTTCCTGGGCTCGCGGCGCCGCTCAAAGCCACGCCCTGCCCCCGTTCCTTTCTTCCCGGAAGTGCATGAAGAGCTGACAAGGTCGCGGGAGGCACTTTTTACTGCCCGGTCCCGATCTTTTCAGCTTCCCCGCCCTCATTACCCTTGATGGTGGGGCAGCCAAGGGCTATTTGGCAATCCCCCAGTGGATAAAGGCGCTCGCGGTGCACCTATGCCCGCAGAGCGCCGCCACCTGGCGTGGGTGCCCAAAGCACCCGTCCAAGGCCTATAGGTTTATGTCGTCTCTGACGGCCAAGGCCTACGGTGCCGCTGGACAAGCCGCCTCTGCCCTGCACGCCATGGCTCTCCTGCAAGTCCGCCAAGGTGTTAAAGGAACTGCACGAGGGTAGTTCCGCCCCGGGATCGATGCAGGAACTGTGCTCGGTGACCAACCTCGCTCTCTGAGCGACGGAGGTCACGGCGCGGTCTCTCAGGCGGACGATGGCCACACTAGTGGTCCAGGAGCGCCACCTTTGGCTCAACCTGGTCGAGATGGATGAGGCCGACCAGACACAATTCCTTGCTGTCCCCATTTCCCAGGAGGGCCTATTCGGCGACACCGTCGAGGACTTTGCCCAGCTGTTCTCGATGGTAGAGCAGTAGATGGATGCTAGCCAGCATATCCTGCCCTGGCGTGGCTCAAGATCCTGCACCCCATCTACTCATCGTCAAGGGCGTCCCCCTGCGGTGACTGCACCGGCTCCGCCGCAGCCCGCCCCTTCGGCCCGGCCCCGGCGTGGAGCCCACCGCAGGAAGCAGACGCCACCCCTCTCGCGGCCGCCCAGAACCCGTGAAAGGTTTCAAAGCACCCTTGAGACGGGCGACCCAGGGACAACGAAACCCGCTGCTCTGGAGCTGGTAAGCAGATCTTCATCTTTTTGTTACCTTTTGCATTTAATTGCGCTGCATGCCCAAGTGGCTGCAGTACTCAAGAGCTCAGCAAGAGCGGTTTCCTTGTTCCCTGGGTCACGTATCCGGTGTGTACGGCTGTCATCACGACCACCGTCCACCACTCCATTTGGCAGGTTTGGCGCTCCAGCGGCGGTCTCCCACCCCTAAGTGCCCAGCTGTGGCAAAAATCCACCCCCGATGTGACAGTCTTCACGGGTCACGAGGACAGGCCTCTTCCTCCCCCGTCCCAGGCTGTTCCAGGGGTGGTCACAAGGAGCCAGGTAAGTGCTTCGATGTCAGACTCAGCACGGCCACGATGTGGTGTGGCACCTCGAGCTCCGCCCCGCTGCGAGGCCCCACCTGCCGGTACATCCGATGACGTTGTCCCTTTGGTCCCCCTTGCGCGGAACTTGGACGCATGGCTTGCGCTTTCCAATCCGTCACGAGGGCTGGTCTGGACCGTCCGACACGGCTGCGCGATTCACTTCGCCGGGCATCTGCCCAGGTTCAGCGGTGTCCACTTCACCTTGGTGACAGACGAAAACGCTGCTACCTTGCGCGGAGATCGCTACCCTCCTACGGAAGGGCGCGATAGAACCTGTCCCTCCAGCCGAGATGAAGAAGGGGTTTTTTCAGCCCCTACTTCATCGTACCGAAAAAAGGCGGTGGGTTGAGGCCAATATTGGACCTGTGAGTTCTGAACTAGGCTTTACACAGACTCTCATTCAAGATGCTGACGCGAAAACGCATTCTGGCGAGCGTCCGGCATCAAGATTGGTTCGCGGCGGTAGACCTGAAGGATGCGTATTTCCACGCCTCGATTCTTCCTCGACACAGACCCTTCCTGCGGTTTGCATTCGAGGGTCAGGCGTATCAGTACAAACTCCTCCCTTTCGGCCTGTCCCTGTCTCCTCGCGTCTTTACGAAGGCCGCCGAGGCTGCCCTTGCCCCGTTAAGGGAGGTGGGCATTCGCGTTCTCAACTATCTCGATGACTGGCTAATCCTAGCTCACTTTCGAGACGTGTTGTGCGCACACAGGGACCTGGTGCTCTCACACCTCAGCCGACTAGGGCTTCGGGTCAACTGGGAAAAGAGCAAGCTCCTCCCGGTTCAGAGCATCTCTTTTCTCGGTTTGGAGTTGGACTCAGTCTCCTTGACGGCGCGCCTTACGAACGAGCACGCCAAGTCGGTGCTGGCCTGTTTGAAGGCGTTCAAACAGGGAACAGCGGTTCCACTGAAACTCCCTCAGAGGCTCCTGGGGCATATGGCATCCTCGGCGGTGGCCACCCCGCTCGGGTTGATGCATATGAGGCCGCTTCAGCACTGGCTCCAGACTCAAGTCCCGAGACGGCCATGGCACCATGGGACACACCGCGTGACCATCACGTTGGTCTGTCACCGTCTTTTCAGCTCTTGGACCGACCTCTCGTTCCTACGGGCAGGTGTTCCTCTAGAACTGGTCCTCAGGCGCGTTGTGGTCACAACAGACGCCTCCAAAACGGGCTGGGGTGCCGTTTGCAATGGGCACGCAGCCGCCGGCCTCTGGACGGGTCCGTGACTGCATTGGCACATCAACTGCCTCGAGTTGTTGGCAATTCTGCTCGCCCTGTGGAGGTTTTGGCCGTTGATCCAGGGCAAGCACGTGTTACAGACAACACAACAATGGTAGCATATGTCAACCGCCAAGGTGGTTTGCGCTCTCGTTGTATGTCACAACTCACCCGCCATATCCTCCTCTGGAGTCAGCAGCACCTCAAGTCGCTGCAAGCCACTCACATCCCGGGCAACCTCAACACTACGGCGGACGTGCCGTCACAACAGGTTACCCTCAGGGGAGAGTGGAGACTCCACCTTCAGGTGGTCCAGCTGGTTTGGAGTCGATTTGACAAGCACAGGTGCACTTGTTTGCCTCCCTAGAATCCTCCCCACTGCCCGCTCTGGTACATCCTGACCGAGGCCTCCCTCGGCATAGACACGCTGGCACACAGCTGGCCCCCTGGCATTCACAAATATGCGTTTCCCCCAGTGAGCCTGCTTGCACAGACCCTGTGCAAGGTCAGGGAGGACGAGGAGCAGGTCGTCCTGGTAGCACCCTACTGGCCAGCCCAGACGTGGTGCTCAGACCTCACGCTCCTCGCGACAGCTCTCCCCTGGCAAATTCCCCTGAGGAAGGACCTTCTTTCTCAGGGACGGGGCACCATCCAGCACCTGCACCCAGACCTCTGGAATCTCCATGTCTGGCCCCTGGATGGGACGCGGAAGACCTAAGCTGTCTCCCACCTGTGATGGTAGACACGATCACTCAGGCTAGGGCTCCCTCTATGAGGTGCCTGTATGCCTTTAAGTGGCGTCTGTTCGCTAAGTGGTGTTCTTCCCGTCGGGAAGACCCCCAGAGATATGCAGTCAGATCAGTGCTTTCCTTCCTGCAAGAGAGGCTGGAAGGGAGGCTGTCCCCTTCCACCTTGAAGGTGTACATTGCTGCCATAGCAGCACACCACGACGCAGTCGACGGTAAGTCCTTAGGGAAGCACGACCTGATCATCAGGTTTCTAAGAGGCACCAGGAGGCTGAATCCCTCCAGGCTGCACCTCATTCCCTCATCGGACCTCTGTAGTTCTTCAGGGTCTACAGAGAGCCCCCTTTGAGCCTTTGCAGTCAGCCAAGCTTAAGGCACTCTACTTGAAGACTGCCCTCCTGACTGCGCTCACTTCCATCAAGAGGGTAGGTGACCTGCAAGCGTTCTCTGTCAGCGAAACGTGCCTGGAGTTCGGTCCAGGTTACTCTCACGTGATCCTGAGACCCTGACTGGGCTATGTGCCCAAGGTTACCACATCCCCTTTAGGGACTAGGTGGTGAACCTGCAAGTGCTGCCCCAGGAGGAGGCAGACCCAGCCCTGTCGTCGCTGTGTCCGGTGCACGCTTTACGCATCTATTTGGATCGCACGCAGAGCTTTAGAATCTCTGAGCAGCTCTTTGTCTGCTTTTGGTGCACAGCGGAAAGGAAGTGCTGTCTCCAAGCAGAGGATCGCCCACTGGCTCATTGACGCCATAACTATGGCATATCTCACCCAAAACATGCCACCCCCGGTAGGGCTACGAGCCCATTCTACCCGTGGTGTAGCGACTTCTTGGGCCTTGGCCAGAGGTGCCTCTCTAACAGACATTTGCAGAGCAGCGGGCTGGGCAACACCCAACACCTTTGCAAGGTTCTACAACCTCCGGGTGGAACCGTTTTCGTCCCAGGTAGTCGCACGCAACACAAGCGGATAAGCCCGGGATAGCTGGCCGGGTGTATTGCTTGCACATAGCGCCTTCCACCTCCTTTTGAGCTAAAGATGTGCGCCATTAATTCCCAGTAGTGTTCACAAAATTTGTTCCCTGGTTGACTTCCTCTGAGCCCTGTGGCAGTCGAGTTTTCGGAGAGACTTGCTGCCGGCCCAGTACACGTGCTAACTAAGAGCCCTGTTCTGGGGTAGGTGCTCCGCATGTGGCGGTTCCCTGTAAGGCTAACCCCATGCGATCTATATCTTCCGCTAATTCGTTTCCCTGCTGGCAAACTGCGTCTTCCTTGGGCAGAGCCCCTCTGCCCCAGTCTCCATGTTTGTAGTAACTCCTCCCCCATTGGGCAGGATCTACCTTGAAGGCTCTCCACATGGTTGGAAAGACCATGCGACATATTCTTCCACTTAAATATCCCCCCCCTCTTGGGGCGAGGTGTGGTCTCCACGGTGTCCTCCCCTTGGGAGGGACACCCCCCGACTAGACCTGGCGGCCCAGTCGGATAATCCCCCTTCTTTTTTAGGTAGTGGAAAAAGAGAAGGGGAAAAGAGGCCACGACTGGGTTAAGCCTGTCTCTATCTTTGGGTAGTCGACTTGTCCCCAAAAAGGGCTGTTCGACACTCATAACTGTGTTGGGGGAGGTTACGTGTCGACCTGGTGTGCTGGCTATGAGGCACACAGCAAGTCTGCCCACCACACACCGCCAGTTCATGTAACACAGTTCAGCCTTGTGGCATTTTGTATAGGGACCCCTAGTGTCACTACATCGACACCAACGTCGAGTGAGTGACAGATAGGGAACGTCATGGTTACTGGTGTAACCTCCGTTCCCTGATGGAGGGAACAAGACGTTGGTCCCTCCTGCCACAATGCTGAACTACCCGCTGAAATGGCTGGACCTTATATCGGCTTCTCAGCGTAAAACCTGAATGAGTGGTTGCATACCAGCTCCTTTTATACCCGTATGTCCGGGGGAGTGGCATGCAAATACCACTCGCCAATTTTCATTGGCCTTTTATCAAAGACCAGAGGTGTCTCGGGCTCCCAAGAGTGACCCCTAGTGTCACTACATCGACACCAACGTCTCGTTCCCTCCATCAGGGAATGGAGGTTACACCAGTAACCATGACGTTATACTCGGGGTTTGTGTGAAAGTTAATAAAAATCATTGTTTTTGTAGTGCCTCTAGTGTTTATTTCAACAGGTAACTGCTGTGATTTGTACAAGACGCACATAAAAATGTTATAAAATTTGCACAAATTTAACAAAGCAAGTTGTAACGTGATTCTATGAGATCAGGTTGTTTGGATAATGCTGAGATGTCTGCTGAAAACAAAAGCTTAAATCAGTCTAAGGTAGATAGCGGGTCTGTTCTGCAGGTTTTAAAAGGAGTTTGGGAGACCAGATGGTTGACCAACTAAACCAACTAAAGACCAGCTTGACCAGGATGGAAGACTAGTTAAAGACCAGCAAAGCACCTTGAGGCTGTCCCTTGAAATCATCAGGGACTTCAGCACCCGTTCTAACACTTGGGGTGGTAACTCTGCCCAGAGGTTAAATTGCTTAATTCTCTTTCATTACTTACAATTAGAGCATGCATTTGTGCATGTGTGTGTGTGCAACAAAGGCTATGTTTGTGTTCTTTTGTTACCCTGTACAGCCTGAAGCTTGTGAGTCTGTATGATGATACAGAGCTGGAGCACCAGTTGAGGGGCGCTCTCCAGGAAGGTCGCCAGCAGATGGAGCATGCTAACGTCTGCATACTCGTACACCATTCTCCAGTAGAACCTCCAGCGGTCATTCTCTCCACTCTGCCTGCTCCTAATACCCAGGTATATGGTGTGGAAGTACCTGCAGAGACACAAACAAAGCACCTTTTAAACCTCTTTCTCTCTGAACTCTCGCTGAACTCCCAGTGACTGGACAGAATCAGCTTCTGCGGCAAAAAATCTCAGTGTGTTGTCTGCTATTCTTTTCAATGCGACCTCACATCCAGCCATAGGATTCTCAGAAATGTGTGCCTCTGTGCTGTTTTGTAAACAAGATCTGCCATGGATGGATCTACTTTGAACTGCCGACGAGATGCATTTTTCAGTGTTACAATTGATGACTCGATACAACAACTGATTTACCCGAAAATTGAGCATTTTAACATTGTAGCATGAATAGAAAGACACTGCATCCTGTTAATGTGTGTAATTGTTAATACATATAAAGGAATTAAAGAAACATTGTTATTAAAGGAATAGTTCCTCCAAAAACAAAAATTATGTCATGATTTACCCTCATGTCATTCCAAACACTTTCTTTCTTATGCAGAACACAAAATGAGATGTTTTAATTAATTTCTCAGGCCCTCTTCTCAATACAATGGCAGTGGATAGTGCCTCACTTTAAAGCTGAAAAAGGACCCAAAAGTATCATAATTTGCATATTTTTGAATGCTATGAGCTTGTTTACAGTAGTACACGCATTCATGCAAGAACTCTCGTCGTTTTTAGCGCTAAACAACAGAATTTCTTGCGTAAATACAAAAACCACTGGAATATCCACTGGAATATGATGCATGAGTCGCATTAACTGCTTTTTTAAGCTCCAAGCACGGCGCTATATCCACTGCCATTGAATAGGAAAGATGGCCTGCTGTATTTGTTTAAACATATCTTTTGTATTCTGCATTTGTAAGTCATGTGGGTTTGGAAATGAGGGTGACTAAATTATGACAGAATTTTCATTTCTGGGTGAACTATTTCTTTCAAGAAGTTTTGTGAGTGAACCTTGGTGAGGTCCTCTGTAGTTAGAAGGAAGTAACCTTTCGCCTTTTGGCAGACTTCATTTACTTGTGTTGAAATGGAACAGCTCCTCTGCAAAAGCTGGGGTATTTTAAACTAATTGTGCGCATCTGTATTTAGCATTCTAAACTTCCTCCTAATATCTAAAAATACATTTTAATTGTTAATATGCAACTTTGCAACTAGAGGAGGAATCAAAATGTGGTTCTACAGGTCTGTCTTCTATTCCATCTTTTTGTACTACACAATAAAATGGTATAAATAGAGATGTATAACATAAAACACTGATCAAACATAAACTGTATGCTATTATATTACATACTATGTAGAACAACATTACTTAACTGGTGGGTCACAACCCAGAAATGAGTCTCAGGTCTGTTCTGATAGAGTCGTGGACAGCAGGGAAAAAACAAGGCTAAATACAAGTAATAAGATGCAACTAACCATATAAAGTAATTGTGCATGGTTAAGATAGCAAAATAAATTAGCTCAACAATTTTTAAAAGGGAGGCAATATTAATAAAAAAAATCAATGTAAATAAAAAATTAATAAAACATTATGGGACATTTTTATGCTTTTGTATGATATAAACTATTATGGTGCTGTGTTGGGTCACCAGATAATGTTCGATGTAAAATCTGACTAATTCTATGGCTTGGGCAGTTTCTATCAATTAATTGTAGAAACTCCCCTGTGATGTAATCCGAATGATCATGGAGTGAGAGACAATGCAGATGTCTTCAAAGAAACCGCTCACTGACTGACATGTGCTAACTCAATGCACGTCATTCTTAACTGGCTCATAACATATACAAATGATCTTTTGTCACCACCTGCTAGCTAAAATCTTTAATGCCACCGGGAAAAATGAAAAGACACATACTGTAGCTCATTTACACATCTGTGCTGCTCTTAACACTTGCTGATACACTGATCGAGACATCAGTACTCATGGAACATGTCTCATCCAATCAGATTCGAGGACCGGAACTAACTGTTGTATAAATATATATGGAGAGAAAATATATGTGTCAATCAACATACCGTAATTATCTGAAGATGTTGATTACCTGGGCAACAGTCCAAGCATAACCTGTTTGAGTTTATTGCAAACACTATTCACACCACCAATTTACTAACCTGGCTTATTGAAAAACCTTTGCTTTAAAGACCAATTAGTATCTAAAGTCACTGCATTTTGAAATCCAATCTATTTTTTAAACAAGCAACCACAATGATCTCAAACACTTTCACTTTTAAATGCCATGCAAAAAAAAAAAAAAAAAAAAGTAGGAAATCAGTAGGAATTGCTATAGCAACACCAACTTCTTTGTAAGAAAACACCAGAAAGTTTAACGAGTCCGCTGCCTTTACAGGGAAAGAAAAGACTGAGAAAGACAGCCTGTCACAGACAAAGACATTTATAACAGTATGAGTGATTGCTACACAAAAGAGCTTTTTAAAAAAGCAGTATGTCATCTGCTAATTGGAATGGATTGGTGGAGAATGTAGCACATCAGCCCTTTAATAATGAACCTCAGACGTTCCAGGAAAGCAGCACTGTGTGCTGTGATGCTAAAGGCATCGGCTCCCAGTGCTTTGTCTTTGCCAACTAACTGACCTGTCACTGGGTTATTCCCGTGCAACCCCCATTGCGAAGTTTACCCCCCTGACCCTAACTGGCACCCAGCCAAGAACAGCCACACACTTCCATCTACACACACTCATTGGCTATGTTCAGAATAACACTCTACTTAACTACGCTTACTATTGCTGATGTATTCATGTGTATATTGTGCACAGAACGCACATTTTCTGTATGCATATAATATGACCTACAGAGCTTACTGTGTGAAATACTGTATACCACAATGTAGTATACTTAATATATATATTATATGATATTTTTCAGCCTATTGACGATATTCAATATATATTTTGATAATTACAGTTGCAATCAAAATTATTCAACCCCCCGACCAGCAATACATTCTGGTGATGTGAATTAAAACACCAACTAAAACCTCAGTAAACAGTGAAAGTAAGTTTTTAATACATATTTAAGTAATTTTGAGAACAAAGAGTTCAGTTTACCCAAATTTAAAAATTAAAAATAACTCATTCTCTCCACAAATGTCATGTCAAAAATATTCAACCCCCAAAGTCAATCATTTGTGGAGCATCCTTTATCCTTAATAACAGCAAATAAATGTTTCAGGTAAGTGTTCTAAGGCTTCGGACACCTCTCTATTAGAATTTTTACACATTTCTCATGAGCAAAACTTCCAGCTCATTGACATTCTTTGGTTTCTGTGCTGCCACTGCTTCCTTGAAATCCCAACAAAGGTTTGCAATGGGATTTTAATGATGGACTGAAAGGGCCATTTAAGGACATTCCACAACCTATCCCTGAACCAGATTCTGGACAACTTGGATGTATCCTTGGTGTTATTGTCTTGCAGTCCAGTGATCACAGAGCTTCAATTTACACACTGAAGGCATCACATTTTTCATGCCATAATGGCCTGATACCTGAAAGAATCCATGGTGTCAGTCACATAGACAGCATTTCCGTATCGTCGGGGTGGGGGGAATACAGTGACATCCGGGACAGAGAGGTGCGGCGATCTTGGTGTGTGCACGTTAAGACTCCTGTGTGTTGCAGTTGTACAGAGACAGTTCCACCTCTAAAAACTAAATTGTGCCCAAGACAAAAAATGACCAAAGCGGCAGTTGCGAGTGGGGTGGCCAATGGGGTGGCCAGTCTTCGGTCCATGGTGGCCACCCCCTAGCTCCGCCACTGGATTGCAACTGTATGTATTTGCTCTGAAATGTCTCAAATGTCATGTGATCTGCTCTAAAAGGGGTAAAAACACACATAAGTCCCGTATGTGCACAGAGCAGCCTGTTATCCATTCTGAAGTGCACACAGACTATGTTTTTCTTTTATCACAGCCCATTGCAATTTTAAAATCACATATGACCATATTGCCATTTTGGTGTTATTTTGATTATTTATGCTGCCCAGAAGGATAGTAAAATTAGTCTACTGATGTGCTTTTTATGAAAATTAATGGGCAAATAAAAAGCAAATTAAAATCATCGCGATATTCACAATATTGCTTAATTTTATATCGTCAGCCTAATTATCGTGATAATATCATGAATATGCGATATATCGCCCAGCCCTACCACAAAGACTTGCATTTCCAGTGTGATGGATTTTATTTTATTTCACATAAAACTGGATTTAAAATGCAAAAATAATGTTTACTTCCAAGATGATAACTGGACAGCACTTGTTGAATAAAACATGCAACGTTGTGAGGTCATGTGACAACAGTTTAACATACTTCTGTTTGAAACCTTTATCAGGTAATTTGCTGCCTTCAAGTTCACCTGCAACCTCCTAAGTCTGAGTCTGGCTTTCGTTTTATGACATGCCATGCATTCAAGTCAGAAATAAAATACAGAAGTAGTATAACTAAAACAAAAACACAGTGAATGACAGCAAAAGCTGTTTTTTTCTTGTATTGGCGAATAAGCATAAGTGAATACACCTGCATCTCTTTTACATGACCCACTGTATATGACTTATGTAACAATGGCTGCTAGTGCTGACAATGTCAATGATGAAGACGATGAATTGAAGAACCCAAGTGCAAATTTATTTATAAACGTGAAATCCAATAAACCCTAACTATAAACATGAAAGAAACATAAAACTTGAACTTGACTTGACTTGACTTGACTTAAACTTGGCCTGACAAAACATGACAACGTTACCAATCACACAATACCTAACAAAGGACAATGGAAAACATGAGGGTTTAAATACATGGACATAAACCAATGAACAAACAGAACTCTAAACAAAATAATCAAACAATGAACCAATGAAAACAAGACACCTGAACATGGAGGGAAAACAGGACATCACATGACCAGGAACACATGACATGAAACAGGAACTAAACTTTTCAAAATAAAAGATATAAAAAACATGAATCAACAAAATACATGACAACTTATTAATGCATAATATCTAACAGATTATTAAAGGTGCTGTATGCGATTTTAGCGTTCTGAAGCTTTCACGTGACTGAGCCGTTGAATTAGCCATGCCCCCTCATTCCAAAACCCCGCCCTCCAAAGATAATTTTGAGACCAAAACCAAGCAAAAGATCAGCATTGTTTATTCCTGTGGCTGTAAAATTCAACAGTGTCACAATAGCGAGCAAAATGATTGACTGGTGAAAAGCGTCAATGTCCGAGATTCACAGACACATTTTTATTTGCTGTTTACAAAGTCTACAGCTGTCACAGAGACCAGTGAGATATCTCAGGAAACTTATTTCATTAATATATTTAACGGAGTAGGAACATACTTTTCCATGAAAAAAATAGCTTACAGCACTTTTAATTAGCATAAAACAAACCACAAATGGTGAGTTATTAGCTTTACATTAGTTGACGGTCATAAAAAAACAAATAAATATTATTGAAATAATGCACTGCAATTGAAAAAAAAAATTGCTAAATCACTGCTTTACATTATCTTTTATGAAGACATGCCCCTTTTAAAGTCAACAACTTGGGGATCATCTAGAATTCTAAAGTTTCTCAATTGTAAATTTGACTTTGCTTGGTCATTCATGTGCTAAGTAGTAAGCTAGTATTCTATTTCAACTATAGCCATTCTCTGTCCCCTGAGATTCATTAACAGGAAGTGCACTGCATCTTGGCTTGTCTTATCTTAACAAGAGGGTTTCCCAAAATCCACACCCTTGGCAATAAACAGAATATTACATTTTTATTGAGTATGAGGATCGTTACAACAAATATATACATAAACAATACCATGTGTACAAACTACGCTTATTGGGATATAGTCTAGTTTGCATGGTGTTTTTCATTGATTTCTTTGAGAGTGGCTGCCGCCCACACTTGTCTGTCAGATTCACTCTCTTGCACTTTGATCATTTGTATGCAAAGCAAGATTTTATAATACACTGCTTGCCAGCTTCAATTAATGCAGAGGCAATACATTTACAAGTAAAAGATAGTGGATGTGTTGACTTAAGGACAGAAGAATGAAATCCTCAGAGGTAAATGTGGAGTACTGTATTCATATCAGAATAAAACAGCATGCCTGGAGGTATCCATGTTTTTTGCACACATGCTTACTGAATATACATTTAAAGTACAATTCACACAAAGGCACATATACACACTATTCATTAACCTCAAAATTCTTGAAAAGGACCACAATTGAAAAAAGAAGCAGTAATCGCCAAGTATTGCTGGATGATTGGATTGCAAATGTCATATTGAGAGGACTGTACCAGTAGTGACCATTTCAAAGGCAAACCACTATGACAAAAGTACTGCAGTCTGTTTGTGCAGAGCAGCAGGGTCACGGTGCGATCTTCTTGCAGACCTCAAGAGCGGGCAACTGTCCAGCTTCTTTATCAGATAAGTGGGTTTCAAATGAGGCCTGCGCTTGACGTATCGCAGTCTCCTGGCATTTATATGACTCACCCTTAAGGCCAAACTGAGAAAGGCCTCTCATATGGCTGCTGTTTGGATTTCAGATAAGCCACAAGCTGTCTCTGTTTCCAATTTGCAATATGTATCTCCTTCTTTGACTGTCCACCAGAAACCATAGGACCAAGAGGTCTGGCTGGCCACTGCATCATATTACTGCATTTTGCCGAAAGCATGCTATCTACCTAATCACCATTCAGAATGGGATTAGACAGATGTTGATGTGTATCCCCTTTAATTAATTGGATTAGTGCTGTATCTCAGCCTATGCCAATCAGAGCGGTGGGGGGTGGGTTAATATATAAACAGCACACAAAGTGCCTGAGGAAATCATAATTCATGCATACATTTAGACCACACGGCAACCAAATCATTATCTGATTCCTTAGTATGTGTCAGTGCTTAATGGCAATCTAAATGTAGCGGCATAATACTTACAGGGTATCACATGCAAACCAGGCCAGAGGACCACAGGTCTATATTGGGAGAGCCAAATCAGAGACAGAACAGAAATAGGTGACTGAATAATAGAAACAAATGAAGAAGGAATGGAATTCCCACCTTACAGTGAAATGAGCTGTAGATGTTGCCTGTTTCTCTATTTTTACTTTAAAATGTGCTTGCTTATTAGCTAGACCAGCCTGGAAAATATAATGCGGTATCATGTTTTGAGCTAAAGATTTTATTTTATTTTTTTTCTGTTGTCAGATTTTATTGGTGATTCTAAACATGTTATTGAAATGTAGGCTTCACAAATAGTTCTGGAGATTTCATCTTTTTCTGTTCAAGTAGATAGGAGCTGTACTTGCATGCCTATAACCTACACAGAAATATCTGACTTACAGTTGTCTCTGCATAATGAGCTGGGATAGATCAAAGAAAAAATAACACTTCCCCTTTAAGATCCCATCTCTGTCTGAACTTGTCCTTTTAAGCAAGGGTCTTCAACCGGGGGTACGCAAATTATTGTTTGATCCACAATTGGTACACAATAATCACTTGCACGCAAGCGATAGCGAGGAGTATGTATTTCATTTAGATAAAACCCTTGACATGTTGAGATTCCTTGCACCTGCATGGCAAACCTTCCTCTTGTCTTGCAGTAATCTTTCCTCACATTTGCACAAGCTGTTTTATTTTGTTATGAACTGAACAGAAAGCCAATAACTTTTAAAGTCTGACGAAACTGTGCAAGTCAACTGAAGTGGTCACGCAAGTAAACATGTCAGCTTTGGCTTAATTGCGCTGTGTGGATGAGCGGACAACAGTCTTCAGTTTCTTGTATTAGTCGTTGTTTTTTACTTTCAGAGCAATTGTCTACTTGATGTAAATAAATAGATACCACTGAAATAATCAACCTGGTATAGACTACACAGTTTTGAATGCTCCACACACACGGTGACTCACAAATCAACATAATTATAGGTGAATTTTCTCCATTACAAAGTTTTACTGCTAAAGAAATTAACAGTAATTTTGAAACGTATAAAATCGACCACTCACATGAGATTGAGACTTTCACATGAGACTCCAGTCATATCAGTAACCTTATTAAAGTTGTTTTATTTTGCATGGAGAGAGTCCGTCTGTCTATCTACAGTATCTATCTTTATTGATGGGGTATGGCACAGTGATTAAAAATAAAAATAAAAAATGGCACTTCATGTCAAAAAGGTTGAAGACACCTGCTGTATGTAAATATGTAAATGTAAACATCATAAAGTATGTACTGGTACATACATTAATATGGTACCATACACATGTTCTTATAGGCATAAAACACAACACTCAATTTTTTACAATATGTAACAGGTGTCCCTGCTCCATCTCTCTACCCACCAAGCGGTCCTTGGCCTGAAAAATGCTTGCTTTAAAGTGTTCAGATTTAAAGTGGTTGCTTTGGTCAGGCTGATCTGAAGCTTGTGACTGTACACTGCACTGACATCCCCAGACAAGACGCTTCCTCTTTCTCCTGACATTTTTCTCCTTCACTTCGGGCTAGCGGCTTCCTCTTCATCACTGTCTCATTTAAACTCCCCAACCATCGCTGCTACTAGCCAACAACAACACACACACACACACACACACACACACACACACACACACACACACACACACACACACACACGCACACAGTATAGAGCTCTGTGTTTCCCTAACCTGCCAATCAGATGGAGGAAAACAGCCCTGTAAGAGCACTTAAATTTGTTTGTTCAACTGTTGTCATATGTTGCATCAAGTTTTTAAAAGAGCTCTTATAAACTGCATCATTCGTGTAAAACAACCTAAAACACCAGCGTTAATGACATTCCTGATCTTCACTTTCATTCTTTTACAATCAACAGTTAAAGGAATATTCTGGGATACAGTTAATACAACTCAGACAATCAATCAAACTTCAAAACAATCAAAATTCATCATTGTAGCTGTATTTTTAAACTAGACAGGAAAATGCGAAAAAGGAAAAAGAAAATGTGAGTGTTGTTGCCAGTGAGTGTTGCTTGCCTGGCGCCATGTGATATTTTAAGTTGTTTTATCACTTTGAAAATTCATAGCATACTTTTCAATAAGACATGATTTGAGATGAAGCCCTTATGTGGTCTCTAGAAGATCCTAAATCTTGTGTCACAAAATTAGTCAGCAACAGAAACGTTGTGTCTGAGAAAGAAGAAGCTCAGTGTGCTGCTGTTGGTATACCTGAGAAAAACCCTGCTTCTCTTGAAGAAGTTTTAAAAATTGGAAGGAAAGGAAAAGCTATAGGAGAGCTAACACAAGCTGTCGAGGAACTCATTTTGCAGTGCACTAAGTCAGAGCCTAACATCTTATGCAGCTTCCATGGGTGATCTAATTTTTCAGATCATGCTAGTGTACCTTGATGACACAGATGACACATGTACAGTTAAGGAATTACGCTCGTTCTTAGGGTTCTGTAGTTACTACAGAAAGTTCATTGAGGGTATTTCTAGAATTGCTGGCCCTCTTCATGATTTAGTGAACCTGTCACTGATTATATATATATATATACATATATACTGTGTATATATATATATATTATATATATATATATATATATATATATATATATATATATATATATATATATATATATATAACTGGATCGCTGATACAACGGTAAACTGCCAGCAGGAGGTGAATCCACCGGAAGTGTTTGAGTGGCCATCTTGGTATGCTCAAACTCTCATAGAGCATCAATGACTGACAGGCGAAAACACCCCGTTTCACCGTCTCCGACCTCCGGATATGACAGTTACATTTTGCCCTCTATTGACAATCATGTTTAATGTTTAATTTGCTCATTATGGATAATATTCGTTAAGAGGGAGAAGATAAACACGGATCGTGATGTCAGAGCATTCATCTGCCCCGGTGCTCAGTTTATCAATGCATTACATCAATCACCAAAGGAAGCAGCAAAACTGTCCAAAACTTGTAATGCAAGTAGGAAAAGCTAAATATCTGCTTGTTTAGGGTGACAATACGTCCTTACCCCCGAAAGGGACTTTAAAAAAGTCAGACCGGGATTTCTAAATCGACATAAATGCACAGGATTTGCTTGTTTTCATATTGAAGTGCTCTCTGTAGTCATACATGGATACATGTCATAAATACATGTTCATTTGCCATTTAAATCTAGCATATCAGTTTAATTTTAACCAACTTTGCTTTGCGTGCCTCCATCAATCTCAGCACCCGCTGCACGTGTGATAGAGGGAGAGAGCGCGTGCTCTTATTCAAGTGACTGCGAGATCAAGGCACAACACCACAATCAAGGGGAGAATCTGTTTCTGAGCAGGTTGAGGTTAGGGATGTGTGCTACGACTAATTCAACTAGTCTAAAGAGAAACCAACCTTTAGAAAACAGTAAAAAAAACAAAAACATTTAAAATACTTAATCTATTCCAAATCCAATGCTAAATTCCACTGAAAAGGGGCATTTATCTGCGACGTCCTCGCCTTGTATTAAGATCATTGTACATTAAATATAGAACATGACACGCATTCACTGAATCAACGTTTGTGAATACTTAACAGACATACTTATAGAAAACAATTGAATGAATAGTGCAGGATCAATAGAACAACCCAAAAAGTCTGTTCTAAATGGAAATCATCAAGTAAAAGTTACTTAACATATTAAAACAGTCAGGACATTGTTGAAAATAATTAACAGGTAGACTAAGCCAAATCTACAAGAGAGAAAATAATGCGCTGAAAAGTTGCGCGTATTTCACAACGTGCAGTCGTGCATTAGCCATTGATTTAATATGACAGCTGTTCGGTAAAGAACATCAACCAAAAAGAGTTATGATGTAAAAAAAAAAAAAAAGTAGCTATAGGATAGAAAAAATAGGCCTGTGATGTAGCCTACAATAAACCTAATGTATTCTAAACATGACATGCACACAGAATAAAAGATAGTTTAACCCGTTAAGCAGTCGGCACCTCGTTGAAAATCAGCAGATTAAAAAAATGGCATACCTAGCCTAAAACAGTTATTTTCTAGGCTACTTACTCAAAAGCATACATTTTTGCATGAGCAAAATTAACACGTCGACATGGTCCGATGGAACACGGTTATCTTGCACTTGAAAAAGCCAGCTCAGCGGAAAAATAAAGTACAAGCATGCACAGATGTGAAGAAGATTCAAATGTGAAAACATCCATGGGGACATAGAAACATTTGGAAAGCCGATTCCCGCACCACTGAAGTGATTTCATTACTTCTTTGCTGAGTTTGCTTGACTAGCGAGAGGACATTTTCCTGCGCGCGCCGCGAGTGAGAGAGGGAAGACGCATGCGCAGCCTGAGGTGAAATTAAACTCTGTATCTGCTCCAGATATCCTCTTTTTTAAATAATATTTGTATTATTAATTCTATTTAAAATATGTAACATTAATATGATAGTAATTTAAGCACAGCCTAAATATAAATATAACAAAATATATAAAGCCAAACTGATCATCATTTTAAACGTGTAAAAATGATGATCAGTTTAATGGGGGAAATATTAACCGACTAGTAATTCCAGTGTTGACTAGCAGCATCAGAACCGTTTAGTCGACTAGTTGACTAGTCTCGCACATCCCTAGTTGAGGTTGTGCATTCTGATCCTGAGTTTGTTGTGTTAGAAGAGGTCACATATCATAGTCTGCAAGAGACAGAGAATGTGAAACCTGAAAACCCTGTGTCAGCCACTGAAGCCCTTTTAGGTGAACCTGTACTGATTTCAGGGAACACTGAACAACAAGGTTCGGTACCAGAGAGAATTGAGTCTAGCAAGGACACAGCTCCAAGAGTGTCGGGTCCAAAGAGGGTTGAGCCTGAAACTGGCACAGCTCTTTGAATGTCTGAATCAGAGATGAAAAAGTCTGTACCAGCATCAAGAAGAACTAAAAGAGCCAATGCTGGCATACATTTCATGAGCCAAAATCAGTCCTGAAGTCTTCTCTCAGGTGTTAACAAGCCTGGGTAGTGTGTTCTTTAGAGAAGCTGCTAAAGAAGTGAACAATATATATTAAGTCATCGGGGACAATGGCTTTTAGCAGGGGAGAATGTATCCAAGTGGATATATCCAAAAATATTGTCTTTTTCCATTGATCGCAGCTGTTCTTTTTTTAACAAAAAGGAGTGCTTATTAAAAGTGAAACAACTGGTAGAAATGTATTGTTCTTCCTGGTCGTTGTATGAAAGCGGTTTCCATTTTATGCGTATTAGGGGCATTCACACCGAATGTGTTTTTGTGTCCGTCCAGGCTGTTTATCAATGGTTTTCCTATGTACTGTAAACAAGCTCTACGTGGACAGTTCTCGTGCAGGACAGCTGAAAAAAAAGTCCCATATTTAGAGCCGTATTTGGCTGGTTGAAAGTTGGCACACTAAATATGCATGTCATTTGGATAATACTGAATAACCCATATAGGCCATGAAGCTTTCTGTCCCAGAACTTCAGGTTTTTACGTACATCTAGCCCACAGTGCCCATTAGTATAAGCACCATGTGCTTACAGGAGTTCAGGACCCTGAATCATGGGACTACCACTCTCTCTCTGTCTTTCATCTTTCCAGAACTCAGGACAGGCCGCCACAGAAATTCAATGACAGGATCTGTGAGCAGGGGATGATTATTTCAGGCAGAATGCATGGTGTCCTGGCCAGGGAGTGAACCCTCCATAGTACACTTACATTATAAATGGGGATCAGGTCATTGATTATTCATAACTGTTTGATTGAGGTGCCAGGGCGTCTTTCTCCCCATGCACACTATACACATGTGACAGACCAAGTTCATACACAGGGCGGAAGTTTCTAGGCAGTGGCACTAAAAAAATTCTGCGTATGGATGTATGTGAGTAAAGATAGTAAGGTCTGAACTTTTGCTACTGGCCTGGTTTGAAGAGGAATAATCTCACATATTCACAGGATATATTGTATAGTGGGATTCAAAAGTCTGAGTCTGCGTGGAAAATCTGGGATTTAAAATCTAATTTAAACCTGGAAATATACAGAATGTTTAGGATTTTGAAAATGTCTAAGCTACTAATCAATTAAGAAAATGTGTGTCACCATGTTTAAGGTATGGTTCAGATTTCGATCTGTTTAACACACAAAGTGATTGTATTACTTCAAAAGAATATAGTGCACAAGTCGTATTGACTAAGTGGTTTAATAGTGTTTTTGTCCTTTTTTTTAATTTTCAATTCAACTTAACTCAAATTGATTTGCTGATAATACAATTTGAAATGACAGAAAACTGTATTACAGTAAATTACAAAAATGTAGGCATTTTACTAGTGGTCTCTTTGAACCACACTGTACATGACTGTGAAGTTTTATCTAGTTGCTCTAGTTTATGGCATATCCGTTATGGTCAAATCACTCTTCCACTTCAAACACAGCTCTTGCTTCGATATATATACATCACTCACAGCTGGTCACTCATTTAAATTCAGAGAAGAGAACTTCAGTCAATGAACTGCAGAAGTCCATTATGGTATGCAATCATATGCTCATCTATCCACTGAAGTTATACATACTTCTGGATTTGGTTTATACATGGAGGTTATTGAGTGACATGCATTTCCAGGCAGACTTTTCACGCCTGAAAGAATTTGACCTGTTAATGGCAACAGAACATTCAGTTATGAACAAGACTTTGCTTTTACAGCTGAGGGCGAGTGAGACTGCATAACTGACAGCTGCAGATGGTCTACAGGCCATGCAAAGGAACACGCCTGCACTTCATCTGGCTGATAAGCACCAGGGATCCACATGCCTCTAGTGGGCAGTGTTTCTAGAGTGGATTATGTTGTGCCAGTCCCAATGCTCGAACTCACTTAAACACACTATAACTCTGGAGGGACATATTCACTAAACAGTTGAGCCATTTTTGCATGTGATAAATTGTGCAAAATCCTGTGTCTTATTCACCAACCACTCACAAACCAGTTTTGAGTGTTTAAATCAAGTCATACACAAAACTTCCGGCAGATTCACAACAGTGAATCAATTTGTTCTCACTTTTGTTCTAATATTTATCAATCTGGAGTAGTCTAAATAAAAGACTACATCCCCATAGTTATCAATTTGCATTAAAGGAATAGTTCACACAAAAATGTAAATTTGCTGATAATTTACTCACCCTCAGGCCATCCAAGATGTTTCTTTCTTCATCAAAACAGAATTTTAAGACTTTTAGGATTTAATTTCAGGCCGCCTCCTCTAAACAATGCAAGTGAATGTACTCCATTTTTTGACTGTCCAAAATGCATATTTAGGGTGCATCAAAATAATCCACACGACTCCAGTTGACAAATAAAGTTCTTCTGAACACAAACGATTGATTATTTTGAGAAACATAGTTGAGATACTTTTTAACTACAAATGTTCGCTTCCGTACATCTCTGTGACGTGCTCTCATGAGAGGGATGATGTAAGCTCGTTGGTAAGGTCACGCATCACGTGGAGGAGGAGGCAGGATGCGTGTCATTGTTTACAATAGAAACTTGCACAGAGCACAGACCAAGCGCCATTCACAAACCAAAACAGTCCAAAACAATTTCAAAACAATATAAAATAAAATAAAAAAATCATTTCCAAATAATAATAATTTAAAAATAAACAATGTAAACAATGATGCGCTTCCTGACTCCTCCTCCAGGTGACGCGTGACCTTACCAACGAGCTTACGTCATCCCTCTCATGAGCACACGTCACAGAGATGGAAGCGAACATTTGTAATTAAAAAGTATATAAGTATTGTTTTGTTTCTCAAAATAATCAATCGTTTGCATCCAGAAAAACGTTATTTGTCGACTGGAGTCGTGTGGATTATTTTGATGCACCCTAAATATGCATTTTGGACTGTCAAAAAATGGAGGACATTCACTTGCATTGTTTAGAGGAGGAGGCCTGAAATGAAATCCTAAAAATCTTAAAATTCTGTTTTGATGAAGAAAGAAACACAGATACATCTTGGATGGCCTGAGGGTGAGTAAATTATCAGCAAATTTTCATTTTTGTGTGAACTATTCCTTTAAACACATCCATATGGTCTCTGTATAAGGGCTTTCTGCACAAACTCTCCTGTTAAGCATTTTTTCACTTTCTGCAAACTTTAAAGATGTACTCTCAAGTGTTATTCTCATAACTAGTTGAAACACATTTAACACCATTTATACAGCTTTTACATAAATTACATGTGATTGCCTCCTTTTTTATGCATCTCAGATTGAGCTATAATGCACATCTTTTTTTGTGCTCTAAGTAAAACTTAATGTGGGGTCACTTATTTATTCAATTTCTAATAATAATATACATATATCTATAATATACATATACAGTATTTATTAGAGCTGGGTATCGCCAACAAAGTCACGATACGATTCGTATCACAATACAGAGGCCACAATACGATATGTATCACAATACATGTTGATTTTGAAATGAATTTCTCCTGAGCATAAGTCAGTTGTTTACAGTAAACTATAATTTTGCTCCATTTAAAACACAATAAAGTTCATAAAGATAAGAAAAGCACAAGAAAAGAAAAAATTCTATCACCAAAAAGCAAATTACTGTCATTGGCCTTTTCTTCTTTCTGCTTTAAAGTGTTATGTGCTACACTTCCCTTACTACAGATTAAAATATTCTGGTTTAAAAACCAGTCTTTAGAAATAAAACACAAGTCAAACACAACTCACTTCTACATTGGTTTTGTATTCCAAAGAAGAGTTGTATAATACTGTATAATCATAACATTAAAACTGTATAATAGTAAATAATAAAATAGTAAATTTGAAAGAAATCATACACCCCTTATTTTAGGCCACTTATATAAATACACAGGAAGAGTCACAGATTATAGGCAGTGCAGAATATACTGTGCTAGATCAAGTGAAAAGACATATTAGTCTGCAATTGCAATTTTTTTTTTACATAGTTAGTCCAACTCACCCTCACATGTGATATCCACAATGTCTTCACTGCAGATCTCAGTTGAGAGCAGGGTATGAAACTAACTTTTTTGACCCAATTTTACCAGCCACTTCGATTTTTGCAGCCACCTTCATCTTATTCATGTATATAGGCTATTTACAATCCATGCACAGTAACATGCTAAATGCGAGATTTAAACTCTGCACCTCTTTAGATGGCCTAAAATCATTTGCAGCGCTCGCATTAAAAAACATATTGCGTGAGTCATGTCTTACTCCCAACTGTGCAGTTAAGGCAAAAAGCCAAAATGCACATATATTTTAGATTTAAGTTTTGCCTGCAGAAGCAAAATTCTCATCAATATGGTGGTTTAAACTGAAAGTCAACTTGTGTCGTGTGATAGAATTGATAGGCTACACAAACTTGCAAAGTGCTGCAATATCGATACAGGCTCAGGTGCATCGATACGCGCATCAGCAAGGAGATCATGACGATGTATCTCCGAATTGATATTTTGAGCACAGCACTAGTATTTATATAACATACCTTTTGGCTTAACACATTCCATGTTTTCATTGTAAATTTATAATACATTTAAGTGCATTCGTACACCAGTTTTATGCACAAATATGTTAGTAAATGAGGCCCATTGTCATACTTTTTAGCGCACAACACCTTTCTGTATAAATTAGGTTTACTTTAGATCAGTGTTACTCATTGCGCAGCTCGCAAGCCTCCTGCGGCTCGCCAAGCTTTAATTTGTGGCTCGCATGGCAGTAAATAATACGGTGATATGAAAATAAGCAGGGCAGCCAGAAATCTGCCCCAATGGCTCTCAATGAGAGCGTGCTGCAGTTCCATTTTTCACCACAGATATACATTGGATATTTTAATGAGCATTTCATGCTTGTTAGCTTGTGTTATATACGGACTGAAAATGGATCGATTTCTTATTAAACAAAGTTGCCCACCAAGTGGACAGCAACTAAGCAATGTGACAGTGACAAATGAGGGAACTGAAGATTCGGAGCATGCAACAACCACAAATCGACAGGAAGATGACGGAGACAGGGTTTGTGGAGAGTCAACTCCTGCTAAAAAGAGAAAGGTACGAGTCATGTGATGTGTCAGCAGCACCGTGTTTCAGTATCGCGGTGGATGAAAGCACCGATGTCACAGATGTTGCTCAGTTGTGTGTTTGGGTGAGGTTCCCCAAAGAAAAGTCTTTCCGAGAAGAAATGCTGTGCTTACTTCCACTTGTTGGCCAAACGAGAGGTGAGGACATTCTGAATGCACTTCTGGCATTTTTTGATGAAAATAATCTCAGTTGGTCAGGTCTAGCAAGTGTGTGCACGGATGGCACCCCTAGCATGTGAGGAAAGGAGAAGGGGCTTGTTGGGCTCATGAAAAAAAGAGAAGAAATACCCAACTTTATCAGTTTCCACTGCATCATACATCAGGAGTCACTGGTATCAAAACTGAGAAATAATACATTCCAAAACGTGATGCAAATAGTTGTTTGTGTGGTAAACTTCATCGTCTCCAGAGCGCTGAACCACAGACAGTTCCGACAGTTCATTGAGGACTATGACACAGAGTATGGTGATTTACTGATGCACAGTGAAGTGAGATGGTTGTCCCATGGAAAAGTGCTTGAACGGTTTCTGAGCCTCCTCCCTGAGCTTTGCACTTTCCTGGACAGCAAGGAAAACAGGAGCCAGAGCTGGAAGACCCATGCTGGATCACACAGCTGGCCTTTCTGATTGACATCACCTGTCACCTGAACACTCTCAACTTGCAGCTTCAAGGAAGAGATAAGCTTCCAAGCAACATGCTGAATGCAATCAGTGCATTTCAGAACAAAATAACTGCCCTGTACATACCTGACAGAGAATTTATTCATTTCCCCAAACTCAGAGCTGTCACCACAAATGACCCATCTCCGCAGCAGCACTTCAGCCACAGAGGATTTGTGAATGCTTTGGAAGAGCTGAGGGGGGAATTTGAATCCAGATTTAAGGATGTGAATGAGCACAAGGAGATTTTCAACTTTACTGAAAACCCCTTCCACGTGGATGTGTCATCTCTCACTCCAACTATCACTCTGCTCTGCCCTACTCAGCGTGCTGCTGTAGAAAGTGAAATGGTAGAACTGCAGACAAAAGACATTCTCAAAGTTGAACTCAAAGCAGGTGTTGGTCACTTCTGGAGTTTGGTGTCTGAAGAAGATTTTCCCACTTTGAAGCCACTTGTGCAAAAAGCGATGTCCTTCTTTGTGAGCACATACACATGTGAGTCAACATTTTCAACCATGAACACTATAAAGAGGAAACAGAGAAACCGCCTCACCAATGAACATCTTGCATGCCTCACAAGGATTGCAACAACAAGCTACAAATACAACATGAAGAAAGTCAAGGAAATGCATGCATGCTTCCGCTCATCCCAGCATTAAGGTAATCCTGTTTTTTGTCATTAAGGGAAATCCTCTTGTCTCAGTTACAAATTTGACTGGTAAATGATAAAGAATGATTTTCCCCCCCTTTTGTATTTATTGCATTGCATATTGTATGTTCAGGGATGACAGATTGATAAGCAGACATGCTATTTATGACTGGATGTAACTTTTGATACTTTGCAGTAAAAGTGGCTCTCCTATTGACTTTGTCCTATCAGTGTGGCTCTCATGAAAAAAATAGTGAAGACCACTGCTTTAGATTCTGCTTTATATACAAAACTCTGCTCTATTTGTCCGGCTAAATTAACGCTGTGCTATTATTCAGGTGCTCAGTCAATGGTAGAGCAATTTCAGTGATGGAGCGAAGCTGTACCGTCCCGGTACAGAAATCAGGGTAGTCTGCTGCATCCTCCACAACATAGTAGCACTAGCACACCAAGCTCTTTTGGAAATTGCGGCATGCAAAACGCATTCAGCACAGATTTTGTTAGTGCATTTGCCCCGTTGAATTTTTGCAAATTTAACTGAAAGCCCTGTAAAGCCCATGCAAATTTACAGGGCTTTCAGATGGCGCAATTTATTTTTTATGAATTCACCCCTAAAAAGTTTTAGTGTACATCCGAAAAGCACAACCTTGAGAAAAAAGCACCTTGGCTGATTTAATTATTGCTGGTCAATACTGTGTACCAGTGTTTTTAAAGCAAACTGATGGCACTCATGGGGAAAAAACTAATAAATAAATAAATAAAACAGAGTAATGGCTGCGGCTGTGATTTAACAGCTATCATCCCTCATAGAAGTGAAAGATTACACTCATAACAATATGCTGGCGATGCATGGAATGCTGCCTGATCTACTCCAACTCACTATAAAGTAATATCACTACCACTGTGTAGGCAGCACACTGTTACACAGTGGAGGATGGTCTAATGCCATGCTCTGATCGCATATACTGTAAAAGATGGTTGTATATCAGCAGAAAGGGAAGATGACATGGTTTTAACGTATTGTGTGCCACTCAAACCGAGTGGCTTCATTTATCAGTCACCTGATTTATCAGTCAATGCAACTCTAACCTTTAATGGTCATGGAGTGAGACACAAATAGGCAACAAAGTTGTATTGACCTTGCTGTTCTTCTGAAGCCTTCCACACTGGCCCTCCCTGTTGAGAAGACCAGATTAGCTGGTCGAGGCTGGTTTATGCTGGTTTGGTACTGGTCTAGCTGGTGGACAAATATGTTGTTCGCTGGCAAAACTTACAGCAGTTCAGTCATGACAACTCTCGGAAAGATTAAGCATGTTAATGTGGGTATGGCATTTGATAGGATCTTGGTCTTGGTGGACTAGATCTGCTATGCTTCTGCTGCTGCTGCTGCAGAGCAAGTATAGAGACTTGCTACTGCTAGAGAATATGCACACATAGTTAGAGATAGCATGTGGACATGTTGCTGCTGCTGCGCAATTAGACAAAATGCAAGACATGCTGTATCGAGCATGTATGGCATGCTGCTGCAAAACTAGACATACAAACAATGCCCATGTAGCATATCTAGACATATAAAGCTGTGGTGGAGGTGGGTTTCAGAGAAAAATTATCGCAGTACGTTGCAGTAAAACTAGCTTATCTGCAAAACTGAGAAATGTAAATGTTAAACAAAGGGAGAGATGCAAGTTGATTGGCTATACCTGATTACATGTCAAAGGACCAATCAGCTTACACCATGTGAGCCGAATGGCTTAACATGTGCACATGTGAGTGAGCCAAATGGATAACAGATAACAAGTTCAAAGTACCTATAATCTTGCGCCACAGAATTTCATTGCTGAATTTTGGTCATTTGGTGAACCTGGTTGGCTGAACACTTGGAATATAGCACACAAGTCATATGCACTTATTTAAGGGTGCTTTTGGGGTGTCCACTGAAGAAAAAAAATACAGCGTACTGTATGGGTTTGAAACAACATGGGGGTGAGTAAATAATGAGAGAATGATTATTTTTGGATGAACTATTCCTATTAGAATGCTATAAGAATGACCACCTCAGTCACCATTCAATTTTATTTTATGGCAAAAGATGCAATGAAAGTGAATGGTGGCTGAGACCAAAATACTGCCTAGCATCTCCTTTTATATTCCAAGGAAGAAATAAATTCATATGGGTTTGGAACAACATGAGGGTGAGTAAATGATGATAGAATTGTAATATTTGGGTGACTATTCCTTTAAGCTGACATACGTTTGGATTGAAAATCCAAAGGCCCATGAGGTCGGCTACAGACAGGAGGCCAGAATTCAATGTACTTACACAGCTGCCCAGAGTCAATGAAGTGATGAATGTTTGTTGTCTAGCTACCAAGAGGGACCAACTCATTCCAAATCAATTGAACCTTGGTATTCAACAATTATGTAACAACTTTTTGCTGCATGATGTTGGAAAGAAGATCAATGGCACACGGCATCATAAATACGAACCGGTACTGAATATTGCTGTGTACTAAATTCTTGACAATGCCCATCTTACCTGCATTTACCAGTCACTTCAGGGACATTCGTTAGATGCCTGGGAGGAGAACTGCAGCTACAAAGACTTTTATGGTGGAAAAATTTACATGAGTGACAGCTGGCACCAGCCAAGAAAATCAGCAATGATTGTTAGGTTGGATACACAACAGGTCCAATGTGATAAAGGAATTTAATAATTAAACACATAATAGATTCATAATAACATTCAATTTCTTTAAATGTATTCACATGGCTTGCAAGAGCTTGTATTTAAAAATGACTATATAATATCCTACAATTAAGAGATTAAAAATGAAAGCAGTTAGTCTTGCTGCTTAATACAAACTTAAATTGTACAAAAGGCAAAATTGGAGGGTGGGGAATGCAATGAGTGAGTCTCCGGTTGTCAGATACACAGTTTTCAAAAATAGTTTGGTCAGAAATGTCTCCATCAGCAGTCAAGGATTCACAGAGCCATGTCTTTCCCTTATGCCAAAGGGAAAATGTCATTAGACTGTCACAAAAGAGTGAGACTATGTCAGTGCATTGTTACCATGGTGCTGTTCTCAAGTGATGTACAGGTATGTGCAGATTGTGTATAGTGAACTATTCTTGTTAATTGTATAGTTCCACACTTTTACTGTATGTAAGCTATTGTCTCATTCATGTTTATTTTTCCTAATGAATTTTAGGAGAAACATCTGAGACAATGGTGAAACCTACACAAAACATGACCGAGAGCTCCATTAAGTCTTTCGAGCTATATATGAGCAGCCTCTGACCAATAAAATGTTCCTCGCTGTAAAGAGAGAAACTGAGAGGGAAAGCTAAGAAAAGAATGGAATGGGAAGCGAAAAAGATTAGGCTGACAGGCGATTTGCCCCATGCATGCAGTGACCAAACGCAGCCCAGCGCATGGGTTGCTGGGTGGGCTGCATACCTAGCTAATGTAGCCCTCATTAGATACATGGAGAGCCATTGCCTTCAGGGTAAACTGCTCAGAGACTGGTGAGTGAGGACAGCCTGGACCATAGCTCCCATTTATGGCAACCTCTTGATGTTACACACTCAAAGGAATAAACATGTTTCAATGTTAAGGTTATTTAAATAAAACTCACCCATAGAGACACTCAATAATAGCTCAATAACCATGCTAAAAATACCAGCTTAGACCATCATGAATTTCCATTCTGGTTTTTGCTGGTTTGGTGCTGGTCTAGCTGGTGGACCTGCATAGCTATGTTGTTCACCAACAAAACATGCTTTTCAACCAGCATGGCCTTTTTGGTGAAGCTGGTTGTCCAAGAAACTAGCTGGTTAAGTTAGAAAAGAAGCTTGGAGGGGACATCAGCAAAACAGCATTCCATGCTGGAGACCAGCATCTAAAATACAAAGTACTGCATGTTGGTGACGAGAAATGCTTGTCTTTGCAACAAGGGAAACTAACTAGATTTGCATTCCCTGAAGGAAATACCAGTGCTTACAAGGTAGAAAAATAATAGACTTTTAAGTAAGCTTAGGTTTTAGGCTCTGTACTGCATCTGAGCCACTTTGACAGTCACATAACACAGCATGCAACTTGTTTTCGGTTGGCTGCACGCAAGTATCAACACATAGTCTAACATCACAAAAACCAAAAGTAGATAACACACCTAAGAGAGTATTTACACTAGGCCACTTTATGCATTTTTAATGATTGGATTGCTATCTGACTGAATAAGCACATTCCATTTACACTCAGCCACATAAATGTGTCACCGCCAAAAGTATATAAATATGATCTTTAATTCCCACACTATATGCAAATAAAACCGAGTTTACTTCCGTAATTATGCTAATGCAGGGCAGCGAATTTAAAAGATGTGATTTATATGATTCCAAGTGACTTTGCCCAGTGCGCAGGCTTCTGTGTGTGCGCACTGTGTATTTATCCCCTCAGGGCTGGTCATAGGTGAGATATGTCCTGCGCTCATTGACAGTGTTTAGTTTGTTTTGTCAGCGATCTCCATAAAATAAATGAAGTAAAAGGTTCTGTCTCTCCAACAATGTGCATCTGTTTCTTCATTTTGAATTATTTGTTGCGCAATGCATGCTATATGCAAATACTCTGGAACAGCTGTTAAGTTTTGCATTTCCCCTATGCTGACGTAGTACTGTTTGGGCAGAGTGAAGTTGACATACAGTATTTGGCTTGAAGAGCCAGATGCATTAATAATTGATCCAAGTTTTATCTGGAATGCATCTCAAACCACCTCTGGAGGTTTGAGGTTTGAGTGATCAGATTTATATCAGTCTCGAATCCATCTGAGACAGCATTTAGACTTAGTTTTTTCATGATCGTATAGATGGTGGAATTATTTGCAGATATTTAATATTTTAGGCCACATCCACACTAATACGTTTTCTCTTAAAAACACATTGAACTTTTACACCTTTTATCCACACTAGAAAGGTGACTTTTGAAAAAGATTTTTATTACTACATACTTTAAAACAATTACATTAGACAACTGAAAATTGAGTTTTCAAATGAAAACGGGTTAGTGTGGACAAGACCTTAGGGTTAGGAATTTAGAATAAAGCCCTTACCAGACTGCTTGAGGAATATCAATACAGTGCTGCCTTGGAAGCACTGTAAATAGATGGACTTTCTACAGTTGTTTATTATGGCATACATAAAAATATAATCACTTTGCCCAAAATTCAAGTCAGCTATTTTCTTTACAGGTAATTAAAATGTTTTTGATCATAACACTCAATTGTATATTTCTTTGAAACAGCACCTATTCCGTGTTCTGATTAAGAGTAATGGCCATGTGAGGATAACACAGTTAGAGCTCTGTGCATTGCCAACAGAGAAAGAGAGAGGAAGAGATAGTAAGACAGAGAGTGAGAGTGAGTGTGTGTATGTGCACACATGAGTGATTTAGAAAATTACATTCAGCCTGTGGTAACATCCAGGCACGTTCCAGTGGCCTCTCAGCAGTCCTCAACTCACTCATCCTGCCTAATTCACCTTCACCACACACTCAGCTAACGGTCCCACAGGACATGGAAGATACTGTACCACAGCCCAATGAATAACCAATTCTACATTCCTTAAATACAAAAGCGGGCGATTAATGAAACAATTAATATTGAATAATTATGAATAATTATGCGTATTTATTCTCTGATATTAATATTTTTTCCCCTTAACTGATTTGATCAAAAGAACTAACTAAAAAATTTAGCATAAAGTGTAAGTAACTATATTGAAGTATGTTAAATACAAATGTATATGGTTTCCATTAAAACAAATAATATCATCTAATATTTCGGAAATAGGCCTATTACTAAAAATGACACATTGATTAGAATATGTATTTCTTTCAATTTAATTAAATTTTAATTTCAAAATTTAATTACAATTCTGCATCCTGTTTGCTACCTCAATTGAAACTGAATTCAAACTGGATTTTAAAAGGCATTCGCAATTCAATTCTGAATGGTGCACAACCTTGCTATGCAGAGAATAACATTTTCAGATTTTCTCTGATGCACAGTATAACAGTCCACAGTAAAACACAAACATGGGCCATGAAATAGAAATGTACATTCATTAACATTAATTTTAGAGCTGCACAATAGTACTTCTAACTAAGTAAACCAAAGAGGACTCACAGGAATACTCCACTTATCGCTCTCCACGAGAGTGAATGAATCACACTGTTTTGTTCATCACAGAGCAGCAAGGCCTTGGGATAACAAATCAGCCTTTTGCCTCCATTTAATCCCAGTGTCTGTATTTCTATGGATAAGAAAACTGTACATGAAAGAAGGTCATACTAAAACACAAATCACATATCATTTATCATACTGCTGTTCATCCATCAACCTCTCTTTGAACTCTTATACCTACAGTTGAAGTCAGAAGTTAACATACACTTAGGTTGAAGTCATTAAAACTCATTTTTTAACCACTCCACAGATTTAATATTACAAACAATAATTTTGGCAAGTCGTTTAGGACATCTACTTTGTGCATGACATGAGTAATTTTTCCAACAATTGTTTACAGACAGATTGTTTCACTTTTAATTGACAATATCACAATTCCAGTGGGTCAGAAGTTTACATACACTAAGTTAACTGTGCCTTTAAGCAGCTTGGAAAATTCCAGAAAATTATGTCAAGCCTTTAGACAAAAAGCCAATTAGCTTCTTATAGGAGGTGTACTGAATTGGAGGTGTACCTGTGGATGTATTTTAAGGCTTACCTTCAAACTCAGTGCCTCTTTGCTTGACATAATTGGAAAATCAAAAGAAGACCTCAGAAAAAAATTGTGGACCTCCACAAGTCTGGTTCATTCTTGGGAGCAATTTCCAAACATCTGAAGGTACCACACTCATCTGTACAAACAATAGTACATAAGTATAAACACCATGGGACCACGCAGCCATCATACCGCTCAGGAAGGAGACAAATTCTGTCTCCTAGAGATGAACATATTTTGGTGTGAAAAGTGCAAATCAATCTTTTGTGAAGATTGTGAAGATGCTGGAGGAAACAGGTAGACAAGTATCTATATCCACAGTAAAATGAGTCCTATATTGACATAACCTGAAAGGCTGCTCAGCAAGGAAGAAGCCACTGCTCCAAAGCCACCATAAAAAAGCCAGACTACAGTTTGCAAGTGCACATGGGGACACAGATTTTACTTTTTGGAGAATGTCCTCTGGTCTAATGAAACAAAAATTGAACTGTTTGACCATAATGACCATTGTTATGTTTGGAGGAGAAAGGGTGAGGCTTGCAAGTCCATGCACCATCCCAACCGTGAAGCATGGGGGTGGCATTATCATGTTGTATGGGTGCTTTGCTGCAGGAGGGACTGGTGCACTTCACAAAATAGATGGCATCATGAGGAAGGACAATTATGTGGATACTGTTGTGCTCAAAAGTTTGCATACCCTTGGAGAATTGGTAATATATGTACCATTTTTAAAGAAAACATGAGTGAGCAGGCAAAACACATTTCTTTTATTTCTTATGGGATTCATATTCAACTGTAGGTTATAACAGAATGGCACAATCATAAAACAAAACATGGCAACAAAGCAAAAATGAAATTACCCCTGTTCAAAAGTCTGCATACCCTTAGTTCTTAATACTGTATATTGCCCCCTTTAGCATCAATGACAGTGTGCAGTCTTTTGTAATAGTTGTCTATGAGGCCCCAAATTCTTGCAGGTGGTATAGCTGCCCATTCGTCTTGGCAAAATGCCTCCAGGTCATGCAAAGTCTTTGGTCGTCTCGCATGAACCGCACGTTTGAGATCTCCCAAGAGTGGCTCGATGATATTAAGGTCAGGAGACTGTGATGGTTACTCCAGAACCTTCACCTTTTTACCTTTTCACTGGAGGGTCAACTTGGCCTTGTGCTTACGGTCATTGTCGTGCTGGATGTCCAAGAGTGTCCCATGCGCAGCTTTCGTGCAGAAGAATGCAAATTGTCTGCCAGTATTTTCTGATAACATGCTGCATTCATCATGCCATCAATTTTCACAAGATTCCCCGTGCCTTTAGAGCTCACACACCCCCAAAACATCAGTGAGCCACCACCATGCTTCACAGTGGGGATGGTATTCTTTTCACTATAGGCCTTGTTGACCCTCTCCAAACATAGCGCTTATGGTTGTGACCATAAAGCTCTATTTTGGTCTCGTCACTCAAATTACAGTATGCCAGAAGCTGTGAGGCGTATCAAGGTGTTGTCGGGCATATTGTAACCGGGCTTTTTGTGGCACTGGCGCAGTAAAGGCTTCTGTCTGGCAACTCGACCATGCAGCTCATTTTTGTTCAAATATTGTCATATTGTGCTCCTTGAAACAACCGCACCGTCTTTTTCCATAGCAGCCTGTATTTCTCCTGAGGTTACCTGTGGGTTTTTCTTTGTATCCCGAACAATTCTTCTGGCAGTTGTGGCTGAAATCTTTCTTGGTCTACCTGACCTTGGCTTGGTATCAAGAGATCCCTGAATTTTCCACTTCTTAATAAGTGATTGAACAGTGCCGACTGGCATTTTCAAGGCTTTGGATATCTTTTTATATCCATTTCCATCTTTATAAAGTTCCATTATCTTGTTACGCAGGTCTTTTGATAGTTCTTTTCTGCTCCCCATGGCTCAGTATCTAGCCTGCTCAGTGCATCCACGTGAGAGCTAACAAACTCATTAACTATTTATACACAGGCACAAATTGCAATTTAAAAAGCCACAGGTATGGGAAATTACCCTTTAATTACCCTTTAATTTAACAAGGCCAAACATTCAAGGGTATGTCAACTTTTGATCAGGGCCATTTGGGTGATTTCTGTTATCATTATGATTTAAAAAGGAGCCAAACAACTATGTGATGATAAATGGCTTCATATGATCACTATCCTTAAATAAAAGAGGATCAGTCATATTTTCAAAATCAATGCCAAAATTTCACAATTTCTGCCAGGGTATGCAAACTTATGAGCACAACTGTATATTGAAGCAACATCTCAAGACATCAGCCAGGAAATTAAAGCTCGGTCGCAAATGGGACTTCCAAACGGACAATGACCCCAAGCATACCTCCAAAGTTGTGGCAAAATGGCTTAAGGACAAAATATTCAGGTGTGTGCACGGGGATATTCAAGATTACCCTTAAGTAATGGTCATCATTCAGTTTCGAGCACAAAAGCATATTATAGAGGCAGCAGTTAATTCCTGCCTCTCCCATCCACTAATTTTGGGTACGAATTGGCCGGCATTTACGACTTTATTAAGGGGAATATGTGTGGATGGGTCCTGTAACAAACTGTGTCGGTATGTAGTTTGTGATTCACTGGCTGGGGAGGCTGTGCCGGGGCCATCTACGTCAGCTCCGCATCAGGAGGATGCAAAGGAGGGGGAAGTCTCTGCTTCCCCAGCAATTAGAGGATTCCCTGTAGGAGATTTCCCTCTGGAGCAGACACGAGATGAAACCCTTAGGCATGCCTTTGACCATGTGAAAGTGATTGATGGTCAGTGCTTCCAGCCGGACATTACACTCTCATACCCATATTTTTTGATTATCAAGGATCAGTTGTATCGAGTGACTCAGGACACTCAGACAAAGGAGGATACAACCCAACTGTTAATACCGCAGACCTGTCGGGAAATGTTATTCCAAACGGCTCATTATAATCCGACGGCGGGTCACATAGGGCAGGAAAAAACACTTAACCTTCTAATGGCCCATTTCTATTGGCCGGGCATTTACAGAGATGTTTGCAGTGGTGTGCGGCATGCCATGAATGTCAGTGGGAATCCGCCAGCCACCCCAAGAGTGCCATTGTGCCCCCTTCTGTTGATCGAGGTCCCCTTCGAAAGAATTTGTATGGACCTCGTCGGGCAATTATAACGGACAGCACGTGGGCATTTCTTTGTTTTGGTTCTGGTGGACTATGCAATGTGATATCCAGAAGCGTGCCTCTGTGCAACATCTCAGCGTGAAGTGTTGCGGAGGCACTCTTCAGAATTATCTCCCGAGTGGGGATTCCAAAAGAAATTCTCACTGATTAGGGCACTACATTCATGTCAAGCACATTACACGAACTGTACTAATTATTGGGGATTAAATAAATTCATACCAGCGTTTACCACCCCCAAACAGATGGCTTGGTTGAACGATTTAATTAGACCCTAAAGAATATGATTCGTAAGTTCGTACACAATGACCCTCGGAACTGGGACAAGTGGCTCGAGCCCCTATTATTTGCAGTTCAAGAGGTCCCGCAAGCCTCCACAGGGTTTTCCCCATTCAAATTATTGTATAGGTGCCAACCGTGTGGTATTCTCGACATCCTACAGGAAAACTGGGAGGAGGGACTTTCAAACAGTAAAAACAAAATTCAGTATGTTCTTGACCTGAGAGCAAATATCCACACTGGAGCAACTAACACAGGAGAATATGCTCCAGGCTCAAGAACGTCAAAGCCGGCAATATAATAGGGGCACTCAACTACAGGAATTTACACTAGGAGATAAAGTCCTTGTATTGCTCCCTACATCGAGCTCTAAATTACTCACCAAGTGGCAAAGGCCATCTGAGGTCACACGGTGAGCTGGGGAGATCAATTATGAGGTGAAACAAAGGGAGAGATGTGGAGCACGTCAGATTTACCACCTCAACCTACTTAAACCATGGAGAGAGTCGGTTACCGTGACTTTGGTGATGGTGGTTCTGGAGAGGGAGGAGTTTGGGCCAGAGGTGAACTTAAAAGCCACCGATTCAGTCACCCCAGTCACTTGTAGAGACCACCTCTCACCATCCCAAGTCACAGAGATTGACAGGTTGCAAGGAGAGTTCTCCAATGTGTTTTTGCCTCTCCCCGATCATACAAATCTCATAGAGCACCATATTGAAATGACCCCAGGGGTAGTGGTATGCAGTCATCCCTACCGACACAAAAAAGAAGAAGTACAGGAAGAATTGAAGGTCATGCTAGATATGGGGGTAATAGAATTATCCCACAGTGACTGGGCCAGCCCGGTGGTTCCGGTTCCTAAGAGTGACAGCTCGGTCCGGTTCTGTGTGGAATATAGAAAAGTCAATGCGGTGTCTAAATTTGATACATACTCGATGCCTCGGATTGATGAACTGCTCTATCGGTTAGGCACGGCTCGCTTTGATTCTACACTGAATTTGAAGAAGGGATACTGGCAGATACCCTTAACTCCCATATCCCGTGAAAAAACAGCATTTTCCACACCATTCAGATTACACCAATTTGTGATGCTCCGCTCAGTTTGTTTGGGGCCCCAGCTACGTTTCAGCAGCTCATGGACAGAATCGTCAGACCGCACGCTGCTTATGCTGCTGCCTATCTGGATGACATCATTATTTACAGTAATGATTGGCAGTGGCACCTGCAGCATCTGAGGGCTGTCCTGAGGTTGTTGAGATGGGTGGGACTCATGGCAAACCCAAAGAAGTGCACAATTGGATGGGTGGAAGTACAGTACCTGGGCTTCCACTTCCACCAAGACCTAAGACCAAAAAGCAGGTAAGACAGTTCTGGCTGGCTATTATCGTAGGTTTGTGCCCATCTATTCAACCATCACCAGCCCGCTGACTGATTTTACTAAAAACGCTGGTGAAAGCTACACTTTGCGGTGGGCCATTATTGCACTCTCCTGACTTCTCTCTCCCTTTTATCTTGCAGACGGACACATCGGACAGGGGGTTGGGAGCGGTATTGTCCCAGATGGTGGAGGGGGAGGAGCGCCCTGTGCTGTACGTTAGTTGAAAGCTCTCGTTGAGGGACACTAGGTACAGTACAATCGAGAAGGAGTGTTTGGCCATCAAGTGGACGGTCCTCACCCTCCGGTACTATCAGCTGGGGCATGCTTTCACCCTCTGTTCGGACCACGCTCTGCTCCAGTGGCTCCATTGCATGAAGGATGGCGATGCGTGGATCACCCATTGGTATCTAGCTCTCCAGCCTTTTAAGTTCGAGGTGGTCCACAGGCCACGAGCACAGATAGCTGTTGCATATTTCCTCTCCAGAAATTGATGGATGGCTTCCCAGCCTGAGTTGGGTGATGGGGGTATGTAGAGATGGGGGCATGGCCGAGCAACAACTGTGGAGAGCGAGGCTGGGAGAAGAAGAGCGGTAAGAATTGACACCTGGGGGAAATTATCTCTAACAGCTGTTTTGTATTGCAGTGAGAGCTGGAGAGAGATAAAAAGGTAGCCAGAGTGGGGGCCTGGGTAGCTCAGCGAGTACTGACGCCGACTACCACCCCTGGAGTCACGAGTTTGAATCCAGGGTGTACTGAGTGACTCCGGCCAGGTCACCTAAGCAACCAAATTGGCTCGGTTGCTAGGGAGGGTAGAGTCACATGGGGTAACCTCCTCGTGGTCGCGATTAGTGGTTCTCGCTCTCAATGGGGCACATGGTAAGTTGTGCGTGGATCGCGGAGAGTAGCATGAGCCTCCATGTACTGGGAGTCTCCGCGGTGTCATGCACAATGAGACACGTGATAAGATGCATGGATTGACTGTCTCAGAAGTGGAGGCAACAGAGACTTGTCCTCCACCACCCGGATTGAGATAAGTAACCGCACCACCACGAGGACGTACTAAGTAGTGGGAATTGTGCATTCCAAATTGGGCAGAAAAGGGGATAAAAATTAGAAGCCAGAGCCACAGTTGGGGAGAAAAGGACCTGAGTCCAACGACAATGCTGCCTGTGTTGAGAGAGCATTGATTTATGTTTATTGAGCATTTGAGTTTCAGTTTGTGGATAGGCTGAAAAGGGTCAGAAAATAGAGAACACTAAAGTGTGTAAACTGGTTCCCGCTTCCTCATTTCCCCCAAGACTGACCAGAAATGTGTTACACCATCCTTCCATAAAAAGATATAGTCCCAAACTATCCATTTGAACAAATGTGTTTAGGGGAGGTTGTGCTCGAATGGATGTTTTGCTACAGATCCAGACCAAGTTTAGGACCAGGTTCTAAAGTTGTGCTATGTGACACCACACCAGCCTTATTTTTCTTTTTCAGATAAATTTTAAATATTATGTCTAGAGATATCTTGCTCATTTATCAGTTTCTATAAAATAAGGGTAAATTCTGTTTTAATCTAGATACTTTCAACATGAATTTATGAAGAATTTCAAAACTTCAAAGAGCTTGTGAGGATTTCAAGAAAGCAAAACTGATGTGGTATTTTGGTCTCCCAAACACATAGATAAATTCTTTATGACTTCAACTAATTTTAATATTTGCTTAAGAAACTTTTACTTAAATCCTAAACATGACATTTCAAATCCTTCTAATTCTGAATTCCTAATTGCCCTTACATCTACTACCCCCCACTGATGGACATTTATTTTTAAGTATTCCAAATCTCTTACATAAATACACAAACATCCATCATTCCCACTAAAAACTGCAGACTTTCTTTCTGACAAATCATTTCCTCTCTGTTAACTGAAAGCATCCCCACCCCCACTCTGTCTGTCCACAGTCCAGTCCTCTGAGACACATTAGACGAGCTGTCTGGGAATATTGTTCAGAACAGATGATGTTGTTCTGTCCAGCACTGACACCATCACCAGAGCTCTCTGTAGTTTTCCAGTGATTCCTTGGTCCACCTCACAAACTAGGAGGTCAATATCTGGTTGATTAGCTTCATTCAGTTACACCATTATAAAGGCAAATGCCATGTTTCTATATTGACGGCCATTCAAATGTGTATTCTGACAAAAAAATTTTTTTGAAAGAAACGAACTGCTGATCCTGCCACAACATGAATAAACAAAGACAAAAGTGGCAGGATCATGACAGTCTCCTCTGCCTTCTTGTTTTTTGTGTCTCTACCTTGTCAGTTTTTTTCCTGATCTGCTCTTTATTCTCGGTCAGTTTTCCCTGTTTGTTTGTTTCTTTCTTTGTGTTGTTTAGTAGTTAAAAGCGAGGACAAGAGCAAGGTCAGGCTGGGAGTCTGTTGTTTGGGAAATAGCCTCCGTGACGTGGAACATTGGCGAAAGGGCCATGACTTCTGTGGCCAAAAGTGCTGGTGGCAGGAGAACGGCCTCCGTGGCCTGAAGCACTGGTGAAAGGGGAACAGCCTCTGTGGCTGGGAGCACTGGTGGCAGGGGAACTCAGATGTAGCAGTGAAGAGAGGGGACTCAGAGGTCAAGGCAACAGGAGAACCAGGGGGCTCTGATGTCAGAACAGCTGAAGGCCAGGGCAACTGAGGAATCAGATGGCTCAGAGGCCACGAAAGCTGGGAACTCAGGTAGCTCAGCTACTGGAGACTCAGGAGGCAGAGGGAAACCAGGGGCAAGGCCGCAGAAGACAGGATATGTGGAGTGACGATCGCTGTCGAGGGGTTAGACTGGGTGGTGGCTGCTGGAAGGGGTCCACTTGGGTGGCGGCCACAGGAAACTGGGCTGACTGGCCTGTGGCCTCTGGATAGGGGTCTGTCTGGGTTGCGGCCGCTGGACAGGGGTCAGTTGGGGTGGTAGCCGCTGGACAGGGGTCAGGTTGGACGGCAGCCGCTGGAGACTAGACAGGCTCATCGACGGCCACAAGGGACTTTACTGTCTCGTTGATGGCCACAAGGAACTGGACAGGCTCGTCAGTGGCCATGGGGAACTGGACGGTGGCCGCTAGTGAGGGCCCAGACTGGGGAATGGCCTCTGATGAGGTAGATGGAACGTTGGTGGCCTCGCACACCTCAAGAGAAATATCATGGTATTTTCATCTATAATGCCCTTAGTGAGCAAGCCAAAGGCCAAAAAGTACCAAAAAAAAAAAAAGGAAAAAAAAGAGAAAATAATTTATACTGTAAATGATTTTAAGCAAAATGCTGGATCACTGTATTACTGAAAAACAAAAAACAGTATCACTAAAAAAATTAAGACAGGATCTCATCCTTTAATAAAATGCTTGGTAATAAGAGGCGGCACAGATCAGGAGAGGTTTGTCAATTTGTCTTTGGTACTGTGGTATTTTTTTCTGCAGCTGGTCAGTCTCCACAGAGAAATAAATGTGTCTTAGAGATCCCACTTCAAAGAGCTGCTGAGGTTCCCATCCCAGTTATCATCAGTACATCCCTCTTCTTTTCATTACAAATAAACCTAATGGGGCATGAAATTAAGTTCCATTGTCAATGGAGTATTTGAAAATGAAATCTGCGAGAGAACATAACAATGATGGCCTTTAGATGGACGAGCCTATCTTTTGCGTGCATACGACCTTCTGGTAAAATACTTTCCTGAATTTATTCTGTATTGTAGCACTTAGCACCCTTGACTTGCACATTCATAAAATGGGATATCGTGTGATGGTGGTCCTGGGCTGCTTGGCACACTCACAGCTCTACAAACAAATACAGTGTGCTGCCAGGACTTCCCAGCTGTGCTCCAGGTGCACAAGTGCACCATCTGAGGCTGTGATTTGTAGTGGATGCGAGTGACATAATTAGTTTGAGTTCGTCAAAGGAATGAGCGTTACACTGAGGCCTGTACTCTGGAGCGGGATCGATTTGGAGGTGGAGGGTCCATCATGGTCTGGGGCGGTGTGTCACAGCATCATCGGACTGAGCTTGTTGTCACTGCAGGCAATCTCAATGCTGTGCGTTACAGGGAAGTCATCCTCCTCCGTCATGTGGTACCCTTCCTGCAGGCTCATCCTGACATGACCCTCCAGCATGACAATACCACCAGCCATACTGCTCGTTCTGTGTGTGATTTCCTGCAAGACAGGAATGTCAGTTTTCTGCCATAGCCAGCGAAGAGCCCGGATCTCAGTCCCATTGAGCATGTCTGGGACCTGTTGGATCAGAGGTTGAGGGCTAGGGCCATTCCCCCCAGAAATGTCCGGGAACTTGCAAGTGCCTTGGTGGAAGATTGGGGTAACATCTCACAACAAGAACTGGCAAATCTGGTGCAGTCCATGAGGAGGAGATGCACTGCAGTACTTAATGCAGCTGGTGGCCACACCAGATACTGACTGTTACTTTTGTTCAGGGACACATTATTCCATTTCTGTTAGTCACATGTCTGTGAAACTTGTTCAGTTTATGTCTTAGTTGTTGAATCTTTTTATGTTCATACAAATATTTACACATGTTAATTTTGCTGAAAATAAAAGCAGTTGAAAGTGAGAGGACGTTTCTTTTTTTTCTTTTTTCTTTTTTTTTTTTTTTTTGCTGAGTTTATTGATTTCTGACCTCTTCCTAAGTTAAAAAAGTTTGTATTTTGCACGTACGCATTGCCCGCGACAAATACCGGCGCACCCACATATACCGGCAGGCACACGCAACCCCCCCCCCCTCCTAAATCGTTGACTCTCTAAGTGTTTGAATCTTTGCTGTTTCCTTTCTCTCTTACTTATGGTTTACATTATAGGTTTGGTTAAAATAAACCAGTGAAAAAGAGTTGAGGGTCCTTCTCTGCTGAAAAGACCAGCATTGCTGGTCACCAGCATACCGTATGTTGTGTTTTGGATGCTAGTCTCCTGCATTGGAGACTAGCAATACTATCTTGAACTAACAGCTTAATCTGAAAGACAATGCTGGTCGACCAGCAGCTAAATTTTGCTGGTGAACAGCATGTCTATATAAACACACGTTGTATTAAATAGATACATTAGATTTACACATCTATTCTATGTCATCATACCTGAAAAACCTATGTGCACGACACAAAGTAACAACTGTGTTTGATGACATTACAGGGGATTACAAATGAATTAATTATGACAAGTGTACTTCTAGAGATATTCCCTGCTCATTGTGTAGTACACAGTGAACACTGCGAAGGGACCCTGTGAATTGTAACATCGATTCACTTTTGACACGGTTAATTTGCCCAGGCAACATGTATTTGAGGCTTCCTTGTGATAGGTCAGTTTACCGAAAAATGAAAATTCTGTCAACATTTACTCACCCTCATTTACAACCTTCTACAGACATATTGGATAAAGAATCTCCATTGGCTAGTACATTTTTGTTTTTACTTTTGACGACATCTAAGCATAATGCAACTGGAAAAGATATTAAACAAACCGAGAAGGGTGCATCTTTGCAGATAAATAGATAGATAGATAGATAGATAGATAGATAGATAGATAGATAGATAGATAGTATCCATATATATGACTTGAAACAAAATAGAATGCAGGATTGTAAATTTTTTGTATTCCACTTTTCAGAATTATCACATTTGAGCTTTTTTCAAAATGTACAAATTTCACATTCTGCAATTTCATATGATGTCATGAAATTGCATTTTTAATAATCATACAAGCTGTTGCCTCTAATTGAAATTTCATTCACATTTTCTAACAAAATATGTACAAGGTTGGAACAATTAACATAGAATTACACACATAACAATTAGGCTATAATTTTTTAATTACATTTTATAATTACATTATAAGAATGATAATTTAAGTGCTACTATATCAAAACTACTATGAAAAAACGTTGCATAGATGCAGCATGAGCCTATATGTTAAATTATTTAATATTTACAGTGTTTTCAGAAGATACAATATTTCATAATATATGATTGTGCCTTTAAATATTTATGTATTTACATATTTATTACAATTACTACAGTTCTACATTTTGTTGAATATATGCACTTGTGTGATTTACATTGAGTTTACATTTACATGAATAACAAGCACTAGGCCGCATACGTCATCGAGGCTGTCTTGTTTAATTTTTTTTTTCTTTCTTTTTCTTATTTTTTATCTATTGTCAATGCCTTTTATGTATATGCACTTACATTTCTCAATGAAAAAAAATAAATAAATAATTAAACGAGACAGCCTCAACAAATGCGACCTCCAGAGGACACATCCTTCCAAATGAGACACAGCCAATGAAAGTCTCTGCAAGACTTTTTTATACATTTATAAAGGTTACAAGGAGAACAACCTTTGTGGATGCTGCACATCACTGAGAATGAAGAAGTGCAGAACAGATACCTGAGGTGAGAAAGTACAAGAATAAACAGGCATACATCTCTGAGTATATCTGCATACTTTGGAATGGATACAAAATATCTTGTGCATACTGAAACACACACTTTACAATGCCACTTGCAGTGGGGTTTGGCCTGTTTTGATTTGCATCGTCAAATGCATTCTGCATTTACACCTTGTCAAGAGTGGCGTTAACAGGCTCTTTCTGCTTTAAAAGAGAAATCTGGGATTTGTCATTCCCCCCAGAAACTTCTTAATCCCTGTCCCTGTGAGCATTCATCTCCCTCAAGTTTGTAGCTGCCCGCCTTCTCTGTCACCAATAAATGCTGCATCCATTCTAAGCCTTGAAAAGCTCAGAGAGAAAAGCCTCAATTGAGGCTTTGCATTGTTTACTGACAACAATTTCCGCCCATGAGCACAATACTCAGAGATTACTGTACCAACGTTAAAACATGGTCCAATTCAGTGACCACACAAATATTTTCACACTTTTACTCTCATGCAGTAAAACAAACATTCTGTCTGATACACTAGAGTCGCTTTTCCACCATCGGGCCGAACTGTTCTGAGCATTTTGAGTAATGGTTCCAGTAGCATTTCCACCTGAGCACGATTCAGTTCAGTATGGTTCAATAACAAACCGTTCCCATGCCGGATTTCATAGCATGGTACACAACAGTGCTGGTGGCACGGCTTTAGTATGCGGCAACTAATAATTGGTCACTTGCCCAGGCAGTCCATTTTAATCTTGATTTCACAATGGAAAAAGAAAACCGTAGCTGTGCCAACGAACCTGGACTGGCACGTTTCAGCAACAGTAAGTGTTTGTCCCAATGGCAGAAAAGCGGCTTATATAGCCAAAGGAATGTCTACCCCCAAACATCACACCTTTAGCATGTCTATAAAAAGACACGTTGTATTAAATAAATACATTAGATTTACACATTTATATTATGTCAACATACCTGAAAAACTTATATGCATGACACAAAGTATCAACTGTGTTTGATGACATTGCAGGGCATTATAAATGAATTACTTTTGACAACTGTACTTCTTCAGATATTCCCTGCTCATTGTGTAGTGTGTAGTGAACACTGTGAAGGGACCCTGTGAATCGTAACATAGATTCACTTTTGACACAGTTCATTTGCCCAGGCAACATGTATTTGAGGCTTCCTTGTGATAGGTCAGTTTACCCAAAAATGAAAATTCTATCATCATTTACTCACCCTCACATCACAACCCTCTATAGACATGTTGCACAAATAATCACCATTGAATAGTAAATTTTAGTTTTTACTCGCCAGACTTTTGACGACATGTAAGCGTAATGCAACTGAAATCTGAAAAATATATGAATCAAACCGAGAAGGGGGCATCTTCGCATATATATATATATATACAGGTGCATCTCAATAAATTAGAATGTCGTGGAAAAGTTCATTTATTTCAGTAATTCAACTCAAATTGTGAAACTCGTGTATTAAATAAATTCAATGCACACAGACTGAAGTAGTTTAAGTCTTTGGTTCTTTTAATTGTGATGATTTTGGCTCACATTTAACAAAAACCCACCAATTCACTATCTCAAAAAATTAGAATGTTTTGACATGCCAATCAGCTAATCAACTCAAAACACCTGCAAAGGTTTCCTGAGCCTTCAAAATGGTCTCTCAGTTTGGTTCACTAGGCTACACAATCATGGGGAAGACTGCTGATCTGACAGTTGTCCAGAAGACAATCATTGACACCCTTCACAAGGAGGGTAAGCCACAAACATTCATTGCCAAAGAAGCTGGCTGTTCACAGAGTGCTGTATCCAAGCATGTTAACAGAAAGTTGAGTGGAAGGAAAAAGTGTTGAAGAAAAAGATGTACAACCAACCGAGAGAACCGCAGCCTTATGATTGTCCAGCAAAATCGATTCAAGAATTTGGGTGAACTTCACAAGGAATGGACTGAGGCTGGGGTCAAGGCATCAAGAGCCACCACACACAGACGTGTCAAGGAATTTGGCTACAGTTGTCGTATTCCTCTTGTTAAGTCACTCCTGAACCACAGACAATGTCAGAGGCGTCTTACCTGGGCTAAGGAGAAGAAGAACTGGACTGTTGCCCAGTGGTCCAATGTCCTCTTTTCAGATGAGAGCAAGTTTTGTATTTCATTTGGAAACCAAGGTCCTAGAGTCTGGAGGAAGGGTGGAGAAGCTCATAGCCCAAGTTGCTTGAAGTCCAGTGTTAAGTTTCCACAGTCTGTGATGATTTGGGGTGCAATGTCATCTGCTGGTGTTGGTCCATTGTGTTTTTTGAAAAGCAAAGTCACTGTACCCGTTTACCAAGAAATTTTGGACCACTTCATGCTTCCTTCTGCTGACCAGCTTTTTAAAGATGCTGATTTCATTTTCCAGCAGGATTTGGCACCTGCCCACACTGCCAAAAGCACCAAAAGTTGGTTAAATGACCATGGTGTTGGTGTGCTTGACTGGCCAGCAAACTCACCAGACCTGAACCCCATAGAGAATGGGGTATTGTCAAGAGGAAAATGAGAAACAAGAGACCAAAAAATGCAGATGAGCTGAAGGCCACTGTCAAAGAAACCTGGGCTTCCATACCACCACAGCAGTGCCACAAACTGATCACCTCCATGCCACGCCGAATTGAGGCAGTAATTAAAGCAAAAGGAGCCCCTACCAAGTATTGAGTACATATACAGTAAATGAACATACTTTCCAGAAGGCCAACAATTCACTAAAAATGTTTTTTTTATTGGTCTTATGATGTATTCTAATTTTTTGAGATAGTGAATTGGTGGGTTTTTGTTAAATGTGAGCCAAAATCATCACAATTAAAAGAACCAAAGACTTAAACTACTTCAGTCTGTGTGCATTGAATTTATTTAATACACGAGTTTCACAATTTGAGTTGAATTACTGAATTAAATGAACTTTTCCACGACATTCTAATTTATTGAGATGCACCTGTATATATATATATATATATATATATATATATATATATATATATATATATATATATATATATAGTATTCATATACAGTTGTGCTCAAAAGTTTGCATACCCTGGCAGAAATTGTGAAATTTTGGCATTGATTTTGAAAAAATGACTGATCATGCAAAAAAACTGTCTTTTATTTAAGGATAGTGATATGAAGCCATTTATTATCACATAGTTGTTTGGCTCCTTTTTAAATCATAATGGTAACAGAAATCACCCAAATGGCCCTGATCAAAAGTTTACATACCCTTGAATGTTTGGCCTTGTTCAATCACTTATTAAGAAGTGGAAAATTCGGGGATCTCTTGATACCAAGCCAAGGTCAGGTAGACCAAGAAAGATTTCAGCCACAACTGCCAGAAGAATTGTTCGGGATACAAAGAAAAACCCACAGGTAACCTCAGGAGAAATACAGGCTGCTATGGAAAAAGATGGTGTGATTGTTTCAAGGAGCACAGTACAACAATACTTGAACAAAAATGAGCTGCATGGTTGAGTTGCCAGAAAGAAGCCTATGCCACAAAAAAGCCCGGTTAAAATATGCCCGACAACACCTTGACACGCCTCACATCTTCTGGCACACTGTAATTTGGAGTGACGAGACCAAAATAGAGCTTTATGGTCACAACCATAAGTGCTATGTTTGGAGAGGGGTCAACAAGTATTGTGCTCCTTGAAACAACCACACCATCTTTTTCCAGAACAGCCTGTATTTCTCCTGAGGTTACCTGTGGGTTTTTCTTTGTATCCCGAACACTTTTTCTGGCAGTTGTGTCTGAAATCTTTCTTGGTCTACCTGACCTTGGCTTGGTATCAAGAGATCCCTGAATTTTCCACTTCTTAATAAGTGATTGAACAGTACTGACTGGCATTTTAAAGGCTTTGGATATCTTTTTATATCCTTTTCCATATTTATATTCTTTATATACTTTATATTCGCCAGCTTCTTATTCAGTAAATGGATTTCGGTGCTTCACATAACTACATAACTCAATAATTGGCGATAAAAAAATAAAACAAAAAAAATTTTAAAAAACATATTTTAGTAGCATAGTGCGAAATTTAGTCACATACTGTATGTGAGTGATTTACATGCTATGTAGAGGGCTGCATCATCTTTTATGTTAAACAGTAGGATGTTCTACCTATACCAACTGTTATACACACAATGAAAATCTCTGCAAGACTTCACACACAACCTATTTCCTAATTATAAAGGTTACAATGAGAACAACCTGTGTGGATGCTGCACATCAATGAGAATGAAGAAGTGCAGAACAGATACCTGAGGTGAGAAAGTACAAGACTAAACAGGCATGCATCTCTGCATACTTTGGAATAGATACAAAATATCTTGTGCATACTGAAACACACACTTTACAATGCCACTCAAACTTGCAATGGGGTTTGGCCTGTTTTGATTAGCATCGTCAAATGCATTCTGCATTTACACCTTGTCAAGAGCGGCATTAACGGGCTCTTTCTGCGTTAAAAGAGAAATCTGGGATTTGTCATTCCACCCAGACACTTCTTAATCCTTGTCTCGGCGAGCATTCATCTCCCTCAAGTTTGTAGCTGCCTGCCTTCTCAGTCACCAATAAATGCTGCATTCTTTCTAAGCCTTGAAAAGCTCAGAGAGAAAAGCCTCAATTGAGGCTTTGCATTGTTTACTGATAACAGTTTCCGCCCATGAGCACAATACTCAGAGATTACTGAACCAATGTTTAAACAGGATCCAATTCTGTGACCACACAAATATTGTCACACTTTTACTCTTATGTAGTAAAATGTCATGGTTACTTTCATAACCTCCGTTCCCTGATGGAGGGAATGAGACGCTGTGTCGATGTAGTGACATGAGGGGGTCACTCTTGGGAGCCCCAAACACCTTTGATTATGAAAAAAGGGCAATGGGAATTGGCGAGTGGAATTTGCATGCCACTCCCTCGGACATATGGGTATAAAAGGAGCTGGCTTGCAACCACTCATTCAGGTTTTGTGCTGAGGAGCCGAGACAAGGTCCCGGCCATTTCAACGGGTAGTTCAGTATTGTGGCAAGAGGGACACAACGTCTCTTTCCCTCCATCAGGGAATGGAAGTTACGAAAGTAACGAGGACGTTCCCTATCTGTCACTCACTCGACATTGTCGATGTAGTGACACTAGTGGTCCCTATACAAAATGCCACAATAAGCTGAACTGTGTTACGTGGACTGGCGGTGCGAGACGGGCAGACCGCTGTGTGCCTCGTAGCAAGCGCACCAGGCCGTCACGTAACCTCCCCCAATGCTCTTATGAGTGTCGAACGGTCCTTTGGGAACAATTCGACTTGCCCAACAAATAGGGACAGGCTAGCCCAGCTGTGGCCTCTTTTCCTCTTTTATCTCCCCAAAAAGAGTGGAATTTTGTTTACCGGCTGGGGCCATAAGTGTCTACGTCAGGAGGGTGTCACTTCCAAGGGGAAGACACCACGGAGACACACTCCGCCCAGAGAAAAGGTGTGGTGGGGGTGGGGGGGGGGGGTATTTTGAGTGGACCCTCTGCCCAGGGAAGATGCTGTTTACCAACAGGGAAATGATTTAGCGGCATATATATCACATGGGCAGTCTTCAAAGAGAGTGCCTTAAGCTCAACTGACTCCAGGGGCTCGTAGGGAGCTCCCCGTAGACCAAGAAGGACTACAGAGAGGTACCATGAGGGGATGAGGCACTGTCTGGAGGGATTCAACCTCCTCGTGCCTCTCAGGAACCAGGTGCCAGGTGGTGCCCTGTCCCTGAGAAAGAAGGTCCTTCCTCAGGGGAATTCGCCAGGGGGGTGCTGTTACGAGGAGCGTGAGGTCCGAGAACAACATCTGGGTGGGCCAGTAGGGTGCTACTAGGATGACCTGCTCCTCGTCCTCCCTGACCTTGCACAGGGTCTGTGCAAGTAGGCTCATTGGGGGAAACGCATATTTGCGTAGTCCCGTGGGCCAGCTGTGTGCCAGCACGTCTATACCGAGGGGTGCCTCGGACAGGACGTACCAAAGTGGGCAGTGGGAGGATTCCCGGGAAGCAAACATGTCTACCTGTGCTCGACCGAATCGACTCCAAATTAGCTGGACCACTTGTGGGTGGAGTCTCCACTCTCCCCTGAGTGTAACCTGTCATGACAGTGCATCCACTGCGGTGTTGAGGTCGCCCGGGATGTGAGTGGCTCGCAGCGACTTGAGGCGCTGCTGACTCCAGAGGAGGAGACGGCGGATGAGTTGTGACATGCAACGGGAGCATAGACTGCCTTGGCAGTTGATGTATACTACCATCGCCATGTTGTCTGTCCGTACCAACACATGCTTGCACTGGATCAACGGCCAGAGCCTCCGCAGGGTGAGCAGTACTGCCAACAACTCGAGGCAGTTGATGTGCCAATGCAGCCGCAGGCCAGTCCAAGAGCCGGCGGCTGCATGCCCATTGCATACGGTGCCCTAGCCCGTCTTGGAGGCATCTGTCGTAACCACGACGCACCAGGAGACCTGCTCTAGGGGAACCCCTGCCCGTAGAAATGCTAGGTCAGTCTAAGGGCTGAAGAGGTGGCGACAGATCGGCGTGACGACCACGCGATGTGTCCCGTGGCACAATGCCCATCTCAGGACTCGAGTCTGAAGCTAGTGCTGGAGCGGTCTCATATGCATCAACCCAAGTGGTGTGGCCACCGCTGAGGATGCCATATGCCCAAGGAGCCTCTGAAAATGTTTCAGTGTGTCTTCATGACAGTTCAGCACAGACTGTGTGCGCTCGTTTGTGAGGCGCGCCGACATCGAGACTGAGTCCAACTCCAAGCCGAGAAAAGAGGTGCTCTGAACTGGGGAAAGCTTGCTCTTTTCCCAGTTGACCCGAAGCCCAAGCCGGCTGAGGTGTGTGAGCACCAGGTCCCTGTGCGCACACAACACATCCCGAGAGTGAGCTAGGATTAGCCAGTCATCGAGATGCCCACTTCCCTTAGCGGGGCAAGGGCTGCCTCTGCGACCTTCGTGAAGACGCGAGGGGACAAGGACAGGCTGAAGGAGGACCTTGTACTGGTCTACAACCAAACATCACACCTTTATGTGCTTGTTGAATATTTCATTTCAAAATAATTGCCATTAATAGAGAGTTGGTCCTTCCAAACATCTTCCATTCTTCTAAGAAGGCTTTCCACTAGATCAATGCCATTTATCAAAAGGTAGTGTCCACATACTTTTGTCTATGTATTTTTTTTATTTATTTTTTTTATTAAAAACTCACAAGAGAAAAGAGATAAGCAAAGATGCGTGGGACAGAACACTCAATGAATAAAAGCATCTGTAGCCATTTTCTTGAACTCATTTTAAGTTCACCCACGCAGAGCAGTACACATTTCAAATGAGTCACTTTTCGCCATGAATACTTGCATTTCTGTCTCACTTTGAATCCCAAACTCCAGTGAAACAACATCTCAAATGACCCATATCAGACAGACATATCGTGGTACAATCCAGACCTAGAGAGTAATTAGGCATATGTAGAGGCAGGGTCAAAGTGATTTTCTGTTGATTGGAAATGAAATACATAATATTCAGAGCTTTGACCTGTGTAATCAGTACATGAGCTGCAGCGATGAACACCTGCATGATTTCACTGCTTGAGGGACGAATTCAGCTCTGTCCAACTATGTGGCAGCAAGTCTAGAAAAGCAGTCATCTTTTTAAGCTGAGCAGATTGAAGAGGCGGTAGAAATTTATTTAAAACAGGCTCAAATGAAATGGAAATGTTCTTCTTGTATATTTAACGGAAGGGTCTTTTGGTGATTTGAGAGATGCAAAACTGCTTTTTTACATATTTTCTGGTCAGATTAATGGGATAGTTCACACAAAAATGAAATTTCTCTTGTCATTTACTCACCCCTTTTCATTTATTTCATTTAATTTCATTTTATTTCACCATTTAAACATTTTATGAATCCAATCAACCCAGCATAATCTATTTTTGGCTGAAATGGAATAGGCTGAAACCAAAGCTTGTTATGCCTACCTTTTTTACCTCTCTTATTTTATATTCTATATATACATAAATGGGGGTAATAAATGCTTGTATGCTTTTACATAATTTGAACAATACTGAAATACACCAGATCTTTAAATTTCAATATCTGTAGTTATAAAAAATAGATGATTTGAAGGTTCTCTGTAATTAATAGTATAAGTTTTATAAGCGTTACCCCAAACTGCAACACAATATGTAATATAAGGCAATATAATTGAACAATACAAAGTATACATTGTGTTTCATTTAACAAGTCTTTGACATTACACCAAATTACAATTGATTTTGCTACTTTTGATTTCACTTGATTGATATGTGCTTTCCAGCTTAATTTATCATTAATAATAATTCCTAGAAACTTAGTTTGTTTTACTCTTTCAGTTATTACATTGTCTATTTCTATTTAGGCAAAAATCAAATTCTTGATAATAATTTTTGTATTGTTTTCCTGTAAAAATATCTAAAAATCTTTAAAACAAGATAAATTTGATTTATCTTGTTTTAGAAACAATACTGAATAAGATATTTAGGTTTTTCAGAGAATGTATTTTTAACATGTGTATTCTGTCTTACTGTAATGGCAGAGTTTTTATAGTCAAAACAAGTGAAAAAAATCTACCAGTGCTGAAGAAGTAATCCAAAGTATTTAGAATACATTACTAACCTTCAGTAATCTAACAGAATACATTACAAATTACATTTTACAGCATGTATTCTGTAATCTGTAGTGGAATACATTTCAAACGTAACCCTCCCTGGATGTAAAAGAGTTGTCATCTTAAACTCGCTTACATTAAAATGAACATTGGCCTCAGAAGGAACACACAAAATAATGTAACAGCTATACTAGAGGCTAGACACTGGCACAGTAAATTATGAATTTTTTACACATTTGCATTCTGAGAATGTACAAGAAAGTTTATTATAAGGCATCATGCATACATAATGTGTTTAAAAATACCCTTATAATGCATTACAGCTACAAGTTTCACCATGTGTTATAATGCATCATAATCATAAAAGTTATAACCACAAAAAGCATTACAGTGCATTCAGAAAGTATTCAGACCCCTTCATTTTTTTTTCACAATTTGTTATGTTGCAGCCTTTATACTAAAATGCATTAATATTTTCACACAAATCTACACTCCATACCCCATAATGACAAAGCAAAAAACAGATTTTTGATAACTTTGCAAATTTTTTAAAAAGAAAAAATTGAAATATCACATAAGTATTCAGACCCTTTGCTATGACACCTGAAATTTAGCTCAGTTGCATCCCATTTCTCTGGATCATCTTTGAGATGTCTCTACACTTTGAATGGGTCCATCTGTGGCAAATTCAACTGATTGGACATGATTTGGAAAGGCACACACCTGTCTGTATAAGGCCTTGCATCTGAAAATGCATATCAGAACAAAAACCAAGCCATGAGGTCAAAAGGAACTGCCTGCAGAGCTCAGAGACACGATTATGTCAAGGCACAGATCGGGAGAAGGGTACAAAAAAATTGAAGGTTCCCTACAGCACAGTGGCCTCCATAATTCTTAAATGGAAGAAGTTTGGAACAACCAGGTCTCTTCCTAGAGCTGGCCGCCCAGCCAAACTGAGCAACCGGGGAAGAAGAACTTGCAAAAACAATGTCAGACACTGTAATATGTTCTGCCCCCTCCCTGCTCATCGTGGTGACGAGGTTTCTAGTAGATTAGTGTCACTGAACGGCTGGATGTCTGAGTGGTGTCTGGAGAATAGCATAGGATTTATAGACAATTGGAAGAGTTTTTGGGGTAAACCTGACCTGCTAAAGAGAGACGGACTCCATCCCTCTAGGGAAGGTGCCGCTCTCCTCTCAAGAAATTTGGCTCATAGTCTTAATAGTCATAGTATTTGACTAACTGGGGCCCAAGTCTGAAAGCAGACAAACTGGTTAACCGAACATCTGCTAGCTGCCTTCAGAAGTCACACAGGTCACATAAACTACAACACATAGAGACTGTATCACCTATATATCATATAGAGGCTGTGTCTGTTCCCTGAACTACCAAACACAAACTCTTCACTAAATCATTTAGAAAAAATTTGATTAAGGTCAAACTTTAAAAAAAAAAAAAAATGATGATAAACATCACATACAGGTAGGGCTACTAAACATTAGATCTCTTTCTACCAAAACTCTAATTGTAAATGAAATTATTACAGATCATAGTTTCAATGTGCTCTGTTTGACTGAAACCTCACTTAATATTATGAATATATTAGTTTAAATTAATCTGCTCCCTCAGATTATTGTTATAAGCTCAGAAATATTGCTAAATTACGACACATGCTCTCTATTGCTGATGCCGAAAAACTAATTCATGTGTTCATGACCTCAAGACTAGATTATTGTAATGCATTACTGGGAGGATGTCCACCAAGTTCAATAAATAAACTTCAATTGGTTTAAAATGCAGCTGCCAGAGTGCTGATTAGAACCAAGAAATATGATCATATTAGCCCCATTTTATCGTTGTTATATTTACTACCCTGTTAAATTTCATATTAATTTAAAAATTCTATTAACTACAAACAAAGCTTTGAATGGTCTAGCTCCACAGTACTTACGTGACCTTCTGACCTGCTACATTCCATCACATTAATTACGATCACAAAATTCTGGCTTGTTAACAGTTCCTAGAATACCAAAATCCACAAAAGGAGGTAGATCCTTTTCCTGTTTGGCTCCTAAACTATGGAATAGTCTCCTTAACACTGTTCGGGATGCAGACACACTCACTCAGTTTAAGTCTAGACTAAAGACTATTTAGCCAGGCATACACCTAATTTATCCATTAACTCACAATTAGGCTGCTTTAATTAGGTCTGCCGGAACCAGAAACATCTATCATGATCTATAACACTGCATAAAATTGAATGAAATCTACGCTAATATTATTCTATTTGTTTCCATGTCTCAACCTCGGGATTCATTTCACAAGGTTGCCACAGTTGGCCAGATCCAGCTCCATTCCTGCTTGGAATATTTAATCAAACTACACAATGATCACTCTAAGTCTTTATAGATATTACAGTTTCATTTTTTTGTTAATGCATGATTTCCTGTAAAGCTGCTTTGAAATTATGTGTATTGTGAAAAGCACTATACAAATAAAAATGACATGACTTGACTTGACTTGAAGGGCCTTGGTAAGAGAGGTGACCAAAAACCCGATGGTCACTCTGGTTGAGCTCCAGAGATCATGTGTGGAGATGGGAGAAACTTGCAGAAGGACAACCATCACTGCAACACTCCACCGATCTGGTCTTTATGGCAGAGTGGCCAGATGGAAGCCTCTCCTCAGTGCAAGACACATGAAAGCCCCTTTGGAATTTGCAAAAAAGCACCTAAAGTACTCTCAGACTTTGAAAAAAAAAATTGTGTGGTCTGATTAAATGAAGATTGAACTGTTTGGGCACAATTCCAATCGTCATGTCTCAAGGAAACCAGGCATCCCAACAGTGAAGCATGGTGGTGGTAGCATCATGCTGTGGGGATGTTTTTCAGCAGCAGGGACTGGGGGACTGATCAGGGTTGAAGGAAAGCTGAATGCAGCAAAATACAGAGATATCCTTAATGAAATCCTGGTCCAGAGTGCTCAGGACCTCAGACTGGGCTGAAGGTTCACCTTCTAACAGTACAATGACCCTAAGCACACAGCCAAGACAATGCAAGAGTGGCTTAGGGACAACTCTGTGAATGTCCTTGAGTGGCCCAGCCAGAGCCCAGACTTGAACCCAGTCGAACATATCTGGAGAGACCTGAAAATGGTTGTCCACTTACGGTCCCCATGAGATTGAGAGGATCTGCAGAGAAGAATGGCAGAAAATCTCCAAATCCAGATGTGCAAAGCTTGTCACATCATACCCAAAAAGGCTGTAATCGCTGCCAAAGGTGCTTCAACTAATTACTGAGTTAAGGGTCTGAATACTAATGCCAATGTGATATTTCAGTTTTTTCTTTTTAATAATTTGAAAAGTTATCAAAAACCTTGTTTTTGCTTTGTCATTATGGGGTATGGAGTGTAGATTGATGTGAAAAAAATAAATAAATATATTAAAGCATTTTAGCATAAGGCTGCAACATAACAAAATGTGAAAAAAATGAAGGGGTCTGAATACTTTCAGAATTCACTGTATATCATATTATAACCAGTGTTGTGTAAGTTACTCTAAAAAAGTAATTAATTACAAACTACTAATTACATCTTCTACAGTATAATTAGATTACTGTACAATTTACTCTGTCTGAAAAGTAATTGCATTACTTATTATTAATTACTTTCTAAAACCCTTATGAACCTCAACCAGATGAAAAATACAAGGATAGACATGAAATTGTTCTTTTAATTCTTTCAAATAAATCATATAAAATCAAATAAATTATTCATGAACTAGCCAAAGAATTTAAGGGGGCTGCATTAAATTAGAAAACATAAATTTTAACATTAGACGTTAAATTTCGATTTTAAATTCATTATTGTTTTATATAGAATTGTTCTATAGTCTATACAGTATTTAACACATTTACATCAGAAATAACTGTAATTAAATTACTGAAATTAAGAGTAATCATTTACTTTACTTTTTCAATGAAAACATAATTTAACTAAGTAATTAATTACTTAGTATTGCATTACACCCAACACTGATTATAACTGTTGTTACAATTATTTATGAGACAATACAGCATATTATAAGGTTTATTATAAGGCATTATAATGCGTTAAGAATACCCTAATAATGCATTATAAATACAGGCTTCATAGAAAGTGTTACCAGAAAGTTATACACATCTGGGATAGCATGAGGGTGAGTAAATGATTAGAGAATTTTCATTTTGGGGTGAACTATCCCTTTAAAAACACGCTCTGCAAGCACAGTTTTCCTTCCTGTGTTGATGAATTTTCAATAAAAAACAGGAAGTTGGGGTAAAACATACCAAAGGACTTGCCATTGCTTTTTAAATTACAGAGTCAGAGGCAGGTGGTATTAGGGGAAGGGAACAATTTCATTCAGAGAACTTTTTTTTGACAAAAAGCTGTGAATGCAGGATGAGTGATTTTTTTGGTCTGTCTTCCCAAAAGAGAAAGACTGTAAATTTTAAATACATCTATTTCTGCGAAAAGTTTATTTTGCCATCTTTTAGGAGTATAGCAGCATAAAGATGGCCTACAAGCTAAAAGACATGAACTAAAAGCAATAAAACTCCAATTTTGATTTCATGGGGTGATGAATGTAATGAGTTAAAATAAACTCTAATATAATTAATTAATATTTATTAAATTAATTAATAATTTAATTAATATATCCATATCTTATTGTAACTAAAATGTAAGAGTGTACGTACATCCAACAATGCTTAAACAGGAGCCAAATCAAAGCATGAAGCATCACAATAAATAAACTGAAGTGAATTTTGAAGTGCCTAAAGAAGATCCACTGGATCGAAATGTTGCAAAATAAAAAGGAATATTGTAACTAGGGATGTAACAGTATGAAATGTTCACAGTATGATACTGCGAAAATTAAAACAAAAAACAAAAAATACTGCGGTATTACGGTATCACGGTATTAAGGTGCCATGCTAAAATGATTAGCAGTTTAATATTTATTTAGGATATACCGTATTTTCCTGGAAATAAAGTCACACCTGAACATAACTCGCACCTGGTCAAAATCGCGTTGTTCACAGAAAAAAAAAAATAAGTCGCATCTTTGTATAAGTCACACTGACAGAGGTAAAATTCGGCAGGCACTAGGACCCGGAGCAGCCCTCCGAGTCCCGACTTCCCTTCATCTTCTCAAAAGTCAGAAGCTCCTTTATGAAGATTAAATTACCTCAGGAAATACAGATCTCTATGCTTTGTAACTCTATGCTGTATACCAGTGTTACTCATTGCGCGGCTCGTGAGCCTCCTGCGGCTCACCAAGCTTTAATTTGTGGCTCGCATGGCAGTAAATAATACGGTGATATGACCTAACGTGAAAATAAGTGGGGCAGCCAGAAATCTGCCCCAATGGCTTTCAATGAGAGCGCGCTGCAGTTCCATTTTTCACCACAGATTTACATTGGAAATTTTAACAAGCAGTTCATGCTTGATAGCTTGTGTTATATACGGACTGAAAATGGATCGATTTCTTATTAAACAAAGTTGCCCACCAAGTGGACAGCAACTAAGCAATGTGACAGTGACAAACGAGGGAACTAAAGATTCAGAGCATGCAACAACCGCAAATCGATAGGAAGATGATGGAGACGGGGTTTGTGGAGAGTCAACTCCTGCTAAAAAGAGAAAGGTACGAGTCATACAAGATGAACATAGAAAATTTCAAGAAAAGTGGACAGAGGAATTTTTATTTGTCCTCCACGGATCGAACCCTTTGTGTTTACTATGCAAACAAACCCACTCTGGTTTCCAGCAAAGTAATTTGGAGCGGCATTTCCAAACAACACATAAAAAATTCAACGAAAGTTACCCACCTGGAAGTGAAATAAGGAAAAGAAAAATAGAGCAGCTTTCTTCCTCTCTTTCTGGAAAACAAAGACTCATACACAGGACAACTTCTATAGCTGAACGTTTAACTGAGGCATCTTTTGAGATCGCATGGATTTTGGCTCGGGGAAAAAAACCCTTCTCAAACTCAAAAATTGTGAAAGATTGCTTTTTGGCTTCAGCAGAAATATTGTTTGCAGAGTTTGACAACATGGACGCAATTGTAAAGCAAATTAAAGGATTACAATAATCCGATTCCACCATAATGAGGTGGATTGAAACCATCGGCAAAGATGTGAGTGACCAGCTCTGTGCAGATGTGTCAGCAGCACCGTGTTTCAGCATCGCGGTGGATGAAATCACCAATGTCACAGATGTTGCTCAGTTGTGTGTTCTGGGTGAGGTTCCTCAAAGAAAAGTCTTTCCGAGAAGAAATGCTGTGCTTACTTCCACTTGTTGGCCAATCGAGAGGTGAGGACATTCTGAATGCACTTCTGGCATTTTTTGATAAAAAAAAATCTCAGTTGGTCAGGTCTAGCAAGTGTGTGCACGGATGGCGCCCCTAGCATGCGAGGAAAGGAGAAGGGGCTTGTTGGGCTCATAAAAAAAGAGAAGAAATACCCAACTTTATCAGTTTCCACTGCATCATACATCAAGAGTCACTGGTATCAAAACTGAGAAATAATACATTCCAAAACGTGATACAAACAGTTGTTCATGTGGTAAACTTCATCGTCTCCAGAGCGCTGAACCACAGACAGTTCCGACAATTCATTGAGGACTATGACACAGAGTATGGTGATTTACTGATGCACAGTGAAGTGAGATGGTTGTCCCATGGAAAAGTGCTTGAATGGTTTCTGAGCCTCCTCCCTGAGATTTGCACTTTCCTGGACAGCAAAGGAAAACAGGAGCCAGAGCTGGAAGACCCATGCTGGATCACACAGCTGGCCTTTCTGATTGACATCACCTGTCACCTGAACACTCTCAACATGCAGCTTCAAGGAAGAGATAAGCTTCCAAGCAACATGCTGAATGCAATCAGAGCATTTCAGAACAAAATAACTGCCCTGTACATACCTGACAGAGAATTCATTCACTTCCCCAAACTCAGAGCTGTCACCACAAATAACCCATCTCTGCAGCAGCACTTCAGCCACAGAGGATTTGTGAATGTTTTGGAAGCACTGAGGGGGGAATTTGAATCCAGATTTAAGGATGTGAATGAGCACAAGGAGATTTTCAACTTTATTGAAAACCCCTTCCATGTGGATGTGTCATCTCTCACTCCAACTATCACTCTGCTCTGCCCTACTCAGCGTGCTGCTGTAGAAAGTGAAATGGTAGAACTGCAGACAAAAGACATTCTCAAAGTTGAACTCAGAGCAGGTGTTGGTCACTTCTGGAGTTTGGTGTCTGAAGAAGATTTTCCCACTTTGAAGCCACTTGTGCAAAAAGTGATGTCCTTCTTTGTGAACATACACATGTGAGTCAACATTTTCAACCATGAACACTATAAAGAGGAAACAGAGAAACCGCCTCACCAATGAACATCTTGCATGCCTCACAAGGACTGCAACAACAAGCTACAAATACAACATGAAGAAAGTCAAGGAAATGCATGCAAGCTTCCGCTCATCCCAGCATTAAGGTAATCCTGTTTTTTTGTCATTAAGGGAAATCCTCTTGTCTCAGTTACAAATTTGACTGGTAAATGATAAAGAATGACCCACCCCCCCCCCCCTTTTGTATTTATTGCATTGTATATTGTATGTTCAGTGAAGACAGATTGATAAGCAGACATGCTATTTATGACTGGATGTAACTTTTGATACTTTGCAGTAAAAGTGGCTCTCCTATTGACTTTTGTCCTATCAGTGTGGCTCTATGCTGTGCATTAATTATCCGGTTAACTGACTGAATGTTTTTACTATGAGTGTAATTAAATGTAGAATTGGTCAGAAATATAATATTATGATGGACAGAATGTTTAAACTGGTTGCATAAAGTACTTTGTAAAGGCAAAATATTTTGAATTGGCCACTTTAAAACGCCTCTACCATCTCTATGACTGATGTTTTCATCTGTTTGAGTGTAAAGCATAGTGCGTTGGTGTGCGTGCATTTGAACGGATGTGCAGTTCATGCGTGTGGCTTTTAAAATGAAGTGACGGTTGAGTGAAACAGGAGAATGTCACAAGTTAGAGATTTATTTGATCAAGTTTATATGATGCTGTGTAAATGTAGCTGATTCTCTCTTAATTTAACAGATTTTTACAATGGAAACTTTCAAGTAATACAATGAATTCAATACCGTGAATTGTAAATGTCAACGATTTGATAACCGTCTCTCTTTAAAACCGTGGTATTCCATGAAACTGTGACACGTTGCATCATGAGCCTTTATCTGCCCATACACGCTTTACGGGCTCATCCATCTACCTTCGACGGTGGAGCGGCTAAGGGATATTTCGAGCTCCCCCAGGTAGAGCGCGCTGTAGCGGTGCATTTATGCCCACAGGGTGCAGCTACCTGTCGTGACCGACCAAGGCTCCTTTCCAAGGCCTGTAAGTTCTCTTCCTCATTAATGATGAAGGCTTACAAGGCCGCAGGTCAAGCCACTTCCACCCTGCATGCCATGGCCATCCTGCAGGTCCACCAGGCCAAGGTGCTGAAAGATTTGCACAAGGGTAGAACCGACCCAGGGCTGATGCAGGAAATGCTTACTGTGAGTGACCTTGCCTTACGGGCGATGAAAGTCATGGCACGTGCCCTGGGCCAGACGATGTCCACTCTTGTGGTCCAAGAGAGGCACCTGTGGCTCAACCTTGCGGATATGTGTGATGCTGAGAAAGTCCGCTTTCTCGATGCGCCCATCTCCCAAGGGGGGCTTTTTGGTGACACCGTTGAGGATTTCGCCCATCAGTTCTCGACAGTGAGGAAGCAGACTGAGGTAATTAAGCACATCTGGCCACGGCGCGACTCTGCCACCTTCAGGCCTCCAAAGTCCCATGCCCTGTCTGCTTCTCGCCAGCCCCGGCTCCCGTACCATCAGAGCCTGTATGCCGGCCTCAGAGAAGAAGATCCTCCCACGGGAAGTCGGATCCACCTGCCCGTCAGCTGGCCCCCAAGAACCCCGGACGGGCTTCGAGGTGGCCCTGGCATGGGCAACCCAAGGATGAAGCGACTGACTCCGACCGGTCTGGCCTGGGCGAACTCTCCAGCCCCACCATCGCCCCTGGGCCAGCGCATGGTAAGTATTATATCGCCGGGTGCCCTCTGGGTCTCGGTGCCCACATGGTCGGTAAAACAGCAGTTTCCTCATTCCTTGGGTCAGTGCACTTGCGACGTCCAGGCAACGGAAATCTTTCCGGTCAATCAGGCGAATGCGAGTACCTCCTGTTCCCTCATTCTCCGTCGAGAGACAGCCGGCGAACAGGTAAGTGTGCTGGTCTCTGGGGTCGCTCACCCACCCCAGTCACTGGCCACCGTTGCAGGCTTTCGGAGCAGCACGTACCCCCTTTGCTGACTTCCAGGTGGGGCGCCTGCTTTGCCTTCCCACGAACCACCCTGCCTGGGCACGGTAAGTCCATTCGTCCCCTAGGTGCCACTGGCACGGAATCTGGAGGCCTGGTTAGCGCTCTCCAGCCACTCGCTTTGGCTCATCAGGACGATTAGCCTCGGCTACGCGATCCAGTTAGCCAGACGCCCGCCCAGGTTCAGTGGCATCCTCTCCACTACGTTGCGGGGAATGGGTGTCTCCGTCCTCTGGGCAGAGGTTGCCACCCTTCTGGCGATGGGAGCAAAAGAGCCCATCCCCATAGCCGAGTTGTGCAAGGACTTTTACAGACCTTATTTTTTTCGTGCCCAAGAGAGGAGGAGGGTCACGCCCAATCTTGGATCTGCGTGCTTTGAACAAAGCCTTACACAGGATTCCGTTCAAGATGTTAATGCAGAAGCACATCCTGGCGTCAGTACGACATCAGGATTGATTCATGGCCATCAACCTGAAGGACACGTACTTTCACGTATCGATCCTTCCTCGATACAGACCCTTTCTTCAGTTTGCCTTTGAGGGATGAGCATACCAGTACAAGGTCCTCCCCTTCGGTCTTTCCCCTCGCGTCTTTACCAAGGTTGCAGAGGCTGCCCTGGCCCCGCTGAGGGAGAAGGGCATACTCATTCTCAAATATCTATTGTGTGTGCACAGGGACCTTGTGCTTCAGCACCTTGACTGACTCGGGCTTCAGGTCAACTGGGAGAAGAGCAAGCTCTTCCCTGTGCAGAGCATCTCTTTTCTTGGTATGGAGTTGAACTTCGTCACTCTCAAGGCACGTCTTACGACCAAACGTGCTAAGTCAGTGCTGACCTGCCTGAAGACCTTCAGGCAGAAGGTAGCGGTGCCAGTGAAACAATTTCAAAGGCTCCTGGGACATATGCCATCCTCGGTGGCGGTTCTCCCCCTCGGGTTGATGCATATGAGACCACTTCAGCACTGGCTACAGACTCGAGTCCTGAGGTGGGCATGGTGCCACGGCACCTAGCGTGTGACCATCACGCCACAGCGCCATAAGTCTTTCAGCCCTTGGTCGGACCTGACATTTCTACGGGCAGGTGTTCCCCTAGAGCAGGTCTCAAGGCATGTCGTGGTCATGACGGACGCCTCGAACTCAGGCTGGGGCGCCGTGTGCACTGGGCAGGCAGTCTCGGGGCTCTGGACAGGGCCCCGACTCCTTTGGCAGAGCATCAACTGCTTAGAATTGCTGGCGGTATTGCTGGCCCTGCGGAGGCTTCAGCTGTTGATTCAGGGCAAGCATGTGTTGGTACAGACCAACAACACAGCGACCGTAGAGTACATAAACCAGCAAGTCTGCGTACACTCGCGTCGCATGTCGCAACTCGCCCACCGCCACCTCCTCTGGAGTCAGCAGACGTAGAAGTCGCTGCGAGCCACTCACCTTCTGGGTGTCCTCAACCATGCAGCGGACACACTCTCATTGCAGGTAACGCTCCGTGGGGAGTGGGGACTCCACTCCCATGTAGTCCAGCTGATTTGGGAGAGATTCGGGAAGGCACAGGTAGACCTGTTCGCCTCCCAAAATTTCTCTCACTGCCCCCTTTGGTACTCCCTGTCTGAGGCTCCCCTCAGCACGGGTGCCTTGGTGCACAGCTGGCCTCAGGGGCCGTGCAAGTATATGTCTCCTCCAGTGAGCCTCATTGCACAGACTCTGTGCAAAGTCAGGGAGGACGAGCAGCAAGTCCTGTTCGTTGCGCCATACTGGCCCAACCAGACTTGGTTCTCAGATCTGATGCTCCTGGTAGTAGCACCTCCCTGGCGCATTCCCCTGAGGCAGAACCTTCTCACTCAGGGGCAGGGCACACTCCAGCACCCTCGGCTGGACCTCTGGAATCTCCACGTCTGGCTCCTGGACTGGACACGAAAGACCTAGGGGGTCTTCCACAAGCGGTGGTAAGCATGATCACTCAGGCCAGAGCCCTCTCAACGAGGTGGCTGTATGCCTTGAAGTGGCATCTCTTCATGAACTGGTGTTCTTCCCATGGGGAAGACCCACAGAGATGCGCCGTCAGGTCTGTACTGTCTTTCCTTCGGGAAGGGCTGGAAAGACGGCTGTCTCCCTCTACCTTGAACATGTACATGGCTGCCATAGCATCTTACCATGACACACTGGACGGGAGGCCCTCACGACAGCGTGACCTGATCAACAGGTTCCTCAAGGGCGCGAGGAGGTTGAATCTTCCTAGTCCGTGCCTGATTCCATCTTGGAATCTCTCTGTGGTCCTATCTGCCCTACAGAGAGCCCCCTTTGAGCCACTGGAGCAGGCTGAGCTCAGTATTTTGTCTCTGAAAACGGCCCTCCTGGTGGAGCTCACTTCCATCAAGAGGGTGGGGGATGTGCAGGCGCACTGGAGTTTGGGCCGGCACACTCTCATGTGATCTTGAGACCCCGGCCCGGTTATATGCCCAAAGTTCCCACCACTCCTTTTTGGGACCAGGTGGTGAAACTGCAAGTGCTCCCTTCAGAGGAGGAAGACCCAGCCTTGTCATTGCTGTGTCCAGTTCACACCCTGCAAATCTATCTGGGCCGCACGCAGAGCTTTAGACACTCAGAGCAGCTCTTTGTCTGTTTTGGAGGACAGCAGAAGGGGAAAGCTGTCTCCAAGCAGAGGCTAGCCCATTGGATTGTGGATGCCATTTCTCTTGCATACCAATCTCAGGACTTGCCGTGCCCCTTGGGAGTCCAGGCGCACTCCACTAGAGGTGTTGCATCCTCCTGGGCAATGGCAAGGGGGACCTCTCTAGCAGACATATGCAGAGCTGCGGGTTGGGCTACACCCAATACCTTTGCGAGATTTTATAACCTACGCATAGACCCAGTTTCGACCCGAGTGTTACGTGGTAACAGCAGGTAGACCGGGTGGCTGGTTGGGTGTACCACTTGCATTGCGCCTTTCCCCTTTTTCAAAGGTGATAATGTGCACCTTTTTTTCCACAACAGTTCCCCGTATCCGGTGAACCCCGGTGCCTCTTTAATTCTTAAGCACTGTTCGGTGATGAACTCGGTGGAGGAGTAACGACACCAGGCCCAGTACTTGTGGTATGCCCCTTTTCAGGTGAGCCCATGCGTGGTGATTCCCCCTTGGTAATCCCGTATGATGAGTTTCCACTGTTCAGTTTCCCCTTAGGTGAACCCTGTGTTTCCCCTCGCCAGAGCTTTCTCTGAGTATTATCCACATGTTAACCTCCCTCTGATAGGATGTGGTCTCCGTAGTGCTCTCCTTCCCGGAGAGGGAAGAGCACTTCCCAGCACTATTCTAGAAAGTGCTCGGTGGGAAATTGCTTAACAGCAAATCAGGAAAGGCACTGCCAGTAGCCTACTTTGGTAAGTGCCTCCTCCTCCCTTAACGGGACTAGGGAGACGCCTTTCCTAACTCGCTGGAGGGTCACGACATGGTTGAGCGCTCGCTGCGAGGCATGCAGCAGCTTGCCTGTGTCCACTCTTCTGTACCTCGTGACACAGTTCAGCGCCTACGGCGTAACCTATAGGAACCCCTAGTGTCACTACATCGACACAACGTCGAGTGAGTGACAGACAGGAAACATCTTGGTTACTGATGTAACCTCTGTTCCCTGATGGAGGGAACGAGACACTGTGTCCCTCCTGCCGCGGCACTGATCCGGCCGCAGACATGGCCGGGACTCTCTATCAGCTCCTCGGCATAAATCTGAATGAGTGGTGCAAGCCATCTCCTTTTATACCCGTATGTCTGGAGGCGGAGAGTGGCATGCAAATTCCACTCGTCAATTCTCATTGGCCTTTTCTATTTTAAGCAAAGGTGATTGGGGCTCTCAAGATCGAACCCCTAGTGTCACTACATCGACACAACATCTCGTTCCCTCCATCAGGGAACAGAGATTACATCAGTAACCAAGATGATTTCTACATCCTGTTTTACTGTGTGATGGATTTTTCAGGGTGACAAGCATGAAAGTCTGAGTAACGAGCATGAGAGAGAGTCATAAGATGGTAAAGAAAGGTTTTTTGAGATGTATATAGGCCTGTGGGTGAGAGGATGTCTGGAACATGTTGTATGTCTGGGAATATAGGGAACTGCAAGTTTCCACAGACTGTTTTTATACATTGACTAACAAAAGCGAGAACTGTCTACTTACTTGTCTGCGTCAAACTTACACTTATTGACACGCATATATTTTTACCCTTGTATTGTGTTTTAAACCAATCATAATGAAGTAACAAGAACATGTGTGATTCAATATAACCTATTGTGGCAGACAAGCCACTTGTATGTCGGAAAGGAGGAAGCGGAACCGGGTTATCAACCAAAAAGACTTTTCATAAACAAAACACAACATAAAACTGCTTTTCAGCATAACCAAAACACACGCTGACACACACACACAGCTCCGTGTCTCTCTCTCTCTCTCTCAAACTGGCGTCTCTGGCTCCTCCTTATCTCTCTCCCACTGATTAGGGCAACTCAGCGCTAGACGTCCATCGTCATGGCCCAGACACGTCCTCCTCCTCGTCACATACCCCCAACACCTGACTCAGGCCGGGGAACCAACGGCCTGACCTACACCCCCCCCATTCTTTGAGGGGAGGAGTTGCTGGCTGAGGACCAAATGGCGGCATTGTTGGGAACCAGAGTTTTTTTTTCTTTTCTCTCTCTCTCTCTCCTCTCTTTCTCTCTCGGGCTCTCCTGCTCTCTTTCTCTCTCCCCTCTCCCTCCCCTCAGGTTCCCAGGAGGTGGGGAAGACCAGCCTGTGGTGGAACAGCCGAAGGTGCAACTCCTCCCCTCCAGGAAGAGGTCAGGCTGGTTGGTTCCCTGGCCTGAATCAGGTGTTGGGGGTATGTGACGAGGAAGAGGGAATGGCCGGGCAATGATGATGGATGCCTGGCGCTGAGTTGCCATCATCAGTGGGAGAGAGATAAGGAGGAGCCAGAGACGCCAGTTCGAATTCTTCTGAAGCTTCTGAATTCTTTTGCTCGGGAGAGTATCTACTGAAAAGATATCACTGGATGTATACTAATAAACAAGACAAAGAGAAACTGGAGTCCGGTTGAGTTATTATGCTGCAGCATAAGTCTAGATCTGAGATAGGTATTATGGTAAAATCGCTAGCATGGAATAGCAGGATACAAGATTCTCTTGTCTGAGTGAGTATCGACTGCGGGGTAGGACACTGCCAAATTCTCAGTGGACTCTGAGTCGTAACAGCTGGGCAACTGTGAAACCAGCATTAATTTAGGGAATTAAACTCTACTTGGGTCAATATTTTGGATTTCCATAACAACTGTGACACAGTCTTGTCTTGCTGAGGGACATACATGTCAGCGATTCTATACCTAGGAGCCCATGTCAGTGACATCACATTGATGTCACCTCTATCAGCTGCACCTTCACGATCCGTTCTCCCAGAACATATCATCATTGCTACTGCACACAAACACACACACTAGGCACAAATCAGAGACCATCACAAACAAAACCTTGTTCCTGAGAAAAATCTGAATATTCACAGCATTCACAAATGGGAATAGTTCATAGCCCGCTTATCATATTTGACAACATTAGTGTAACAATTTATTTTCTTGTAACAACTTGTTTTGCAAAACAAATTAATGCAAGAGATGGAAAGCATGCTAAAATGTCACACAGTCATTGTCTATTGCTATGGAAACAGATTTATTGTCTAATGTCCACAAGGTCTCTTTTTCTGGATCTTCAGATTATTCCTTAATTTATTATTTGTTTTACACTGCTCTGTGTTTGCTTTGATAACTACACATTGACTCTTAAATCTACATTTATATTTCATCACACACTGTGAAACATTATGCTGAGATTGCAGTCTGGAACATGTTAAATCATTTTATATTAAGGGAATGAAATGTGTATCATCTGCTTGGTAACTTTAGGGATTGTCAGTAAATGTTAGTAAATGTAAATGCATGCCACAAGGGCAAGAGGTTCAGTAGTTTTGCTATTGAGCAATGCCATTTTAAATGGGGCCATGGCACTGGGCAGCCACTGTCACCTTCAGTCCTCTATGCCCTCTCCAGATTGGAGAGCAGGTTCAACTGTGTCCCACTGGCCCCAACACTACACTGAAAAAAAAATTCACTTAAAAAAATGTATTTAACTGGTTTGATTCAAGTCACATGCAAAACTTATTTTAAGGGTTAGATCTGGTAAAATAGCTCCAATGGGTAACCATTGCAGGTTTCCACTTAATACAGTGTACAGCTTGCTTAACACTAGAGCTTTGGTAAGGACCAAGTCTGGAGTTTACTTTGTTTGGTTGGTGTGATTTTCTGAACTCGGGTGTACACCAGTGAACTACACCCAAGTCTGCTTTAAAAGGTGGTCTGGGATACAGTTCATGTTGACTCGTGTGGTGCTCCTGTTCACAATCAGTATGAATCCGTTCCAGCCTAATTTGCAAAAATGAATCTCTATTGATGACGCTGTGGGGAACAACAGAGAAAAATGGCATTCTAGAGCCAGTTTATGGCAGGGTCACTCACTAACTGTCAAGGAAAAAGAGGTGGCTCCATTTTGATTGGATCGTGGTGGACCAACACAAACAGAGGCAGAGCAGCCATTAGATAAGCTGCTTGGACAACTGACAGACACCATTTACAGGGCAGGAAAGAAGGTCCCGTATCCACCTCTCCACTGGAAGGGACTTCTCATTGGTCCACGAGGGGTTTCTTATCGCCAAAATTCAGTACAACATCTCAAACCCCCCCCCCATCCTAAGGTTTAAGCTAAAATGGCCATAAAAATTCCACAGGACCTCCAGAATATGCATTAAATGCCCATGTGGATGAAACAAAGAAGTTACAAAGAAAGACCAATTGATGCATACATATGCCCTAAAATGGACATCAACTACACACATCAACTTAATGTTCATACAAAGAACTGTTTATGTGAATTGCAGTTGTTTGATTTACACAATAGTTCACGCAAATTGAACTATTAAGGTATAAAAGATTGCATGGGCTCTATGCATTCAGAACAAAGCCACAAGTATTTTGGAAGTGGTTTGGAAAGTGAACAATGCATAGGTAAAACCTTAAATAATTTTTTGTGTACTATAGACTATGCAAATGAGTTTCACACGGAGAAGGAAGGATGGGCCACACACTGTGTGAGACACATCTGATCTTAACACCCAATCATAACCCTGAAACAGGAAGGTGCCAAACTGGAATCCCCTCCTCATCAGGAAGGTATAAAGTATTGCCACACCCTTGTTCTGAGTCTCCGGCCTGAGTGGTGAGATATAGACCTTATTCACGCTAGTGCCATCTTAGATTTTTAATGGGAATGACAACGAGGCTGTGAGGGATAGACTGTTAAGTCTCTTCAATGGCACACACAGTATAAACCTGTAAAAAGCTCTTAGATCACATCTGATTTTCCCACAACTCAGGTTGTCTGAGTTCTTTGTATACTGAATGTTCTTGGACAGATATTTTATCAATGTTTTGTCCGTGGAAAGATACAAAAACACTTTAAATTGCAGTACAGCTAGGGCTGAAATGATTAGTCGACGTTATCGACAACGTTTACAATAAATAGTCGACAAAAATGTTCATTGTCAAATAGTCGTTTGATCTAATTTAACTTAGCATGAGATCACATTAAATTCTAATGATGACGCATGAGAGCAGCACTGCAGCTCGTGCCTGACTGTGGAGTGGAAGAACTACACAGCTCACAGTCCAGACGCACTCCAAAATTTCTAAACAGCTTCAGGTGATGTAGATCACAAAGTATAAGGGAATTATAATGCAAAAATACAAAATAAGTAAATACAGAAGCACTCTTATTGTGGAATAATGCTGGATCATTGTTACACAACAATAAAGGATGCATATCGCTCTGTCCCTAGAGCAGCTTTGGGACTCTCTGATCACTGTCTGGTTCATCTTCTTCCAACCTTCAGGCAGAAATGAAAATCAACCAAGCCAGTAGTAAGGACTTTAAAGAGATGGACCAATGAAGCAGAGCGGGAACTACAAGCCTGCTTCGATTGCATGGATTGGAGTTTTTTTGAGGCTGCAGCCACAGACCTGGATGAGCTCACAGATACTGTTACATCATATATCAGTTTCCGTGAGGATATATGCATTCCTAGTAGGACTTATTTAAAGTTCAACAATGACAAGCCGTGGTTTACAGCAGAGCTCAGGCAGCTTCGTCAGGTCAAAGAGGATGCTTACAGGGATGGGGACCTGAACAAGGAACAAGGAAATCAGAGTGGCTAAAAGATACTCTGAGAAGCTGAAAAACAAGTTTTCAGCTAACGACCCTGCATCAGTGTGGAGTGGCATGAAACAACTCACAAATTACAGGACTCCTACCCCCAACCCTGTAGGGAACCAACAACTGGCTGATGACCTGAATGTGTTCTACTGCAGATTTAAAAAGGCCCAATCTCACACCCCACACCCACTCTGACCTTCACTTCACACAAACACCAACACCTCCTGCAACCCCCCTCCTCCCCCCTCCTGCTACTCAACCTGCACTTAAGATCTGTGAAGATGATGTGAGTCACGTCTTTCAGAAACAAAAAATGAGGAAAGCTTCAGGCCCAGATGGCATCTCACCAGCATGTCTTCGATCATGTGCTAACCAGCTGGCCCCATCTTCACACAGATCTTCAATAGATCACTGGAGCTGTGTGAAGTCCCATGCTGCTTCATACGCTCAATCATTATTCCTGTCCCAAAGAAACCAAAAATCACAGGACTTAATGACCACAGACCTGTCGCCCTGACACCTGTGGTCATGAAATCATTTGAGAGACTGGTGTTGGCTCACCTGAAGAACATCACTGGACCCTTTCTATATCCCCTTCAATTTGCTTATCGAGCAAACAGGTCTGTGGATGATGCAGTCGACATAGGATTGCATCATATCCTGCAACATCTGGACAGACCAGGGACATATGCAAGGATCCTTTTTGTGGACTTCAGTTCGGCTTTCAACATCATCATCCCAGCTATACTCCAGAATAAATTACACCAACTCTCTGTTCCCATGTCTATCTGTCAGTGGATTACCAGCTTTCTGACGGACAGGCAGCAGCTTGTGAGACAGGGGAAACTCACTTCTAGCACCTGTACAATCAGCACTGGTGCCCCCCAGGGATGTGTGCTCTCCCCACTACTCTTCTCCCTCTACACCAAAGACTGCATTGCCAAGAACCCCTCTGTCAAGCTCCTGAAGTTTGCAGACGACACCACTGTCATCGGCCTCATCCGAGATGATGATGAGTCTGCATACAAAGTGGTGGAGATCATTGTGGACTTTAGGAGGAACACCCCAACACTAACCCCCCTCACCATTCTAAACAGCACTGTGGCAGTAGTGGAGTCATTCAGGTTCCTGGGCACTACCATCTCACAGGACCTGAAGTGGGAGACCCACATTGACTCCATTGTGAAAAAGGCCCAGCAGAGGTTGTACTTCCTTCACCAGCTGAGGAAATTCAACCTTTCACAGGCACTGCTGATACAGTTTTACTCAGCAGTCATTGAGTCTGTCCTCTGCACTTCAATAACTGTCTGGTTTGGTTCAGCTATGAAATCAGACATCAGAAGACTACAAAGGACAATTTGGACTGCTGAGAGGATTATTGGTTGCCCCCTGCCCCCCCTTCAAGAACTATACACTTCCAGAGTGAGGAAAAAGGCTGGAAAAATCACCTTGGACCCCACACACCCTGCCCACTACCTTTTTGAACTGTTGCCTTCTGGCCGACGCTTCAGAGGTCTGAGCACCAGAACCGTCATGCACAGAAACAGTTTTTTTCCCTCAGGCTATCCATCTCATGAATAGTTAAATTGCCCCATTGAGCAATAACTATGTGCAATACACAGTTTAGTATTTTTTATATTTATCCAACACATCCAACCTTTTCTGCCATTTCATTCCTCTGAAAAAAAAAAAAAACTTTTGCACTGTACATAACAGATTGTATTAGATTTGCACTACCCATGTGTATGTGTGTATGTATGTATGTGTGTGTTTGTCTGTACATATGTGTATAATTCATTTTTATTTTTTATTATTATCTATGTCTTGCTGCTGTTTTTGTATTGTTTTTGTATTGTTGTACACTGGAAGCTCCTGTCACCAAGACAAATTCCTTGTATGTGTAAGCATACTTGGCAATAAAGCTGATTCTGATTCTGATTCTGAATATGTGGAGCTGGAGCTGCCGCTCCACTGAAGCAAAACTTGCGTGTCAAGCGTCTTTAAAGGAAACACATTACATCTTTAATGCAGTTATATTTAATTAGTTATAACTTTAATAAAGTTCAAATAATACGGAAGCAGGTCATGTAAATATCTACAAACTCCGAAACTGGCATTTCTCTGTACAGTCAATGCTGCTTCTATGAGTTGCGTGAAGTGACCCAATCTAAAGGGGAGGGATTGAAACTGCACCCGGCTGATGCACACTCTGTTGCGGGCATGCTTGTCCCCCTCATGCGCGCTTGCAGCAGCTAGATTATAACATGATGGCTCGCAATTTATTGAATCATAATATATGTGTCACTGTGCATTTGTTATCGTGAAGAAAATTAGCAATACACAGCTTTATTAATAAGAGAGAGTTTGTTTTTTTGTGAGTTAAAGATGGATTGAAGTGAACAGAAAGGTGAGAAATGGTAGTCTTCGCCCCTTTTATACACTGCAACAAAATAAGTTTTTGATTTGTTTTTGTTTTGGCTTGTTTTCCAATATAAATATCTAAAACTCCTTTAAAACGATGTACATTTACTTTAGGAGCTATACTGCAGAAGAAAACATTTGTATCTGAGAATGCTAAATATAATATTAAAAATACAAATATTTTCAAATATCTAAAAAATAATTTAAAAAATATGCATTCACCTGAGAAGCAGCATTTAAGATATTTACACTTGTTTTTAGAGAATATATCTTGAATATAAGTATATTTTGTCTTTACTGCACTCGCAGAAGTATAACCAAGTGAAAAATAAATGTATATACAAAATACACTTATATTTAAGATACATTCTCTTAAAGCAAATCTAAATATTTTATATGTTGCTTCTCAAGTAAATGTGTCTTGTTTTAAGGATTTTTAGACTATTTTAAATGGAAAACAAGACAAAAACACTTGATAACAATAGGATTTTTTGCAGTGAATTTCTTTACTGAATTAAACATAATAAAAAGTATTTTTTTCCCCTTTAATTCAATGAATGTCATTTAGAAGTATTTTTAAAAGATGATTTTGTCCTATTTATTGTAAGCATGCTTAATACAACTTTTTAAGTCAGGCACAAGCTGAATAATTGGTTAAAAGCTAATGATTAATCATTGCCGAATAGTCAAATAATCGTTCTAATAATCGTTAGATTAATCGATTATCAAAATAATCGTTAGTTGCAGCCCCAAGTACAGCCCATTCCTCACAGCCTCGTTTTCATTCCCATTAAAAATAAAAGATGGTGCTAGAGTTAATAAGGTCTATATAAGTTACACTTCAAGTTCTGAATCTCTGGTCTGCAAGAAAAGAGACAAAGCAGGGCAACAGATCCACCAAGTCCTGAGTCTGCAGCCTGGAAGAGAGGAGAGACACTGACAGAAACATCCAGATTTCGGAGTCTCCCGTTCAGAGTGACAGCAACAGATCGACCAAGTACCAAGTCTAACTCCCAAGAGACCACAAAAAAATGGCAATTTCGGTGTCAACATACCAGGGACAAGGTTAAGCTTTTGTGAGCAAAACTCCTCTGTAAGTGTCACCCATCTGCATGTTCCAAATTGTAAAGAAACTTCTGTGAGTCATCAGGGCTTCTTTTGCATGTTCCAGATTGTAAGGAACTTCACAGTGCTCCAGGAGATCAGCATTTCTCAGTGCTTTGTGATCAAGGCTGTTAAAAAACGAAATCCATCACCTTCCCCACTGTAATGTGCCCCTGAACCACCAGTAGAAGAAATCACCATCATCAAACTCCTCACTTGATCAAGCTGAGAGTAAATATCACTATCCAAACCTCTTTCCAAAACTTTGGCACTAGTGTATGTCACCAGTTTATGATTATCAAATTAGTTAACATAAAAAAACAGCAATTTATCTTTCCATAAGATAATAATAGTCATACTCTGCCAATGCTACATATCAACCACTTCAGCATCTTTCCATCCTATGCATTTTTTCTTATCCATTTATATTATCTTTTAATATATTAGTACTATTTAGTGGTTGTTAGTTTTTCTTGTGTATCTTTTTTTGTAAATAAAATAAATTTTATTACAACTGTGTCTTCCTTGTGTTGATAATACAGTAAGGGCTCTAAAGGATTGGGCAAAATCTCACATATCCTTAAGATTAACTAAGACCAACTACCTCCAATTTACATATTTCAAATTTATTAAATGGTATGTTTGGATCATTCTTATACTGTTAAGGTAAAATTCCTTAGCTGGTGGTTGATTCATAAAAAGAGGGAGGGGCCATCTTACATTCATACACACCTTAAATGACGTGTGATCAAAAATCACCACATACTTTGGTGTCTTGTTTGAGCCCACTACATTTTGAATGGTGGTCGTGCGATTAACCTTACAACATAAATTTAGCATCTTTTCAGCTCTTGGTCAAATGCATTTCCCATGACTTCTTGCTTGTCTCTGTATAAATTACCTTCAGAGAGCAGCTCACATTCTTTGCATCTCCCACAATGCATAGCGGCAAACAGACACAAGTGTTGCTCTGTGTGTAAAGTTTTGGTGGTTAATGCAAAAGGACAGATACTATATTAAGAGTGAAACTGGCATCTTCTCCTATGGAGTTGTTGCTTAGTTACAGTGCTAAACATACATGAGTGTGCTTAAGACACATGTAATCAGTGCTGTAGTCTAGACCAGCTCATACAAGTCCGAGTCCAGGCTGAGACCAGAGTAGGTCGAATCCCAGTCAAGACCAAGAACAAAGAGGGTCAAGTCGGAGTCAAGACTTAGACCAGAAGCCGAGTCGTATGGCCTAAAGTTAACTGTACACTGTAAACAACTAAACTGACTCTAGGCTCATATATCAAATATACCTCATATATTTTTACATTAAGCTTATGTTGGTTAAACAATATTGCCAGTCGAGAATAACATTTAAAAGGTTAAGTGAACACAACTGTATTATAGTTACATGTCAGTGTTAACAAAATGTCAGAAAATTTAATTGAAGGTGCAAGGTGCCTAAAAATGACACTATATATTCAGTAAGTGAATCTAAACCTAAACTAAGTCAATTAAGCATTTCTGTTTACATCCGCCTGCAGGATTTCATCTTAGGGTATGCACAGAAACCATTTTTTTTTTTGTTGCAAAAACAACACCAAACTTTTCAATTTTGATGACATTGAGAGAAGTATTTTTACATTTAAATGGAGTTAATTAACAGAGGTTCAGGAGTAGCATGTTAATTTTAATCTGACAAATCACAACCCACCAGCAGGAGTATATAAGCCACTGCTTTCCTGCTTCCTGTGTCAACTCTCCTGACATGAGAATCTTTCCGGCATTCAGCCCCGCCCATTTCCCCATGAACAAACCCAGGCAGACGGATCATCGGATGCAACTTCCCTGCAAAGCATTCGGCTCCACCAGAACTGCTCTTCCATCCAAACAGTCTTGTTATTCAACAGAAGCTGCCACAGCAGCTCTTTGTTTTTTAACAGTATTGACGGCTACCACGTTAAGTATTATATATATTTATATATTTTTTTTTTATCCTGTCTGTCTTTCTATGCTCCATTCGATGAAGCAGTTTATAGCGTGAAGTTGCTGCCACAAACTGGCTGCTCCTGCACTTTAAAAAATGTGAAACAGTTCTCTACGACTGTTCATATGTTCTCTTATCTAAACTTTCCACCCGGAATTCAATTTTATTTGAAAGCGAAAGGAACAAAGATTAACTATTCAATCCAACCTCCATTTCAACCCCCAGCATTTTTAATCAGGTTCTGCCGCACAGGTGATGCCTGTCAGCCTCATTACCACGCCACAGCTTTTTTTAGGGGGCGAGATTTATTCAGCGATTGTTCCTCATCTTCTAACATGAATATCACGATTGCATCTCACTCCAAAGTGCCCTTCGGAGCGGGATTTATTTCATTCTGAACACAGGGGCATCATGCAACACAGAACTCCCTTCAATCGACCGATAATCTAATGACAAATTATTTTCAAACCAACGCAGACATTTTAACAAAAGCTCGCTGCCATGCAGAAGAGGCTCTGACCATTCAACAGCACACTGCAGTTATGCACAGACTCTGTCCGAACAGACACGAGCCGAATTCGGCTCCGCAAGAGGCGGATCATGCGCCGCGTTCCAACTAATTCATAATCATTCTGCAACGTGTCTCGCTTCCTCTCAGCATTATTGACATATATTGACGTATACTGTCCAGCAGGGGCAGTCATACTCCTAAGGAGCGAATGACCACAACTGTATCCTTCAGTAATGATTGCCAGTCCATTTCTCCTGCATATCTGCATGCAGTACAGAGCCAAAGCTCTTATTTCTCAGATCATTTTATGCTGTTTTTCACGTTGTTTATTAAGATGTACTGTATTTCCCAGCACATATCTCCTGCATTTCTGTATACAGTGCAGAGCTGCAACTCAATGCATTCCTAGATAATTCACACCTATTGCTATGTGATGCATTTCCTATGCAAGAAGTATATTGTACTACAGGTGACAGTTATACTCCTAAAGAGCGAATGGCCTAAAGTGAATCCTTCAATGATGATTGCAAGTCCATGCATATCTGTACGCAGTACAGAGCCAAAGCTCTTATTTCTCAGATCATTTTATGCTATTTTTTCACATTGTTTATGATGTACTGTATTTCCTAGCACATTTTTTGCATACAGGTGCTGCAACTGCGGTGTCCTTCGGACCATGCAAAAAAAAACTCCCACCACACTGCAAAGCAGCGCAAACGTGCTATACAGGTGCCGCAACTGCAGTGTCCTTCGGACCATGTGACAAACTTCCACCACACCGCAAAGCAGCACAAATGTGTTTTTCCAGGTGCCGCAACTGGGGAAACTTTCAGGCCTTGCCACTAAATCTCCCACAACACCGCAATCATGTTTCCTGTTTCCTCTTATGTTTCCTCTTATTAAAACTCAAGGGGCACAGCTCATAAATATATACCCATCACAAACCGCTATTCAGTAAGGTTCTTTACTCTGTGCCACCCACCATTCGAATGCAGTTTGGGCCCTCCCGTTCGAATGCTATGCAGGCTTTCCCATCGAATTGCAGTGCGGGCTCTCCTGTTCGAATGCAGTGTGAGCCTCAGCGCATTGGTCACAGGCTCTCCCATTCGAATCGTAGTGTGGGCCCTCCCGTTCGACCACAATGCAGGCTCTCCCATTCGAATCACAGGGTGGGCTCTCCCATTCGAATGCAGTGTGAGATTTCATGTCATTCATTCCGTGGGCTCTCCCGTCTGAAACGCAGTATGAGCTCTCCTGTTCAAGTGCAATGGTGGTGCAGTAATCTTAAGAGCCTTTTCGCTTTTCCCGTTAACCGTGGCATTGGCATTTCCTTTGCTCATGGTCTAAATGAGCCCGACACACAATAAGGTGTGCCTAAATGTGATAAACTATGTGTGTCCTATTTGATACTGCAGCCACAGTGCCCCACCAGATAATGTGCTGCAGTACCCGCCCACACTCGATACTGCTGCAGCATTGCCCGCATACTCTCAGTTATGCCACAGTATCTCCCCTTTCGCATTTTGATTCTGCCGCAGCAGTGCCCCGCCATGACAAATGTAATAAAGTTGTATTCTTAACTAAACTTTCGCTTCCCTCAAAGCTGCATATACACTATATTGCCAAAAGTATTTGCTCACCCATCCAAATAATTGAATTCAGGTGTTCCAATCACTTCCATGGCCACAGGTGTATAAAATGAAGCACCTAGGCATGCAGACTGCTTCTACAAACATTTGTGAAAGAATGGGCCGCTCTCAGGAGCTCAGTGAATTCCAGCGTGGTACTGTGATAGGATGCCACCTGTGCAACAAGTCCAGTCGTGAAATTTCCTCGCTACTAAATATTCCACAGTCAACTGTCAGTGGTATTATAACAAAGTGGAAGCGATTGGGAATGACAGCAACTCGTAAAATGACAGAGCGGGGTCAGCGGATGCTGAGGCGCATAGTGCGCAGAGGTCGCCAACTTTTTGCAGAGTCAATCGCTACAGACCTCCAAAGTTCATGTGGCTTTCAGATTAGCTCAAGAACAGTGTGTAGAGAGCTTCATGGAATGGGTTTCCATGGCCGAGCAGCTGCATCCAAGCCATACATCACCAAGTGCAATGCAAAGCGTCGGATGCAGTGGTGTAAAGCACGCCGCCACTGGACTCTAGAGCAGTGGAGACGTGTTCTCTGGAGTGATGAATCAAGCTTCTCCATCTGGCAATCTGATGGACGAGTCTGGGTTTGGCGGTTGCCAGGAGAACGGTACTTGTCTGACTGCATTGTGCCAACTGTGAAGTTTGGTGGAGGGGGGATTATGGTGTGGGGTTGTTTTTCAGGAGCTGGGCTTGGCCCCTTAGTTCCAGTGAAAGGAACTCTGAATGCTTCAGCATACCAAGAGATTTTGGACAATTCCATGCTCCCAACTTTGTGGGAACGGTTTGGGGATGGCCCCTACCTGTTCCAACATGACTGCGCACCAGTGCATAAAGCAAGGTCCATAAAGACATGGATGAGCGAGTTTGGTGTGGAAGAACTTGACTGGCCTGCACAGAGTCCTGACCTCAACCCGATAGAGCACCTTTGGGATGAATTAGAGCGAAGACTGCGAGCCAGGCCTTCTCGTCCAACATCAGTGTCTGACCTCACAAATGCGCTTCTGGAAGAATGGTCAAAAATTCCCATAAACACACTCCTAAACCTTGTGGAAAGCCTTCCCAGAAGAGTTGATGCTGTTATAGCTGCAAAGGGTGGGCCAACGTCATATTAAACCCTATGGATTAAGAATGGGATGTCACTTAAGCTCATATGCATCTAAAGGCAGATGAGCGAATACTTTTGGCAATATAGTGTATATGTAATTGACACGTTTTCCATAACTAACCTTTTGCTTCCCTTACAGATGTATATAAAGGTAATACATTTACGTATTCCAAACTAACCATTTGCTCCCCCTACAGGTAAGTACAAACTAACCTTTGCTTCCATTACAGGTGTTGATGATTCTAATGAAATCTTTTGTGCCCTACTCGATACCACAGCAACAGTGCCCCACCCATACCAATTGTGTGTACACATTGTAATAATATTAATAATATTTTCTCCACAGGCGCTTTCAATGTCTAAGTTCCATACTTTCATAGAAGTGCATCTACAGCAATGGAAACACAGCAGCGCTCCCATAGGAGCTCCTTCACTATGCCCCCAAATACTCAATCCACTGCCGCCGCAGTGCTTTCAACTCCGCTCCCACAGAAGGCCCACTTTACTCTACTGCCGCAGCAGCTTTTTACCATGCTTGCGCCTAAGCTTTTTTTTTTCTTCGCTTCTCAGCAGCTGCAGCTAGCATTACAGGAGATAGCGGTCACCACCTCCTCTTCTCAAAGCACCATATTTCCCTATCTATGGGTAGTCTATTGAGTGAGGCTACCCCGCAAACAAGCCCCGTTCCTCTCGTTCTCACTTTCCCAGTTCGATTGCTTGCTGGGCTTACCTGTTCGAATGCCGTGAGTACTCTCTCTCTCTCTCTCTCTATAGAGCAGTCTCCTGTTCGAATCACAGTGTGAGCCCTCCCTTTCGAACACAACATGAGCCAACTCTCGTTCTCATTCTCCCCGTTTGACTGCTTGCTGGGCTTACCCATTCGAATGCCGTGAGCGCTCTCTCTCTCTCTCTCTCTCTCTCTCTATAGAGCAGTCTCCCATTCGAATCGCAGTGTGAGCCCTCCCTTTCGAACACAACATGAGCCAAGTCTCGTTCTCATTCTCCCAGTTTGATTGCTTGCTGGGCTTACCCGTTCGAATGCCGTGAGCGCTCTCTCTCTATGGAGCAGTCTCCCGTTCGAATCACAATGTGAGCCCTCCCTTTCGAACACAACACGAGCCAACTCTCGTTCTCATTCTCCCAGTTCGACTGCTTGCTGGGCTTACCCGTTCAAATGCCGTGAGCGCTCTCTCTCTATGGAGCAGTCTCCCGTTCGAATCGCAGTGTGAGCCCACCCTTTCGAACACAACATGAGCCAACTCTCGCTCTCATTCTCCCCATTTGACTGCTTGCTGGGCTTACCTGTTCAAATGCCGTGAGCTCGCTCTCTCTCTCTCTCTCTCTCTCTCTCTCTCTCTCTCTCTCTCTCTCTCTCTCTCTCTCTAGCAGTCTCCAGTTCGAATCACAGTGTGAGCTCTCCCTTTCAAACACACCATGAGCCTTCTCCCCATTCAATTGCTTGCTGGGCTTACCCATTCGAATGCCGTGAGCGCACTCTCTCTCTATAAAGCAGTCTCCCGTTCAAATCGCAGTGTGAGCCCTCCCTTTCGAACACAACTTGAGCCAACTCTCATTCTCATTCTCCCCGTTCGACTGCTTACTGGGCTTACCCATTCGAATGCCGTGAGCGCTCTCTCTTTATAGAGCAGTCTCCCGTTCGAGCCAACTCTCATTTTCACCTTCCCTGTTTGCATACCATGAGCCCACCCACTTCTACGATGAGTGGTGGTCTTTCATTCGAATCGCAGCGTAGCCCTCTCAACCAGCAATCGTACAAGAATGCACCTTCAAATAAATGCTTAAAGCACTCCCTCTGTACAAAACTTTTTTGGGGGGAAAAACAATTCAGAAGCATCCGCCAAGCCAATTTTCCATATAGAATTGTTGCTGGCTTGCTGTCCTAAATACTTCCTGCCATAGTCATGGTACTGTTCTTTCATCTTAACGCCTTTTTGGGGATAATCAGGACTCGAGTCGAGTCTCGAGCTCTGAACCCTCCAGTATACGGACAGCAAGCCAAATATGTTTACTGCTTCAACACAAGATTACATTAACATATGAACTACTGAAATGGAGTTAATTAACAGAGGTTCGGGAGGAGCATGTTAATTTTAATCTAACAAATCACAGCCCACGATCAGGAGTATATAAGCCGCTGCTTACCTGCTTCCTGTGTCAACTCTCCTGACATCCCACCTACACCCCATCTGCACCTATTTTCTAGATCAGGGGTGTCAAACTCAGTTCCTGGAGGGTCGCAGCCCTGCAGAGTTTAGTTCCAGCCCTGCTCCAAAATACCTCCTTGTAATCTTCAAGCACTCCTGAAGACCTTGATTAGCTGCTTCAGGTGTGTTTAATTAGGGTTGGAGCTAAACTCTGCTGGACTGTGGCCCTCCAAGAACCGAGTTTGACACCCCTGCTCTAGATCCATTATCTAAATAAGTAAAGTCCGGGGGGGGGGGGGGGTAATCAGGACTTGAGTCGAGTCTCGAGCTCTGAGCCCTCCAATATACGGACAGCAAGCCAAATACGTTTACTGCTTCAACACAAGATTACATTAACATACGAACTACTGAATGTAATTTATGTGTAGCATTTACATAAATAGGCTAAAGGATTTCTAAAAGACTTAAAGGCCGTTCAGATGGCATGTGTTCTTGTGCTAAAAAAAAGTAAGACAGTGCAATGAATAGAGCAGAAGGTGTCTAAGTTTAAGTTCTTTTTAACTTGACAAAATTACAGTCTCTTGCTCCTGCACCAGAGGCTGAAAACACAGCGATACGTGGCACAATGAACAAAAACTTACATCTTTTATGTTTGCATAGAAAAACAATTGAAAAATAGCAATGACGGACGTGTTCGATGTGAACAGCTTCATATTCACATGACACAGCACCAGCTGAAGTTTCTCAAAGTTACCTCTCAAAGAAGTAGCCTTTTGACATTATTGATTAATGTCCACTTCATCTAGCAATCTGTTTGTTCTCTGTGTTACTGAATATTCTGATGCTGTTTTACTAAATGCTAACTGATCCCGAGCTGGTCTCGAGTTCTACAACACTGCATATAATACAATTATTGCATTATCCCACCCCCTGCAGGTGAAATATGGGTGGAATCGGACTCTGGTTTGGACCAAGCAATCGAACCAAGTGTGAAGACAGTCTAAATGAAGGTGGAAAAACTCAAACTGTTTTTCTGCAGACTGTATCTTTAAAGGATATTTTACTAATTAAATACAAATTATTTTAAAAATACAGTTATGGACACTTTTTCCTTCTATTTACGTATATCTTTCTCTCTCTCACACACACACACACACACACCTCTAATGCGGAGAGGACTTAATGGAGTGAGTGTCCTGAAATGTTTCACTTGGTTTCAAGCAACAGATCTAATGGAGTGTGATGGGCCATAGAAGGCTGGGCAGAGGAAAACATCCTGATCCTCAATGAACCAATCAACAGCCACATTACCCAAACTTCAGCCATTTATGTCTCCACAGCCACACCTGAGATCAACAGCTCAATGAAAAACCTGATGCAGAGAGGTCAACTAGTATTTCATGCTAATTTACTCAATACACAAATACACGCCAAGAAGAAAATTGTATTGCTCAGAGGTTGCTCTTTCACAGCTCATGAGACATTATGAGGTAAACTTAGTTTCAGATGTTTCTCAAAAAAATAAAAGTTGCAAATAATACAATTGTTGATATCTGACTTTTGACTGCAGACTTTGGCATCCTGGCAAATCTGAGCACAGTTTTAGTCATTGTTGAGATCTTAAACTCTATAGGAGACACATCTGAGATAGTGTATTGTTTTTTTTTTTTTTTTTTTTTTTTAAGAAACGTGAGAATTCAGCAAAAGTCTCGACATTTATTTCCAATTTAATCTAATTGCTGTCTAGGAGAAACAATTTTGTGATTTTTCTTTCCAATATGTGAGCAAAACCTCAGGGCTTACTTTCAAGCTGCTCAAAGTACAAATGTACAAATTCTGGCAATGGAGTTTATGAAATGGGGTTATAGATTAAGCTGGTGAATGTAGACACATTAAGTTCTGTACATGTTCAGATTTATACATGTGGCCTAGTGTTGGTATTTATCAATCACTTTAAGCAGTTATTTAGTGAGAGAGAGAGAGCTCCACGCACTGGTTGAGGGTAATGCAGGCAGTCTGGAATGTGGTAAATAATGCAGGAGGTGGCAGTTAGGTTTCTCACAGCACACAATGTTAAATATTCATCTACGGTGGGCAACCTGCACCGGACCTTGCTCATAGTGGTGTCACTGGAAGGATCACTCCCCTGCTACCAGGTTTCAGCCAAACAAAACACTGCACAATACAAACATGCACCTGGGCTCAGAGAACATCTAAACAACCTCTGTTTAGGGCAATGGAGAGCATGGATTTCTTCTCTTAATTTTGCTGAGTGAAAAAATGACCTGATGAAATGCAGGTGAGAAGCAAACTTGTTAATTAAGTAAGGTTCAACGGCACTGTTGCCACATGAAAAAGGCATCATGACAACACAGATTGGCAGATGGAACCATAATAATGACCACAGTTCCAAGCACCTTCAGTAGCGACTATCCTGAGCTGACATGAAAGACACCAGACAAGGGAAAAAAGTAAATCATCATGTTTCGAAATATTTACATTTATATACTGCTTCCAAAAAATATTCTTCAGAATACACTACTTACTTTCACATATAAAGGCTATCAAAGAAGACAAAATTTGTAACCAGATAGTGGAGTTACGACATCTAATAATAGGAGCTAACTAACTAGACCATGCAAACCAGCCAAATCTTGACCCCTTGGTATGTGCCATCAACATCTTTGTCATCAAACAGGCAGGTACATCTTGAGCTGATCACCATTCAGAGGTTTTAGGATCAGTTCATTTCTCAGAGAAACCCATCCTGCAGCAGAGTCCCAGAGGAGCTGGATAAGGCAGGGCACAGTATGGTTCCTTTATTGACTTTGATTGCTGAAGGGGTCTCTATTTCCACCTTCTCACTCATTTTCAGTTAAGACAGAGGCAAAGACTCTTAACATCCTGGTGTTAAGCCCAAAACAGCCTTTTTCATTATAATAGGGTTCAGCACAGGCCATCAACCTCCTTCATAAAAGTTCAGTTTAATACCAGTGTGCCATTCTAAAAGGGCAACCCAAAGCACATTGAAAAAGCAAAAATGGACAGCTGCTCTAAACTGCAACCCATACCATACGCTGTCATGCTGTGGTTTATATTTGTAGGAATTTACATCTTATGAAAACATTTAGTTTTAAACGGTCTAACAATCAGCAGTAATTCTTTACCACCCACAAACATAATCTTGGCAGATTAGTTTATTCAAAACAATCTTAAATATCTGTCAATAATCATTAAAGCACAACAGAGGGTATAAAAGCCCATAAGCATATAGAGACAGATTAAACTGCAGACACATAATGAGGGCCAATTATCATCTAATTTGGATCACAGAACACTTAGAGGAGAAAAAAAAAGGAAATTGGTGGAGGGTTGAAATGTATATCAGACTACTTCCATTCAAAGATAATGACACAAACCACATTAGAACAGTCAATAAACTGACTTACTGAGGAAAAGAGGATTAACTCTGATACTCAGATCAACTCAGAGAGTTTGTCGACTTGACGACAAGTGATGGTAAATAATTACATGCTATTAACATATACTGTCCTCAAAGCACCTTTAGACCCCGTTTCCACCTGGTATTAAGATGCGTCTCGGGTGATCCAATAACATGGGGTCAGGTGAGACACATTGCTGTTTACACCTGGTCACTTAAATGTATCTCCTGTGACCACAGGATTGGATTTGGAGGGGAGGGACTCTGTTTCATGACGACATACTGTATATCAATCACTATGTCAGTATGTTACTGCATGGCGTTAAAGCACAACAAAATCAGAAAAGACAGAGAAAGCGTGAAAAAATAACCCACTATTTCTCCCAGATGCAGCTGAAATTTAATCCAACCACAAAAGCAACATTTCGAGCAGAACTGTCTTTTATTTTAGTGGATTAGTTGTATTAACCTGAGCTGCAGTTGTTTGTGCTTCTCATAAGTGTCCCTGTGGTATCAAACACACTGAAGAAGATCCGTGAAGTTCTCATGCTTGTGTCTTTATCTGCTTTTTTAAATTTTTCCATCTGACATTTTTCCTTTTAATGCCGCTTGTAACCGGCAAAGTTTAAACTCTTGTTTTAGCACAGCAATTGATTGACAGGTGAGGGGTGGTGCTTAGCTGCTGCCAGTGTTGTATCAAATTGTGTTCCCTGTTAGAATCTGTTCCCCCTAGCCCCGATATGGTATGGGGTTATGGTTAGAGTAGGGTAGGGTAGGGTAGGGAAGGGTTAGGCTTAGGTTTGTGGATGGGGGAATGCATTCTGAGAGTGGAGAATGTTACTGTCAGATACTGTTCCTGCCATTCAGATCTGCTGTGGGGGAAACTGATCCCGATGGGGAAACAGAGTTCGACACTACCGGGAAGCATACAGGACGGATTAGCATTTGCACCTCAAATGTGATGCGTTCACATGTGTTTTTGACCACATACGTATATGGTTTTTCTGATCTTATCACAAAACTTTTTTAGACCCCGTTTAGTCCTGTATTTAGCAATTCTCTTAAAAATGTAATTATGTCCCAGTTTCAGCTGGTAGGCTCACTAATTATTTTCTTCTTAAATTAAATCTCCCCATTGTCCTTCTCAGTACTGTCTATGGTATCTTTTGCAGAGAAGAGAAGCAATTTCGTTGCGTTGCATGTTGATTTGACAATACTTTCATTCTAGTCTTCAGCAAATCAGCTGAAATATATCTGGTTACCATGGCAATGACGTCATGCACTTGGCACTTGAGCTCTCTGTCGTCCTGTCATTCAGTGCAAGTTAGAAATGCCAAAATAAAAATGTGTTTTCAACAACGTGCTGAAAGAAGCCGATCCATTTCTTTGCATAACACGTGAAAATGTGAGCGAGGATGTTCATTTCCCCACAAGTACGGAGGTAAATCAGACAATGTCACATTCAGACAGCTACACTGCACTTTTTACTAGTATAAGCACTTAAATGTTGGGATGTGGGGATTGTATTTTGAATGTTAGGTTACAATGTTGTGAATTTTGTGTTAAAATGTGTACCTGACATGACATAATTACACATGCAATATGTATACATTATACACAAATAATCCTGTTCAAAAGTTTGCATCCCATGTGTTCTTCTTGTGCTGCCTTCTTGATCATCAATGAATGTTTGCACCTTTCGTAATAGCTGTGTAGCAGTCCATCAGTTGTCCTAAGCGTCAGAAGCTGGGTGCCATAATCATATAGCCATGGTTGGGAAGAACTTAAATGTGCAGAAGATGCTGGGAAACCAAAGAATGTACAGTAGTTGAGGGATTTTTCTTAAGAAAAGTGGGCAGCTTCACTGCTCAGGACAAAGCAGGAACTCATGAACAATAATTACACAAACAGTCATTGATCTTCAAGGAAACAACATACCATATTAAGAACCAATGGAATGTAAACTTTATCATTTGTGTAAATTCAGTTACTATTTTGTCTTGTGAAATATACCGTGTGTGATGACTTATGTCAAATAGCTTCTTTTTTTTTCTCTCCCCTTTTCTCCCCAATTTGGAATGCCCAATTCCCAATGTGCTCTAGGTGCTCAAGGTGGCGTAGTGCCTCAATCCAGGTGGTGAAGGACAAATCTCAGTTGCCTCCACTTCTGAGACCGTCAATCCGCGCATCTTATCACATGGCTTGTTAAGCGTGTTACCACGGAGACACATTACTATTCTACACGCATAGACATAGGCTTCACGCTATTCTCTGTGGCATCCACACACAACTCACCACATGCCCCACCGAGAGCGAGAACCACATTATAGCGACCACAAGGAGGTTACCCCATGTGACTCTGCCCTCCCTAGCAACCGGGCCAATTTGGTTGCTTAGGAGACCTGGCTGAAGTCACTCAGCATGCCCTGGATGCGAACCCATGACTCCAGGGGTGGTAGTCATCCTCTTTACTTGCTGAGCTACCCAGGCCCCCCATCAAATAGCTTCTTCAGGCCAGTACTAAATAAAAAAACAAAATGCAAATTTTTTTTTTTTTTTTTTTTTTTGCATCCTCTCCTCTGATAAAGTGAATATTCTGATTTTCCTGAAGAAAAAAAAATGAAATTTGAGTGATAAGCACAAGTTGCGAGCTGAAAGGCAAAAGACACAGAAATCTGCACCACTAATGCACTTTTTAAAAATTATATTATTATATTTGTGTACAATGTGCATTTAAGAGGCTCTTAATTTTGCATTGTAATTTCATTGAAGAAGTATGCATAGTACAGTCATGTATAAATGAGCCTTTACAAAAAGAATTGTTGCCCATCAGCCACTGTGTTTTCAAAATAAATAATTTAAAGAAAGATTTGTTTTCCCTGCTGTACCGAAACCGCACCGAACTGTGACCCCAAAACCGAGGTACGTACCGAACCATGAATTATGTGTACCATTACAGCCCTATTAATACCATGTGGAAATGGAGTCTTACAGACCATTTTTCAAGAGATGAAGTCCAAAACTAAGCCAGAGATTGTGGCTATATCAGAAACCTGCCTAGTCAGTCAATGACTTAACAAACAGCATTTTAGTATGAAGGTATTTCCTAAGGAAACTGGTTTTAGACAGGCCTCCATTGCACCATAATGCCACATCTAAAAATCCAGAACTGAGCATTAGAGATAAGGAAGTGTTAGGAATTATAATAATATTTCAGGTTTTTAAATACAATTTTGATATTCTGGCCAAAACTGTAATGAGTTCTTGCTCTTTAGCATCAAGTAAATGAGACAAGCATTCCAGACATCCCACAAAATGTATTCAAAAGCAACTAGACTTAATTTTCCGTAAATGGAAAACCAAGTCTATTTGCTTAAAGGAAAAGTTCATCCAAAAATGAAATCAAATAACCAAGCAAATATTTAATGACTGCAAAGCTTATTTCTTCATAAAATTACAACATAATTTAAATAATAAGAAAAATACTAATAATGTACATTTGGACAAAAAAATTATTATTTTTTTTGACAAAAATAAACAGATGAAGGCATCTTAGTAGTCAGGAAGTTACACAAACACTGAATTTGCACGTGCCTTGATGCCATCCTGCTGTTGTATACTTTGTCTGCAGCATTTTTCAGGCTATGGACACAACCAGGGTGAAAAAAAAAAGAACTTTTCAAGAAATCCTTTTCAGCGCACCAGTCCACAAAAGCGTGGGGGGGAGCAACCCTGTCTCCTGAGGATCCAATTCAAAGAGAAAACAGGTCATCAGCACTAATACACTCAAACAATGGCTGCAGGTGGGACCTGTCATACCCAACGCTCCACGCAGATGCATTTGGGGAAACACAGACCATATTTATGATCCAGAAATAAGAAACGGGTTATTTTATCCACCCTGAGAGATGCTGTGGCTTACTTGCATCAGCCTGAGCATTTGGGGCCTCAAGCATAGTCGTCACTTCTCAGATTATTAAAAGCAAGAATGTATCTTGAGATGACATGCTTTCTTTACTGTCCTTCAAAGGAAAGAAAAAAACACAAAGGTCCAACAAAGTATTTATAAAGCACTCTATAGAGAGTTTTAAAATACATTATGTTTTTACAATTGTGTACGACAGTTAGTTCCAGTCCTCTAAAGTGATTGGACAAACAGCCTTCAAAGACAGCTGATATTTGTTATATCAAAACTATAACGCTTCACTGTTTTTCTCACTCTGCTTGTCTGTGTTTGTGGAGTTGCAGACACGCGACTTGTCTGTGCGATACACAATGATTGATCCTGCTTAGGCTTTGTTACTTTTTAATTAGTGGAGCAAAAATACACAATAACTGGCCATAATGTGGCTAAAATGCAAGTTATTTGATATTTGCTTAATCTTTTGGATAAAAGCAAAATCACATTCGCAATCATGTTGCATTGAGTACGGCTGTGATTCCCTCTTGCTTGTGTGATATTCCTTTACTATATCAGTATTTATCAATAGCAACTGGAGACAGCCCAAAAGCAATGCTTGTCAATATCTTCCAACATGAAGACTTCTGCAAAGCTGCTGGACAACCAGGTGCTCTGCTTGATAATGTCCACCTACTCCCCACATCTTAAAATCTGACCACCAACTCCAAAGCTGCAAGAAACATCTGTTCTGTATCTCTAAAATTGTTGAAGTGAAATGACCCCTGCATACTTCTGTACCTTATTATTATTTCTTCATTGTTGGATGACACAATATGTATTATAGTTAAAAGAGAATTTGATTCTTAGTATAGGCTTGTAGTTTGGCAGCAAGCAACTATACACATCTGATCTATTTTACCTCTCATGTGAAAGCTGCTTGTGCGTCAAGACACCCTGGAGTAATTTTTGATCCTTAAGAGGTTTTAACATTGATACAGCCATGCTAAGTACTTAAAGTTATTCCAGTCATTTTCTTTATATTTTGTGATACTAAAAGGGATAGTTCACCAATAATTTTAAATTCTCTTATCATTTACTTACCCTCATGCCATCCAAGATGTGAAAGATTTTCTTTCTTTTGCTGAACACAAACAAAGATTTTTAGAAGAATATTTCAGCTGTGTAGGTCCATACAATGCAAGTGAATGGTGAACAGAACTCAGAAGGTCCAAAAAGCACATAAAGGCAACATTAAAGTAATCTATTCGACTCCTGAAAACAAATTAGTGCCCCCTAGAGGTAATGGGTTGACATATTAAATTGAATATAAAAGTATTTTACATGGCACTTCAATGGACAAGTCATATATCAAATGAAAGCTCTCATTCTCAGGAATGTGACTGTACAGTTTATTTTGTTGCCCTAATACCATAGTTTGAAAGATTTTCCAAAGAATCACAAAATGAAACATTATTTTTGTAAGTCATCAAATACATATGTCTCTTTTATGCAGTGATTATTGCTGCTGTAAGCCCCAAATAGCTAAAAATGTTATATCTGCTTTTATAAGTTTTCTAATAAATGAGCCATTTTTTTACTTGTCTGTGACAAATCATCATAAACATACGTTTTCGACTATTGATGATAAAATGTTATACATATATAGATATATATATACACAGTGGTGTGAAAAAGTGTTTGCCCCCTTCCTGATTTCTTATTTTTTGCATGTTTGTCACACTTAAATGTTTCAGATCATCAAACAAGTTTAAATATTAGTCAAAGATAACACAAGTAAACACAAAATGCAGTTTTTAAATGAAGGTTGTTATTATTAAGGGAAAACAAAATCCAAACCTACATGGCCCTGTGTGAAAAAGTGATTGCCCCCTAAACCTAATAACTGGTTGGGCCACCCTTAGCAGCAACAACTGCAATCAAGCGTTTGCGATAACTTGCAATGAGTCTTTTACAGCGCTGTGGAGGAATTTTGGCCCACTCATCTTTGCAGAATTGTTGTAATTCAGCCACATTGGAGGGTTTTCGAGCATGAACTGCCTTTTTAAGGTCATGCCACAGCATCTCAATAGGATTCAGGTCAGGACTTTGACTAGGCCACTCCAAAGTCTTCATTTTGTTTTTCTTCAGCCATTCAGAGGTGGACTTGCTGGTGTGTTTTGGATCATTGTCCTACTGCAGAATCCAAGTTCGCTTCAGCTTGAGGTCACGAACAGATGGCCAGACATTCTCCTTCAGGATTTTTTGGTAGACAGCAGAATTCATGGTTCCATTTATCACAGCAAGTCTTCCAGGTCCTGAAGCAGCAAAACAGCCCCAGACCATCACACTACCACCACCATATTTTACTGTTGGTATGATGTTCTTTTTCTGAAATGCGGTGTTACTTTTACGCCAGATGTAATGGGACACACACCTTCCAAAAAGTTCAACTTTTGTCTCATCAGTCCATAGAGTATTTTCCCAAAGTCTTGGGGATCATCAAGATGTTTTCTGGCAAAAATGAGACGAGCCTTAATGTTCTTTTTGCTCAGCAGTGGTTTTCGTCTTGGAACTCTGCCATGCAGGCCATTTTTGCCCAGTCTCTTTCTTATGGTGGAGTCATGAACACTGACCTTAACTGAGGCAAGTGAGGCCTGCAGTTCTTTGGATGTTGTTGTGGGGTCTTTTGTGACCTCTTGGATGAGTCGTCGCTGCGCTCTTGGGGTAATTTTGGTCGGCCGGCCACTCCTGGGAAGGTTCACCACTGTTCCATGTTTTTGCCATTTGTGGATAATGGCTCTTACTGTGGTTCTCTGGAGTCCCAAAGCTTTAGAAATGGCTTTATAACCTTTTCCAGACTGATAGATTTCAATTACTTTCTTTCTCATTTGTTCCTGAATTTCTTTGGATCTTGGCATGATGTCTAGCTTTTGAAGATCTTTTGGTCTACTTCACTTTGTCTGGCAGGTCCTATTTAAGTGATTTCTTGATTGAGAACAGGTGTGGCAGTAATCAGGCCTGGGTGTGGCTAGAGAAATTGAACTCAGGTGTGATAAACCACAGTTAAGTTATGTTTTAACAGGTGGGGCAAACACTTTTTCACACAGGGCCATGTAGGTTTGGATTTTGTTTTCCCTTAATAATAACAACCTTCATTTAAAAACTGCATTTTGTGTTTACTTGTGTTATCTTTGACTAATATTTAAACTTGTTTGATGATCTGAAACATTTAAGTGTGACAAACATGCAAAAAATAAGAAATCAGGAAGGGGGCAAACACTTTTTCACACCACTGTATATATATATATATATATATAAAATCGCAAAGATAAGGATCTCAGCTTCTAGTCCACTCAGAGGCCAAGATATTCAATGAAACAATGGGGGTGGTGCATAAACTGAAAATTAGACTGAATGTCTATGGACGAGCAATATTGTGAGGGCTAAAATGCGTTAGAGCACCACTATAATGTTTAATGTGTGTGTTCATGTATATCATGTCTTTTATTTTGTATTTTAGTTCCTGTTTCATGTCATGTGTTCCCTAGTCATGTAATGTCCTGTTTTCCCTCCATGTTCATGTACCTTTTCAATGGTTCATTGTCTTGTTATCTTTTTAGAGTTCTATTTGTTCATTGGTTATCTTTGTCTATTGTTCTCCCATGTCCAAGTATTTAAGCCCTCATGTTCACCATTGTCATTTGTCAAGTATTGAATGTTTATGTATTGTTGTCGGTTCTATGATATAGCAAAGTCATGTTTATGTTTATGTTTTGTTTCATAGTCTACCAAGTCATGTAAAGTTATGGTAATTCAAGTTCATGTTTTGTTCACGTTTAGAGTTAGGGTTTTTGGCCTTCACATTTAGAAATAAACTGCACTTGGGTTCGCACTTCATCATCGTCTCTTCGTCTGCCTGTTGCCAACAATGTTACAGAATACTTGACCCAACCATGAACCCAGCAGTTCTACTTCTACACCTACATCAGGGGAGTCGTCCCCTAGAGGATAATGTTGAGGACTTCTGGGCTCTGGCCTGCCAGGTGAACTTTAATGAGGTTGCCCTAAAATACTTTTTTCGTTTTGGATTAAATGACCCAATCTCTTCACTGATGCCAGGCGATCAGATTACCCACAGCCTGGCTCAATATATCGACCTCGCTCTGCAGATTATTGGTTCCACGTTCACTGTGGGAAAGGCAGATGCCGAGTCAGAGTTCCACGACATGGCCGCCGAGCCAGAGGTCCACGACATGGCTGCCGAACCAGAGGTCCACGTCATGGCTGCCTAGCCAGAGTTTCATGTCATGGCCGCCAAGCTAGAGTTCCTCGTCATGGTCGCTGAGCTAGTGCCATCTTTAGCCACGCCTCAGCCTGCCCCATGCCATGTCACAGCAACACCTCAGCCTGCTCCATGCCACGTCACAGCCATGCCTGAGCCTGCCCCATGCCACGTCACAGCCACGCCCGAGCCTGCTCCATGTCACATCACAGCCACGCCTGAGCCTGCTCCATGCCATGTCACAGCCACGCCTGAGCCTGCTCCATGCCACATCACAGCCATGCCTCAGTCTGCTCCACACCTTGTCATAGCCACTTCTGAGCTATTAGACCTGGAGATGGTTCCTGCCCTTGTACCCACCCTTAGTTCTCCTGAGCAGGCAAGGGGAACTTTCAACCCTCCGATCCCGCCTGGACCCTCCGAGCCCTGGACTCCACCTTGGCTTGTCGATCCCTTGACATCGCCTTGGCTCTGCATTCCCTCAGCTCCACTGCGGTCATTCAGCCTGTCGGCTTTGTCGGTCCCTCATCCCTCCAGCTCCTCCTTGATCTGTCGGTCACCTGGCTCCACCTTGGCTCTCCGATCCTCTGGCTGTGCCCGATCTGTCAGCTCCTCCGGGGACCTCCCTCCCTACGGCTCCGCCTTGGTCCTCAGTCCCACCAGCTCTGCCTCAGTCTTCTGATCCCCTCGCTCCGCCTTGCTCCTCCGAGCCGCCAGTGCCACCTTGGTCCTCCCTGCCATCGGCTCCACCCTGGCTACTCTCTGGGTACCAAGTTCCATGGTGTCGCCCTTCAAGTCTCTCACGGCTCCGCTTTCCATGGCTCCGCCCCTCAAGTCTCTCACAAACCCACCTTCCACAGCTCCACCCCTCAAGCCTCTCAGGGCCCCACCTTCCATTGACTTTGCCCTCTGACCAGAATTACATGCTTACAAATTTGGGACAACAAAAACATTTTTTTTTAAATAATCTGTTTATCATAAGATTATAAAAGCATACAATATTATTTATGAATAATTAAAGTCTCTTTTTATTTGGGGGTTTTAGTCCACAGTGTGTGTGAATGGTGAGCTATTAAATTTGAGTGTGAAAAACTGAAGGTGGCAGCGCAAAAATGCATCAAAGTTTAACAAGTTAATCAATGTCTTCTGAAGTGATCCAGTGAGAACAGGCCAAAATATAGCTCTTTTTTCACTGTACATCTTGCCATTGCAGTCTCTAGGCATGATCATGATTTCAAGCTCGATTACACTTCCTAGTGCTTGACACATGCTCAGAGTGCTAGATGACGTGTAATCGAGCTTGAAATCATGATCGCCAAGGAGACTGCTGTCAAGATTTATAGTGAAAAAGGAGTTACAATTTGGTCTGTTCTCACCCAAAACAGATTGGACCGCCTCAGATAACACTAATTTACCCACTGGAATCGTATGGATTACTTACATGTTGCCTTTATGTGCTTTTTGGAGTTTCAAAGGGCTGGCCACCATTCACTTGCATTGTATGGACCTACAGAGCTGAAATATTCTTCTAAAAATCTTCGTTTGTGTTCTACAGAAGAAAGTCATAAACATCTGGGATGGCATGAGGGTGAGTAAATGATGAGAGAATTTTATTTTTTGAGTGAACTGACCCTTTAAAAAGCATTAATATGCTTTTTTTCTCCTTAAGCTTGGTTTACTGGATTTCTCAAAACACTTGACAATGTTTTTCTTTTCCTTTTTGATGTTTGCAATTGTGTTTTTGTAGTATTGTATTTGTGTATTTTTTCAGTCATCTAGACAGTTCTATCGCTCTTGTTTTGAGTGACTCTATTCATGACAAGTGTGATGTAATTAAAAAACATCTGATTATTAATACTCGCCTGACATGTTCACAGAGGATCTCAGCTCAAAATAAGTGCAGAATTATGAACCTACAGTATAAATCCTGGATTGTTTGAATGTACAGGCCTCCTTGCCAATACCTGCCACCTTGCTGCTTAATTACACAAATTGCATTCCACTCTAACTGAGCTATGGCAGACAGTGTGGGTGGTAGCTGATTACTGAGTTGCTGCCGGCACGCTGCACAAATCTGTGTTTGTTTGTAGCTTGCTAGCCTGCTTTGCATTGCTTATTGCTCTACGTTCATCATTTTATCCTTTGCCATTTTTACCATATGCCTCATTTTTTTCTTTTATCTTTTCTTTTTTTCTGATTGTCTACATCTGGCATTTTGAATGCGATTATTGCATCAATCTCAAACCTCTGCTGATCAGAACCCATCACAACAACAGCAAACAATTGCGTGAGGGATTCACATCAATCTCAAACCCTCACCGCTCAAGAACAACCATAACAACAACAAACAATTGTGGTAAGTCATGGCATCCGCTCATGTTATTGCTTCCTGCATTGCATGCCACATGTTTACTATAGCTTCTTCCATCAGCAGTGAGGGATTTACATGTGATAAATGCAAAGATTTAGTCAGGCTGAGGGAGAAGGTTAATTTGTTAGACACGCATCCGAACGCTAGTGGAGGTCAGTGAGAAAGAGAAGCCGGTAGATACCATTTCAGATGAGGGTAGAACAGCGAGCAACACACTTTGGTTCCGGCTGTAGAGCCCCCTCAGCAGGGCGTTTGGGTGACGTCTTGGCGGCATACTCTCTCAGCAAAGTGACACCACTCTCACATTCCTGTTAGGGTTTCCAATCGATTCTCCCCACTCAGTGATGCACCCACTGAGAATAATGTTGAAAACGCCCTGTTATAGGAGATTCTATTGTAAGGAACATTGAATTCGAGACTCCAGCCACTATTTTTAAATGCACTTTGGGGGCTCAGGCATCTGACATCAGATCAAATTTACAAGTGCTGGCTAATGCTAAACGTAGATTTTCTAAAATTGTTATTCATGTCAGCACTAACAATGTCTGGCTTCGCCAGTAGAAGATCACTCAAGGTAATGTTAAAGAGGTGTGTGAACTTGCAAAAATGATGTCAGACACTGAAATATGCTCTGGTCCCCTCCCTGCTCATCGTGGTGATGAGGTTTATAGATTAGTGTCACTGAATGGCTGGATGTCTGTGTGGTGTCCAGAAAATAGCATAGGATTTATAGACAATTGGAAGAGTTTTTGGGGTAGACCTGACCTGCTAAAGAGAGATGGACTCCATCCCTCCAGGGAAGGTGCTGCTCTCCTCTCTAGTAATTTGGCTCATAGGTTTAATACTGATAGTATTTGACTAACTGGGGCCCAGGTCAGGAAGCAGACAAACTGGCTAATCCGAACATCGTCACACAGATCAAATAAACTACAACACATAGAGACTGTATCACCTAGATATCACACAGAGACTGTGTGTGTTGCCCAAACTACCAAACACAAACCCCTCACTAAATCATTTAGAAAAATTTGATTAAGGTCAAACTTGAAAAAAATAAATAATAATAATTTAAGATAAACATCATACAAAGGTAGGGCTACTAAACATTAGATCTCTTTCTACCAAAGTACTAATTGTAAATGAAATTATTCCAGATCATAGTTTCAATGTGCTCTGTTTGACTGAAACCTGGCTTAAACCAGATGAATATATCAGTTTAAATGAATCTACTCCCCCAGGTTATTGTTATAAACATAAGCCTCATCTGAAGGGTCGAGGAGGAGGTGTTGCTACAATTTACAGTGACGTTTTTGGTATTACTCAGAGGACAAGATATAAGTTTAAGTCTTTTGAACTAATAATGTTTAATAAAATAAATATATAGATATAAATAAAATTTTTCTGTCGTCTTTTGCCGTTGCTACAGTATATAGATCACCCGGGCCATACTATGGTTTACTTGGTGAATTTGCTAATTTTCTATCAGATCTAGTAGTTAATGTTGATAGAGCTTTAATTGTCGGTGACTTCAACGTTCACATAGATAATGAAAATGACACATTGGGATTACTATTTATCGATATTCTCAACTCTCTTGGAGTCAGACAAAATGTGACAGGACCAACTCATTGCATAATCATCATAAATCGCTAGATTTAATTCTGTCATATGGAGCTGATGTTGATACTATAGAAATTCTACTGCAGAGCGATGACATCTCAAATCATTACCTCATCTCTTGTTTGTTGCGATCAGCTAATGTCACTCAATCTACACCGTTCGGTCAGGTAGAACTATTCTTTCAACCACTAAAGATAGCTTCACTAATAATCTTCCAGAATTATCTCACATACTCAGTAAGCCAAAAAGTCAAGAAGAACTTGATGTAATAACAGAAAATATAAATACAGTCTTCTCTAGCACTCTTGATAGTGTCGTCCCCCTTTGATTAAAGAAAATTTAAGAAAAAAGCCCTGCACCATGGTACAATTATCACACTCATGATCTCAAGAGAGCAGCTCAGAAAATGGAGCGCAAGTGGAGGAATACAAAATTAGTGGTATTTCACAGTGCATGAAAGGATAGTGTCTGTAGCTACAGACAGGCACTGAAAGCTGCCAGGTCAGCATATTTTAGCAAACACATAGAAAATAACCACAACAATCCTAGGTGTTTATTCAGTAGTGTGGCTAAACTGGTTAGAAATAAAGCATCGATATTCCATCGCAGCACAATAGTAATGACTTCATGAATTTCTTTACTGATAAAATTGAAATAATCAGAAATAAAATTGGAACTATGCCATAAACTATCACAGCACCTCAGAAAACAGTGTCTCATAATTTTCCTCATGAGCAACTTCAATCCTTCACTGTCATAGGTCATAAAGAGCTAACAAAGCTTTGAATGGTCTAGCTCCACAGTACTTAAGTGACCTTCTGACATGCTATAATCTGTCCCGTTCATTACGATCATAAAATTCTGGCTTGTTAATAATTCCAAGAATATCGAAATCCACAAAAGGAGGTAGATCCTTTTCATATTTGGCTCCAAAACTATGGAATAGTCTCCTTAACACAGTTTGGGATGCAGACACACTCACTCAGTTTAAGTCTAGACTAAAGACTCATCTATTTAGCCAGGCATACACCTAATTTATCCATCATCATAAGGCTGCTTTAATTAGATCTTCTGGAACCAGAAACATCCATAATGATCTATAACTCTGCATAAAATTGAATGACATCTATGCTAATATTATTCTATTTGTTTCCATGTTTCAACCTCGGGATTCATATCCCGAAGTTACCAGAGCTGTCCAGATCCAGCTCCATTCCTGCTTGGTGTCGGACTCCACTGCTACGTGTCGCTGAGTAATGACGACAAACTACAGCCGGTGCAAGCCAGCCATCACTTCAGACTTTTGACTTCAGAGAATGAACTGATGCCAACTCCAACTGTAAGACATCGGATATTTATATGCCACTGCCTGAACCTTTGACTTAGGAAGGACCCCACCGAACCTCACCGAAATGTCCTGCCGGTTGAACTGCGATGTACCTCAATGTTCTCTGCCTGCATCACCTTTGTCTATTGATGGACTACACTCTTGAAATGGAATACATTAATGAATTGCCAACAAAAGCCTTCATCAGCCAACTAACAAAGGACAATGCATCTATGTGAACTTCTGCAGTTATTCCAGGATGAACTTCAAAGACATTAGTCATTAATCTTACAGTTCATAAAAAAACTTATTTTTTTTTAAACACTGGACCTTAATGCTTAGTTTAGAAATTTAATCCATGACTTGCATTGTACACAAATAACTAATATTGGCATTATATTCATGTTGTTTAGCCAGAGGGGAACTGGCCCCCACAGTGAGCCTGGTTTCTTCCAAGGTTATTTTTCTCCATTAACCTACATCTTATGGAGTTTTGGGTTCCTTGCCACAGTCGCCTTCAGCTTGCTCACAGGGGTTCTAAATACAATTATTATTTAATTATTTATTTTTATATAAAATGTACAATCATATTTAATCAAACTACACAATGATCACTCTAAGTCTTTATAGATATTACAGTTTCATTTTTTTGTTAATGCATGATTTCCTGTAAAGCTGCTTTGAAATGATGTGTGTTGTGAAAAGCACTATACAAATAAAAATGACATGACTTTTTTATTTTATTTTCAAACTGTCATTGATTTAATCTCAAAACAGTCACATCTCATATAATTCTGCTAATGACAGTATACTGTAATATGGCACCGAAATTAGCAACAAGATGATATCATACCGTTTACATTTTTTTGGTATTGTGGTACTTCATTAGTACTGGCAAAAAGCGCAACTCTACTTGCACTGCACATAAATAACAAATATTGGCATTATATTCATGCTGCTCAGCCAGAGGGGAACTGGCCCCCACAGTGAGCCTGGTTTCTCCCAAAGTTATTTTTCTCCATTAACCAACATTTATGGAGTTTTGTGTTCCTTGCCACAGTCACCTTTGGGTTGATCACTGGGGTTCTAAATACAATTATTATTTAATTATTTATTTTATACACAATTTACAATCATATTTAATCAAACTACACAATGAAGACTCTAAGACTTTATAGGTATTTAATTTTCTGTTAATGCATGATTTTCTGTAAAGCTGCTTCTAAACGATGTGTGTTGTGAAAAGCACTAAACAAATAAAAATGACTTGACTTGACATGGAGTTAAACGGTTTTGTCCTGGCTCAGCTGTGCCATTTGTCTGCATTACTATACATAAAATCCCGCTCACTGGCATAAATCTCCATGTTTAATTTACTATGGTAGTTCAAAGTTCATTGGAGAGCTGTTGCTTAGGAAAAAAACATTATGGCCTCTTTATAGCAAAGATAAGGACCTTGCTTTACAGCTTAATAATGCAAGCAGTTATTGTCCTTTGGTCACTTTCACCTCTCATTTAGCCAACTCACAATCATTTAAAGGACAATAAATTCAAAACTGTTTCTGAATTAAATCAATATCAATGACTAAACAGCATAAGAACTGGTTGACATTGTAGCTTATTCTGGCCAAGAACTGTCCATTTAGAAAGGAAGAAACTGTCTGATCAAAATGTAAAGTGACCAGCCACAGTTTGTTTTGTTTTTATGTGCCATTAAGGGACATAAAATAGATGAAACCACAATAATACACTAGCATGAAAAAAAAAAAATGAAAAAAAAAAAAAACGTAAACAATAATGCGGCAGTCTCTGTCAATGGTTGTTCAGAAAACACCTGGAAATAAAGGAAAATAGAGTGTAAAGTCTTTGTCATCAGAGTTTTTGCTTATCAAAGATTAATAAGTACTGAGTTTTTCATAGAAATAACAAAGTTTAATAATATGTATTGTTGGGCCTCATGTATTCAGATAGAAGACAAAGGCAGGCCTTACACAGTCATAAAACCTAACTCAGCCCCCACACACCAAGTCGTAAATCTTACTGATAAAAATTGTGCCAAAATCAAACAAAGGGATTCCAAAACAGACTACAAATCCCATGAAGCCTTGCTCACTAAAGGATCGAACTCTCAACTCCTATTGGATGAGGCACACAACAGAACGCACCTCAAACCATGACATCATCAGGAGTAGAAATACCTCTGAAATGCTTCCGGGATTTGCTTCCAGCAACTTTGTTTGCAGTGTGTAGACGCAGCTCATCACTGCTCTCAGGTGCAACCTCGTGGCACAAGGAAGCAACGTCCGACTTGAAACTGTGGCCATACAATCTCCATCTAGCTGGATGAGTTGAGATTACTCTGTGTTCCACCGAACACTCTAACGGATCCGAAGGAGACCGCCAAGCAATCCGCATCTTCATCCATTTGCCTGCAGAAGTGAAGAGATTAAAGATTTCTCTTCCATCTTCAATCAAGTCGACATTTCTGAGTTCTCCGCCAGCCCACCGAGAATCAACAGCCGTGCCTGCCAACAGAGCGAGGAAACGGCCTCCCGTCATCAACCGAGCCTCAAGGAACCGGGTCGGAATTAAAGGACGGATGAACACACATTCTGTCCTCATGCGATTCAAGTAAGAGGTTTATGTCTGGGCAGAGATAGAATATTATAGTGTGTTATTCTTGTGTTTCAAGGTTTTTTTCTTGTACAGTTTACGGACCGCCATGTCCGCTCATTATTAATACTCAGGGTATTAATTATCATGAATTTGTTTTGCTGTATTGTGGTCCAACCAAATTGGACTGTTGTGCATTTTCGCCATCGCGGGTGAAACCGGCAAACTGAGTTACCCCTCAAAGAGTCAAAGAACGCAGGACTTTTACGAGCCGTCCACCGCGTCTTTGAGATATAAACTAACAGCTGTCTCCCACGATCGCGAAATCGGCTTAAGGGCCATCACTTTATTCTCTCTCTCTCGTACTAACCACACACACACACACACCTTATGTGTTATAGAATTATTTTTATTTCCATATCTAATCATATCACTGTTTAGTTTGAAGTTGTAAGTCGGAAGTTTATTGACTGCACTGTATTATTATTAATTGATATTACTGCATAAATAAACTTTGTTATATTACAAAGAGAAGTGTTTTGGTTTGTTTTGCATACACCTGTGTCATGCTGACGGGATGTCAGTGCTCGGATTCAAGCCTTCATTCATTGTTTTTTCCCGAAAATCGATATTCTTCGGATGTCGATTTTCCTAAGAAAACAATCTAATATTGAGACTGTTATACTGTCTGGTTATTAGTTACCGATTCCAGGGTGGTGCCCCGTCTATGTTAATCCTTATTAATATTCTATTGATTTTTGATAATTGATAATTATCTTTGATGATTGTTGAATTTGAATGATCAATAAGCTAGTGTTAATTTTAATTGTTTCATCAATGTTAACAATTAACGATTATCTTTGATAATTGTTGATTTAAAGGATTAAAAAAAGCTAACATTGATAACATTGATCAATTTTCTATTTATTTTAATAATTCATAATTATCTTTGATAATTATTAATTATTGTTAATAACCAAACCTGCTCCCAAACGTAGCGCACTACATTTACTGTAGCCCCATATGAGGTTTTAATGAGTTAGATTAAATTAATTAATTTAAATATTAATTAATAACTAAAGAAATAATTATGAATTATTTCTGATAGTAACACTGATCTAAACAATCAGTAAAGCCCTACAGTATTTAAATGCTACTAAGACAGTGTCTTTCAAATATTGATGCCACTTACCTGACACATTTTTGAAAATCCAGTGATTATTTCATCCTCAATAGTGCTTGTTGTATCAACCCGGTACCTTGTCAATGCGAATTTGTTTCCAGGCAGACTGATAAAAAAATAAAACAGTGTACCCTTACTCCCGGAAGTTGCGCTAAGTCAGCAAATCAGATCAGAGCCTCCAATATCGAGAAATTACTTTCCAGTTTTGTATGCAATATGCATCAGATGGTCAACTAACAGACTGTGGGTGGTCTGTAAGTTGGATAGGCTAAGACAAGCTGAGCAATTACAGTGAAGTGAATAAGCCCTATTCAGACAGGAATAGTTTTCCCTGAGGAGGTTAGGGAAATTCATGTTTTACAGACATACTTAGTGATTTTAATCCTGTCCGAATCTGACAAATCTGTGTTTTTCTCACATAACCTCTGTAAAAATGTCCTATTGTTTTTCCGCTAACTCAAGGGTCCTCTGAGATTGACGTCTCAGACACGGAGGCAACTGAGATTCATCCACCGCCACCCTGATTGAGTCACTACTAAGGACTTAGAGCGCATTGGGAATTGGGCATTCCAAATTGGGGAGAAAAGGGGAGAAAAAAAAAGAAAAAAGAAACCACTGTAATATCAGCATCAGGTAAGATACTCACCTTAATTTCTCAGCTCAATTATGTAGTTATAATTATATAATTCACAGATAAGTCTTGTTTATTTCAGTGTGTTTATTATAAGTAGCCACTTCTATAAACTCATATGAAGTTTATTTTAATAGGGTTTTTATAAAGTTATATATAATGTATAATTAGTAAATTAGAATTAAATCAATAAATTCAATAATTAATTATTTAACATTTATTTTTAAAATGATAAGTTATTTAAAATTTAAACAGTTTAAAAGATAAGATAATTTTATCACCTAAATTAATGAAATGTTTTTAACCTTCTGTAAGGCACACATCTAAAACAGACACTCCCACCTCTGTAATAAACACGGAGATCTTAGTCCCGTCCGAATCAGTACATGAAATCATATGTGTCGGGTGATAATAATTGTAACTCAAATGTTAAGAACACTAATCCCGGCCGAATAGGATTTTAGATTATGCTCATAACCCAGTGCCAAGTACACCCCTACTGTGCAACTCTAAATACTTCATACTTTATTCAGATCCATATACATACATATACACAGCATGCAGCCAACAACAAGTGACATGCACACAGTGGTTTGGTGCATGCTCATTTGCAGTGCAATCATGCAGGCCTCAATTAGCCAAGACTCCACATGCAGAAACACAGCCACAGACTGGCTTTGAAAATTCTAAGGAGATTACTTAATTACCTATAATTAAAGAATGTCATCTTGTTAGACATATGAAATAAGTCGGTATACATTGATTTATGTGTAGAAATGCATAACCACCAATGATCTATTTATGTGATCTTAAATTGGGAAGACAAGAAATAAACATTCTTATGTTTAGTTTCAAAACAGCAAATAAAAGCAGAGAAGTTAAAGGAAAGTTAAAGCATGCTCATACAATGTAGGTGAATCAAAATGTCACACTAGTTCAAATGTCTAAAATGATACATTGAGGACAGCTGGAAAGAGCATACATTGCTTACACAATGACAACAAGAGTACTGAATACTCAAGAGTTTACTTGGTAAAACATGTTTGCGTGTTTTGCATTAAGAATTTTAATGTAAAACAAGTTGAATAGCAAAGGACAACACATTGCCTGCAACTGGAGTCTGTAGTATAAGCCAAGTAACAGTTGCTTACTGCGGTTCAATATCAAAACTTCCAGGAGTATGTTACAATGTCCTTTTTATGTATATAGAATATTCTAATTCCATGGTAATACCATATGTTAGTATAATATAACTTCTAAAAATAAATATGGTGGCTTTATTTTGGAACATAAGATCAATTTACTTGAACTTGAAAGGCATTGATCACCCCCTAAAAAAAAGAAAAGAAAAAAAGAAAGAAAATTCTGTCATCATTTTCTCATCCAACTGTATGACTTTTTTTCCCATAGAACACAACAGGAGATATCTGGCAGAATGATAGCCTCAGTCACCATTCATTTTCATTGAATGAAAAAAAAAAAGCAGCAATGTAAGTGAATAGTGAATAGTGAGGATAACATTCTACCTAACATCTCCTTTTGTGTTCCATTGAAGAAAGTCATATGGATATGAAACAACATTAGGGTGAGAAAATGATGATAGAATTTTCATCAAACAAGTAGTTTTAAAACAAATAGTCTGACACTGTGTAAATTAACCTGAATTACAATTAGTGTTATTGTTTCAGCTCAATGAAATATACAATGAATTATGTGCATGTAGTTTTATGTTCCTTTATACCAGATTAACAAATTACATTGGGACCCGAATGGTAATCCTGTTTGAGAGAATTAAATATCATGTGTAAGCACTTGTAAGAGTCTTACAATATTTGTAACACAAATTTTAACATTTCTCATTTCTCCTCCTTACACATCTACATTATAGACCATTTCAAGAACTGTTTGTTAATGACGTCAAGTGACGTCATTGTTCCATGAATATTTCCTGCTTGTCAAAACAGAGATTATTTAGCAGAGACCGGCCACTTCTATTAAAATGAACGGGAGAAATTGGAAGCCCAACAGCAGCGGTCAACAGATGTAGAAGGAAGTCCCACCTTACAGGTATAATAGCCAATCACCTTTTAGATACAGAAATCGCCTGTCAATCAACTATAATGGAAATACATTAGGCCTAATACAGTATGTGACAACTATATCATAATAAATCTTCCCCTTGCACAATAAAGAATGTAAACTCCAACTCTAGCACTCAGCCTAATTTCCTTTGCTGAATATCAAGAACTTTATCAGCAAAGGGAGCTTTTTTTAAATTGCTTTTCCTCTGTGAGATGTCCCCAGACTGGCAAAACTTTTGCACAGTGCCACATGCAGTGCATGTCTCAACAATCCTCCCCTTCTGAGAGCGCACAACTGCACAACTGTGTCAGCTTCACTCCCATCACCCTACACCACCGCAAGGATGACACCAAAAATGAAAGAAATGAAAAAAGTTAGTAATCTACCAAATCAAGCTCTTCACAAGAAGCAAAACAATACGGATGTTATGAAAATACCCAGGTGAATGTGAAGTGCTTAAGCTTTCAGCACTCAAAGATTTTAAATCTCTGCAAAGTAGTGGGTGACGATTTGGGCTGCATTGGTGTGGTTGTGGCCTAGTTTTGTGAAGTGGGCTATTAAGTCATTCCATTTAGCTTTCCCACTGCTGGCTGTAATTCAATTAGCAATTCTCGCTGAACAACATTCTTCAAACGCAATGTATACTGTTCAGAGCTGACTGGACACATTATACAGTAGATATGGGTATTAAACACAAGCCAGCTGTACAACTGCAGATTGTTTCCATTCTATTTTGGTAATGCCACATCTGTAAGTAATGACAGCACCCTGTGATTCATAATGAGATCTTTAAGGCTGATCACAATAAACCTCCTCTATGTAATCACAGTTTTAACTATTTATTATATGTTAGACCACAGCTTTGATGGCCTACTTACAGCATATCAATTCAACATCCTTTACTGCTTGGACAGCATCCAAACACAAGGGTCAAAGACTTGCAGTAAATGGAATATCACTCTACTGAACATGCTGATCAGAACTCATTCAGGTTTCTGAAGAGCCTAATGGGCTGACGCTGTGAAACTGAATAGGTTTCACCGACCCTGTTCATTGCCTCTGTCACCGATGTAAGTGTTGAGTACAACTATAGACACATGAATGTGTTGACATGCAAAATAGAATACATCTCCATCACCTCATGTACCATCAGATGCCACCTGGGAAATATTTGCAACTACTTTTCATACAAGACAATCAGTCACCTAACAGCCTTTAGCATTCAGTTCTCTATAAGGTTTATCCTCAATTACATTAATAATGGATTGGAATGGACTAAGCCAATGAAAATCTATTCTCATAATACTCCTGTCTTCATTTCTTCAAGGAATGTAATTCAAGCTTGATGTAATCAAGATTTGTAAAAAGGAAGACTTTATAGTGAAACATCTTAAAGCATTTTCATTTCAATACCAACTCACTAAGAGAATCAATTAGGCTGTGGTTTGCCATGGTCCAGGCAGTCTGTACATACACTACAACTTATTTGTTTTCTACTGCTCACAAAAGATATTAACTAATAATATGCTGAATGTGTGATTACATAAATTCCATACATTTGCATGCCCTCACATAATCATTATGAACTACTGCTAATGAAATTAGTACAAGTTAGCTCACTAACTCAACAAATGTGTGTAGGCCTTCATGTGTCTACCAGTCCAAACTCAAGAACAGGCTTTTGATTCCGTCAAATAACCACGCTGCTCTAAACAAAATGAACTTAAATACGTGCTTCACAACCAAGTAGACTATCTGACCTATACTCTTCGATGGCCAGCGTATCACTTAATATCAAACACGATGGTGCTCTGCTAAAGCTTACCTCCAGATTTGTCCGAGTTGTAAGATGTGAATGACGGACTGCAATAGCCAGATACAGAGGGAACAGGACGCTGAGCGTGCCTTACTAGTCCGGGCTGCGGTAGCGCTGTTGCTGCTGTTGGTTGTGTTGTTGCTTTTGCTTGCTGTGGATGCCTGCCTTTGAGGTGCAGACGGGTGGGCTTCAACGTCTCCATGTGAAGCGGAGCAGCTGAGCAGCTTCCCGTCCATGTGGGAGCAGCTCGCCGCCCCGCCGGTGGAGCTCTCCTCGGTGCTGAAATCATGGACGAACCATCTGAAGCTGAAGACCTGAACGGAGAACGAGCCGAGCACCACAAAAAACAGCGTAAGCCCGAACCACCAGTAATCGCGGCGGAGGTAATAGTCGACCGAAAGCCAAATATCTGTGCCAACATCGGCGAAATACACCGTCACTGCGGCGAGGATCCACAGAAAGTCCCAGACCATGTATTTCTGCTGCTCCCTGTCGAGGCGGAGGCATGTCGAATTCGAGCCACAGCAACGCGATTCCCCATTGACGAAGTCCGCCTCTCCGGTTCCAGAATCCGGCTGCGAACCCGGAGCGAGCCCTTGAACCGAACCCGAGTGATCCGAATTCTGCAAAGGCGTAAATGCTACATCGCTCTTCTTTATCTTTAGTACCCCGTCGGATTTAGCGGCCATTGTAGCAGCTTTGTCTTCTCGGCGCCGACACCGTTTTCGCCTTCCTTTTCGCGTCTTCTCCTCAGCTTCTCTATTCCAGGCGAAAAGACACTGGGCTGGGCGACCTCCTCTTCCGCCAGCTACAGCGCCGCCTGCTCATAACAAAGCAACACTTCCTTTCGGTAGCGGGTACGAACCATATGCTCTCCCATGGCTCCTACTTAAAACTATGACATCATTGCTTTGCAACTCTTCTTCAATTGCACATCATGGTGTTCAATACCCAGCTATTGCATCACAGCCTTTTAGTAACTCCATATTCATTAACGGACGTTAAACACAGCTGGCTGCATAATGATAATGTCTGTAGCAGCGGTAGCTAATATTTGAAATGTGACCGCTCAGTTGCTATAGCATTTATAAACGTGCAGTTTCGAATTCCGTCATGAATGTGCACAATACAAATATTGTATTTTCACATTTAAATCTAACCAACTATGTGGACATTTTGCGGTCAGCTCGAAAGAATGAAACACTTTCATTTTTGTTATTCTTCCTTGATATCTGCAATAAAAGGATCCGAATACAGGCTAACCTTTAGCCTAGTCAAAAACAATGTGTTCACCACGCGTTTTCGTCTCATGCAAAAGCCAATACAGCGAAGGTTCAGCACCACGGAGAGCTCCTGCTCTTAGTTCAGGCATTATTGTGGCTCGTTGTACTCTATGCAGAAGGTCCGCCATAAACATCAAGTCGCGTCGGAGGTCCATTAAGGACTCTCCGGTGCCATCGGGTATTGTGCTGGGTGGGCTACATATAAAGCGAGCGACTCCTCTGAAAAATAGCCACTATGAGGGAAACACACCGAATAATGTTCCGATACTGCATTGACTCGAGTCAAACGCGGATAAAATTAGCATATTGGGAGCTGTTAAGACCGAACGCAGATCGAGGAACGTTTTTGCGCTAAAAAAATAAAAATATTAAAAAAGCTAGATGTGGCGCAATAACTAAACAGAAAGCCTATGTTAAGAGACGCTCTTTTAAAAGTTGACGTATAAAACCGTCTAGCGCAGGCCTCAAACGAAACACACACACACACACACACACACACACACACACACATGTCGGTGCAGCTATCATTATGAGGACTCTCCATAGACATAATGATTTTTATACTGTACAAACTATAGATTCTACCCCCTAACCTTAACCCTACCCCTAAACCTAACCCTCACAAAAAACTTTCTGCATTTTTACATTTAATAAAACATTGTTTAGTATGTTTTTTAAGCGATTTAAATTATGGGGACACTAGAAATGTTCTCATAAACCACATTTATAGCAAAATACCCTTGTAATTACCAGTTTGTAACCTAAAGAATTGTCCTCGTAAACCACTTAAACCTACCCCCCCCCCCCCCCCCCACACACACACACACACAGTATATATACATAACAGTAACAAACATAAGAAAAAGTAATTATATATATTACAAAAAACAAAACAAAAAACTGTTGTGAATATGTAACCCCTTTTAAGTCTCATTTATCTCAAGTGCATATAATAATATTTTGTTTGATAGCCTCCAAAACCTTTTGCCTTTCTTGTTGTGCCCAGGCGAACTTCCCTGAAGGCATTTTTTTTTTTTTTTTTTTAGGAAAAACTCTCCTTTGGCTGACGTGTTTTTTGCTTGTAAGATCATATTTAGTATGGATAGTATGTGAATAGAGACACAGGGTTTGTTTCTCTCCTCATATTTCCCTGATATGCAGTATACTTGATGTTGTCTCGATACAGTTAATATTTTCAGTTAAAATAATACAGTAAGCGTGAGTCTGATGAAGCAGTGCTCTATTCGCACAGCGCGCGAGAGAGCGATGAGTGAGCGAGAGAGAGAGAGAGAGAGAGGGAGAGAGAGAGAATAAGGACACGTAAACAAGTGAAAACTGATGCGCAGTACGAAATACACAGAAAATATAATAGTCATATCTGTAGAAAGCACATCGATATGAAGACGAAGACAAATTCTACAAATTTCAAGCCCGTTTTAAAATCCCGGCCAGAGGCTTTTTTTCAAGTCCGAAAAAGAGAACATCTGTGAAAAAGAGGACGTTTGGCCACCCTAAATTTCACAACGAATATTATTTCTTTTTGCGGTGGCAATGTGTACAGACGCAGAGGCGGAGCGCGCCAGTGAATAGCACTCAGTTAAATGTTTTAGTTATTGGCGACATTATAGCCAAGTTACAGTTATTGATGCATGGTGGACAGAGGTTTTCGGAGTAGAGTGACTCATCTCTACCTCACAGCTACCTAGCAGACCAGGGGCGTAGCAGTAATTTTAAAAGCTGGGGAGAAACAGCTGTCAGTAGGTGGCTTGCACAGACCCAACACTTACAGTGCAGTATTAATATATTAAAATATTACAGTATATATTAATATATACTTATAAGTATGATATACATATTATATTAATATATATGTATTATTTACTTTTAATATTTGTAGTATTTTAAAGATTCAAGTATTGCAAATTAATTGCAAAATTTTGCAGAATTAGCTGCAAAAATAAAGGGCATCTTGTGGAGCACTTGCTTCTGTTTCACACATGACAATAAAAAACTGAGCACAAGCTGGTCCTGAATAAATTATTTGATCAATTACAATGACAATTGTGCATGTGTTTCCTATGTGCTTGTGCATTGAGGGATTTGAATGTATCTAAGTGGCTCAAGTGTTTTGACTACATTCACCAAAATTCGTTCAGATGCATTTAATGATTCAGTGACCATGTCTTGTGTGAAGTTAGTTAGTCACTGAATCAAAGATCAAAAGAAAATGGTAATCCTTTAAAATTTTTATGTCTACAGACTAGGGCTGTCATGATTATGAATCTGGCTGATGATTAATTGTCAAACAAATAGTTGCAATTATGATGATTAATTGTCTGTTTTAGGGCTGTGACAATTAATTGTCTTGTTAAGGGCTTTTATGATAGTCATATAAATTGTCTTTTTTTTTTTTTAAGGTGTGCTTTTTTCTGCTTGTTTGCTTTATGCACCTTAAGAAGTCATTTTCACATATTTAACTTCAAATACACTGGCAGCCAAAAGTTTGGAATAATGTACAGATTTTGCTGTTTTGGAAGGAAATTGGTACTTTAATTCACCAAAGTGGCATTCAACTGATCACAACGTATAGTCATGATATTACTGATGTAAAAAAACAGCACCATCACTATTTGAAAAAAGTATTTTTTGATCAAATCTAGACAGGCCCCATTTCCAGCAGCCATCACTCCAAAACCTTATGCTTGATTAATCATGCTAAATTGCTAATTTGGTACTTGAAAATAACTTGCCATTATATTAAACACAGTTGAAATCTATTTAATTTGTTAAATTAAACTTAACATTGTCTTTGTGTTTGTTTTTGAGTTGCCACAGTATGCAATAGACTGGCATGTCTTAAGGTCAATATTAGGACAAAAATGGCAAAAAACAAAAAAACAAAAATAAAAACCTTTCTCTAGAAACTCATCAGTCAATCATTGTTTTGAGGAATGAAGGCTATACAATGTTTGAAATTGCCAAAAAAAACTGAAGATTTCATACAAAGGTGTACACTACAGTCTTCAAAGACAAAGGACAACTGGCTCTAACAAGGACAGAAAGAGATGTGGAAGGCCAGATGTACAACTAAACAAGAGGATAAGTACATCAGAGTCTCTAGTTTGAGAAATAGATGCCTCACATGTCCTCAGCTGACAGCTTCATTGAATTCTACCCCCTCAACACCAGTTTCATGTTCAACAGAAGACTCAGGGGTGCAAAGAAAAAGCCACTTTTGAAACAGAAAAACAAAAAGAAAAGGTTAGAGTGGGCAAAGAAACACAGACATTGGACAACAGATAATTGGAAAAGAGTGTTATGGATCTTAACCCCATTGAGCTTTTGTGGGATCAGCCAGACTGTAAGGTGCATGAGAAGTGCCCAACAAGACAGGCACATCTATGGCAAGTGCTGCATCTGTACATTATCTGTACAAATCTGTACATTATTCCAAATGTTTGCTGCCAGTGTATATAAATCAAATAATAAAATAGTAATAAACTATGATTTCATTTTAAGGCTTTAAAAACTTATGAATGACATGAAAAATAAAATAAGTATAAAAATATTTCTAAATCAAAATATGTCTCTCTTTTTGGTCAACTTTAGTTTTGGTAAATTTTAAACTTACACTTGTTTTTTGAACTCGTATTTTATAACAAAAATATCTATTTTATATATATTATTATATTTATATTCTATTTTTATTATATTATGCAATAGTAAAATATTTCTTTCCTAATTTCTTCACCTTCACACATTATTTTAATGCTCTGATTAAACCCACAAGCCTTTATTTGTCATGAAGTAAAACCTTTGAGATTTCGTTTCATAATCCATAATTTATCACTCCACAGATATAGAGTTTGCGTGAGTCTCCTCCTCTTTGTCACTGCGTGTCATTAACATGGCTTGTATGAAACAGGAACATTTGCCATTACACGATCGTTTAAAGTGAAAACGGAGTGCTTTGCGTTCACTATCAAAGTTTATACTTGTTCGTTTATATTTTCGTGGGAGTTTGGCGCAAGCCTCTGCTGACAGCGCGCATCAGAGCGCTTCATCCACTCTACAGGACAGGAGCTGGTTGACCTCCGCAGTGCGGCTCAGAGATGCTCGGATGATTCGAATCGATTCCAAGAGTCGATTACAGGCTCATTTTCCCATTCTTTTTCGATTCCATTAAAAGAGGGAGGTAAAGTTAAATCTCATCATAAACAGCTCATTTTAAAGCGTTTTTTGCACCAGTTGTGATAGAATGAATGGCATTTACTTTTTATAGGTCTATTCAACGCTTCAATCGGGATACATTTGAGGGAACTTTTATCTACAATTAAATTGCCTGTTACCACCCATCAGTTGATCTTGTTTTAAAGAGGTTTATATTAGTATACAGTTGTCCACTACCTTTTGTCCACTAAATAAAAATGTCCAAACATACACTTTGGTTTTATTTAAAAATCCAGGTTTTTGTACTGGTTTTTTCTTATAATATTACAATATTTTTCATAATGCGTATTTAAAATTTTGGTTTTGAATTTGATTTCATAGAATAATTTGAATGTAAAAATTGTGTAAAAAGAATGAAAAAAAAATATGCTAAATGTTTTAAAATATACGCCTACTGTAAAAATATTGAGAATGAATAGAGAAGTGTTAGTTCCCTTACGACCCAGTACACTTGACATTGCGTTTATTAACGCATATGGGGAGTGCCTTCTTACACGACCTAGTTGAAACCTCTCAACAATAACACCAATATTCTAATATTGGCTATGGTGTTTGAGCTCCGCCTGTTTTGGCGCGAAGCTGTCCGCTATAAAAACAGGTGCACAAACACAATTTCCTCAGAATTTCTTCCTTCAAGACAGCAATCATCTCTTGTCTGGAAGCCCTCTACCCTTGCCGTCGATATACATGAGTCAGTGGGCGGAATCTTCACGGCAACGAGAAGACTCTCTGCTCCCCTGCAGTGCACCGGTGAACATCACTCCGCCTCGCCGCTTGACACTTCGCTGGTGAACGGGCTTCAGCATCCTGATTCCCAGCAGCGCTTCTGCAGGTGTTGCGTATCCTTACAAAGCAACTGTATATTTTGTATTGTATACTGTGTGAAATATAAATATAAATATATATTTATTTATATTTTTATATATCTAAAATGCCCACACAGAGTCAGCCCTCATGGAGACAGACTGTCCTCACAGCGAGGGTGAATCACCCTCGTTCTGAGGGATGATTCAGCCTCATGTGCCTTCCCACCAGCCTCTTCTGTGATACCCAGGATTCAACCGTGGAGGCACGGCGGGGCCGCGAGGCCGAGCAGGATGAATTTGAGGTGGTCCTCCTGTAAGCACACGCCCCGCAAGCCCCTCAATCTCCACGAGGCGCATCTTTGCCGATACAATATGTGCGAGATGAGCTCTGGCCCTCTGAAAGAGTGCGCGGCCTTGTCTCCTTCAGCAGTTTGATGCTGGGGATGATAATGATGATGTCATGTCTCTCGCTGCATCAGGCAAGTGGTCAGTGGATTTGCATGTGCCACTGACAGGGAGATGCTCCGCGTCCTTACAAGGGTGGTCGAAGAGCTTAACCTTGAGTGGTCTCCCCAGAGGAACTTGAACAGTCTCGATGAATGGTTCCTGCAGTCCAGACGCCATCGAGTGGCCGCGTTCTGCAAATCTGCCCCATTCTTCCCCGAAGTTCATAACGAACTGTCTAAGTCCTGGCGCGCACCCTTCTCAGCACTCTCGCGCATTGACGCCATACTCACTAATGTGGATCACAGAGGAGAAAACGGTTATGCCCAACTACCCCCTGTGGAGGAGGCGGTAGTGGCACACCTCTGCACAGCGAGTAATAGAGCATGGAAATCATGCCCCATACATCCTTCTAAGCCGTGTCGACAAACATCCGCAGTGGCTGGAAAAGCTTACTCAGCGGCAGGACAAGCTGAATCAGCATTCCATGCAATGGCGGTGCTCCAGGTATTTCAAGCCAAGCTCCTCAAGCAAATGGATGAGCAAGGCTTCGATCCAGAGACATTCAAAGAGCTCCGCACCACTACAGACTTAACGCTGCGTGCCACGGAAGTCACTGCGCAGGCCATCAGCAAGTCCATGGGCAACCTGGTAGTGCTGGATTGACATGTGTGGCTGACCCTCACAGAAATGAGTGATAGGGAAAAAGCCACTCTGTTGGATGCTCCAGTGTCTACAGCTGGCCTCCTTTGCAGCTCTGTGAATAAGTTTGCTGAGTGTTACGTCATGACTGAGCAGCAATCACAGGCTATGAAACACTTTTTGCCAAAACGGAGTACATAACATGCTCTGTTTCGATCCAGTGCCCAACTAAATGCCCCATACCTGTTGCCTCCAGTGCCACCAGTGAGGCCACGCAAGCTGTGGCCCAAACAGAAGCAGCTGTATCAGCACCCGCCTCACGCTGGCGGAATAACCCCCCCCCCCCCCCCCTTCAAAGCCAACACTTTATGCGCAACCATTTCCCTATGGTGAGTGACGCATTATATCATACTGTGAGCAAACCAAATTTCCCTCTGTCCCATTGCGCGGACATCTGGTCAACCCTAACGTGTATTTCAGAATGGGTGCCAAAAAAGATCTAACATGGTTATATGATCCAGTTTGCATGCTGGCCACCCTGTTTCAGTGGTGTTCTGTCTTCCATGGTTTTGTACTAAGATGCGCCAGTGTTATGAGCTGATATACACAATCTCCTTGTGAAAAGTGCGATAGAGGTTGTGCCAAACTGTCAAGCCCAAAAAGGGTTTTACAGCCATTATTTTCTTGTCCCAAAGCAATACGGTGGGCTTCGGCCTTTCCTGGATCTGAGACATTTGAATCGCACACTCGCAAAGCGCCCATTCAAAATGATTACTCAGAAATGGATCTTATCGTATGTACACCCACACGATTGGTTTGCGTTGATAGAGCTGAAGGATGCGTACTTTCATATCCAAATTGTACGACATCACAGGAGATTCGTGTTCGAGGGAACAGCATATCAATTCAAAGTCCTGCCCTTTGGACTGTCTCTGGCTCCTCAAATGTTCACAAAATGCATCGATGCAGTTCTCGCCTCTCTGAAACTGAGCGGCATGCGCATCTTGAACTACCTCGACAATTGGCTGTTACTGGCACAATCAGAGGCTCTGTTATGCCAGCACAGAGACTTACTGCTTCAACATCTAAACAGCTTGGGTCTCAATGTGAACTGGCCAAAGAGCAAGCTCTGCCCCAGCCAACAAATCTCCTTTTCGGGAGTCCACCTTGACTCCACAAGCAGGCGCGCGCACCTCACAAGTGAGTTCAGGCCATTCTACAGTGTCTGTCTCAGTTAAAACTGGGGAGAACACTTCCACTGAAGCTGTTTCAAAAAGACTTTTAGCAGTGAAGTGTCGCACTGGGGCAGATTGTCAGGTGGAAAGTGGTGACTACGGATGCTTCCAACATAGGTTGGGGGGGCGGTGTGCGATGGATGCCCGACTTTCAGAACCTGGACAGGTGCGAACAAAGTGTTGCACATCAACCGCTTAGAGCTATCGGCTGTATTCCTAGCCTTAAATTATTTTCAGTCAGAAATAGGGAACTGTCATGTCCTGGGTCACTCAGACAACATGACAGTTGTGGCATAAACAGCCAAGGTGGAATTCATTCACCGCCACTGTTGAGACTAATGTGTCACCTCCTCCTATGGAGCGAGCGTCATCTCCTCTCCCTGAGAGTGACATATGTCCCAGGCCACCTGAATTATGGTGCAGACCTATTGTTATGCCAAGGGGTGCTACAGGGCGAATAAAGACTTCATCCTTATACTGTATTAAGGTTTTGGGAAATATTCGGCAAAGCAGAAATCAATCTATTTGCCTCAGTGGGGAATACCCACTGTCCCCCTGGTACTCGAAGTCCAAATCCTGGGAGCGGATGCAATGGCCCACAAATGGCCAGCAAAATGCAAATATGCGTTTCCCCCAGTGTGCCTGATTCACTCTGTCATATGCAAAGTCTGAGAGGACAAGGAAACGATACTATTGGTTGAGCCGAAATGGTCTAACCAGCTATGGTTTCCGGAAATGAGAGATGCTGTAGGAGGGATCTCCTCTCTCAGGCGCAAGGCACAATCTGGCATCCCCAGTCCAAGCTGTGGAACCTGCATGTGTGGCCCCTGAACAGAACGCACTAAACGTGCCAGAACCGATGCATTCAGTCATGAACACCATTTTACATGCCAGAGCGCTGTCCATGAGACACCTCTACGTGCTAAAATGGAATGTGTTCACTGATTGGTGTCTCTCACATGGCAAAGACCCAGTAAACTGCCCCATACATGAAATTCTCATATTTCTTCAAGAGCAATTAGATGCAGGACTCACTTCGTCAACACTCAAAGTGTATGTTGCGACTATATCTGCGTATCACGCACATGAAGCCGGCGCCACTATAGGCAAGCATGATTTAATCATAAAGTTCCTTAAAGGAGCAAGATGATTAAACCAACCTCGGCCAGCTAAAGTCCCGACTTGGCCAGCAGGGCCCCGCTTCGAGCCTTTGGACTCTGTTGATTTACACATGCTCTATGTTAAGGCCGCACTACTGCTGGCTCTGGCCTCAGTAAAACAGGTCGCTGACCTGCATGCACTATCAATTGACAATTCATGTCTGGAGTTTGGCCCTGATCTTTCAAAAGCCACTGTCAAACCCAGAAAAGGCTATGTGCCTAAGGTCCTAACAATGACCTTCAGAGCACAGGTGGTTCACCTTCAGGCTTTCTTCCCTCCTCCATTTAATTCAGATGAGTAACAATCCTTGTCTTCTCAAAACACATTCACAAGGTTTTACAACCTAAATGTAACATCTCTCTCTTCACAAGTCCTCTCTGTTTAGAGTACTTGCTATTTCATTGGCCAAATATATATGCTTATGCTCCTCCATTTAAGGACGAGCTCCCCATCTTTTTACACAACTGCCTGCATTCAGGCCATTATAATTTACCATAAGTCACAAGCACTTACATTATAAATAAACTCCTATCCCGACTGGGTTTGTGAAGGAGTTAATTCATACTATATGACTACAGTTAATATTCATTCTGAGTGCTCCCTTCCTGGCCCAACATGAGGGTCACTCACTGCAGCATACTCACGTTTGTCGCCGTCCCATGAGACTGCGGCATCATGCTTCCTTTCTGGGAGGTTATGGTGTGTTGTGCGGCATGATGGGATTCTGTTCCCTATATGCATTAATAAACGCAATGTCAAGTGTACGGAGTCGTACGGAAACGTCTCAGTTATGTACGTAATCTCAGTTCCCTGAGATGAAGGGAACGAGACATTGCGAATGCTAGCCGCACTGCAAGACTCAGAGTTCTTGAGGCACGAGTGATGCGCTCCTTGTTCTCAGTCAGAAATTCTGAGGAAATTGTGTTTGTGCAGCTGTTTTTGTAGTGGACAGCTTCGCGCCAAAACAGGTAGGGCTCAAACACCATAGCCAATATTAGAATATTGGCATTACTGTAGAGAGGTTTCAGCTAGGTCGTGTAAGAAGGTCCTCCCCTTTTTCGTTTAAAAACACATTGTCTCGTTCCCTTTGTCTCAGGGAACCGAGGTTGTATGTAACCGAGACGACGCTTGCTTTTATGAGTGCAGTCCATTCATCATTTAAACTTTAACCTACCGATGTGAACAGGAACGCTAACTCGCTGTTACTTGATCCTCCTCTGCCATCTCCTGGTTGCAGACAGGTGTTGTAACATCAGTGAAGTTGTTACAATACAACAATTTTCCATCACAAATTTGGCATTTTACTGGATTATTAGTTTGATCCAAAGTAGAATACTGGCAGACTACAGTATAGGTCTGGAAAGCAGCTGTCCGATGTGTTGAAGGGCTTGTGCGATTGCGTCATACAGATATTTACAAACGGAGCACATTTTATGGCTGAAAAAATGCAAAAGATTCTGAATCAGGTTGATGACCTGAAGTAATTTTATCATCCTTTTGTGAATTAAATTAGTGCTGTTAAGGCTTCTGGAATGTGTAGTAGTTCAGTGGTCACGAAAATTAACATATGTCAATTCCCTCGAGCAGACTCGATTCCATCTTTGGAATCGTTTCCAAGCTATAGAGTCGATTCTCGATTCCCAATGCCTCGCAATCGAGGAATCGATTCTTTTTGGAATCGATTCCCTGCCCTAAGTTACACCACAGGTGTGCATTAACTTTCAAAACTTGGACGGTTTTGAAGTTTTTTCTCTTTTGTTTGTTTTCTCAACACATTTCCAGGTTTTCATCTTGGGTTGATCACTTTCTGTATACCTCTAACCGAGCGATGCTGTGTTGCGGATGCGGCCATGAGATATGCCGTGTAAAAAATTAAAACATTCATGAAGGCTGAACAGCGCGAGAGACGTACACCGTTAGGAACCTGTAACTACACGTATTTTTTTTATAATTTTAAATAAACAATATTTGACGACGGACCGACGCACCACCGTGTGTTGTGCATTCAACGGTTTGGAATCAATAATTCCGCTCATCCAAAGATTATCACATTCATTTATTTTGTAACAACAATGATTTTACTACAGTAATATACTGCAGTATCCTTATAGTAACCATGGTTTTAACAAAATAATATTGTAGTAACTATGACTGTAGTAATCATGGTTAATTTTGTGGTTCTGCTTTTACCTCAGATACCATGGTTTAACTATGCTTACTAAAACCTTGGGTAGTTTTTGCAAATATCTGATAGTGTTTGTCTTTTTTTATTTTCTTTGATAAGACTTCTCAGTTTCGAATCCTGACTCCACTTCAAACCTCAAAGAGAACTGTGTGCCTGTGTTTAAGGAAAAGATTCTGCACTTTCTAACAGAGAGAAGTCGCTCTTTATCTGCTTTTAATGTGGAAACTATGACAGAAGGTATTGGGTATAAAGAACATTATCTGTATTTAAGAGAACAGTAAGACTGTGCTGTCATTCAGGTTTAACTATTTAAATTACGTAAAGGAAATAATTTACCCCAAAATTAAAATTGTCAATACTTACTCACACTCATGTCATTACACACCAAATGAGAAACTGCTTTTATGTCCATTTTGATGGTTTTCAGACTGGTCACTATATCTTGACATCGTATGGAAAAAAGGAATTTGAAGAACATTCAAAATGTCCTCATTTCTTGTTCCATGGGAAAAATAACAACATACAAGTTTAGTACGGTATGAGGTTAAAGTAAATAACTAATCAAGAGTATGATTCATACAAAGGGTAAGTAATGATAGAATTTTCATTTTGGGGTGAATTATTCCTTTAAGAAACGTTACATAAATTAATTTCACATCACATCAAAATGTCATAGCAGTCAAATTTTCATAACAAGACTTCAATTTTTTTAGTTAACATTGAACAATTGTACGTTCTCGTTTTATTTTAGTCAAACAAGTTGACATCGCCTTTCTGGTTCCTATTGTGCTCTTAACATTGATACATGATTGGAAGGAAAATGTTCGGACCAAGCTTCACAGGAACCAGGAAAGCCTTCATTGGCATGCTGCCTGTAAGTTTACACAGAAATTTCTAAAATCATAGGATTAAATACTTACACGTACACATTTGCACAAACACATACCCATGCTCAGTTGCATGATGCCCCACCATCAAAACTGCCCTTAGATCTAGCAATATCCTGAAAAAATATTTGTTTTATGTTCGCAAACAGTATGCCATTGCTCAGCTGTTTCAAACTTCTTATTGAGGGAAGATTAAAAAATAACTTCTCAGTGAGTATGCCAGGACCTTTATGGAAGCCTTCAGAAGGAAATACTGTACAGTAACACTACAATAAGGTTCTAAGCCTAATTGTTAATGTTAGTAAATGCATTTCTTGCCCTTGACGCATCTGCAGAGCAATGTACATGTACACTACTCATGTACACATGCTGTATAAATGAGAGAATTTACCTTTTTTTGGTGAACGATTTTAACAACTGTGTTAACATTAAGAACTAACAATGAACAAATTTCATACATTTATATTAACCCAAAATATTGTTCATTGCTACTTTAATGTAGTTAACTAATGTTAACAAATATAAAGTTATTGAAAAGTGTTACTGTAAATACTTTAGAAGAAGCACTAGTAAGTCATGAGTACTGTGTTAGATGCATAATGATTTTACTGCTCCTAAAGATGTGTACTTAAAGGTTTTTAACTTAGTCATTTCTGTTTTTAAAGTTTGGTGCCAGAGGCTGATTTCCTGCAACATGCATAAGACGCCATTTTTTTATACACACCGATGCTTGGAGAAAATCAGTGCTTTCAAGCATTTGTTGTCATTCACTGAGAAGCACTTCAACTAAATACATTGCAGGGCACAGTGGACATTTGCTTCAAAGCGTTCTACGTCTTAAATATGAATTACCCCAAACAGCAAATTTAAATGAATTTCTACTGATTGGAAACTTGTTTACCCAAACAGACAATACATTTCTACCTTTTAAATTGTTATTGTAGTCTACTTGCCTGTCTCTCACTGTGTGTTTGTGGTGAAGTGATTTTGATGACCAAGAATTCTGTTTTCAAGAATTCAGGAATTTTCAACCCAATTTGGGTATATTTTAACCCAACATGCTGCAGTGACTTTACAGCAAACTTACTGATGACAACTATTACTATTTTACTACTAATACTAGGTACTATTTTCTAAACTTTATTTAGTGTTTAACATTAAGACCAAATGTAACTGTAGTTCATGTTGAAATAATATGTACTGTTCTTGTCTTGTACATATTTTGATACCAAACCTGTTTCGTTGTACTTCCATTTGTGTTTTATCTATATAAGTAGGTGTTTTTTTTTTTTTTTGTACTTCTTAAGAGCTTCTTGGATACATTTACAAATGTATTGCTGTTGAAATATTTAATGAATTTGTAGCATTGTAATATGAATAAATGTTTTTAATTTCTTTTGAAACACAACTTCACTGTTTTATTATACAAAGGCTATTAGGAACCTTGGAATATAAATTAAATGCATCTGAAAATCAAGTGTAGCTAACTTAAAAACCTGCATAGCCATCAGAAAAAATAAGTAAATATTGCTTCATTATGGTAGTTCCCTACAAGATAAATATTGTCTTTATAACTTAAAAAAAAAGCCTGTAAATTGATACATTTGAGTTGGCATTGCATGTGAAGTCTAATATATCAAACAAAAATTTAAGTTCAAAATACTCAAAAAGCTGATGCAAATAGTTGCCTCAATTTATTTGGGTTAAACCAGCACAATATTTTTTACAGTGTGGGATTGGGCATTGAAACAGATGGCATCAAACCGTCAACATGGCTGGCATCAATTGACTTCAATAACAGACTTGCATGAGAGATGCATCAGAGATGAAATCTTGTTAATTAATTACAGGAAATATTTGTCAGTCTTGAAGTTATTCCATTAAAAATATCACGCTGAGATCATATTTTTGAAGAAAAAAATATGAGAGGGAAAGACATGAATGCATGAAAAGACAGGCAGTTTCTCAGGGTGGGCCGTACATTTGGCACTAACCAAAAGCACCATTGTATTACCGTGGGTTTTTAAGACATGTGAAAAAATAGTAAATATCCAGACACTGATATTAATGCTCCAAAATGTTATTAAACAATATTAGACATAGTACCCTGGTAGTACCATTGAATTCTTTGAGCATCTTGAAGTACACTGTTGAAAAAATTAAGTTGTCTTAATTAAGCATTACTTAAAGTTTTGGGCTCGTTACTCAAATATCTATGTTCCTTGAAGTTAGTTAGGCTACCTTAAAAATACATAAACTTTTTTAAAGTTTTAAGTGTTTAACTTTAACGTTAAATGATCACACAATGGAAGCTGTGGGTTAACTATATCTCGTTTCTCCTTGCGCTTGTGCAGCTGAAATGCAGATTTATATGCAATTCTGTTTGGAATTACGTTTATTTAATGATTGAGAATCAATTATATTTTTTTCTGTGTGCTGTGTTATTGTATGATCTTTTCTAATTGAGTCAATTCAATTATCATTATTAAGCAGAAACAACAATGTTTATATAGAAAATCTGATTTAAGTCTATTTGTATAGTTACCTTACTAAAATAATCATTTCACTCTTTATGAGCACCAAGTTAAGCTTATACAAGCTTTGGAGACGTCATAATTGAGTAGAGGGAACAAGTTTACTCAAACAACTAAGTCAATTTAGTGTTTTCAGTGTACCATGTTAATTCCGTACATTAATCATTCAGTAGCATGGAATATACACTATCAAAGTACCATTGTATTACAATTTCACTCCATTACTGTATCATAGTACTGCCCCAGTGGAAGTGGATGCCAGGGTGGGCCAAGCTTGTAATTGGGTGGGTTTCCCATAATGGTTCTTCAATGTGTCAGCGTGTCACCTTGAGCTCTGACTGTATGCCACCTGGTCGAGCTTGCAGAAATTATGCCATCTGTCATCATCAGACATGGCAGGGGTAAGCAGCTTGTTGTGACTTGTGGACAGTGCTTTAGCAGGTCCATTTCAGGCCCCAATGACACAGAGACAGCTATCACCTACACCTAAGGCATGGGTTGAGCTGCCTTGTGCTTAGGCTTGTCCTGCTGGAGCCTCTGTCTTTACAGTTATGGACTTATCTGAGGTCAGCAGTATGTAGTTTGGAGAGCAAATGGAGACTTCCTGCTTTTCAGACAGTACTCTTTCTTTCTTTCTTTCTTTCTTTCTTTCTTTTGAGTGAATGCATGAATGAATAAAAATCAGAGCCTGTCTGTGTTAGTCATTAAGAAGTGCCTGCTGCTTGGTGGAGACTAGCCTCCCTGTACTACCTAAATATAATTACAGCTTTGTTTTCGTATTGATCTGAACAGGCTCTTTGTCAGAAGACTGTACCCGGCTCTCCAGCCCATCCACACACACACACACACACACACACACACACACACACACACACACACATACACACACACACACACACACACACATGCCATTTAAAGATTCAATCTTAATGACATCAGCAGTCAGACAGTCCAGCCATCATGCAGTCCCAACCGTTCTCAGCTAGAGCCCATTGCTAGAGGTCATAAATTAAATGTGTGCATTATCCCCCCAGGAGAGGACTTTTTTGAAAGTTAATAGCGTGGTGGGGCGTCTTTGCATTTCTGAGCAAACATTAATGAAAAATCATGCCATGGGCTGTCATTACAAAGCACTTGGAAATCAAGACAGAGAAGCTCAGATGTCTGAATATATACAGCAGTGCCACTCCTGGTTCCATACTTAAACATTATCAGACAGATTTCATCCATCCACACTCCTTCCCCTGAAAAAACTGCATTCTCCACTCCGTTCGGATTACACCAATTTGTGACACTTCTGTTCAGTTTGTTTGGGGCCCCGGCCACGTTTCAGCGCCTCATGGACCGAATCCTCAGACCGCATTCGGCTTACACCGCTGCCTATTTGGATGATATCATCATTTATAGCAATGATTGGCAGCGGCATATGCAACAACTGAGGGCGGTTCTGAGGTCGCTGCAATGGGCGGGGCTCACAGCAAACCCTAAGAAGTGCGTGATTGGGTGGGTGGAGGTACAGTATCTGGGGTTCCACTTGGGCCACGGGCAGGTGCGTTCCCAAATTGACAAGACGGCGGCGATTGCGACCTGCCCGAGACCCAAGACCAAAAAGGAGGTGAGACAGTTCCTGGGGCTGGCTGACTATTATAGGAGATTTGTGCCTAACTATTTGGAAGTCACCAGCCCGCTGACTGATCTCACTTAAAAGGGAGCTCCAGACCCAGTCCAGTGGACGGAGCAGTGCCAACAGGCGTTTACGCAGGTTAAAGCCGCACTTTGCGGGGGGCCGCTTTTACATGCACCTAATTTCTCTCTCCCTTTTGTATTGCAGACAGGGGGCTGGGGGCTGTACTCTCGCAGGTGGTGGAGGGGGAGGAGCGCCCGGTGCTGAACATCAGCCGCAAGCTCTCCTTGAGGGAAACAAAGTACAGCACCGTAGAAAAGGAGTGTCTGGCCATCCAGTGGGCGGTCCTCACTCTCCATTACTACCTGCTGGGGCGGGCCTTCACTCTCTGCTCAGATCACGCCCCACTCCAATGGCTCCACCGTATGAAGGATACTAATGTGCGGATCACCCTGTGGTATCTGGCACTCCAGCCCTTTAAATTCAAGGTGGTCCACAGACCGGGAGCACAGATGGCTGTCGCCGACTTCCTGTCCAGAAATGGGAGGGGGTGGGGGGGTGAGTGGTAGGCAGTCCGGATGTCTCCCTGGCCTGAGTCGGGCGGTGGGGATATGTGGCAGCGGGGGCGTGGTCGAGCATCCGTCGAGGGAGAGAGAGAGCGGTAAGGGTACATACACCTGAGCCAAATTATGACTAACACTTGTCTCTAATTGTAGTGAGATTGGGGAGAGCTGCATAAAAGAACCATGCCAGCGCCAGATTGGGAGAGAGAGACTGGGTCAAGAACTTTACTGTGAAGCTGATGAGTTATTGTGAAGCTGTAAACCAGAGAAGTGGTCAATTAAATGTTCCCTACCTGTGTTTGAAGAATCCAGTTCCCAGTGTCCTTCCTTGTTACAGGCATGTATAACAAAAAGACGAGAGATCATTGTTACTAGCCTTGTGGAAACATGAAAGAGTTTAATCTGGGTTGTTGCATGTGATCTTTTGAGGCATATGATTCCTTACAGAAAAAAAATCACTAGGATCGTAATATTATTCGGCATTAAGTCAAATGTAAAGGTTAAATGGGTTAAAGGCATTGAATTATTTGCTGAAGGCAAAACACAAAGGCACAATTGTAGTTTAAAAAATTATCCTGTACTAGGTTATGCCTTTACTTGGGATTTAAAGGGATAGTTCACCCAAAAGCGAAAATTCTGTCACCATTTCATTGTATGGAAAAAATATGCAATGAAAGTGAACGGTGACTGAGACTAGAATTCTGCTAGACATCTCTTTTTGAGTTCCACAGAAAAAAAATAGAGTCATATAGGTCTGGAACAATAGGATGGTGAGTCAATGATGCCACTTGACCTGCAACCTTCGTGTTTGCAGTATTTGTTGAAATACCACATAGGCCTACTATTTCAGACAGATTAAAATGTTGCATTCAAAATAACATTCGTTTCTATCAATATGGCAATATTCTGTAGAAGCTTCAACTGTGATACAAATGACAGTCTGTAATTACTCCGCAACAAACCATCATTTCTCAGATTTTGTGCATGAGTGTCTAGTGAGACAGCAACCCCACTGTGACAGATCCACTGACAGAAGTGATTCTTATACAGTGCGTTATCAAGCAGAAACTGGGCCAGTGGCCCCTGCATGCTTCATAGACAGGCTAGTTAAAATGCCTCCAGTCACTGTAAACCGCAGGATGACACATTAGGGCTTGTTCAGCCACTCATATATGCTCTGCCATGAGAAGAATCTTTACACAACTGGGTAGTTAAACAGCCCCACTGTATATGGAAGAAACTAGGGGTGCACCGATCGATTGGCCACCGATCGAAATAGGACAATCTTCATCTTAAGTCTGTGATCGGCCGATCGTGCCTAGAATCAGGGCCGATCTTTTTTGCAGCATGCAGGGAATCACACATACACTGCTACTCTAATAAATGAGCTCTTTCTCAGCCCTTGATGCATGACAGTGTGGCCTCTGGAGGGTGAATTGTTGGCAATTCTAGTATTCACGAATTTAAACTTTCAGACATGCTGTTATCCAGATGAATATGCAGTTTTGTTTTTAAAAATGTGTAAGAATTACATGTGTTTTCGGTAGTAATTCTGACTCACTGCAAACGGGTATAAAAATGAATTAAACAACAAATAAACATGCGTATACAAATTTGAGTACACGTGATGTAACGTGAGTCGTGACAATCAGACGTTGTGTTGTGCGATAGAGACTGTTTGAGCGATCATGAGCACTTTTAGCTTCACTCCCTTCAGTATGCTCACTCGCGGTGTCAATCAAACATGCACGCTCTACAGGTGCTTTCAATATCTCATCAGTCACTCGTCTCAGCACTATTCTGTGAGGATCCCAATTTAAATCAGATTAATGTTGGTCACATTACTACTAATCACAGCAATTACATTTTAACCATAACAGCACCACGTCTTCAAGCATTTGCTTAATAATTAGTGATTGTTTTTAGCTTGTAATGGATATATTTTTCTTATTTTTGAACGTATCTCTGCTGTGTGTGATGCTCTCATGGTTTTTACTGCTTACCAGTATGTCAAAATGACCTTTTGATATTGACAGCAGAACTATTCATAACTGTTTCAAAACAATGTTAGCAATTCACAATTAATGTAATTTTAATGTAATTTTGGTAACTTTATAAAAAGGTTCCATTCGTTAACATTAGTTAATGCATTAGGTATCATGAACTAAAAAATGAACAATATATTTTTACAGGCTTTATTAATTGTAATGTTAGTTAATAAAATTACAACTGTTCATTGTCAATTCATTTTAGTTCATAGTGCATTAACTAATGTTATCTAATACAACTTTTGATTTTAAAAATGTATTAGTATATGTTGTAACTAGCATTAAGTTCATTAGTTCATGTTAACTACAGCAATGTTGTTAATGTTAACAAATGTACGTTTTTTGAAAAGTGTTACCATAATTTAACTGTGTGGGGCATAAACATATAACTGAACAATATAACTTGCAAAAGTGTGGCAAAGGGCACTTTTAAAAAAAAATCTGCATTGGACGAACTTAGTGTCAAAAAAAAAATCAAAGATCAGTATCGGCCTCAAATTTCATGATCGGTGCACCACTAAAAGAAACATACATAGATACGAATGAAATAGGCAGTTTCTTCATTGAGTTTTATGATGGTGTTGTGTCCCCATAGATGTCCCATTTCCATACAGAAATGTAAGTGCAGTGTAGTTCTAGCGGGAAGACTAGCAGCTGTACATCATTGCACCATTAGCTAGGTAACTCCTAGCCAATCACATGTAAGCCATTGCTTTATAAGTCTGCTCACAATCTATCACATTGCTGTTTCAGTGTGCTAACACGGCAACCTCCACCACCCCACCACCACAGTTGAGTCCCGTCCTGCATGGGGGTAGGCTCCTTTTTTTCTGAATAAGTCGGTCTGTTGTTTTCATTTAATATCCAAGATGAATCCACAAATATGTGATCTGTGTTGTCACTTCTTTCCATGGACTCCTTCGGTTACATGTCTGTAGACATTACCACTGTGTGCTCCATCCCCTAAAACATTTGAAGCCTTCTGCCCTATGATCTCAAACCATCTCACTGCCTTACAATCAGCCCATGGCTGTGACAGTCCCTCCACAGAATTAGAACAAAACTAAGTGCAGCAGAGAAAATATGGAATACTAAATCCACCAATGACCCTTGGACATTTTACTTTGTGCCTTTGGAAGATAAGACCCTTCCTCTCTGAACACGCCACACAACTTCTTGTTCAGTCACTTGTCATAACTAGACTGGACTACTGTAATACAGTACAGTCACTGGGTCTGCTCCAGCATACCTAAAATAATTTCTGCAGAGCTACGTTCGCACCAGAAGCCTGCGGTCAGCTAAGGAACATCGCCTTGTTGTACCAACACAAAGAGGCACCAAAACACTTTCCCGGACTTTCGGCTTCATCGTACCACGTTGGTGGAATGACCTTCCCAACTCCATCCATGAAGATGACTCATTTTCTGTCTTCAAAAAATGGCTAAAAACACTTCTCTTCCATGAGCACTTAACCAGTCACTAATTTTTATTTTTTATTTGTCTTGAATACTATTCTGATGCTAGTGAAACTTGTAATACGGCACTTTTCGTACCACTGTCTCCTTAAGATGATTCGCTTATAATGTATTCCTCTTTTGTAAGTTGCTTTGGATAAAAGCATCTGCCAAATGAATAAATGTAAATGTAAATACCAGTGACACCCATCTTTTACACTTCATACTCCTCCCTTATCTGCTCCTTTTCCATCTCAGAGAAGATCTTAGCTTTTCTCTTGGGTATATTCACCTGGGGCGCATTGAACTAGCAATGCATAAGTTACAACTTAGACTAAATATAGCATAAATGGGCACTAAGTTACAATTTATGCACTCCTAAATATTTAAGCGTTGCACCATTAAACTTAAGTCAGCGCCACACTAACAGACTCCAGACAACTCGATTTTGGTCGAGAGGGTCACACGTGCAGACTGTTTTGGTGAAATCTCTCTCTCTTCAGTCAGAGGTATGACACACTTGCAGAAACAAAGTGGTGGAGTGGTGACAAAGATACTCCACCACTTTCTCCAATTCCCTGTTATGTGGAGCTCGCCAAAATAACAACAGGAGTACCGCGTGAGCATAAACTCATAAATTGGAAGTGATTTATGGAATAACTTTACCTTGTGAAAATGCAAGATGTGTATTTATCCCCTCTAGGCTTGCCGTAGAATGCGTATGTCCATATGTAGCTTTCAGTGAGTAAAGAAATGACGTTCAATAAAAACAGACTGTTGTGGCTCTGCTTTCTAATGTCATTTTAGTGTATGAAAAAAGGCAGGAAAAACACTTGGTGACAGAATCAATTTGGATTACAATCAGTGTTTGTGATGATATGCAGCTGAGTGCGATGAAAAGGTTCAGATCAGCTTGACGTCTTGTCAGTTCTTCAGTAAAAGAAGCAGCTAATTTGTTACTTGACGAGAACTAATGCATGCTTCGTTTCCCTCTGCCTGGCTGGCGATTATGTTAATGAAGCTCAACACTTGAAAATCACTGGAAAAAATCGGCTAGTGTGGTGCCAGCTTTAGGTGAAACGTAACTCTACATATAAACAAGCCTAAATATTTACGGAATCTGACCAGAAGTAACAGTTGGAATAAAAACGCAAACTGACTAAATGACATCAATGAGCTCATGTTTTGCATGACAGACTTCAATCCTATTTATTGCCCCTTGTTATTTTTAGATCAATTAACTGAATATTATTTACATATTAAAATGTACTATTTCATCACATTTACTAATTTTTTGCATACCGTATTTCAATGGAAATTTAATTTATCACTGCTGACAAATACGTTGAGACAAAAAAAGAGTATGGACATCAACCATAACAGGATAACACTGAAATTCATGGCTTTTCAACACCTCCATTTAAAAATATGAAGGTTGCTTATTGGATCAATAAAGGTAAGAGAGCTTCTGACCTATTAGCTAAGTTTTGCATTAAGAACTGGTGGTGCAACTAAATGAAGTGCTGACTTAGGTACAAACTTACTAGTTACTAAGCCCTGTATAGCTGATGCAACCCTACCCTGGACAGCATCTCACCATTTCATGCTTAATCTTTAAAGAAATGAGCCATAACTACCCCTACTCTCCATTTCTGTTGAAGATAACATGGTCATCAGTTTCAGATAACTCTATAAAACTAATAAAGTTATCACCAACTTATCTTTGCTGAGCATTCAACAGGAATCCAATCCTGTCACTTCATGTGCATTCAGCATAACAGAAAACCATGGCAACTTTTGACCATTTTAACACATCCCTAAATACAATTCACAAGGGCAGTCTTGTTTGGGCAATGTTATCTCCAGAGTAGAATACTTCAACTCACTCCACACAAGTCTCTTCCTCTTGAGGGCAACCAAAAAAAAAAAAAATAATAATAATAATTGAATTCATATTCAACCTACAAACATCCATTTCACATGATGACTCTGCTCAGCTTGCTGGTTCTCATAGCTGCCAGAAAAAATCAAGACACTGTTTCTAGTTTAAATGCAGCAAACACCTTGGTTCTGTTGAAGTCATATCAAATCCTGTGACCATTCTTAATGCGACTTTGTGGTCCGACCATCTGACTCATCACATTATGTGATTAGTCACATTAATGGTGCTGTTTGCAATTGTATTGATACTTTGTCCTTACGGCACAGGATTTTTAGTGCTTGACTTGTGTATCAGCTACTTAGAGAAAATAATTGTCACAAATATTAGCATAAATATATTACGATGTAAATGGCTTTGGAAAGAAGGTATCTGCCAAGTGCCAAACGTAAATATATAAATCACACATTCGCTTACATTCCTAAATATAATCATGCTATATTTTAATATGTAATGCTTACATACGATTGAAGTCAGAAGTTTACATACATTTAGGTTGAAGTCATTAAAACTCATTTTAACTACTCCACAGATTTCATATTAGCAAACTATAGTTTTGGCAAGTCATTTAGGACATCTACTTTGTGCATGACAAGTAATTTTTCCAACAATTGTTTACAGACAGATTGTTTCACTTGACTATATCACAGTTCCAGTGGGTCAAGAGTTTACATACACTTAAGTTAACTGTGCCTTTAAGCAGCTTGGAAAATTCCAGAAAATGATGTCAAGCCTTTAGGCAATAAGCCAATTAGCTTCCGATAGGCTAATTGGCTAATTGGAGTCAATTAGAGGTGTACCTGTGGACGTGTTTTAAGGCCTATCTTCAAAAGCAGTGCCTCTTTGCTTGACAACATGGAAAAATCAAAAGAAATCAGCTAAGACCTCAGAAAAAAATTGTGGACCTCCACAAGTCTGGTTCATCCTTGTGAGCAATTTCCAAATGCCTGAAGGTACCACGTTCATCTGTACAAACAATAGTACGCAAGTATAAACACCATAGGACCACGCAACCATCATACCGCTCAGGAAGGAGATGCATTCTGTCTCCTAGAGATGAACGTAGTTTGGTGCAAAAAGTGCAAATCAGTCCCAGAAAAACAGCAAAGGACCTTGTGAAGATGCTGGAGGAAACAGGTTGACAAGTATCTATATCCACAAGTATCTATATCCACAGTAAAACGAGTCCTATATCGACATTACCTGAAAGGCTGCTCAGCAAGGAAGAAGCCACTGCTCCAAAACCACCATAAAAAAGCCAGACTACAGTTTGCAAGTGCACATGGGGACAAAGATCTTACTGTTTGGAGAAATGTCCTCTGGTCTAATGAAACAAAAATTGAACAGTTTGGCCATAATGACCATTGTTATGTTTGGAGGAAAAAGGGTGAGGCTTGCAAGCCGAAGAACACCATCCCAACCGTGAAGCATGGGGTGGCAGCATCATGTTGTGGGGGTGCTTTGCTGCAGGAGGAACTGGTGCACTTCACAAAATAGATGGCATCATGAGGAAGGAAAATTATGTGGATATATTGAAGCAACATCTCAAGACATCAGCCAGGACGTTGAAGCTGTCGCAAATGGGTCTTCCAAATGGAAAATTACCACAAGCATACCTCCAAAGTTGTGGCAAAATGGCTTAAGGACAACAAAGTCTAGGTATTGGAGTGGCCATCACAAAGCTCTGACCTTAATCTGATAGAAAATGTGTGGGCAGAACTGAAAAAGCATGTGCAAGCAAGGAGGCCTACAAACCTGACTCTGTTACACCAGTTCTGTCTGGAGGAATGTGCCAGCAACTTATTGTGAGAAGCTTGTGGAAAGCTACCCAAAATGTTAGACCCAAGTTAAACAATTTAAAGGCAATGCTACCAAATACTAACAAAGTGTATGTCAGGGCCAGCCCGTGGATTTGTGGGGAACTAGGCGAAATTATGAAAATGTTTACATTGTATAAAAATACAATTGTTTGTTTGTTCATGTTAGTTCATATTGTATTAACTAATGTTAAAAATGGACTAGTATATGTAGAAATTAACATTTAATAAGATTATTAAGTATTGTTCATTGTTAGTTCATGTTAACTAATGTAGTTAACTAATGTTAACAAATACAACCTTAAGTGTTACCCATTAAAATTACACTAAATAAGAAAATGCTGTTTAAAATAGGTTTAGATAGTTTTAATTGTACAGGACACTGCTGACAATGCTTGAAATGTTTATTTAGAGCAACAAAATCTATTAAAACAAAAGGTTGGCCAGAATGTGTGCAAAAGTTAATAAAAGTTCAAACATCAGGGAAAATAAGGTAACTACAGCAATGTATAATGTATAATTATTTATAAATAAAATTACATATTTTAAATAGGGCCTATTAACACAACAGCTCGAAATATATATTTTCTAAACAATTGTAAACAAAAAGCACATACCTCTTAGAGAGCAGAGGTGTTTGCAGATAGGATGGTTTGTTTATTTTCCGGATTAATTGCTCATAATTTCACTCCGAGTTTTTTTTTTTTTTTTTTTTTTTTGCGTCTTTATATGGGCAGTGCCTGAATTCCTTCCTGTCTAATAATACTGTGAAAAGAAGCCTCACTCTAGTTCCCAGCAATGATTTGTATTATGAATAAATTATGCAGATTACTGTGTAGTGCATAGCTTTACTTCTTGCCGATTTTAGATACACTGCTGTTATTTTATTTGTTGTCACTTTCAGTTAATTGTCTTTTTGTGATTATTCAGAGCTCATTTTTTTTTTTTTTTTTTTTTTTTTTTACATTGATAACCCTAAACAAAAAATTATTAGACTTCTGCTTTGTTAACCCTTACAAAAATTAACCATGGTTTTACTACAGTAGCCATAGTTTAACAATGGTATTTAGTTAAACCATAGTTACCACAAAATTAACCATGGTTACTGCTACAATATTACTGTAGTAAAACCATGGTTTCCGCCAAAAAACATGGTTACTACAGCCATGGTTATTACAATCATGGTTACTACAATATTACTTAAGTGAAACCATGGTTAGTTTTAGTTTATTATTATTTATTAACAACAATTACAGAACATTGTCAAAGTTCTAACAACTTTTAATTTAAATAAACTTATAAAAACATCAAACAAACACATTATATTAAATGTCACCTTTAGATATGTTTTTATTTAGTGTGAATTTACTCCAGAAGCAGTATCTGTTTTTCTCTCATTACCTCAGCATGGCACTGATCCCTCTTGTTTGAATGAGCCTTGTGACGGCGCAAGCGCTTGTCTGCTTGTGTCTTTCAGCATTTATGCACGTTAAGATGAGCGTAAGAAGAAATAGTTCCCATCCTGCACAAGTATTTGCTAATTTAGCTCATTTCTTTTTACTTCACTTTGAAGCTTATATATTTTCATTGTAACCAAATGATAATATCCCTAGTTAAAAAACAAACAAACAAACAAAAAAACGTTAGAATTGATATTTTTGTGGAGGATCGATATTTTTGATACAACATCTGTATCGGAAGTATCCATACTTTAGGATCGATCCGCCCGTCCCTAGCAACTCTTACTAAAATAAACCATGGTTTTTGTAGTAAATCCATAGTAACTACAAAACTGACCATTGTTTTACTGCAGTAACCGTGTTTTAACTATTATTTTTGTAGTAAAACTATAGTAACTACAAAATGAACCATGGTTTTATTACAGTACCTGTACCTTAACCATAGATATAAAATTGACTATGGTTTTACTGTGTAGTGAAACCAAAGTAATTTGTATTTGTACTCTGTATTTGGAGTAAAATCATTGTAATTACAGATAAAACCAACCCGAAAATGTAGTATACCTTTGTCACTCTAGTTTATGTATTGTTTACCATATAACAAAGACACATTAAAAGAGGTACCTCTTTTCAGATAAGAAAAAATTCATATGAAAAATACAGCCATAATGTCAGATGCATATTTTAGGGTTAAAATAAAAAACAAAATTACACTCTAACAAGCATATTTATTAATGCATATTTGAGGAAATATGACAAAAGCTTCTTGTAGCATATCATTAATATGACTTTCAAAAAAAATTTTCTTTTTTTGAAGTATGACGATTTTATCATATATATAAGTTTTTGAAAAGGTTTCAAACTGTACCTACATACAAATTTAAGCATCATGTCAAAATGTGTTTATTCAAGCACGGCAATGCAATGCCAAGGACATCCAAATGCATGGTAATACAGTAAAAGGATAAATAAATACATAACTGTGTGGTTTAAAATGTTTACAATATTTAAAAGATACATATACATTTCCATTCATCTTATCTGTACATGTACATTTGCTTTTGTTCTGACACTAGTTGAACTACTGTAGTCTGTTTAAAGAAATAGACACTTAAGGTTTTCATTTCTATTATAAAATCATTCTGTTTCAATTGTGTTGACAATTGGGATGACATACCAGTTTTCCCTAATCTTAATGAAAACACATTTTATTTTAAGTAATGAAACAGAAACAGCAATTGTTTCAAGGCTCTCTGATACCTCTGTCACAAAATCCATACATAAGTTTAGCTCTTTGTCATTGAATGGCTCTTTTGAAGAGGATGTCCAAGAATTACAGGCACTGCTGCACAAGAACAATCACCAGATGCACAGTGACACTGACCTTTCAGCAAGACTAAATGCTAAATTTGCAAAAAGCTTCCATCTTGAAGCATTTATTTAAAGTGCATTTAATGCGCTTTCGCATCTGTGTGCATGTTGCAGACGTGTACAAAGTGCCTGCATGTAAAAATCTTTTGAAGAACCGCACAGGACCCAATATAATGATATTAAAAGTTTGGTTAATAGCTGCAAGTTGCCTTGGTGTCAGAGCTTGAAATTTAGGAGCACCAAATATATGCACATCATTTAAAATGAAGTTTTTTCACCTGTCTCATTCCTTTAAGTCTTCTGCAGTAACTCAACACAAGACTATTCCTCTGTGTTACAATCCATCTAGAGATGTAACGCCAAAGCAGAAATGTGCGGCTTACCTGTTCAGGAACACATTGGGTGCCACGAAAATACAGCATGAGATTATGATTATTAATCTCAAATGTAAATGCAGATATACACCACAATGGACCTCATAACTTGACAGTATCAGCTAAATGTGTTAGCTGATGAACATTAAAGCTGATGTGTTCCCTGCCATATAATGTTCCAACCTGTATCACAAATTTATGTAAAGCAAGATCAGCCTTCTGTATAGCTTGTCATGAGATGCTAATCATGAAGAGAACTACATACATACATACCATAAACCAACAGCAGCCAGTGGTTTAGGTATTATGAGGGCAAGATGCCTGAAAGAACAGCAAATGAGTAGTACAAAAGCCAGTTTTTAAATTCTGAAGCTTTCCAAAATTTTAACTTGTCCAATGAAGGAGTACATGTGACTTCTTTGGGGGGATTAAGTGACAACAACCGACTGTTAAGGACTTGTTTTCTTGTTCCAATATACCAAGGCTTGCCATGATGAGCTGTCTAACCACAAGGTCATTAACTGAGGAACAACACCTAATAGGACAGCATGCATGTACTCCGGTACAAAACCAGTTATAATATAAAAAAAAAAAAAAAAAAAAAAAAAAGGCAAAAACAGAAGTTGTGAGACTCCTTTTACTCCCCTCACAGAAGAGCCCACTTGTGAGGCCTTGATCGCATCATCCTCCCATTGTTGAGGTTGCCTTGTTTCTGCAGGGGAATCTTCATAAGGGTAGATGTTCACAAAGCCATTTCCCTTTGCAACATGTTCACCAGGGTGAAGACACCAGTCACAGCCATACTTGCCATTGAACTGTGTGCTCTCTTTTAGCATTGGTCTGGCAACAGAGTCACAAGCACTGACAATTGCAAAAACTCTACTAGTGCGAATCTCACCACCATCAATCCACTGTAGTCCAGTCTCTTTTAAAACTTCCATCTCTTCAACAAATGCCTTTAAAAAGGTCTGAATGACTGGCTTTGACTTGCCAAACCAAAGTGAGGACAACAGGATATGTTCTTTTCTCACAGCTGGTGGCAGCTCATTGACCGTTACTTGTATAGGCTAGAGAGAACATTGAGATGATTCAAAGACAGGAATTCCATCACAAGTCCACAATAATGTCAAATCCCATTGGCCAATTGTTTTGTTTTGTCATGATGTCACTGTCAAAAATAATAGCAAATTGTGTCATCCCATACCCATTCATCTTTGTTTATTAGCTGTTGTGAGTTCTTTTGAAGACCTTCAAGGACATCTTTCAATGAGGAAGACAATGGTAAATAGATCATGAAAAACCCATTTTTAATGTTCTATGACATGTTAAAAGGAAGATCACAGTAAGAACATTTGCGGAGTACTGTTTCTTCCTTACAAATGTATCCTTTGCAGGACTCACAGTAAAAGTGAATTTCAAACTGATTGGTGATTGATAAAGTACTTATCAAATAAGTATTTTGTGGCAGGCAGGATGCTTGGAAACAAGACATGCAGTAGTGACAGGAAATCTTTCAGACCCACTCCACTTATTTTGTGACACAGGACAAATGTGAGCATCATCAAAATAGTCTCTGCCCTTGTGACATCACTTCCTGGATATATAGGTTCATCTCCATCAACCAAGCGTAAGGGATCCTAAAACATACAAAAATAAATAAAATAAAAAAAAACCCACCATAATTAAATAGTTTTAAGTTATCTGCAAACTTTGCAATAATTTTGGAACATTCTAACACAGGATTTTACCAACCTACATTGCACAACTTACTGGCTAATGGCTAAAAATAAAGCCCTTTATTTCAAACACCACATATATTTTATGTCCAAATTCATACAAACCATAGGTGCAGTCTCAGAATGAACATCATTGTTGCACTCAGCATTCTGTGGCTCATCCTGTTCCTACAAAAAGTTATTGCATTTTTAGGATCATTAAATGCTATGGAGTTGAATTTCAATACTCTTAGAGCCAAAGAGACACATTTGTGATATGCTTTCTCATTTTGTGCTTTATCATTTTGACATTTAAAAACAAACAATTTGACTGTTTAAATTATCACAAAATTCAAACAATACATTTTGTTGTGATGCTCAATAATGTGGTGTGACAAACTGCAAAAAAAAAATACTGTCATAATTTACTCAAAGTAATATGGACTACTTTTTGAAGCTTGACAGCCCCATAATCACTGTATGCTTTAATTGTATGGAAGAGAGCAGCATAAATCTGACAAATCAAGCTCCTGTAAACTTGATAATCTTTTTGAAATCTCCTTTTGTGTACCACAGAAAAAATAAACTCATGCAGACTTGGAACACGAGAGTGAATAAATCAAATTTCATTTCTGGGTGAACTATTAATTTTAAATTCTACTATACCTCAGATTCATCATCTGAGCAGTTACTCCTCTCAGGGTCCAATGAAATGTTGCTTTCCTGTAATATTACCCCCCCGTATCTCAAATCATTGAATCATGGCACAACCAGGACTTAGAAACCTAAAAACAAATTAAACATCCACGATGGGAAGGCAGAACTTGGAACTAGAAATATAAAAACAAATGAAACGTCCACGATGGGAACTGGTACAAAGGAACAAGTGTGAAACACATATATACATAACAACTCACAAAGACTGGGTAGAAATCAGGGCATTATACACACAGGGGATAATGAGTGAATGAAACACAGGTGAGAACAATCAAGGACAGCTGGCAGTGATGAGGGCAGGGAATTATGGGAAGTGTAATCCGGGGGAAACAGATGACAGGGGCAAAACACAAGGCAAACAACAGTGAATCATGACACACTGTATGCCACTGATTGGACAAATAGACTCAAGCAATAGTTTGAGCTAATGTTATCAAATAAGTGTGCAATGTATCAAATAAAGAGAGTATGTTTGGAAACCGGCAAAGTGTAATATATAACTATCGGAGCATACCTCTGGTTCAGCTTCTGGATATTCATCCAAATCATCCATCTCTTCTATATCTGTGTATTCCTATACGCCACATACAAATGTTACTGCATGGCTGAGATATTAGGAGTGGCAGAGTTATTTTACAGAACAAAACATCTGCACTGCAACAAAACATGGAAAGGCAAAATGCCTGTTTTTCAAGATTGAATTAACCCATTCCAAGATTCAGTAAACTTGACATATCTCTTGGGCACTGAATTAAAATTTTGTGGATGAACTCTGAATTAGAGTTACTCTGAATTCATCTTTTGATAAATAAAATAACACAAACGTCAGATTCCATTTCAGAACATATATCGTCATTTATGGCTTCTGTATCTGTTGCTTGTTCCTAAAATATGTTGTAAGATATAAAGGTATAAGTTCACCATAGCCTTGTAAAACAAAACAAATGAGCTTAACTTGTATTGAATGTGGAATATTCCTTTAAATACCTCTCTATGGATGTGTTACATACCTGCAACCTGCGCCTTTTGGTAGCTGCAGGTATCTCTGCCTCAACGTTCAACAGAAACACCTTGTATGGTCCTCGCTGAGCCATTTTCAGTCCAATCTGATTTAGCAACTGTTTAAAGTTTCTGAACAAATACATATAAAAAGATTATACACAGGCTTGTCAGTTAGTATAAATTGTTTACATTAAAAATTAAATTTGTCATAATTTACTCACCCTCATGTCATTCAATCACTTGTGTGACTTGTCCCTGCAGCATTTGTAAAACAAGACAAATTATACTGATGCAGGTATCTGTAAACAAATGTATTTAAAAGTATATTCAAAAAAGACTATACTCATATAATAAAATACAATCATACATACAACTTAAGCTCTTCAACATGGTGTCGATTACCACAGCAAATAATTTTGATTAATTGATGAACAATGCACATTACACTTTGGCACAAGACTGATGTTTTCTGTGGATAATGTTTCCCCCCCTCTCATCCGTGTTTTTTAAAAAACAAAAAGCAAAAATCAAGGTTACAATGGAAGTGAAGGAAGCCAACTGTTGTAGTGTTTCAAATGCATACATTAAATGTGTATATTATAAAAGCACTTACATTTATTTTTCTGTTAAAACTAGTGTTTTATTTGAGCTGTCAAGTTGATTAAATCATCGCTTTTATGTTGAGGGTTAGTAAGTGGTCACTAAATGTATAATATTTCGTTTTTGTTGAAATATTCCTTTCAGCAATGGAGAAACTCACGAGCTTTCAATGCAGTGCAGAATAAAAAGAGCGCGAAATACACGTTTAAAATGTACTCGCGCGCATTAAACAGCAACGGACGGTTACGGTTAGCTTGGTGTATCCACAACACAGGTATCAGCTTGTTTTAATCACATTTGTTTGTGAAAAATGATTGTGTCAGATCTCCACTGTCTTTTTTACTTTTTTGAAGAGGAGTCATTTGCTGTCGTGGACCTCAATTGTGTAAACTTGAGTGGTTGTGGGGTGTCTATAGACAAGTTAAACTCACAAGACTGGAACAAAGATACCATGATAATGGCGAGATGGCCAAATAAAAAGGGCCAATCTCAGCTCTACCCCGCAAAAATTCTAAAAATGTCAGGTAATTTTTCAGTAAATTTAGTCCTTTTAATAAAAATTACTCTGTGCAAATCATTTAGTCTGTTTTGTAGCTTGCCAACACAGTTCAATCTATTCCAACTACATAGAAAGTTATTGCTGTTAATATAGATTATTTTCCAGGGAGTACAGTGTTAATATTGATAATTTTTAGTGTAGTATAGTGGCGAATAAAACATTTCTTACCGTGCTGACCTTCCGTTCTTTTGAGAAAACCCGCCGATAAAAGACAGCCAGATCAAAACTAGTGATGGGTCGTTCATGAACGAATATTTTCTGTGACTCAGAAGAACGGGTAGTCTCAGAAAGTGATTCGTTCATTTTGGGTTGGCCGCGCATGCGCATTGCGCAACCTCCGTTCGTTTGTAACGTGAAAACCGCATAGACGCTGTACAGGAAACAGAAATGATTAGATTAGTTCACCTCTCGAGTCATCTGGTCCGAGTCGTTCGTTCTTTGTCACGTGACAGCCATATACCCTATGCATTGCTCACACAGGAAACAGAAATGATTAGTTCACCTTTCAACTCTTTTGGCCCGAGTTGTTCAGAGCTTCACAGGCGCCTCCACATTCGCTAACAATTACAGGCCATTTACAGCTTAGCAAATGTTAGGTCCATCATCCTTCAGAAAAGCTTTAGATTGTTTCTTATGAAAGTCTATTGCATAAGTAAGGGCACAGAAGAGGCTGTCCATTAGATAAATTCAGGCTGTTCAAGAGAAACCCCTTAAGTTACAGAAACCTTTATAATTGTAATCTGTACCATTTTTGTTATACACTTGTACTTCTGATACAATATCAGATATTTTAAAACTTGAGTCACTTTTCATAAAATATACTTTATTCAAATATGATTATTGGGTATTTTGTACAACACTTATTTTCCCACCAGATGATCATCGCAGTCTGATAAAATTACAAGAGCAACTAATACAGGGGCATGAAAGTGAAGAGGAATGTGGTCGTGGAAAAAGGAAGAGGAAACCTCTGTGTATCTCTTCCTCAGATGAAGAGTCTGAGGAAACTGAAATAAAAAAAAAGAAGGTATGCAGCATTTAAAATAGTTTTAAATAGTATTTAATCCTGTAACTAAAAACAAAGAAACCAAAGTAGCTATGCTTTTCTTTATTTAAGACTGAAAGGAGGCCTAGTCTTTTATCCAAATTACTGGAAAAACGAAAGGAACAGTTAAATGTGAGTCATGCTTTAGTGCATCATGACAGTTTTAGCTGTGGTAGGTACAAACATTGCAACAGTTTATACTACCAAATATATATGTTTAGGACAGCACATCTCCACAAAAATGCACATCATGAAGTGCTTTAAAAGAAAAACTGAAGCAGACGGAGGAAGACAACAGAAGATTAGTTCTTCGCTTGGACACCATAAATGGTAAACCTGCTGATTTCAGAATTTTATTCATATATATGTAAATATACTGCATTGGAATAATTGACTACATTGCAGAGACTTCTCAAGGCCTGATTGTTATTTAAACTATGTACTATTCTAATCAAAATGATATTCATAAAGTTTCAGAAATGTTTGAATTGTATGGAGACACTGTCATTCATTAGTGGACTGGTCATTTTGACAAATACATGGAGTGTATTAAAGTTAAATGTTATCATTAGTGATTCTTATATAAAGTTCTATTCTAACTGATGTTTCATGGCAAATATATAATGCACAACTTTGTGAATTACTTTTTCAGAGTTGAAAAGTATGCTGTGTGTGCTTAAGGAGGGCATAGTTGCAAGATGCCCCTCTTCAAAGCACCAGAATCCAGTCATACCTGCACAGCCACACTCTTGTGAGGATGATGCAAGTTTTGTTGTTGTTTTAAAGCATGCACAATTGGTTAACAACGTAAACGTGAAGGTTGTTGTTCTAAATTTTTTAAAGGAATTGTTCACCCTATATAATTTTTTTAGTCATTTTCTCAGCCTTGTGTTGTTCCAAACACAAATGATTTCTTTCTTCTGTGAAAATTTGATGTCCAATATATATATATATATATATATATATATATATATATATATATATATATATATATATATATATATATATATTCTAATGAAAAGGTGAGGCAAGCTCAAATCCATAAATTAATCTAGAGATCCAAAAACGTCAATAATATATTTGTTTATTTATATTACAACAATATCAGTCATGACATGACAGTTAGATTTCAAAGAGAATTCCACTAAATGCTTATAAACTCCAGTCTACTAGCCAACATTTTTGCTGCTTCAGCAATGGCGGATGCACTGAGGTAAACTTCTGCTACGCTTTGCTCCTGTAGTCGACACCGCCAACTAGTGGTTTGGCTGTGTACTTGCAGAACGACACATACATAAGACATAAGCAACAGAGCCATACAGGTGCATTTTGGAGGTTGTAACTCCGTCTGTCTGTTTACACCCCTAGTGCGTACCGCCCACTTCAAACACTGCAGATACGCAACAAAAAGTCCCGGTACTGTAAATACAATTTTGGAGATGTGCAGGTACTCCATACCACTGCATACCTGCCCACATCAAGCACTGCATCTGACACGTTTTGAACGGGCAGAGGTTCTTCTGTGTTTCCTCTGTTTAAGAAAAAACAACTTTATATGAGTCCCCTACTTTGTGATAATGCTGATGTAACAAAATGCCTCTTTCTCAGTCAAGCTTAATGAAACGATGTTACAATGTTACAACCTCTTGTCAACCCTTCTTGTCATTTCAGATCCATATGGCTTTCTTTCTTCTGTGGAACACACATGGGGAAATTTTTAAGAATTTTCCACGCTGCACATTAGTCATGTGGGCTAATTTTATGGTAATTTTTGCATCCTTTTTGAGGTTTGATAATCTTAGTCACTGTTAATAGTCACTGTGTGGAAAAGAGCTCAGGATATTCTTCAAAAAAATCTCCTTTTGTGTTGTTCAGAAGAAAGAAAGTCATACAGGTTTGGGGCAACATGAGGGTGAGTAAGTTATGAAAGAATTTCCATTTTTGGGTGAACTAACCCTTTAAAAGTTCCTAGCAAATTAAAATATTTGGTTGGTTTGAATAGACAAATGTATTTCTTTTGTAACAAAACATTTTTGGAGTAGCTTATTTAGTTCCTTTACTATATTTTACTATTTTAGTTTTTACAGGAATAAATGTATAAGTACTAAATGTTTAATTCAGTACTTATAGTACATGTTTAAGAAAATTTGAATAAGTTCTAGATTATACACTAAATAAAGCAGGAAAAAAAAAAAAAAACAGTCAGTTATTCAATATATTGTAACCTCAAGTGTCTATCAGTGGGGTCCAAGCAGATGGGAAAAGGGAACATAATGCAAAATAACACAGTTGCCAAATCTGATAGAATATATTCTTTGGATACAGTTGTATTCAATATAGGCTCATTAGTCAATTTGTGCTGAAAATTTCATTGGTTTGTATCTGACAAGTGATGTGACGAATCAAATATCGCTGAATAAATTGACAAGACTAAAAATAAATACTTAAAGGAATTGAAATATAAATCACTCAGTTAAAAAACAAGCTCTTCTTTACCAAATGTCAGGTACGTTTTCATATCAAGAAACTTTTCAGTAACCACTACAATAGTAACCTAGTATTGTATATGGTACATAATCCCACACCTTGTTTTACAGTCTGTCATAAGGACCTGCACAAGCAATACCTACATGAAAAAGAATTATAGGACTGGAATTAATGGTAAGTAAAATTATAAAAACAATTAACTTTTGTCAAATAAATCTCTCCCCAAATTAAATATGGATAAACATAATCTAGTGTATATAGATATAATAAGTATCCTGACTGTGATCTCATCTCAAGCTTGGTGATCGATATAATCAAGACAACTTCTCATTTGGCAAACCATATTTAATCAGAATCAGAAGAACATTTATGTTTATTTATGTTACAGACATGAAAAAAAAAAAAAAACCTTAATAGGATAGTTCACCTGAAAATTATAATTCTGTCATCTGTTACTTACTGTCAAGTTGTTTCAAATCTGTATGGTCTGTTATCTTTCTCAAACCCTTTGAAGCTTGAAAACAATTGTCCCAATCTAATGCCATTGTAAGGAAAAGACAGACCAAGAAATTCTTCCAAATTTCTTCTTTTGTTTTCAACTGGAGGAAAAAAGATATACAGATTTGAAACGGGTGAGTAAAAAATGACAGAATGATCATTTTTGGTTGAACTATCCCTTTAAGACTAAACTCCGAGAGTGTCTAAGAGCTATTTGTTGTTGGTCACAAGCATCTCACACCAATTCCTTCTCGATCTCCTTCCTTTGTGGCCAACCCATTTTCAGATTATGTGATTATGCGTGAGACTAGTAAATGATGATTTTATGTTAAACCTTTCAAGTGTCTAAGTAAGGGATAATGTACATTCATTCCACTTCACATCAGGGTCCTGTCGGGGGTTATTTTGTGATAACAGCCAGCTGAATGTACATTAATCTGATTATCACAGGGCTACTTGCCACGTAAGTAAATCATTTGACACAAAATACTGATGCGAGTTGAATTTTTAAAAAATTTGTAATAGAAAAAAAACCTTTTACATAGGTTTTTATTCACTATAACTGTAATGGCTGCATGATCTTTTTTTATTTCCATTTATTTTGTTTTTATTTTTTTTAAATATTCGCTAGACTGTGCAGCCCTAATACCTTTTATTGTATTTTTCACCTTCATCAACATGGAAACAGCCACTAAAGCTGGCATGGTGTTCAACCACAAATACACACTGGACTTAAAGCTTTGTGAAAATTCCCATATGAACAGTCTGTTATCACTTAATCCCCGGTGTGCGGTTATTGAGAAATATCAGACCACTGGATGGTGTGATTGACCAATAAGAATCAAGTATTCCAGAGAGCCATGTGATAATATGGTATATATTCTTATCATTTTAGGTCCTGATTCAAAATGGGATTAAAGTCAATAAAACACAACCATAACCAACAATCAAGGCTGGTCTGTAACCTACTGGCAGATATAGCAGTACTCTTAGACATCATACTGGCATGGATGCAGCATCAGGCAAAAGTTTTTGAAAACGGGTTATCAAAATGGACTAGGCAATATTTGGCTGACCTTTATCTGCCCCCATGAGGTGACTCACTATATGTAGAGTAAAACCGCTTAATGTAGGCTTTCTCCACACTCATGTGAGTGAATATCATTTTAAACATTCTTAAGACTGCTGTTCATTTCTTGTTAATACAATTTGTAGCATATGTAAAGCTTTTTCAATGAGAAAAAAACTTTATGTAAATTTTTTAAATGTTTTTATATTTAAAACTGTTAATGGGACCTGTTTATATAGGATGCTTAGAGAATAGAATGCAAACATCTGTTTTTGCTCATGTGTTAGTTACTTTACTTACATTTCTTAGTGCTATTTTTAATATTTAATCTAGCAATTGAAATCAATTTTACCACTGCAATACTTTACCAATATTTATTTATTTTTAGATTATTTTATGGCCTTTAGGCTTTATTTGGATAGGACAGTAGAGATATGGACAGGGTAGAAGAGTGGGAATGGGACCTGGAAAGCACTGCCCACTAGGCTATGGCTCCAACACCAATATTTACAGTGCATCCGGAAAGTATTCACAGCGCTTCACTTTTTCCACATTTTGTTATGTTACAGCCTTATTCCAAAATTGATTAAATTCATTATTTTCCTCAAAATTCTACAAACAATACCCCATAATGACAACGTGAAAGAAGTTTGTTTGAAATCTTAGCAAATTTATAAAAAAAAAAAAACAAAATCACATGTACATAAGTATTCACAGCCTTTGCTCAATACTTTGTTGAAGCACCTTTGGCACCAATTACAGCCTCAAGTCTTTTTTAGTATGATGCTACAAGCTTGGCACACCTATTTTTGGGCAGTTTCTCCCCATTCTTCTTTGCAGGACCTCTCAAGCTCCATCAGGTTGGGTGGGGAGCGTCGGTGCACAGCCATTTTCAGATCTCTCCAGAGATGTTCATTCGGGTTCAAGTCAGGGCTCTGGCTGGGCCACTCAAGGACATTCACAGAGTTGTCCCGTAGCCACTCCTTTGTTATCTTGGCTGTGTGCTGTGGGTCGTTGTCCTGTTGGAAGATGAACCTTCGCCCCAGTCTGAGGTCCAGAGCGCTCTGAAGCAGGTTTTCATCAAGGATGTCTCTGTACATTGCTGCATTCATCTTTCCCTCGATCCTGACTAGTCTCCCAGTTCCTGCCGCTGAAAAACATCCCCACAGCATGATGCTGCCACCACCATGCTTCACTGTAGGGATGGTATTGGCCAGGTGATGAGTGGTGCCTGGTTTCCTCCAGACATGACGCTTGCCATTCAGGCCAAAGAGTTCAATCTTTGTTTCTCATGGTCTGCCAAAAGGCACCTGAAGGACTCTCAAACTCCAGGCGGGCTGTCATGTGCCTTTTACTGAGGAGTGGCTTCCGTCTGGCCACTCTACCATACAGGCCTGATTGGTGGAGTGCTGCAGAGATGGTTGTTCTTCTGGAAGGTTCTCCTCTCTCCACAGAAAAATGCTGGAGCTCTGTCAGAGTGACCATCGGGTTCTTGGTCACCTCCCTGACTAAGGCCCTTCTCCCCCGATCGCTCAGTTTGGCCGGGCGGCCAGCTCTAGGAAGAGTCCTGGTGGTTCCAAACTTCTTCCATTTATGGATGTTGGAGGCCACTGTGCTCATTGGGACCTTCAATGCTTCAGAAATTTTTCTGTACCCTTCCCCAGATCTGTGCCTCGATACAACCCTGTCTCGGAGGTCTACAGACAGGGCCTACAGAGAGGTGACCAAGAACCCGATGGTCACTCTGACAGAGCTCCAGCATTTTTCTGTGGAGAGAGGAGAACCTTCCAGAAGAACAACCATCTCTGCAGCACTCCACCAATCAGGCCTGTATGGTAGAGTGGCCAGATGGAAGCCACTCCTCAGTAAAAGGCACATGACAGCCCGCCTGGAGTTTGAGAGTCCTTCAAGTGCCTTTTGGCAGACCATGAGAAACAAAGATTGAACTCTTTGGCCTGAATGGCAAGCGTCATGTCTGGAGGAAACCAGGCACCACTCATCACCTGGCCAATACCATCCCTACAGTGAAGCATGGTGGTGGCAGCATCATGCTGTGGGGATGTTTTTCAGCGGCAGGAACTGGGAGACTAGTCAGGATCGAGGGAAAGATGAATGCAGCAATGTACAGAGACATCCTTGATGAAAACCTGCTTCAGAGCGCTCTGGACCTCAGACTGGGGCGAAGGTTCATCTTCCAACAGGACAACGACCCACAGCACACAGCCAAGATAACAAAGGAGTGGCTACGGGACAACTCTGTGAATGTCCTTGAGTGGCCCAGCCAGAGCCCAGACTTGAACCCGATTGAACATCTCTGGAGAGATCTGAAAATGGACGTGCACCGATGCTCCCCATCCAACCTGATGGAGCTTGAGAGGTCCTGCAAAGAAGAATGGGGAGAAACTGCCCAAAAATAGGTGTGCCAAGCTTGTAGCATCATACTAAAAAAGACTTGAGGCTGTAATTGGTGCCAAAGGTGCTTCAACAAAGTATTGAGCAAAGGCTGTGAATACTTATGTACATGTGATTTTTTTTTAATTTTTTATAAATTTGCTAAGATTTCAAACAAACTTCTTTCACGTTGTCATTATGGGGTATTGTTTGTAGAATTCTGAGGAAAATAATGAATTTAATCCATTTTGGAATAAGGCTGTAACATAACATAAAATATGTAAAAAGTGAAGCGCTGTGAATACTTTCCAGATGCACTGTATGTAATAGATTGTTCTGAATCATTGTGTCACATATTACACTTTCTTACACATTATGCTAATGGTTTATATTCTCTTTCAAATATGATGTAACTGCTGTAATAAAGGCTGTTTCATAGAATAACTTGTCATTCTGTTATTTTTTTTTTTTTAGGTTTGTCGCATAACTATGATGTATTGTAGTAAGTTACTTTAGTAAAACCATGGTAATAATACAGGAAAACCATGTTAAATTGTGGTAATACAACTATGGTTAATTTGTGGCATGTGAACCATGGTTTCAATTCCATGGTTACTACAGTCATGGTTACTACAGTTTTACTCTGATATTACTACAATATTACTATAGTAAAACCATGGTATCAAAACCATAGTTTTTAAAACCATGGTTTGCACCAAAAAAACATGGTAACTACAGGCATGGTTACTACAATTTTACTATAGTAAAACCATGGATAATTTTCGTAAGGGAATACCACATATTTTCTTTTCGATCCGATACCAAGTACTTTTAGGCCAATATCACCAATATCGATACCAATACCACAGTTAAATTAAATTTTTACAAATTCTTTGGGTAAAATTAGTAACCTAAATTACTTACATTTTGTATATATTTATAGGCCTAAACAGAAAATTATTAGGCTGCTTTGTTTACCCTTTAAGCCACATATAAAACCTCAAAATTAACCATAGATATTATTATATGGTTACAATTACTAACACCAAGTTACCATATGGACACTACAGTAATGCTGTAGTAATACCATGTTAATTGTATCAAAGCCTTGGTTTTTTTGGTTCCAAAAAAAAAAAAAAAACCTGGTTACTACAGTCATGGTTAATACAATATTACTACAGTAAATCCATGGTAAGTTTTCATAAGGGTATCATTTATTAACGAGGAGTACAGATCATTATCAATGTTTTAAAAATTGTCACACAAGCCCATTCTAATACATGCCACGTCTAGGTTTGTCATTACTTTGTGTGAATAACTCCAGATGCTGTTTTTCTGTCATTACCTCAGAAAGCACTAATCCCTCTTTGAAGGAGCACTATGACTGAAAGGGTGAGCGCTGTCTGTGACCGCTAGTGTATTTTAGCAGTTCCGGTGCCATGCAACAATTCGCTCATATAATAATTTTTTCCCACTTCGAAGCTTATGAGATGCATTAATATTCATGTTATCTAAATAATAAGATCACTAGTTAAAAAAACAACTTCAGAATTGATATTATTATGTGAGGACCGATATTCTTGATACCACATCAGTATCAGAAATATCGATCCGCCCATTCCTAATGTGTTCGCAGGGCCCCGTCGGATACGTCATGGCCCCAGGCGGTCACCTGTATTGCCTGTAGGATGGGTAGGCCCTGATGTATGTAAACTTCTGTCCCACTGGAAATGTGATGAAAGAAATAAAAGCTGAAATAAATAATTCTCTCTACTATTATTCTGACATGTCACATTCTTAAAATAGTGATCCTAACTGACCTAAGACAGGGAATGTTTTCTATGACTAAATGTCAGGAATTGTGAAAAACTGAGTTTAATTGTATTTGCCTAAGGTGTATGTAAACTTCTGACTTCAACTGTATGGTACATTCAAATGACAATAATTTATGGGAGTGTAGGAGAAAATGCAAGAAAGAAAAATACCATAAAAAACTAAGGATCTCATTCCACATGCCAACGCTGCTTTTTAAATCAAGATTTATCTTTCTGACACTTTGTCACTTGTTCTGTACATCTAACTCAAGTTGGCAAGGAAACACTCTCTGGTAGCTGGCCCCTCTGGATGTAAAGGTGTTTATATTCACTGTACTGTTTATTATGCATACACACACGGTGGGATCAAAAGTTTGATTTGTGAAAATGCTTCTATTTTTTATTTTTCTAATTTAGTCAAGTTTACAAATTATATTATCAAAATCAAAAATTTTAACTGAAAATTTTGAATTTCCAAATATTAATGTATGTATGTCCCTCTTTGCAGGAAGCAAGGAAATCTGACCTTTCATACGATGGCATAAACATGGTCAGTGTCACGAATTTGCATATTTAATTAGTGACCTAGAATTAGTGCAGAATCGTAAATAGTTCTTATTTGATGTCATAACAGTGTTTGATTTTTTTATTAATTTTTTTCAAAACCTAAAACTTTATTTTCAAGATTAGATGAAATTAGATTTTCAATGTGGAGTTTTTAACTCCACTATACATATCGGTAGATTCCCATCATGTATAGTAAACATACGTTTGTATATAGAGAGCCTGTCATGGTCAAGTACTCAATGACAGTGTGGCCCATGGCGCTGTTACCCATAGTCAGTGCACCAGGGGAAATACGTCAACCCACAACTAGGCACAAGGGATTGCACAACTCATTAGCTCAGCCTTAATTGCCATGGCATTTCAAATCGAAACATCGTCATCTGCAGCTAAATACAGAAAGCGAGCAGAAGAAGCCACATGACTGAAACAGAATTTTCCTGTACAGCATGTGTGCAAATGACATTTGTTAGGGAGCCATTTAAGATGCTATATTTAAACCCTGTCATGGGTCAACAGCCACTGTAATGGGAATGATAATTTGACAAACTTAATTTAGTGGAAAACAATTTGTCATTGTGCTGCATAACACCAGGCGTCTGTGATAATCATAGAAATTCTCATCAACATGTTTAAAACCTATACTCATCTGTGTTTATAAAGAGCTGAAGCCCAGCAGTCAGTCCTTCATCCGATCTGAGTCCTCGATCGTGAGGTTGCATGGTTGTAGTGCCTGCTGGTTCATGGTAGAGAAATTAGGAAATGTAACACTGCGGCCTACAGTTGTGAAAATGGGAACCCACTTCTGCGGTTATTAATGGATTGGTTTGAACACATATATATTTGGAGAAATGGCTTTGCATGCCAAGCTCCCCTGCAGCGACAGTAAAGGAAGAGAGGGAGAGGGACAGAAATGCCTAGATGGTCAGACCCCTAGGGAGTCAGCGCAGAGTTCAAATGGGGCGACAGGTGGAGGCAACCTGGCCTTGATGCAATTCCTGGGGCCATATGCATAAAACTTCTCAGAAATGCTCTTAGAATAGTCTTAAGCTGTGACTTCAGTGTCACAAATTCTTAGCAAAGAGTAGGACTTGTTTAAGAGTAGGAGCTTTTTATAAAGATGCCAAAAGCAACTTTCAGTAATGTCTAAGCTCATAAGTGCTGACTGAGGTGACACTTAAGTGTTGTGAAATAAGGACTACAGTGATGTCTACCCAAAATGGCCACCCTTAACCATGAATAAGCCAATAGTGAGCCTGCAAGTGTAATTTGTCCCAGCTGGTATGACATCATGATTTAATGATATCATGATTTAATGCAACACATTATAATACAATATTCTGATAATAGGTTATTTTCTGTTGATTAATTATTTGATTAATCTAATGAGAAAACCAAATTACATTTCCTGTATTTTAAAACATTATTCCACATCTTGCCGAATGTTGCTCAAACAATGTTCAAATTGAAGGCTACAAAAAATCTAAATGCAAAATCTTGCAATATAAATAAAAATAAAGGAAATATAAAGAAATATATATAGGACAATTTAAATCATGAAATGAAATGATATGATAATAAACCAAACTCTTATAATCCCATTACAGATAAATATATATGATTTTAGTTAAAAACAGTTTAATTTAGTGATAAGTCTAGGAATAATAGTAAAACTACATAATTCTTAGAATTTTGACACACTTAAGACTAAAATTTTACTCTAAGTGACTTTATACATACGGCCCCTGCTCCTGATTCCTGGAGACAATTATGCATCAGTTCAAACTCAACTGGTTTCTATCACCAATTCCACTGTTGCACTCCTGCTGTGCTCAGAAATCAAAGAGCGTGCATCACAATGACTAAAGATTGTTTAATATCATATTAAAGACTACTACATGATTTCATAAATACAAAGGGGGATTTCTAATAAAACTATGATGCTCACATCTGATGGTCTAAAAATTCATTAAATGAAAAAGGGACATTTTTAAACCTGTAATAAACAGAAAATTTTAGGATTAAAAAAATAAATAAAAAATAATGAAAAGTTAATGAGGAAGAAATGCTTAAGATTCCTCACTACTTCTAGGTCACTAATCAAACTAATCAAATGACAACGACCATGTTTACTCCTTTTTTTAAATGTCATTTCACCCCTCATCTTCATCTCTCCCTTGCACTTAAATGTCCAGTGGAATATCAGCAACTTTTGAATATTGCAAAGCTCCAAAACAGACTTCAGTCTCTTTATAATAGTTGCAGCCTTGAAAGTCAAAGCTGTAGATAATGTCAGTCAAAAAATCAGCAAGCATGAGGCTCTAGTTTCTCATTTCGGCATAATGGATTCTGTCAAAATATCGTATATCCTCCTTTAAGTGGGAATGGAAAGGATTCATTTTTATTTTTTGTCTCAGTAATAGAATTTAAATCAAGAGATGATGTTATCCAAATCTTTTATCATTACTGAAATAACTATTTAATAACATTGTAAACATTTTATCTGTTCCCAATCACAAGTATATGGTTTGGATTTGACATAACATGGTGCTTTTAGATCTTTAAGCATTGAATGTTCTCATTTTAATTTGACTGCTGGTACCAATTTATTTTGATACAGTTGGTTGATCAGCATTCCACCACTACATTTGCTTTGCACTGCAATCTGCTTATGCAAGATAATGAAGGTCAAAGGAAAAGTATGGTGCATGTTAAAGAGCTTCCCCTCTCTGCTCAGGAGGTTCGGACCCCCATTTACAAACCCCACCAGCGAGAGTGGCTGAGTTTATTGACCAAAGTCTGATGTAGAGGTTTATAGCAGTAATTCGTTAATAAATGTTTTCAACTTATGAAAGAAAACTAAGCATTGTGGCTGTTAAATACTTGCTTGATTAAGTCTAAAGCTCACTTGAATTTGTTTTAGATCATTAGCAGTGTTGGGTGTAATCTAAATACAAATTCATTAGTTAATGTAATCTAATTACTTATAAGTCAAAAAGTAGTGTAACTCATTACAATTTACATTCTTGTAATCAGTTTACATTTACTGACTTTCAATCAAGTTAGTTACTTTTAAGAACGTTACTTGGGTTATACATATTTCTGGTCACACATTTTTGTCTGTTTGTGTTTCTGTGCAGCTCAAGGGACAGGGATAATAAACAAGGAGGAAATATAGACATTGTTTTGTGATTGTCGAGTGGAAAAACAAAACTTCTGTTAAAATTGTTTTAAAAATAAATTAAAATTAAATCAATTTGTAATGTGATTATTTTTCCCATGAAATAATCAAAGTAATATTAATAATTTTTTAGAGAAATTATTTGAAATTTGTAGTGATTTACCCAACACTGATCATTAGACATGACGTTATGGTGCCTTCAAAGGCTCTCTGAAACCAGCATCCTCACAAGGTGCCTTCATATGCAAATCGCTGCCTATTAAATCATTGACTTAATGGCCAGCGAGGCAGCAAGACCACTGCCATAGCTTTTGGAACAGCCTGTCGCATTTTGTAGATGTACATACAGTATATTTTTAATCAATGTACACTTCTATTGGAGGGCTCCTTAAAAACTGAAATGGACTTATATTTTCCAGTTTGCTGCCTTTGATGTCATAGGTCATGCACCAGCAGGATAGTTGCTTGGGCTTGGGATTGTGTGCATACTTGTGGTGCCATCAGCCATTCAGAGACTTAATGAAGCCATTTTCCTGAGGCTCCAGAATAAGTTTAAAAAAATAAAATAAAATAAAAGAAGGGGCTGATATTCACCTTTAGCTAGTTCTTAAACTCAAGAGATTTTGTGGCCACCCAGGCTTTGGTGAGAAAGATAACAGTTATGATAACTAAAATTGTGAAATTATGTACAAATCTTGAATGGTCCATAGACTGCAGTGTATCATACATTATGTGGCACCGAGAGTGTTAACACTGCCAGAAGACTGTTTTAAATAGTCTTATATGTCTATGTGTTCTATGCCAAGTTTATATCATGGTATCCATGACACTACTGGTTTTATTCATGGCTCTATCCAGATTTGAACACTAAAAAAAGAACGAAGGCTTGAAGACATCAGAATGATCACAGCGATGTATAACCTATTTCCTTGGGCCCATTTCCTTGTCCCATCTGTCTATTCAGAGCATACCAGATATATCCACCACATACTAAGAGCTATCAACAATCCTTAAAGTCAACGTGGAATGCCGCACTCAACCTATTTTACTTACGTAATCTGACATATTTCAGAGTGAAACAGGATATTGGATAATTTTCATTAATGAAAAATGTGGGGCAGGACTCTATTTTATGTATTATGAAATGTATAGAATCATGAAAGTGGGCATCCTGGGCATACTAGAATGGTGCCAGGTGGTTGTAGGGGAGGGGTTGAAGAAGATGGAATTGTGACATCAACTGAAAAGGAAACTTGTTTACGAGGCGGAGCAAGTTATAACATAAATGATAACCAAGGCGCTTTTATTTGGAATGCACAGATGAATTGTACCAGAAAATATTTAGCAGAGAATGACCACTTCTATTAAAATTAATGGGAGAAATTGGAACGCCCAATGGCAGCCAATGGTCAACAGATGTACAAAGGAAGTCCCGCCTTACAAGTAAAAGAGCCAATCACATTTTAGATGCAGACATTGCCTGTCAATCAACTCGAGAATGGGCATGCGCATTAGCTATACAAGCCGGGAAATTTGCTTTTTTAGTGTAATCTGAGATAAAGAAGCACAATTTATGATACCATTGTTGTAAGATTTTACTGCTGATTTGAAATATATCCTTTGATTGTAATCTTGACCCACCGTTTTGGAGATTTTGGTCTTTCCCCATTCAAGTAAATAGGAGCTGCACTGTCATGACAGGAAATAGCTTCCCGGGAGCATTCCAAAGACTTTGGTTGTACACAAAAAGACCAGGAACTTGCATTATGAAAAAGTGTGAATTTTAATTTTATGACATGGGAACGTGAAAATAAACAGCAAACAATACTTATGTTCAACTCTCATTCTCTAGCAAATACACACTACACTAGCTTCATCTCACTAAGGTCTGAGTATTTAAGATGAGGTAACACTACTACAAAAACACAGACCCAGCTGGGCTACGTGGATTTCTAGCTCTTTCTCTCTTCTCCTTTCTCTACTACAGACAAGAACCTCATATTTCCCAAACGCCCCAGAGACATGGGTCCCTGCACAAGAGATGCCATCTGTCAAAACAAGTTAGACGTCACGTCACAGCTTGCCACAACTGTCATATTCGTGGAGCACATGAAAAAAAAATGCCACTACAAGTGCTTATTCAGGGTAAAACAATGAACTCTATTGTCTCAGTCAGTCACAGACAGTGTGATGTGAAATCATTCTCATTCGAACTGATTACTTTTATGTTTGCATTTTAAACTTGGTTAATGTCTGATCATCTTCAGCACTGAAATTTCTCTGGCCAAACCGATAATGGCTTCATTCTGGCCATGTCCCTAATGGCACATTTGATGTGGACTTGCAGTATGTGGCCTTCATTTGCATGTCCACGCAAAGTTCACGTGACCATAGGGTGTCCCATTTGACATTTTAGTGCTCTGAGGGGTGCTCATGAGCACCTCCTTTGCACCATCAATGTGCCTTTTGACGGAGCCTGCGTCAGTACGAGCTCCATAGTGGTCTTACCCAACAGTCCCTGCTGCTTATCCTCATGACCAATCACAGTGAACTTAAGTTTCATGCCGGAAGAAATTACATGCGGACAAGGCGATGTCAAGTGCGGATTTAATATTGATTTCAATAATTGTTTTCTCTGATTGTCAGGATCTCTTGCTTTTCTTGTGTATTTAGTATCCCCTTTTTAATGTGATGTGTATAATTGGTTTAAAAACATTGTTTTATTCAGTTTACTAGAAATGGTATCACTTCCATTAGGTTTCTATTAAATCGTTTTTCAAACTTTTTTTTGTGGTCACAAAAGTAATTTTAAACATTTTCTATCGTTGTTTCAAAGAGGGTTTTATTATTATTGTGAATCTCTAAAATATTAAGACATGAGGGAGAACATTTCTGCACATACATACCTGCATCTTGTAAGATCCATTATATTTATATTATATATATTTATTTAAATAGCAACGTTCGGTCCACCGGCGATATATAATATATCCCTGAAGAAGAGTGGCTGTGTATATAAATATAATGGTTTTTAAAGTGGTGTGTGAGATGTTCTCCTTTAATTGTTTAAGCACTTGGATGTGTCCGATTCTTGTTTATTTTCTAAATATTTAAAAAGATGGGGTTTTGTTGTTGTTATATGTGCACCTTGTATTTCAGAACTTCATGATTAAATCTTGTAATGTTTAATTGTCAGTTTGTTTTTTGGAATTATTTAAAATAAATATTCAAGGGGTTGTTTAATATGTGTTCCTTTACCCTATCAATGTCATGATTTCTTTCTAATAATTATTTGTACATTTGCATGTTTAAGAACAATGCAATTTTTGTATAATGTATAAAAATGCATCATCTGACTGGAGTCTTAAAGTCGGTCCAGAAAGTACGCTTTTGTAACTCATGCACCCTCATGGCCTTGTTGACCCCATTGGTCTGCACTGGCTTGTGTCACCAAAATCTGGACTCGTCGGAGGACTGCTAGGACACAGGGTGCCATTTGGGACAGGGCCTCAGTCTATCTTACGTTCAATGCTGTGGTCTCTCACAGACAATTACCTTAAGAACTTGACATAACTCAGTCTGTTCTCTGGATCTCGTGGGGTTCATGTCACTGTATCCCACCATGAATTTCTCCTGTCACTGTGCCTCTGTGTTGTCATTATGTCCAACAGAGCAGTGCCTTTTGCAGAACCAATCAATATGCTCCACAACAGGACTAACAATTCCTAAAACACTTTATCATGTTGGTGAGGTTGGTGACACATGAACATTTAGAAATACTTACAAAGACAGCTGGTACATTCTCAATTTAATTTTTCAATTGCACATGTCAATCAGGTTTATCTTACCTTGACATGCTTGCTGTGAGCAGTTTGTTTCATCCTTATTAGCACCTGATAAACAGAATATCCTGAAGGGGAAATATGATCTCACATGCAGCGTTGGGCAGTAAATAACTAAAAGTAGCAAAGCTACTAAGTTAACCACTGTACACTTCTGTTTTCTAAACAGTGTAGCTATCCAGTAACCTTTTCCAAAGAGTAAAATGTGCCATGCATGGTACACATTCTTATGCTGAAAAGCTAGATATTGCACAACGAATATAACAGTATGCAGCTGTGTATAGAGACGCGGTTTTAATTGTTATTTTTTAACTTGAAACGACATTAAAGCTGCACTATGTAACTTTTGGCACTCTAGCGGTTAAAAAATAAAACTGCATGCGTCTTTCGGAAGAACGTTGATTTGGTTGTGCTTCGGCTTTGCTCCTCTGCGCGGATGAAGGTGGTTCGAGGCACCGGTGTACACTTGGTTACAGGACATCTTATCAGAGCAAATGGACAAATAAATAACGAAATAAAGGAAAAGACGGCTATCCGAAAACATGTCATCTGAGCAGATAAGTGCCATATCTTATGCTGTTGTTTTGACTTATTGGAAACATTAATGTTTTGAAATAAATGACATTACAAAAGTTAGGCAACGTTTGTTAACATTAGACATAACGATTGCTTGTCTGATAAGGTCAAACGTTGTAAAGTTCTTATAACTGCAGGATACTCTGGCCAAACAGACCACGGTAGTAACTAATTTATATATTGTCATTGTTACCAACCAGTGGTCAACATCATTTCAAGACTCACATGTCCTTGACAAGCCTAGGACTAAAGGATTTATTTATATAAATTATTGTCGTTATAAAGAAAAATACACACATGTGCTAGCAAGTGAAAAGTTCTGCACAGATTACAGTATAATTATTGTATTACACTACACACACACACACACATAGACGTGTGTGTTTGTGATAACACAACTATACATAAACCATATCAATAAAATATTTTACCTGTTGAGTAAGAAAAAAAGCCATTTCTGTGTCGCTTTTAAATCCTTTTAGATCTCGGAGTTGTCGCCACCTCTGTAAAGCCAAACCAATGCTGATTCGGGTTTTACGAACTCTGTCGCATTCACTTTTTGATTGTAGACTCTGCTCTGTTCGGGGTTTCTTTGTTTTTACAACCAGTGATTCCCCGGAGGTTTGCTGTTTTGAATGATCCATGGTAAATTTTTCTTGTTCGTTGTGACAAACTTTCAGCTTCATGCTACTCCCACCCCATACACGGGCTACAGTAGCCCGAGCTTATTTTCTCTGTGTACTGATATGACCTCAACACGCACGGCTAATAACGTATGTAATTTCCCGCGAAATCCGTCCCAGCTCTAAAATATTTATAATATAATATCATTATTATAGGTTTATCAAACTGTATTTGGGTAAAGACATGGTTTGGAAGATGGATTTTTGTTACACTCATTAATAAAATGTTGCTATTTAAAAAAAAAAAAAAAAGGCTGTGCGATGGTCATGGTCCTGCATCTCAGCGAAGTTGAGTTTACCATTTCTGCATAAGTTTCCATGTTGGAGGTCCAAATTCAAGTAGCGTTCCATTACACTTTTCCAAAAAGGAAGTTGGACTTTCCGAGTCGAGTGGACTACAGCATTAGTATCTATCATAAAACTATACTCAAGTTTAGTATCTGAATTAAATACTGTTTATTACAATGTTTTTTAATCAGTTATACAGAGCTGGTTTAATTTTTTTTTATTTTTTTTTTTTATGAAAATTCCGGGTTCAATACAAGTTAAGCTCAACCTGTTGATAACCACAAAAATACATTTCGACTCGTCCCTCCTTATAGTGTTTCTGAAGGTAAGGTCTGTATATAGCACTGTATGTATGACCAATCAGCATCATAAAACTTCAAAGTAGGCCTACATGTAATTCCCATGGCTAATAACAATGGCCTCTAGAAATATCATTGACTATCTCTCATAGTTTGTACCCATAATTTCTAATAAAAAGGCTCTTCTTGTGCTTCCATTATCATGTGTCAAAAATGAAATGTATGAATTCAGGAATATGTGGCTGCACAAATGTCCCAAGACCAAAAATAGCACCTGAACAGTGGTTTCACTGACTACAGCCCCAATGTAAATGGCTTTAACACATATACAGAGATGAGCCAAAATGTGCTTTTAAGGGCTCTGATCTTAGAGACAATCTTGACATAACAGAAAATAATAATAAAATGTGTCTTTCTGATTTTGAGTGACATAAGCATGGCTGGTATCATCATTGCTTTGTCTTTCTAATAATGTTTGACACTTAGATGCAACAAAATGTTATAAATTATCTTTAATCAATCCATATATATGTACATAAAACCCAGATTTAAAAGAGCAAGCCATTTTTTCACTTTGTATCATTTGACACCTATCATTCTAAATATTTAGTTTCTGATTCAATTGAACTCAGTTCAGCTATTAATAGATTCTGATAATGAACTCTACTCCATGAGGCACCAAAAGATTTACTCTATTTAAAATTTTAAAACTATTTAAAATGCTGCTGTTCCGTGATTTTTCTGCCTGTGCAATAGAGATTATAAATGGTTTCATAGTAGCTATCAGTTTTTTTTTCTTTGTCTTTTTTTCAAATCATCAAGCGACAGTATATGGCAATTTGAGAATTATTAAAATCATAGCAATATTAAAAGCATGATATTTTGATCACAAAACCTTGGTGAACAAAATGATTAAAAAATAACAGTGTATGCATTGTGCAGATGTGTACAACTACATCACATTAGCCTAGTTTCCATCCACTTTTTGCGCTATTTTGTTATCGACAAAGTGAAAATGCGTAAAAGTATTTTTGCGAAATTTGCCGTCTTCTGCCTGTTTCCATTCAAATGGCCTTTTATCGATAAAAATGGTGTGCGTGATGACATCATGCCTAAAAAAAACACTTTGTCGCATAAGTTTTGGTTTATCGCAAAATAAATCTGCCCTTAAGCCATTTCCATACAGAAATGTGTGTTTATCGCTAATTCCCCTCCCAGATGTCCCTAATTTTTTTCCTCCGAAGTTTTGGTAAAATGGGGAGAGTATTGAGACAATTCATTGAAATTAACCAGCTAACTGTCATTTTAATTTCACAAATAAATGCAATCAGAAGACGAGGAATTCCAATCAAAAGGGAACAGCTGCCCTTCTGATAGGACTTTAATACTGGTTCTGATGTTGCGCCTATCGCAGGTTGCCATCGTTTCCATCCCAAAAGCGAATCGTAATGGCCCTGTTCAAGCTGGCAACCTGCACCAAGTAGTGGGGAAATTTTCGGTGTTAGTATAAGGACCATCCATCCATGTGTATATGCTGTGTGCACAGCTATTAAAGAAATACTGATGCAGTGTAATATCAGGGTTTACATATGATACATTCCTGATATTCAATAGGCTATTTTGAACAATCATCTAATCTAAAGCATTGCCATCACAACTGCATTATGTCCCGTATATTTGTCCCACAACTTTTAACGACCAACTGAACTTGATTATCATTTCAAATTAATTTTAGCGTCACAATGCAATTTACATTTTCTGAAGAAGCTCAGCAAATGCGATCCAAGGTAAAGAGGGTTAGATTTAAAATATTTAAAGTTTTAAAAGGTTCAAAAGCTCGGTTTCTGAAAGTGAACTCCGCATTGGACAAATAGTTCTGATAGTTTATAGTCTTGAAGTGTAGAAAATGTC